>NW_028327173.1:33245000-33870000 GCF_987537825.1 Furipterus horrens | reverse complement strand
TAAGGTGCACTAATACATTAGGGTCCACTCTTTGTGTTGTATATTCTACAGATTTTGACAAATACATAATGACATATATCCACCATTATGGTTTTTTAACAGAATAACATTTTTACTGCCCTAAAATCCACTGTGCTCCACCTACTCATCTGTCTCTCCCTCCATGGCAACCATCGATCTTTAACTCTCTGCATTTTTTTCTTTCTATTTTCAGAATGCCATATAATTGGAATAGTACAGTATGTAGCCTTTTCAGATTGGCTTCTTTCACTTAGCAGTGTGCATTTAAGTTTTCTTCCTGTCTTTTTGTGACTTAATAGCCCATATCTTTTTATTACTGAATAATATTCCATTGTATAGATTATCATAGTTTATTCACCTATTGAAGGATATCTTGACTGCTTCCAAATTTTGGAAATTATGAATAAAGCTTTTATAACACATGTGTGCAGAGTTTTGTGTGGACATAAATTTCACCTCATTTGAATAAATACCAAGGATCACAATCGGTGGGACATATGGCAAGAATACATTTAGTATTGTAAGAAACCACCAAACTGTCTTCCCAAGTGGCTGTACCATTTTGCAGCAATAAATAAGAGTTTCTGTAGCTACATGTTTTCACTTGCATTTGGTGTTAGCCATTCTAATACGTGTGTGGTGGTATCATTGTTTCAATTTGCAATTCCCTAATAATATATGATGTCAAAGATCTCTTTATATGCTCATTTGCCATTTGTATCTTCTTTGGTGACATGTGTTTACAGATTTCTAGCCCATTTTTAAATTGAGTTATCATTTCCTTATTGTTGAGTTGTAAGAGTTCTTTGTGCATTTTGGATACCAGTCCTTTCTGTGACATATATTTTTAAAGTATTTTCTCCACTCTGTTCTCTTAAGTGAATGTTTTTATAATAAGTAAACATAACCTTTTTTTCTGGTTGATAAACTTGCATTTATTTTCCCATTTGTTACTTACTTTTCAGTGTTCTTTATACTATTTTGATTTTCAGAAGTTTTGATTTTCAAATTGTCAAATCTATAAATTTTTTCTTTGGGTCTTATTTCTTTGTGGTTAAACAAAGAAATACCCTTTCCTTTCAAGAGCAGTATATAACTAATTGTTCAATTATACTCTTTTTAAGAGTTCTGTGACTTGGTTTGGCTTTGGTTTTCTTCCTCTCCTCATGTTTTTCGCTTTCTTCTTCTACATTTAATCTCTAATCTACTTTAATTCGGTTAACAAAGTTATACATAGGGACATAACTTCACTTCTTCTTCAGTGATTAGCCAGTGATCTAACATCATTTGTTGAAAATTTACTTTCTCCATGGAAAGTTATTTTTAAATCAAATTGCTTAATTCTTTTATTACATTAGATAACTAGAATATAAACCTTTTTAGAATAGGAACTTCATCATTCCATTTCTCTGTATTCTCAGAGCCTAGAATAGTTTCTGACACACTGTAGACATTCAGTAAGCTTTTGTTGGATAGCAAATGAATGAATGAGTTTCTTCTGTATTATTCCATTTATGGCTATTTCTGTACCATTAGAATATTGTTTTAACACCTGTAAATTTGTAATCTATTTTATTATTTGAACACATTTTCCTTTATTTAAAAAAGTATTCTTGACTATTTTCTTGTGCTTTAAAAGATGATTTTTTGGAATTACTCTTTCATATTCTAAAAATATATTTGGCATTTTCATTGAAGTTGTGTTAAATCTATAGAATAATTTGAGCAGAGTTGACATATACCAATATTCCTTCTATCCAAGAACATTGTCTGCTTCATCTTTTTCTTTCCATTCATACTAGAGTTTGGGTAACTTTATTTATGCACATTCTTCATCTTTTTGGGGGGGTAGTTTTTATTTTTATTGCTATTAAGCATAAGATATTTTTTCTGTTATGTTTTAGAAATAGGTTTTGCTTATATATAGGGAAGCTATTTCTTATATGTTGATTCTGTTTATATCACAGATTTTTATAAGGCTGTTAAATGCTGTTTCTGGGAACTGTAGGCAACATTCAGTGTCCTTGCATATCTCTGTGTCCTTTATCCTTTAGAGACAATGTGAAGAATTGAAAAAGACGTTAGAACGTGAGATCTGACATCAAATACTGCCCTTCACATCTGTAACATAGCAGATCATTTAAGCATTGTTGAGTCTTATTGACTACTATGTAAAGTGAGAATAACCATGTGAAGACTCAATAAAAATAATGGTCATAATTTTTTAATCAACTATAACATCATATGATAATACTGATAGCTATTCATTATTAATCTGGGGGCTAAATCATTATTCTTATTATGCTCAAAATAGATTCTGTTTTATGCCAACTTTCATGTAAGAAATTGGAGGCTTAGAGAAGTTTTTAGAAGTAGCATAGTGAAGTGGTTAATGGGAGTGAGTTTTGGAACCTGGCTGCCTGGTTGAAATTCCAGCTCTCCAACCTCCTTGTTATGGCCTTGAAGACATTTTATAGCCACTCTGAGCATCAGTTGCCTTACTCATAATATAGGGAATAATTGTAATGTGTATTATAGAAGGCTTTCTTTCTTTCTTTTTTTTTTTTTTTTTTTGAGGTATTTTTTGAACTGTTTAAAATAATGCCTGATACATAGGAAGTGATGAATAAATAAGAACCAAGTTAACAGGTTGTGCTTCCTCCTTTGAGGCCAGAAATTCTGTGATAGTCATAGGCATATAGTCATGTGTGTTACAGGATCACCCTAATGACTTAAAGGAATGCCATAGGATCAGAATCTCTCTCCCTTAATCAAAGTCTGCTTATCCTTTAAAGTTTATTTTATGTAAATAAATTAAAGAGAGACTTATATGCTTCCATCAATCATGACCACAATTTAGATATTCTTTTCTGATCAGTTAGAGCAGTGATTTTCAACCGGTGTGCCACAAGAATTTCTAAAACATGCGATACCTGACTATTTAGTCAGGGGCACTTATCTCTTTTCCTTTAGATTGTCAAATTTAAAAAAAAAATGACAACAGCCAACACAATAGCCATCTGGTATAAATGAATCAAAATTATACTTTTTTTGTCAGATAAGCACAAAATATAACATGTTTTTTGGTATGCATAGGAATTTTAGTAATTAGTTTAGTAATTGCTGTGTGCCTTGAGGTGAAAAAGGTTGAAAATCACTGAGTTAGAGCAAGGTCTGAACAACAGCCCTATATGTCTTAAATTCTTGCCCCCACATCTAATCATTTAGAAAATCCAATTGGCTTTTCCACCAATACTGCCTCAGTCTTAACCACTATTACTGCTTGCTTGGGTTACTGCAACAGTCTAGTAATTGGTGTTTCTGCTTCTACTTTTGCCTCGCTACAGTCTAGTGCTGAAACAGTAGCCAGGGCTATCCTTTTAAAATGTAGGTCATATTATGTCATGTCTTTGCTCAAAACTCTCCAATAACTTCCCACTTAACTCAGAATAAAAGTATCTTAAAGTAATTTAAGACAAACTACTTAATCTGTCCCATGTCCTCTGTGACATCATCTCTTATTACTTTGTCCCTCACTCACCCTGTTTCTGCCACATCTATCACTTGCTCTTCTTTAAGGATTCCAGGCATCATACTATCTGTTCCCTTGGTCTGGAATACTCTTTCCTCCTCAGAGGTCAGTTTAACCCCATTCTCTCATTTAAATCTTCGCTGAAAACTAACCTTCTAGTGAGGATTTCTTTGACCTTTGTGTTTAATAAAGGAAAATTTCCTATTCCCAACTTGTTCACTGTACTCATGCCCTGTGCCTTCTCTACTTTTTTTAAAAAATATATTTTTAATTTATTGTTTTTCTATTACAGTTGTCCCATTTTTTCCCCTGTTGCTCCCTACTCCCCTGCCCACTGCCTCTCCCACATTCAATCCCCATTCTGTAGTCTATGTCTGTGGATCGTTCATATTAGTTCCTTGACTAGACCCTTCCCCTTCTTACCCCCTTTATCTCCCTCCCCTGCCCCTCTGGTCACTGTCAGTCTGTTCCTTGTTTCCATGCCTCGGGTTCTATTTTGCTCATTTGTTTGTGTTCTTCATTAGTTTCCTGTATTAGGTGATACCATATGGTATCTGTCTTTCACTGCTGGCTTATTTCATTAAGCATAATTCTCTCCAGTTCCATCCATGTAGTCGCAAATGGTAGGAGTTCTTTCTTTCTTTCTGCTGCATAGTATTCCATTGTGTAGATGTACCACAGTTTTTTGATCCACTCACCTACAGATGGGCACGTAGGCTGTTTCCAGCACTTAGCTATTGTAAATAGGGCTGCAATGAACATAGGGGTGCATAGGTTCTTTCAAATTGGTGTTTCAGGATTCTTTGGGTATAATCCTAGCAATGGAATTGCTGTATCAAAAGGCAGTTCCATTTTTAGTTTTTTTGAGGAAATTCCATGCTGTTTTCCATAGTGGCTGCACCAGTCTGCATTCCCACCAACAGTGCACCTGGGTTCCCTTTTCTCCACATCCTCGCCAGCACTTGTTTGTTGATTTGTTGATGATGGCCATTCTGACCGATGTGAGGTGGTATCTCATTATGGTTTTAATTTGCATCTCTCTGATGGCTAGTGATATTGAGCGTTCTTTCATATGCCTATGGGCCCTCTGTTTGTCCTCCTTGGAGAAGTGTCTGTTCAGGTCCTTTGCCCATTTTTTAACTGAATTGTCTTTCTTCTTGGTGTTGAGTTGTATAAGTTCTTTATATATTTTGGAGATCGGTCTCTTGTCTGAGGTATCATTTGCAGATATGGTTTTCCATATGGTTGGTTCCCTTTTCATCTTGCTGATGTTTTCTTTTGCTGAGCAGAAACTCTTTAGTTTGATGTTATCCCATTTGTTTATTCTTTCATTTCCCTTGCCCTAGGAGATATATTGGCAAAAATATTGCCATGTGGGATATCTGAAATTTTACTGTCTGTGTTTTCCTTTATGATTTTTATGGTGTCACATCTTATGTTTAAGTATTTTATTTATCTTGCGTTTATTCTGGTATATGGTACAAGTTGGTGGTCTAGTTTCATTTTTTTGCATGTCCCTGTCCAGTTCTCCCAACACCATTTGTTGAAGAGGCTATTTTCATCTACTTTTGTATAGCACTTAAATTTATGTCTATTTTGCTCACTGACACATGGTATGTGTAGGTCTTAATATTTAATATTGATTTGATAGTACATTTGTTTACATTATAGAATACTGAGACCATTGGATTTGATAATCACATAAGTGTCTTCTAATACAAATTTCATGTTCCATAAAAGGTAAGAAACCCTATCATTTTATTTCTTTTATTATTTATGCCTACCATTTCTGGAAGTGGTAAATGTAAGATACATTAAAATAGTGAAAAAAACAACATCAACAAAACCCTACAATGATAAAATGTGAGCATTGAAACAAGGATAAAATAGCCAGAGGTAAGCAGTGAAAGGAAGAGTGAGCTTAAAATTGAACTGTACTTACTAGTAGCTGAGGCAAAGTATATGTTGAATTAGGTAGTTCTTGTTAAAACATGGTCTTCGGATTATCAACATCAGAATTATCAAAGATGTTTACTTAATATTGACTCCTGCCCCATTCTAGACACACTGTATAAGCATATTTTGTTCTTCAGATATACATGGGAGTCTACAATTTTTACAAGCTCCTTAAGTGATTTTTCTCACATTAAAGTTTGCAGCCCACTACCTTAAGAGGCATAATGTACCTAAGAAAATCTGAGCAACATAATAAACATCATCATCAACAGTAGGAAAGGGTTTACTAAAGCAATTAACTTAACTTTTGCAAGCTAATTGTCAAAAGTCACACAGAATGTTGAAACCTAGATTAGAACTTTTTTCCTCTTTTCAGCCTTTTGTGTTTTCTGCTACACCTCAGCTAGTCACCATAAGTACCTTCCTGGTCAGTATACGTCGGTAATCAGATTAATTTGATTGCTATTAGATTGTCAATGAATTGGTACTCAGCAAGTCTCATATATCCAGCCCATAAGGTGGTCCTTTATAATCAAGTAATATATATTCTGAGAGGTATAACCTGGATTCCACCTCTCTGATTATGAGCATGAAAATTGCTATCGAATCCCCACAAGATAATCAGTCTTTGTGAGATCAGAGGCAACATGTTGTTATGATAATTCAAGCAGGACTAGGAATAGCGATATCATAATACTAAATTTTCAGGTAAATAATACTATATTTGAGATGCCGGCATTTCTTCTCAATCCCTACACACCCTTCTAGACGAGTTATCACAGCCCAGAAGGAATAACCCTGTGTACCATGTGATCTTAACTCCAGAGCAGACTTGGGGGAGTTACCTGATCAAGCTGAACCACTCACATTCCCCACCCCCACCCTCCCACACCTGCCCTGGAAATTAAAAGAATTTATTCGTGGACTGTGAGGAGCAGCCAGAAAGGCTGGTTGCTTTGGGCCAGAGACCACCACTTTGTAAAGGTTATGATGTTTGTATGCAAGTAGTTGAGTAGAAAAGCCTATTGAAGAGAGAGAAGAATGAAATAAACACATAGCAGAAATGATAGACAGAAACTCTCTGATTGGGCTCCAGTAACCATGAAGCCTATTATGGGAGGCCTGATATCTATAACATTCTTAAAGTAAACCCCACTTCTGTGAAGGGAGTTTGAATGGGTTTCTGTTCTTTGCCAACCAACCATTCTAAGCTTTTATCATAAAGGACATCATGTGTGTGTCTCCTTAGTGTTGCAAAGGCATGTCCCTAGATTTGTTGGAGCCAGAAAGTCTGCAACTATTGAATCTTCTTTGCTCAGTAACCGAGCAGATACCTTCCTTGCTTTTAAAAAGCCTCCCATGTTACTAAAACATTTGTTTAAAAGATGCCTTACTCCATTTGATCAGCTATAACAAAATACCATAGACTGGGTATCTTTTAAACAACAAATGTAGTTCTCAAAGCTCTGGAGGCTGGGAAGTCTAAGATGAAGGAACCAGCAGATGGGTTGTCTGGTGGACCTGTTTCCTCTTAGGTGGCTGTCTTCTCAGTGTAACATCACGTGATAGAAGAGGGCAAAAGAGTTGGGGAGTAATAACTATCTATAACCAGAGGAACCCTGTACCTCTCCCCTGAGTGTTCGTCTGTATGGAATCTTAGATTGAACAATAAAATGTACTTGTTTCTATTTTAATTGTTTAAGCTGAAATCTGCTTTCCTTCTCTCCTTCCCTCCTTTTCCCTTATCCCTCCCCTGCTTTTCTGTCTGTCTCTGTTTCTCTCTCCCTCTCTCTCTCATAAGGATTTGACGATTCTACTCTTTGGTAGAAATGTGAGTTTACTTAAAAAGGCTTCATTTTATAGCAGAAAGAACAAGGGCCTTAGATTGTAGTCCTTGTTTAGCACAAATGATAATAAAAATAACTTATTTAGAGTAAAATTAGTGTGTTAGGTCAGTTGAGTGATTTCCATCTATGAACTGTCTTGATCCTCACAATGTGTGTGTGGCAGGCATTATTAACAGCATTTCATAGAGTGAGAAGCTGAACCTCAGAGAGGCCATCTGCCCTAAGATCTTCTGAAGTCTGTATGTGTTCTCTTTTCACTGCCACTGTTCCCCTAACCCCGTGACATTTAGAGAAGTCACATCCCCCTATGGCAGCAATTTTCAACCTTTTTCATCTCATGGCACACATGAAGTAATTACTAAAATTCTGCAGCACACATACAACAAAAACTATATTATAATTTTTGCCAATCTGACAAAAATAGATATAATTTTGATTAATTCATACTGGACAGCTATTGTTGTGTTGGCTCTTGTCATTTTTTTAAAAAAAATTGATGATATAAGGGAATAGTGTTTAGTGCCACTGACTGAATAGTAATGTATTGCATGTCTTAAAAATTCTTGTGGCACACTGGTTGAAAATCGCTGTCCTATGGGAACCTCAGTTTCACTAATGTAAAATAAGGGAATCAAACTAAAAGTCTCTAAGTTTCCTTCCAACTCTAACAGTTTAATACATTGTTTCAAGTGTTCCTCCTCAAATATAAAATCTATTCAATAGATATTTCAAAACTGTTAAGACATGTGTCAGAGTGATGATATTTTTATAGTAAAAAAAGTGCATTTGACAGAAAGGGAGGAAATACATCACTGTTCATCAAGCCCTAGAGTTCTTTCTTTTACAGATGTCAATACAAAGTTAAATGCTACAATAACTATAGTGTAGATGTTCTCATAATTACTACTTAGTTGGCTTGCTATACAAGAAAGGGGGATAAAGGTGAGGAAGAAAAGAGGAAGGTTCACCTTTAAATAAGAAATTAACTGCCTGATTTTCCTCTGGAGAGGGAAACTGCAGAGGTTCTATCTAATTATTTCACAACCAGCAGTAATTTGAGAGCTCCCAACATAAATGATGCTATGATGGAGGCACATTGATTAGTGAATGTCCACTTCATAATGGATATTGATACAAAAACCATCTGTGGACCTTTATTTTCTTATTGAACTACCAAACATTTTCTGAGCATCTGTGTGTACCATAAATGAACCAGACATAGTCCTTGTTTTCAAGAGGCTCACAATCTAGTGGGGGAAAGAGATGATACCCAGAGAGTTAAATCGTAGTCATTGAAGTTGTGAGAGGCATGCGCAGGTCCTGCAAGCACCAAGGAGGGGGTTCTAAACACAACTTAGAGTCAGGAAAGGCTCCTGGAGGTGGGGGATACTGAAGATGGGTTTTGAGTATTAAAAAATAATTAGCTAAGCACAGACTTTCAAAAAGGAATTTTAGCAGAATATGCAGAATAGCATAATGAGCTAGCTGTTGTTTCCATAGCTGAATTTAGAGCCCACAAATGGGAGAAATGTGTCTGAAAAGATAGGCAGTGATGATCATATAGGGCACCAACTGCCATGTTAAAAACCTTGGAATGTGTCCTGAAAACAATGGGAAGTCAGCCATGGAAGAGTTTTCAGCAGGGGTGGGACACAGTCAGATTTGTGTTTTGGAAAAATCATGTTTGACCGTACGGGGATGCTGAGGCTCTTAGAGGAGACCTGTGGGTCTCCTTTTCAGGGAACAGCTATAAAAACAAAGTAACTCATCTCTGATTTTGTCATAAAGTTAGATTTTTAAATAATAACAATGTCCCTGTCTCCTGTTTTAATGACACATATCTCGCCTCCATTTTTATTTTGTTTTATTTTTTATATTCTCAGTATAACATTGCAAGGAAGAAATTGTTGTTTTCCATTTGACCAGTTAGGGAACAGAGAGGTCTGCTGAAGTTAAATATTGGTTCAGGTAACAGAGTAGTGGCAGAATTGGAATCTGAACCCAGGTTTGTGTGACTGTCAAATCTCTGCTCTTTCCCTTTACTACATCTGCAGTTATAGGCTAGATCTGGAACTTGACTCCAAAATTTTTATTTCTAGGGAAGTATACGAATTCCTAAAGGATTCTTTAAAGAATAACATTTACCTTCATTATATGTTAAAAAGCAAATTGTCACCAAAACCAGATAAAAACATTACAGGAAAGGGAAACTACATTCAGCTATCTATTGTGAACATAGATTCAAAAATCCTCAACAAAATATTAGTACGTTGAATCCAATTTTATTTAAAAAGAAGTATATACATTGAGCAAGTGGTTTTTATTATAGGTATGTAAAACTGGTTCAATATTTGAAAATTAATAAATGTAATCTATGATATCAATGGGCTAAAGAAAAAAATTTTAACAAAATTCAACATCCACTCATGATTTTAAAGGAGAAAAACAAACCTTTAGGCAAACTGGAACTAGAGGGGAATTTCCTCACCTTGATAAAGAATATCTACTAAAGAAGCCTATAGCTTGCATCCATACTAAATGGAGAGGACCTGGACCCTAAGGTCAGAACAAGGCAAGGCTCTCCCTCTCACTGCTGCCATTCATCATTGTATACATCAGACGTCCTAGCTAGTGTGAACACAAACAAAAGAGAAACAACAAGTGTATGATTTGGAAAGGAAGAAGAAGAAAGTTGTCTCCTAAAGTAAATGTATAAACTATGTTTTTACATATGAGGTAATACAAATTGTAACTAACGTCAAATATTGCCTTGCTGTTTACAATGTGTTTTCATTGACATCATCTTATTTGAGTCATGGAGTTAGATGAGACAGATGTTTCTTCCTCTTTCTGATTCAGGGTGGTAGCTAATTTAATTTCTGTTTTGCAGATGAGTAGTAAAGGTTAAGAGTAAGGGCTTTGGAATCGGACAAGTTTTATTTGGAGTTCCAGTTTGCCACAAGTTATATGACCATGGGAATGTTACTAAAGCTTTGATCATGTTCCCTCATCATTAAAATGGGGACAATAAAACAATTATAGAACAATTGTTTTAGGCAATAATGGTATTTCAATTCAGACATCTTATATATTAGTTTTATGATCTTAGGCAAAGTACTTACAATCTCCGAGCTTCAGTTTCATCAAATGTGAGATGAGGATGATAAGCAAACCTACTTCTTGGGTTTAAGTTTTTTCAGGATTAAGCTAGAAAATACATGTAAAGCATTTGTCACAGAGCCTGTTACACGATAAGTGCTTAGTAAATGGCAGGGGTCACTGTTACTGTTTTATCCTTTGCTCATATTTGAGGATAAGTGAACAAGGACTGAATGAAGGGTTATGGGCAGGAAAAGAAGGATCACTTCAGGAGAGAAGGCTGGACACACACACAAGTGTGTAAAAGATCATGAATGACAGACTAAGGCAGAGAACCTTAGAAGAAAACAAGTCCAAGAAAATTTCTATTGGTGCTGTTCCAGACCAATCTTTATGGAATGAAAGGCCCCATGTCAGGAAGTTTTTGAGAGGTCTAGGGCCACTCCAATGTTGGGTTCTTGCTTATGATTTCCCAGGAAGTTCTGCCCTCTCCTTTTTCTTAGGATACTTATTCCTGGAAGGGAGATAGGCCAGGCACCCCAATGATCCAGGGCCATTGGGAGACAGTACCAAGCACCCACTACTGTTTAGAGAGTAGGATTCAGCCCAGATTTAGCACGATTGCTGCTGAAGGTCCTTGGAGCCTGGCCAGCCTGCATCCTTCCTGGGGTTCTTATTTTGCAATCTGTTTGCAAATAAAAGGAATGCTGCCAATTTGACTGGGGCACAGAATCCAGCAGAGATGATGAAGGTAATAAGTCTGCAGTAGCTGGGAACCTGAGGGGAAGGGGAGGGTCTGCTGCTTTGAATAACAATTCCTGACCCTATGGCCTTAGAGTGATGGGTGGGACTTTCAGGGCATTCTCCTCCTGGGCCAGCATCTGCTCCTTGGATTAAAGGAAAAGCTGCCCATTCTCGTCCGGAAATAAACACCCGTTTCTTTGGTCTGAGCAAAACTGCCTCTGGCCCAGGTCAACCTCTTCTGACAGGGCATGGAAGAGGTAGTGATGAATAGGTCCCTGAAAGAAATTTATGAAAGTGTGAATTTTGCCAGATCTGTGTGTTACTGCTTAAGAGGACTGGCTCAGGGGACCAGGTTAGGCCGGCAAATTCCAAGGCAGACGGTCCTGCCTACACAGCAGCCTCCTGGCCGGAAGTCGGGGGTGGATCTAGATGGGAATCATATGCCTGTGCCATGTGTGTTTGCATTCAAGGGGAAAGAATCTCATGGCTGACAACTTTCTTAGGGCTCTGCAGAGCTCACAGCACAGCAAATGAGGAAGCTGCCGCAGTCAGTGACTCTGCCCTGGATTTTAGAAAACCGTCACTGGTGCAGGACACCTGTCCCTGTCGTCTCATTGGATGCCAGACTAGAAACCCTAGGCAACTCCAAAAATCCACTTTCTCTTCCTTCACATCACACCACATCCTGCTTTTTCAGTTCCCATTCTTCCTTTTCATTCCGGGATTCAGACTCAGTGACTGTTTAAGCACCTACTAAATGCTGGATACCAAGGGCTACAGGAAGTAGAAGGTGTTATCTTCACCTTACTGATGAGGAAACTGAGACTGGTCACATAGCCATCAGGTGACTGAATCAGCATTGTCCACCCTGCAGCTGCTGTTACTCTGGGCTTAACATTTTCAGCTTCATCTCTTGCAACTTCCCCCAGCATACCCTGCCCCCTGACTGTACTGAACTGTTCTTAATGTCCTCATCACCCTGTCCTTTGCTGAGACTGTTCTGTTTGTCTGAAGCTTCCTCCTCCTCCCTACCCCCTCACCACTCCCTGCTTTCTCTAACCAATCTTTCTTTCTTTCTTTCTTTCTTTCTTTCTTTCTTTCTTTCTTTCTTTCTTTCTTTCTTTCTTTCTTTCTTTCTTTCTTTCTTTCTTTCTTTCTTTCTTTCTTTCTTTCTTTCTTCCTTCCTTTCTTTCTCTCTCTCTCTCTTTCTTTCTTTCTTTCTTTCTTTCTTTCTTTCTTTCTTTCTTTCTTTCTTTCTTTCTTTCTTTCTTCCTTTCTTTAGTAAGTCTTACTCATCCTTCACATCTCACATAAGTATCACTGGTTTTGAGAAGCATGTGTCTGGCATATATAAAACTAAGTGAATGAGGCAAGATTTTCTTGTCCAGATGTGAGGCAATGCAACAGAAACTAGAGATCAGACAAAAATGAGGAGCCAGGAGGTCATAGTTGGAGGAGTCAAAGTCCGGAGAATTTGGATTAGAGAGATGAGCTGTCTTGGATTTTTATGGAATGTCTTTGACCTTGTACATAGGCAGGGAAGGCACCATTAAAATTACTGACCAGCCTGGATGTTTAGGGTAAGGTATTGGGTCTTTCGACCTTAAGTCCAGATCTAATGTGAAGTCGAATGTGCCACTTGGTTGATAGGTCCCATCATCCTCAGCAAAACCAACCACATACTTTTCTTGTCTTCACTGCATTTGTGACATTGACTGAGGTTGCTGCTGACAGTGTTGATAAACAGGAGCCTTTACCTTAACTAAGTTCATCTCCCAAGGACTTACTTCTTCAGTTTTTGGCAGCTAGGTACCTGTTTTTTCCACTTTGATAAGCCCAGAGAACTCAATTCAATTCCTCTAAGGGTTTTATCCTCCTATCTGCCTACTACAGGCAACTCACAGGGCCATGACCTTTTCATGGGGATGTTGTTATATAAGAATATTTTAAAACCTCACAGAGTCACAGACTGTCAAAACTATTAAAGCCCTTAGAAATCATTTAGACATACTCCTAGCCTTGGGAATATGAGGTCACACAGAAAAGTAGTGGTTAAATAACCAGGGACCCCTGACCCTTTGTCTAGGACTTTCTCCATGATCCTATAACCATAGTCACTAAATTTGAGTGGAGGAGAGATGGAGAGGACCTGCCTAACTGTACAATTAGAGTTACCAAAAATAATACTTGCTCAAGAGTCAGACAGACTCAAGTTTGAATCCTGTTTCCATCTTTGTGACCTCAGGAATGTGTCTTGATATCTCTGTTTTCTCAACTAAAACATTAAGAGAAATTAACATTGATGTGGTTGTTAGGAACAATGCTAATAAGCACTTGGTAGGCATTAACAATTGTGTACTGTAGTATGTCACTTTTTTTTGATACTTTGGCAAAATTAGGGTAATTGAAACATTTTTGAGGGTCTTGATTGACAAACCGTTTATCTCAAGGATGTGCAATTATTTTGGTTTCTTTCAACATATTGGAGTTGTTATTCTTTAGAGAAAGATAATTGTCAGAGCAATTCACCGTTGGGTCATGGTTGGGCTTTGTTCACATTGATTCACTGAATCACTACCTGGACCCCAAGTTACATGAAGGTTTGAGCGTTTCACAAATTATAGATGTCTTGTTATATGACAGCCTTTGACCATCAAGTGAACTGCTAAAATCTCCTTGAGATTTGCCACAACTACTGCGAAAGGAGTCCTGGGGGGTGAGGCCCGCTAGCTAAAGAGACGAAGTGCCACACTTTGGCATTTTTCATTGGAAGGTCAGAAGGTCATGACGTGCAACCTAACATTAACATTTTTCTGGGGTAATGGAAGTAGTACTGGACTTGGAAATAGGGAGCCTGGGCTCTAGCCTCAACTTTTTCACTAATTAGACTGGTCCTAGACAAGTAACTTAACTTTATTGAAAAGTTTGATTCTAGGTTCCTCCCCTACACTATACTATTAAACATCTCTATTCCTATGTTCATAGTTTTTTAAGTCTGAAATGTTTTATATCATCTCCAATTCCCACTCTTTTCCTGGAAATCTTACCTGTCTTTAAAGTCTTAGGTTAGGAAGAGCCTTCTTTAAAGGATATCTCTGATCTGCCAGGCTAGGATTGGTCCTCTCCAGGGGTCCCACAGGCTCCATTGCTTCTCTCTGCTAGATCTTGGTCACACACAACTGCCTTTTCCCTCATTTATTGTAAGGCTCTTGAGAGTACGGGTCCATTTTTGTTGTTGTTATATCCTCAGTGCTTACACTCTAGAATGTAGAAGATAGCATTTGAGCAGGAACTGAATGAAAGATAGGATTTGGATAGGTGGAAGGGAACAATCCAGAGAGACCACATGGTGAGAACCAAGTCATGGAGACTGGAATGAATGAATACCAGACACTTAATTATTTTATTTATTCACGAGTCACTCATTTTTATCCTCTTATTTCAATTTCAGTTTATCCATTTATGCACTCCTTCATTTACTTACTTATTTAGTACAAATGTACAACAGGAGCCTACTGAATGCCAGGATACACAGAATGTTAAAAAGTTTTATCCTTAATAATTTTCATTTGGGGGAAGAAGGGATACAAACAAATAAGTAAACATTTGACAATATAGAATGATGATTGCTGTGAAAGGACCTACAGGTTGCAGAGAGTGAGCACAGAAGATATACCTGTGTGAGCTCGAGGGTTAAATAAAGCTTCCTGGACGAAATGACACTCCCTCTGAGTCTCAGAACATGAATAGCAGTGAACGGGGGGACAGGACAAGAAGCATTCTAGAGCTGTGCTTGAGACTGCTGGTGAGCTAGTGTGGGCCGACAGAGAGAGCTGGGTCTGAGAAGCTGGAGAACATGAGATTGGGCAGACTGACTTAGTGAAATGGAATTCAAACTCATATTTAGATATGGGAAAGCACAATTAAACTGAACATTGCGGGGCTCTTATAGATGTGCCACAGTTGACAGAGGGAACCAGTTTGGAAGACTTAGCTGATGTTGAATTGATTGGATCGTGTGGTAGTCCCTCACTTCTTCTCTAAGGAAAAATTGAGAGGATATATTTTCTTTAGGGAGAGCTGTTGTGTTTTGGAAGGAGAATGATCTCAGTTTATCTCCTGTGGTGTCTTGTGCACATATATGCTTAGAATGCAATTTGAGCATGCAGTTTCATTTGCCCAGAGCAATCCATGAAGATTTTCAAATTTTCCAAATAGTTTGGCTTGTTGGAAGAGCCTTAAAAATAAAAACTAAAGTGCTTCAAAATCAGTGAGGTAAACAAATGGTAATAAAAATAGGGAGATTTTGGATGTCCTCTCTATAGAATCTTTCTATGATACTAGGAGGTACACAGTATTAATACCAATTTTATACATGAAGGATCAAAAACTCTGAGACTTTACATTATTTTTCCAGACTCATGCAACTAATAAGGGACATAACCAGGACTAGGACACAGATTTTCACACTCTCAATTCTGTGTTGTTTTTTTTTTTCACTGTGTCATAAGTTGTATGTCTCTAAATTTCAGGAACTATGCTGTTGGCATTTCTATTCCTTTGAAACTGTAGAGGGTAAAACATTGAGTTACATAATTTGACATTTAGATGTAGCTTTCCTCTGGAGCTGAAAAATCATATATTTGTCTACCAACTTGGCTTTATAATATTTCAGCTTTAGTTTTTTGTTGGCCCTTAGTATAAAAATGTGCTATTGTCCTAATTAAAGCACTTACAGAGATTTTAATTTATGGTCTTTCAAATATTTTTCTCACTTAAGCTGTTGTAACTATTTTTAGATGCATCCTCTATTATCTAAAGCTTTTAGTGCTGTTGCTAGTGTTGATCTACTGTTGTTAAGCAGACATAGTAAAGATCCTAATCAACTAGTAAAAATTGGCAGTAAAATAAAAAAAATTTTAGAGCTAGAAGAGATACTAACAACTGTATACTCAGAATCTCTTCAGGGAGCCATAAATATTAGTGGGCATTTTTTGCAACCTTTTTCTTTATTGAGTTGAAGACTAGCATACATACAATAAAATGTTCAGACCTCAAGTATACAACTCAATGAATTTGAAAAAATAAATATACCAGCGTAACCACTACCCTGACCAAAATATAGAACATTACTTACTGGTTACCCAAATATAACAGATACTATGTCATCTCAGATTAGTTTTCCTATAAGTGGAATTATACTATATATACCCTTTGAACATGGCTTCTTTTACTCAATCATATGTTTATCCATATTATTGTGTTTAGCAATCATTATTTCTCACTGATGTATAATACTCTGTTCTAAAACAATGAAACTCATTTGACGTGATAGCATTTGGTTTAGGACCTTTGCATCTGTATTCATGGAAGACATTGGTCTATTAGCTTCTTTTCTTGTAATGTCTTATCAAGTTTTAGTATCAAGGTTACAGTATCCTCAAAGAAAGATTTGGAGGGAGTTTTCTCTTTTTAATCTATCCTCTGAAAGATTTTGTGTAAGAGTCTTCATAAAGTGAATGGGTGAATTCATTAGTGAAGCCACCTGGGTCTAGCGTATCTTTCAAGGAAGGTTTTAAAATACTGATTTAATTTCTTTAATAAATATAGTACTTCGGTAAATTTAATTGTTTTTCCTAAATCTTTTTCCCCATTAATAAAATTAAAAACCATGCCTTTTTGCAGTGCCTCCTTCTTTAGTAAGCAGTATACTATATTTCTCTAACACATTGATGCTGAACTTAGACAAGTGACTTGCTTTAACAAATGACAGGTGTACATATTGTGAAATGATTACCACAATAAGTTCAGTCAACACCTATCACGAGACATGGATACAAAAAAAAAATTTTCTCTTTGATGAGCACTTTTAAGATGTGTACTCTTAACAACTTTCAAATATACAATACAGTATTGTTAAGTATAGTCACTATGCTGTGCATGTCATTTCTAAGACTTATCTTAATACTGCAAGTTTGTAACTTTTGACCAAGTGGTTTTATTTTTAATTTTAGCCTTCCTATATTAGATTCTTACAAATTCTTTCATTATTCTTTTAGTAGTTGGCCTAGAAATGACATTATAGCTTAAATAAATGGTTTTACCATTTTCTGTATAATGCAAGGTTGTACAATGTTTTGATCCCATTTCCTCCCCTCTTTAGACCTTTGTGCTATGATATTTATATATTTTAAATAAATATGAAGTAAATATATGTCCATGTATACATATATGTATATATACACTGTGTATGTGTCATGCATATATGTATGTATATATGTATTATGTATACATATACTATGTATGCTCATGTGTATATGTACTTTTAAACCTTTAACATGTAGACTTATCTACATAGCACTTTAGTTTTATGTTCTTCATCTCTATTACTCCTGTTATATACTTATATTTTTTTGTTGTTGAAGTTCTCCCTGTGTTCATTTGTTCTCCAGAGTTTTTTGACTGTCTTTATGATCATTATTTTGATCGCTTTATCAGGTAAGTTGCTTATCTCCATTTTATTAAGGGACTTTTCTGGAACATTATTTTGTTTTTTTCATTTGGAACATGTTAATTTGTTTCCTTATTTTGCTTGCCTGTCTGTTTTTGTTTCTATGTATTAGGTGAAACAGTGCGTTCTCATGTTTTGAAAGATGGGCTCTGTGCAGGAGATGAACCTTATTGTTTACCTTTGCACTAGTTCTTGGTTGTCTCTTGAACTGTCTCTGATTGTTTTAGAACTGTGGGGCCCAGAAATGCCATCTTGCTGGCTACCAGAGCCTTACACTTAAGGGGCACCCCCTCTGTGAGCTGTATGCACTCAGTAGCTTAGATGGGGCCCTGGGGGTGGCATGGGTGGTGGGGTGCTCGCCCCCTGCCTCTGGGGGAGCTGTGTAAATGCGTGTTCTTTCAGTGCTTGGTGTAGATATTTTTACTGACAAAGCTTTCATTTCTCTATTTATTTCTCCCTCTGGATTTAATATATTGTTAAAACCCAGTTATGAAACTCTTTATTTTAGTTATTAAATTTTTCTGTTTTTGTTTTTCCACTTGAATCTTTATCTATATTTCAGTTTTCTGGTAAACAGTGTGGTGATTGCAGGAGGAGGGAGTATAAGGGGACTAAATAGTAATGAAAAAATACAATAAAAATTATTAAATAAAGCAAAGAAATCACAATGAACATAAAATATAAAATAAGATGTCAAGAGAAATATTGAATATATCATTAATTACATTAAATAATGTGCATGGATATAAAAAATGTTATAATTTTTCGAAGGTTCTGTAATATTTGAAAAATCTGTGGGTCAGGTTTCCTTTTTCTTTCTTTTTTATTCATTTGTTTCTATTTCTCAACTCATTTGGTAAATTTGGTTGATGCAGGATATTGTGTTTGAAGATATATATAAATGCCAAAATTCATATTATTTTCACCTGAAATGCTTCAGTTTTCTTCTGGCAGGCAGATTACTTTGGGGAAGATCATCTTTACCTAGTCAGAGCTGCATTTTGGGTGTTCCAATTGAGGTGTACGTTTGACTTGCCCTTAGTGCAAGCACATAACCCTCTGGCATCTCAAATAGTATGGAGTGTTTACCAAGGGTTTTAAACTTCCTAGGGCCTGAACTCCAAACTCCTTGTGCAGCACCATGAGACTGTTGAAATCTCTATTTAGCATTTTAACTTTCTTTGTGCTTCTTTATACTTAATTGGTAAGCATCTCACCCTCTATATGAGCATCTTAAAATTTTGCAAATGACATGAAGGCAGATTGGATGCAGAATTTTGGTCTCACTCACTTTTCTGTGGTTTCTTTCATTTCAATTGCTTTGGCCGCCCTGTAAGCCAGTCTCTGTTTTGCCAGGTGCATATCCACCATATTCAACAAATGCTCTCTGTTGGATCTAAAATTCACTTATTTTTTTGTTTGATCATTTCTTAATATTTTGTTAGTTCTCCCATAGTTTTAAGAGAATTTAAAGTTGTTTTATGTAGTAGGGTCAGTTCAAATACCCACCATCATATCTTCTCTCCAGTGTCCTTTGCATAGTATCATATCCATAGTCCTTATTTGAGACACATCTCACCAGGCCCATTAAAGAGAAATGATGAAATTTTTCCTTTTGAGTTACCATAGTGTAAAATAGAAAGAACATGAACTTTGGAGCTAGCCATAACCAGACCTGAGTTTTTCACTTATTCTGTTTCATCTACATAAGCCATATCACCTTTACAGAGTATATTAAACAATTCAACTCCATTTATGATAGCTGACTGTTATCATCTTTCAAGACCCCCCCCCCCCCCTTCCCTTCTGCCTCACATCTAGGCAAGCTGATGAGAAAGCACGGATGCTGCCTTCTTTAGCACTGGCAGCAAATTCAAACCATACATGATCTGGCTTGATATGTATGAGAATCCTCAGCCTGGTCCTGGCCCCTAACCATCATAAAACTCCAAGCAAGCCTGCTTTCCTGCTCTTTCAAGCTGTTTTCAGACCAGATTGGGAGACTACTAGACCCTTGACAGAAATCCTCTCTATGTAAATAACAAATTGTTTTTGTACCCTCTTCATGCATGCGCAGCACCGTCATCCTCTCCACCCAAACCAAATCTGTCCGTCCCTTCTCTGAAGGGTGAGGGAAACAGAAAGCTGCTTGATCTTTTGTTTTCTTTATATTACTTTCTTGATCTGGAAAATGAACAATAACATTTACCTGTATGATATTTTAAGGATTAGAAATAATATGCAATACAAAAATTCTTGACCTTTTCTCGGAACTTAGTAGATATTCAATAAATTATGTATAAAATAATAATAATTTTAAGCCAAATAGACCATAGACTCTCTCGCTCTATGTCCTATTTATTATTTTATTTTTTCATAGTTCTTATTACTATCTGTTGCTGCATTAAACATTTATTTATTTACTTGTGTGCTTTTTATATTCCCCACTGAAATGTGAGCTACATAAAGGCAGAAACAAGGTATGTCTTGTTTATCTGTGTATCCCTAGCACATGAAATAGTTTGGGGTACATATACAGAGTTTAATATGTGTGTCTTAAAGAATAAAGGAATTAATCCATCAGATGTGTATAGAACCTAGAGTCTCACTTTTCACTCTTGACCTGACTTAACTGTGTTGCTTGATCCAAACTCCTTAGTCCATGACTCTGAAACTCAGTTGTCTTTCTTTTAGAAATGGGAAAATACATGATCAGAGATAGGAAATAATCTTCCTAAGGTCAAATAACAAGTCAGTGACATAAATCTGGAAGAGAAGACAGGTCTCTGCTCTTCCAATTCAACTTTCTTCCCACTCACCTTCTCCCATCCCCCACCCAAAGATTGGCCTTTTTCTCATACTTCTTTCTCGGTTTGTTTCCAAAGTCCACTGAATGGTGTTCAATAAAGCAAACACTGGTTTTTAGTACAAGTCAACCTTTTCCTAATTGATTTTTCTCAATTTTCAACAGATTTGTAATTGTCAATTTACTTGCTGAGTTGAAGGCAACGGCTGGGTTTGTCATTCTAATCCTTAGAGTAATATGACTCTACCTTGTAAGACAGGTCCCTACACTTGTATTATTCTCTGTTGGCATTGTCTTTTCAATCAATCAGTCATGAAAAATTCATGTCCAAGGTAAAACCCTAGCGAACCACTCTGAGAAAAACATGATTATCTTTAAACAAAGGGGAGATCTTAGTGTTCTCTGAAATTCATTGGAGAGAGCAGCCTTTAATAAGGAAACATTTTATCTGCTGTTTGCAATCCACAAGATACTCCTGCTTTTCCCATTCAAAATTGATCTCTTTCAAATCTTAGGTTTTCAAAACTGCTATAAGGTGAAGCTCTATAAATGGGGATTCTATAATAATGATTAGAAATTTGTAAAAGCTCAATCTGAGCCTTGCATGAGCAGTGAAAAATGTGTCGATTAAGCATAGGGTAATGTAAATATGATTAGTATAATGATGCATCAATTTTTAAAAACATGTTTATTTCATGTTGCTCATTATAAAATATTATGATTTGTTTCAAATTGCGATTGGTTCCTTCTTCAGATGGACTGAATCGTAACTCTGTTCTAGCCTTAACTGCAACCAAAAATGGGACTACCAAACCCCTATAGTTGCTATACCTACACCACTGCACCTAGACCTCTATCTTATCAGTAGTGCATAAGCAGTTGTCATTGGCCTCAGGATTTTTGGATGAGAGAATTTGCTTGGCTTAGTATAACCCTTCCTTCTGCTGATGAACAACTTCAAGAACCTGGTCTGATAGCAGTTAGTGACTTCGTCTCTCCACTGAAAAGTAGTACCATTAAGCTATGCTGCAACACAGTCATCCCATAATTCCCAGGTGCTTTGGGAGAAGAAACGACACTTTTTAGGCAAGTCATTCTCTCTCTCTCTCTCTCTCTCTCTCTCTCTCTCTCTCTCTCTCTCTCTCTCTCTCTCTCTCTCAGAGTTACTGTTCTGTAGGTTTGCTATTTGTCAAGGTCTTTTTATAGAACATCTTTGTCTTTAGAGGCAAATTGAAAGCATGAGTTTTTCTAGTATTGCATTTTAATTCATGTAATTCTAAGTGGAAGGAGAGGAGTTTGCCACCTCTTTGTTTAGGCTAGATTGTCCAGTATTGAGATGAGGGTTGCAGTATGTTTTATTCTATAGAGCTCCCCCTATGAGTCAGATAGCTCCCCCTTATGAGTCAGATAAACCTGATTTTGGATATTGGTTCTACCACTCATCAGTGCTGTGTTCTTGGGCAAGTTATTTAATTTCTGTGAGAGCTTCCATATCCTCTTTTGTAAAATGGGAATATTAAGACCTTTCTCTCAATATTTGTGATTATTAAGTGAGATTTTATAGGAAAAGTGCCAGGTACACAACAAGGACTTAAGGAAAACAGAACCATAGAAACCTAAATCTTGGAGAGTATTTGCTTAGGTTATCTAGCTGAAGATTAGGCCTTCAGATAGGTAGAGTCTTACCATTCTGATTTTTGGATGGTTAGCTGAAGTAAAATAAAACACACTGAAGTTTACAAAGATAGTGAATGATGGAGCAAAATTTGCACTCCTAAGACTAGTATAATCTTGCTTATTTTCTCATTTAACAAATAAGTCAAGAGAAAGAAACTGACATTGCTTTAAAACATATCTATTTCACCTCCCCTGAACCCAGTCAAACTGGATAATTCTGAAAGGCAGGAACTGATATCTCCATTACCTAAAGTTACACAGTAAAAATCAAGAGGAAAAAAAAAATATATATGTGCTTATCACTCCATGGATCAGCTAGGTTGACCCCTATTCTGCTCTGGATTAGGTGAATAATCTGATAATCTGCTGATTTTGGCTAGGTTCTCTCCTGTGTTTGCATGTCAGCTGGCTGAGACTGGTCTAGGATGGCTTCAGCTGAAACAACTGGGCTCTCTTCAGTGTCATCTCTCATCTTCTGTCAAATGTTGATGGTAGAGTTTCAAGAGAAAACGTGGAACTACACAAGGCTTCTTGAAGTCTTGGCTCGTAACTGGTATTCTGTTACTTATACCAATTTATATTGGCCAAAGTCAACCACAAGGTCAGCCCAGATTCAAGAGGCTCACTTTTTGATGTATGAAGCAGCAAAATTATAATACAAAGAATGTGGCTACAGAGTGGAAATAAGAATTGTGAAAAAATTTGCAATTAACTTAAAATTATGTTGTATGCATTTGTAAGAAAGATAGGTATTAAATGTCTCATCAAGGAAATGTTGTGCTGACATTAAACAAGGTAACCCAGGAATGGAAATCATTCTCCGTATTATAATAAAAGCAAATAAAATATAAACCTAATAGAAGCCAGAAGTGGTTAGCATTGGGGAACCAACCAGGGGGCAGTAAGTTCACCTTAAGAGATGGACTGAATGAACAAAAAAGGGAGGGATTCTTGATTTAGCCTAATTATGGAAACCTATGCATTCCTGCTTGAAAATTTCAGAGGCACTGAAAAAAACATTGAGGCTTCCTTTCCTATGGCTGATGAGCAGTCAGTCCATTTCATAAATCAGACATGTGCATTCACCTGTCGCCCCACTTGTCCTATTGACTCTGTAGCACCTCTGGGCAAGGGAAACACTTAGTTGGTAAATGTTGAGATTCACTCACTTGGCACATTGTAGGTTGGAACCATCCAGGGGGCAGCTGGTAACCTAAGTACTCTCCTTGGCCTTTTCATCGCCATGGCTGGAGAATTGGATGTCAATTTTGGGGTGCTCTTTCCAAAACATAGAGCTGAACCTCTTATACCTATACTTAAAACTCTCCAATAGTCCCTTTATATTGCTTTTAGTAAAAGTTAAAACTCCATAACATGGCTCACATGTCTTTTAATGTCACAGTCTCATCTCTTATGCCACCCAGCCCCAGAATTCTTTGTTTTAGCCACAGGAAACAACTTGTAATTCCACATACCACTCTTCCTGTTGTTCCTTCTGACTAATGTCTTCTGTGCTTTCCCTCCTTTTTGGCCAGTCCTATTCATCAGTAAAGATACAGTTTTCCTTCCACTAGGCTACTTCAACATTTTGTGCATGTGTGTGTGTGTGTGTGTTTTACATGTGTATTTCCCCCAGTAGATAGTTCTTAAAGGGAAAGGGTTTTATTCATTTCTGTAACCACAGCACACAGCGGAGTGGGAGTTCCATACTCTATTAAATGAAATGTTTAGATGAATATTTCTTGAATGAATGAATGAATGAATAAAATTTAAAACACAGCTTTCTGTAAGAAATGCTGTCAGACTGAGGAAAAGAGGCATTTTTGTTTGTATGTTGCTGGGTATTGATTCTGAGTTATAGGGAGAAGAAAACCTCTCCTTGAAAGATCTTATTTTAGTTCTGTCATGTTGCTAATACCCTTGTTTGATATGCTAAACCTCCCTTGATGAGAATGTTATGCTCCATTCTCTTTCTACCTCTTTTGGATGCCTTCTCAGAACAAGCTTTCAGTAAAGGGGAGAAGAATCTTCTAGTGTGCAATCTGAAAGCCATTTCTTTATTATCTGTATCAGACCTGCAGTATCTGTGTGAAGATTTTGACGATTTCCAGTTAACAAGACAGGTGCAGCTGATTAACAAACATTGTTGGTTCCCTGTGACTGCTCAACATCGGCTTATAATAGATAAGGATTTGTTTTTCACATAGTGATTATCTATCTGCCAGACTTCATGCTTTTGATGTATCAAGTCCAGGGATTCCTGGCATCCTTTTAGGAACTTGAGTGTCAACCTGTTGCTTTTTCATGGGCAGAAGGCTTAACTTAATTATACACACACACATATACACCTGTGTTTACACACATATGTGTATATATCCATAGATGCATGAACATACACATTTATGCATATGTGTAGTCTTTTATGGTTTCCTTATTACATTTCATCCTGACAGCAAGTCTACCAAATAGATATGATTTTCCTATTTGTTGATAAGGCAAAAGAGGCTCAGAAAAATGATAAAACATGGTTAAAATTACACAGGGAAAGGTAGGCTTGGAACTTTAATATTTTTTTCCACAATGCTAGGGATCAGGTTGGAGTCAGTGTAGGCAATATAAAAGCATGGAAAATGGGTCTGATTCATTGTAAATAAAAAGAGACCTAGATTTAATCCCTGACTCAGCCCCACATTACCTATATTACCTTTGATATGTCATTACACCAAGGCAAATTCACCCTAAACTCCTATTCAGTCCTACCCAAGTCATATTAATTTGACGACATGGTGGCACATGAAGAACATGTAACAAGACAGGCACCAAGCAGCTTTCTCGCATTGTGTTATATATATGCTTCCCTATATTATTAGAGTAGGTTAGTGTCAAGCGGTCGTCTCAAAAGCAGTTACTGACATCAGTCATATGAAAACTACTCATGCCTAACTTAAGGGTTCAGTTTTATTTTTTAATTTAAATATAACTATTAGCAGAATAAAGATAGGATGAATGATTTGCAAGTTACTAAAGAAAGAAGGAAAAACATAAGAAAATTTTAATGAATTGTACAATATTAAAAATTTTTTTAATTGTAGAAAAGCATAAATAAAATGAACCATGAAAGAAAATAAGCAATAAAAGACAAATAAGATCACTAGATGTGAACCCACATGAAATGGTAAAATGAGAATATTGATTAGAGATTTATCCTAATTGAAAACCTAACATAAAACTACAATCCACAAAACAATGGCTGATCTTCTCTAGAATAAATACACAGATCAGTGAGACAGAAGTGGAAGTCCAGACATAAACTCAAGCATATAAATATTTATTACATGGAAAAAGTGGCATTTGAGATTGGAAAGTAAAGGGATGTTTTATTCAATAAGATGTTGGAACAATTTATTAACCAATTAGAAAAGAATTGTTATGCTGCTTCTTCATATTATACACTAAAATTCCTAATGAATGAAAGGTATTTAAACTTTTAAATTAGGGAAAATTTCCCACATAAAGTAATATTAAAAACACTCAAGGATCTACCACTAAGATGAAGCAGATGTTAACATTTAATTTTCCTTCCTTTTATTGATTTTGATAAATATAAATTATAGGTACAGCTAAATCCCTCTCTCTTTTCATCTTCCTTTCTCCCAGAAGTAACAACAGTCCTGAAATTAATAGGTATTATTTCCATGTGTGATTTTATACTTTTATTGTACATGCTTGTATTACATTAAAATACACTGTTGCTTTCTGTTATAATGATTGCCTTTCTCACTAAACATAGTTTTCATCTGTATTGATGTATGTTGCTCTAGTTCATTAATTTTAAAGGCCTGTTGTATTAATGAACAATTTATCCATTCTCATTCTGAGTTAAGTGTTTTTAGTTTGTTTTGCTATTGCAATGAACAACACTACAATGAACATTGTTGTATATGTCTCCTTATACAATGTGCAAAAATGTCTTAGAAAAACACACAGAAGTACAATTGCTAGGTCATTGGTTATAAGCATCTTTGTCTTTAATGTCAAATTACCCTCAAGGAGACTGTTCTATTTCATATGCTTACCAGTGATATTCAAAAATCACTGTTTCCTACATAAATACCAACACTCGTTATTTTCAGATTTACTGTTTTGCTCTTCTGATGATTAAGAAATGTATTTCATTGTTTTATTAATTTACCTCTCCTCAATTACTTTTCAGGTATTTTTAAACCTTTCATTTCTTTATAACTTACCTTATTATATCCATGGCCTATTTTCTATTGGATTGTCATGATATTTTGATTTATTGAAATTCTTTATAGGTTTTTGTGTTAATATTTTTCCATTACGAGGGTTATGCATGCCTTCTTCAATCACTAACATATCTTTTAATTAGCTTTTGATATATTTTGATAGAATACATTTTTTGTAAAACAGTCAAATATATTTGTTTTTCTTCATGTCTTATGCTTCTGATGCTTTATATAAAAAGTCCTTATATACTCTGAGTTTGTTTAATCATCTCCTGTGTTTCACTTTGTACATCTTATTTCTTAATCCATTTGAATTTTATTTTTGTATTTGGTGTGAGGTAGGGATCTAACTTGATGTTTTTCACATATAGGTGACTCATCAACCCAGTACCATTTATTGACAGTTCAACTTTTCAACCTGATCTACAGTGTCATTCCTGATGGGTATTGAGTCAGTTCCTTAGCTCTTTGTTCTGATACACTGGTATAGCTCTCTAAATCTGTAGCAATGTAAGCCATTATTGTTTTAATTACCAAAATTTTATAGTAAGACTATCATTGCTGTTTTTCCTTCATTCCCATATAAATTTTATAGTCAACTTATCAAATTTTACACTCACACAGCCCTGCTTAGATTTTATTGAATTACATTGATTCCAATAATGTATCTCCAGTCTATGAACATGATATACTTTGCATTTACCTAAGCCTCTTTGATTTGTCTCAGTAATGTTTTATAATTTTCTGTGTAGAGGGTTTATGTTTTTTATTACATTTATTTATAGCCATTTGATGTTTTTGATACTATCATAATTTGTATCACTTTAAAATTTTATTTTTAAATTATTTATTGACAGTATATTGAAATGTAATTGATTTTTAATATTGACTTTCTATCAATGAATTCTAATCATTTGTAGATTAATTTGGGGTATTCAGTATATATAATGTTGACTATGTATATAGTACAAAGTTTTATTTCTTTTTTTCCAACCTTCTATTTATTTTTGTTGCCTATTGCTTTGGCAAGAACCTCTAGTACAGGCTTTAATAGGAGTGGTAGTAGCAAAGCAGACATTTTTTTCTTGTTTCTGAATACAGTGGAAATACTTTAAAGTATTCATAATTAAACATGATGTTGCTGCTGTTGTATCTCCAGGTAGATATTCTGTATCATATTAAGATGTTTCCTATAATCAGTTTTTTAAGAGTTGATTATCATTAAAGAATGTTACATTTTATCAAATGTTTTTTCTTCACCTTTTAATATAAATATGATACATTATAGTGATTAATGTTATTTATTTATTTTTCTTTATTTTTATAGAGAGGGGGAGGGAGGGAGAAAGAGAGGGAGAGAAACATTGATTGGTTGTCTCTAGAATGTGCCCCAGCTGAGGAGCAAACCTGCAACCCAGGCATGTGCCCTGACCAGGAATCAACCAGTGACCTTTCACTTGGTGGGATGACACCCAATCAACTGAGCCACACTGGTCAGGGCCAATTTAGAATTTTAAAACAAGTTTGCATTCCTAGAGTAAATTTAAATTGATTATGATTTTTTGTCTTCTTTCTCTCCCTCTCTAACTGGATTTAATTCACTAATTTTTTGTTTAGATGTTTGGGAAAGAGATTTTCCCCATATCCTTTTCAGATTTATTATCCGGGTTATGTGGGTTATATAAAACAAATTGGAAAATGTTCCCTCCTTTCAATTATCTGGAGTAATTTGTGTAAAACTGATGTTTTGTTTTCCTTTGGAAAGCTTAACCAGGGAAGTAGTCTGGGCCTGGCATTTTCTTCACAGGGAAGTTTTTAATATATTCAATCATGTCTATAAATTTAATAGAACTCCTCCCATTTTGTGTATCTTCTATCAGTTTTGGCAAGGTATTTTTTGTTTTTCTAAGAATTCACCCTTTTCCTCTAATTTTTCAAATTCATTGCACAATATATTTTCATTATAACAACCTTTAATCTTAATGTTTATGGTTGCATTCTTTTGTATTCCTGATATTAGTGCATTGTGCTCTTTCTACACTCTTCTTGATTATAGGTCCATTGTTTTATAGGTTCATTGTTGACATTTGTGTTGTTTTTGAGATTCAGCAACTTTCTTTGACTATATATTCTAAAAGTTTTGTTCACTTTCTCTTTTATTTTATATGTAGACAATTATATTATCTGTGAATGATGCATTTTACATTATTCTTTTTAACCTGCATACTTTTACTGCCTCTTTTTATTTTATTGCTGCATTTGGAGAGGTAACTTTTTTTTTATTTAGAGGTTTTTCAATAAGTGTTTATAACCGACACAGGGCTACACTTTTTTTTTAAACTACATTTATTGGGGTGACATCAAGTAATAAAATTATATAGGTTTCAGGTGTACAGTCCTATAATACATCATCTGTATCTTGTATAGTGTGTTTGCCACCGCCAGTCAAATCTCCTTCCATCACCATGTATCCCCTCTTTACCCTCTTCTCCCTCTTACCACTCCACTTTCCCTCTGGTAATTACCATAATGTTGTCTGTGTCTATGAGGGTTTTTTGGGGGTCTTTTTTTGTGGTTTGTTTTTTGCCACAGTTTTCTGTTCTCCAGTGTTCATGCCTATTTTTGCTTCAAGTTTATAATATTCTTATAAGATCAGTTTGTAGCTTTCTATCATTTTTTTAAAAAAAATTCACTTAATTTTTTTGAAAATAAACACATGTATATAATTTCAAAGTCAAACAATAATACAAAATCCAAAAGAAAATAACCCTCTTCTTACCCATCCCCTCCATTTTTTATTCCTGCTTCTTAAAGCAAGGATCAGCAAACTTTTTCTGTAAAGAAAAACATAAGGAGTAATTTAGGCTTTGTGGGCTATCAGGTCTCTGTCACAACTACTCAACTCTGCCTTTCTGTTGTAAAAGCAGCCATAGACAACACCTAATGAATGAGCTTGGCCTTTTTTTCTTTTTTTACAAAATAAGAAGCAGGCAGGATTTGGTCTCTGCTCTAGCAGCAAGCCAATCACTTACATTTCTTTTCATTGTTTCCTCTGATACTCTATATTTCTTAATAAACTTTCTGTACTACTAGTCACTGTTTATTTTAGTTTTATGTATTATTTATCAATTCCGTATTATAAAGTTCTTTAACGGTCCTGCTACATAATACAAGTACCTCCCCCCATGTTTATATTATTATTTTCATTATTAATATTCAGGCTTTTCTTTATTGTGAATAGGTTAATATTAATATAGACAAGTCTTGTGATATATGATAAGTTTTATCTCCTACAGCTACCCTGATGTTTCCTGGCTACTAGTAATAGTTGCTTCGTTTTTCTGTTAAATATGTTTTCAATGTATCTATTGCAATTGCCTGTTTTTGCCTGAGTCCTTTTTTCCCCCTCCTATTATCATTGCTTGGTTGCATTGGTCTCTGCTTCTACTGGATGTCTTTCATCATGAAGAGATTGACAGTAAAATCTGAAATGGGAGATCTAAATATATGTGTTGAACATGCCAGTGGAGAGCCAGCCATTCCATTGGGAGAGGCTTCTATATTTGTATTTGAAAATCTTTTATCTTTGATTGGGAGTTTGTTTTCCCACAAATGAATTCTCTAATCCTCTGACTATGGAGATGATAAACTTGACTACCGATATTCTGGAATTTGAATCCAGAATCTCTGTGCTTTAAGGTCTCCAGAAAATGAACCTCTAGTCTCCCATTACAATGGAGACTCATAGTCACTTGGGTGTTGGTGTGATGAAAAGAATCTAGGGACTTAATTTCTCTTTATAAGGACTTTGTATCTGCTCTGCCTGATACCCCAACTTTCAGTGGTACCAAATACTTCCAGTGTTTTGTATCTCTGGAATTCTGTTATATGAATTATTTCTTAACTTTTAAATTTAGCACTTTTTCAGTCTCTCTTCTTTTCTAGTACGTGCACATAAGGCTGAATTTTAACTTGTCTATATATTGCTTTTCTTGTGTACCACAAGATCTGATATGTAGTGATGAATCAATCATCCAATTCTAAACATTTTTAGATTTTTATCGTTATTTCTTTTTTGATACATGAAAAATAAAGAAGAATGTGTAATAATTTGGTACATCAGAAGTGCTCAGAGGTTGCTTGCTATTACTATAGTTCTTATCATTAGCTCATAGGTTCTATTTCTTGTGATGCAGTTTGAGTAAATAACTAATAATTAAGTGTAAAATATGGAAAGCCAAGATTTCCTGAGCTGCCTACTTCCAGATGCCTTTGACTCACACAACCACATGTAGCCTTGCTAAAGAGGCTGGAAACATTTTATTTTAAAGGCGTGGGTGGGGAATGGTAAGCGATGGTGTTCTTTTTGCAGGTAGTGTCACAAAAAGTGTGATCTTTATGGTCAGAATGCCTAAGACTTAAATCCTAGCTCTGCCAGTTAGTTAATAGTTCTAGTATATACTTGGGAGGGGGCAGCTAGCCTTTATTAACTTCAATTCCCTCATGTTTGAAGCTGGGCTAATATAAACAACTTTGTTTATGGATGTAGATGCTAAATAATAGAAATATTTAAAACACCTGGGAAATTTTCCTGGCACAGTATAGGATATTAATGATTAATAAATGTTCCACTTGCTCATTTATTTATTCCAGCTTCACATATGTACATTATTTCTGTATTAGATGTCCCCCTAATTTAGATCCTGAAAATTGTAGTATGGCCTCCAGGTTCACTGGAAATAGATCTGACACCTGGAATCTCAGAAGAAAAAGGGGGGATTAAGCTCTGTGAGGTTCAAAGGCCATTTGTCCTCTTGATATTGATTTTCTTAAATCAGACAGTAGCCTAGACCCTTGGAGAAGTAATTGAACTGACAACAGGCAGGTGTGGGTTATTAATAATGGAATAGCCTTGACATTCTTGATGACTTAATTTAATGACAGAAGGGAGTTCTGAAACTGAAATGCCTGGAGATGGGGTCAATGGCTGGATCTCTGAGGAGAAAGAAAACACGAGTTATTCCTCAGAGCTTGTTTCATAGAACAAAACATTTTATGGTAGTCCCAAACATGAGGCCAGAGGAAATGGTTGATTTTACCTTTTCAAGAAAACAAAATTTTAAAGGCTTGAAAAATTTTCATTGTATTTATTTTTGCCCTTATTTTGGAAAACAGACTTGGTTAGAGTCATGGAATTTTAAACCTTAGTGAGTAACTCAAGGGTAGAGATCATGGACATCTTATTTTTTTTATCCCCTAGATTCAGTATCAACTCTGCATCTATTAATTACATGACTTTAAACCAGTTAGTTAAATCTTCTGAGCATCAGTTTCCACGTCTGTGAAATGAAGGTATTAATATTTATTGTAGTTATAAGAAAATATTTAAAACACTTAAAAAATGTACAACATACCTGGCACTTGCCATTATATAATGCCTCATACAATAAATATTTGTTCAGTGAAATAATACATGAATTTTGATGTTTCCCTCTCTCTGTCTCTGTATAGAAAAGCTAGTCTTTGGTAATCTCTTAAAAGCTTTCCCTTTCTCCAACTATTCTGGCTGTGCTTGCTCTGGTCCTCATCCTCTCTCCTTTGGACTATTTCTATGGTCTTTGTGTCTTTTAACCACTTTCTCTTCTCTTTCCCAGTCTCTTCTTCCTAGTTACAACAAAGTTATTTATTAAAACAAAGGCTTATTTTCTTTTAACTATACTACCCTTTTGGAAGAACTTTAGTTTTCTAAAATACTCCACTCCCCCATTTTAAAGGGGAGAGCCAGAGAGGAAAGGGACTTACCCAAGTACTTATGCTTCTATAAGTTGATGCTAAAATTGGGGTTGAGCCTGATACCCCCAACCCCTAGCAGAGGATAATAAAAGGGGTGAAGTTGAGGACATATAACCTCCAATTCTAGTTAAAAGCGTGCTGAGAAGTTGCAGAATTTTTTAACCTTAGTGTTGCACTATTATCTTTTGTTTGTTAAACTTCAAATGTACTACTGTCACTGTAATGATAACATCATTCATGTTCATGGAAATTTTAGGTCAGCCTAGAGAAAGGGCACAATTTAGTATGTACCAAGTATGGTCCCAAACACTGTATATGTACTAACTTATTTCATCCTCATCAGTAATGCTAGGTACCATTATTATTCCCATTTTCCAGATGAGAAAACTGAGACTCAGAAAGATTTATTAGTTTGTCAAGGTCATACAATTTGAGAGAGATAAAATGGGATTAAAACTCAGGCTTCCGGTTCCAGAGCCTGTGCTGCTGACTGTTATGCTAAACTGGAGCAAACACATTGAATTTCTGTGTGCACCGTCATCATTTATTCTCAGTGTACTGTTGGCATCTAGTCCATATGGAGTCCTTGAACCCTGCTTATTATTTCCAGTACCAATTATCAGGAAGTGGCAACTTGCATAATATTGTCTTCTGATTAACTTCTTCCTCTTTCTTTTTCAGAGAGTCATTTTCAACATTGTTAATTTCAGCAAAACCAAGAGTCTTTATAGAGATGGGATGGCCCCTATGGTGAAATCTACTAGCAGACCAAAATGGTAAGTGACCCACAAAATGGGACATATTTCTGGTTGGAGAATTTGACTCAGGGCTCAAGTTTATCTGCTGTGTGGCTAGGGCTTAGCCTCTCTAGCACTAAGAAGAATAAGATGAGCTTCAGGATGGCCATTGGTTAGGCTCCAGGTGGTATTTTTTGAGAATGTTGGGATAGGGAACATGGTCCCATGTTTGGACTGACCAACATTCTGAGGGAAGGTGCAGTGTGGTATTTTGTTAACTTCCTATCCTGCTTGCCTTTTTTCCTATCTTTGGAAGCTTAATTAAAATTTGATTCTATGTTGTTTGTTATTTTAACCTGAGCATAGATGGTTTGCAGTAACCTGTGAGGACACTGGGAACTACATTTTAGTAGATTTTCCTTGCTTTTCTTGTTTTATGTGGTTTTTTTTGCATAGATGTTCCGATGTTGTGTGTTTCTGTGGATGTTAAAGTTCTATTTGTCCCATTGCTGTGGTGAGAATAAGGGCTGGATAGGATTGCTCAATAATAGCGGTGATGATGATGATGATGATGATGGTGATAATGATGATATGGATGATAATGATAACTACTCTCACTTACTTAGAGCCCATTCTTTGTCGGATGTTTTACATTTGCTGTTACTGTTCTCACATTTTTGCAAGAGATATATTTAAATATTTCTATATCACTGATGAAGACATTGAAGCTAGGAGACGTTAAATACTTTTTAAAGATGATAGATAGTAAGGAGAGAAGCCTGCATTATTTTTATTACCCCATATTGCCATTCAAACCAATTATTTTATTCATTCATTCATTCATTCATTTGTTCATTCAACAAATAAATGATTGAGTACACTGAAACAAGAGATTTTAAAGACAGGAAATATGTTATTCATCTATCACACAGTAGGTGTTAAATGAATGCTTGTTGAACTTAACTGAATTTATTATGAGAATTTACATGTAAAGTGCCTGGCACTTGCTAAGTGCTCAGTAAATGTCATCTATTATTAATAGTATTATGTAAAAACTATAAAAATGCAAGAAATTGTTAATATTATTCTAGCTTTGATCCCTGTTCAAAATTTAATGACTAGTGAGAAGATCATCTCCAAATGTCTATATTTATAGAAAACTAGCAATTCATAAATATTGAATTGTGCTTTTATCTATAAACGATACTGGGCAATTTTCTACAAATGTTGGGTTGAGGAGCTCAGGTTTATAAAAATGCAGGCATCTGATGATGATAATGAAAACTGTTTATTAAAAGACAAAAGTATCTTCCTGGGCCTGTTTTCTTCTTTGCTGTATCAAGTCAACTCTACTGCTGTTCCTTAATTCCTTTCTGACAGTGGGGTCTGGCCAAGGGGTAGCCTTTGCTTTGAGTCTCTGAAGGCCGCCCAAGTGGATAATAATAGCACACATGTCTCTATTAACAGGCATATGTGTTGATGCATCTTTCAAACCTTTCCACAAAAGGACATCACTGTTGATCTGCTCACAGAGGCCTTTAAAATAACATTGTACTTACTCTCCTGAGCTCTGTGTCAGGAACTTACACGTCCAGTTTTTGTCGTGTTCAGTTCTGGAGTCTTTTGTGCTTTTGAAAGTTCTTAAGCCCCAATTATTTAATTTTGTCTTGTTTTGTTTCTCATGGACTATCAGTTGGGTCCTCTCTATCAGGGCTCTTGACAATATTTTGAAATATGAATGAGTCCTTGCATTTATATTATAATGCCTTAGAATGAAGTTAGTGCTCTTATCCAGTGTTGGCAAGCTCGCAGCAGCAGCCACTCTCCAGTCATTGGGCTTCTCTAATGGTCTGAAAGACTTTAAAACTTCAGGTCTAAGTGTGTTGTAGTTCATCAAGCCTGTAAGACACAAGGTACCAGAGCAAGTCAGGTTGTTCATTTGTTTAATTTCTTCTATTTTTTAATTTACCATCCCCCTTGGATGCAAAGCTATTCACATTCCTGAAGTCACCTTTCCCTAAGCCAGATGTTTAGATATTTGTTTACTTAATAAGACCTTATTGAGCACCTTTAATGTGCCACACATTATCCTTGAAACCAGGGATATAGTATGAATATGACAGTAAAGATCTGTTCCTAAAGGGAACTTTCATTTTAGAATTTTATTAAGTGATCTCTACAGGCTATAATTGTTACTTTCTTTGCTATTGGTTTGTTCTAAAGATTCTTTCTGCCCCTTTGGTGCTTTCTGTCTAGACTTTCTTCCATTCCTTATGTTGATTACTTGTGCGAGAACCTATCTTCCAGTAGTCATTATCTTACGTGTTCCCAGGGTAACTTAAAGTGTATGTGACTGTTTGGCTCTCAGAATTTTATTGGTCCTAAGGAGTTCATCACAATTTAGGATTCCAGACAATGGCCTGACTCAAGGCTGACAAATAACCTACAGATCCCAATGTTAGAATATCTCCTCTCTTGTCTTACTAATTCCAGTTTCCACAATACCAAGGCAACTGTCATAACAAAAGGAAAAGTAGCTGATACTTTTTCTGGTCTAGGGACATTGCCTATTTTAATATTCAAATAGGCCATGAAAATTTCTTACCTTACGACAAACATTAAAAACCCTAAATTTCCTGGATGAAATATATACCTAATGGGAAAACAAACTCCTTACCTTTTCAAGCCAGATGTTTAGATATTTGTTTACTTAATGAGATATTATTGAGCATCTTTAATGTGCCACACATTATAAACATTAAGTAAACATTACTCTTCACCTATCAAAGGGAGTTGTGACTGATCCCAAGCAAAAATACCTTCAGACCTTAGCATAGGTCTGGTAATCAATTCGTTGTGGAAAGCATATGAACAAAAGCAGCAACTAAAAGTCCATTACGTACATATACAATCACCTAAGGCTGTTCTGCCTTGAGAAGATAACTTCACAATACCTAGCAGCAGAATGGAGAAGTTGGAAGATTCAGAAGCTTTCTGCTTTTTTTAGTTCACTCTAATTCTGTTTACATATTAGACATTTAAAGGGTTGTTGGTTGTTAATATTCTGTAGCATCAAGTATCTGCAACCATAACTCATTAATATTTTTTAACCTTGTCAAAAGCTGAAACTGCTACTAGGCACTGCTGAGAATTGGCATTACAAAACAACTGGAACCTGTATTCTCACCTCTGCAGAAACTAAGGCTGTGATATTTACCCAACTAGTAAGTCGTGACATCAACCAGAGATCTCAGGTCTTCAAGTACTGCTCCTCCCATACTCCATTCTTGGGGAGGGTGGAGCAAGAGGATACAAAGAAGCAGGAATCAGCTGTGTGATCTTTGGTATATCTGAAATAACTTCTCTGATTGATTTGTTCATTATAGTAGATTGAGGAGATTAGACCAAATTTTAAAGGTGGTGTCCATTTAACACATTTTTATTGAACATCTAACTTTGTGCTAGGTCCTGGGGTAATTAATATGAATCTGATCTGGATCATATTTTTAAAATTTTACTTTTTAGAGGTTGAAATGAAATAGGTATAATATAAGGTATTATATAAGGTATATAATATAAGGTACATCATATAAGGTATAATATAAGGAGCATCGTGCTAAGAACCAATAGGGAGGTATGTAAAGTGTGCTATGGAATTAGAGAAAGGAAGAAACTGATACTATGAAGACTGCAGGGGAGAAAAGGAGAAGCTTTTTGGGCAGGTGGTGTTTCAGCTAGGTCTTGAGGAAATGGGACAAGAACAAAATTAAGAAAATGGGATTCCAAATGGAAGAAATAACATGATAAGCCATGACACCACTTTCATGAGTCTCAGTTTCCACACTGTAAAATGTGCATAATAATATTATCAGGGTTGTTATAAGAAACAAATGTGAAATGAAAGTATATATACTTTATAGGGTCTCTAGGACCTTATTAATTCAATACATTTTCTGATTTTTTCTTTTCCTCTTCCTCACCCAAAACTGATTGGTAACTGAATAGCTACAATGGACCAAGAGTGTGCAAAGTATTAGAATGAAACAGTGACAAGAGAGATATGGTCACTCTTCTCATAGTCTATTGGGTTAGGCATTAAATATGTAACTCTTCTTAAGTGTAATAACTATTACACAATGGGTAATTCAGCATATTGTGGAGACTATTTAGAATGCTATATAGCATTTAAGATGTAATCTGCTTCAACAATAAGAGACCTTCCTTAGGCATGTTATTTATATTGAGAGCTAAAAGATGAGTAGGAATTAGATCATAGCAGATAGGAATACCTGTGAAATAATAAAATTTGTTTGAAGGCCGAGAGATGAGAAAACATTACATTTTGATGACTAAAGGCCAATGTGATTGGAGCATGAAATTCTAAGGAGAAATTAACTGAAGAGGGAGGTAGCGGTAAAATTGAGGTGAGTCTTTAAGTCAAGCTAAACAGTTGGACCTGATTCTGAGGGCATTGTAAAGAAATTGAAGGGATTAACAAGGAGCAGGATACGATTTGAGGGTTAACAAAAGATTGAGTCAACTTAACTTTGTGATTTACTAGACGTGAGTGGTAAAAGAGAGGGGGAGTTCTGGAAGACTCCCAAGTCATTACCCACTCCTGACTACTGACTAGCAGGGTGATCAACCCTCCTGGTTCTGGAACTTTTGGGTTTCCTGGGATCTAGGCCTTTTTTTTTTTTTTTTTTTTTTTTTTTTTTTGATGCAAAAGGAAAGAGGTTTTATTCAGGTGCTGCAAGATCTGGGAGAATGGTGGACTCCCGTCTCAAAGACCATTCCATCTTCCTGCTCAACCTTGCTGTTCCTTATAGGTATAGGGAGGGGTGGGCTTTTATGTCTATCCAATTATCTTGCTAGTTTTTGGTGTGCTCAGGGCCCTATCCATTCATCTTTCTTGCTTTTGGTAGTGCTCAGTGTAAGAACCAACCCGTACCACCATATTGACCAATGAGGAAGCTCCCTGGCACTCGGCTGTCTTCAGTGACAACTCCCCATTTAAAAACTCTGGGCCTTGTAATCATTCTTACAAGGGTAAATGGATGAAGGTGTCATCTTCTGTAGTTACTTCCTGCTGTCAAAGAGAATAGTATTACCTAGCCCCAGGTCCAGAGATTGGTACTATCTACTAAAGGAAAAGGGGAATCAGAAATGAAAGGAAGCCTTTACGCAAGGGAGAAGGATTGCTGTCTTCAGAGAGGGGCATACACATGGTGACTAGAGGATGGTACTGCTGAACAAGCAAAACTGGTAGACTGCTTCATGTTTCAAGAGACAGTGTTGCAGATGTGCTTTTAAAGTGAAACCTACTGTGCAAATAATCAAGTGTGTAGTGAGGGGTATGTCTAGTAGTGCAAGGAGAATTGCCATGAAATCAGAAACTGGAGACACTAAATGATCCCCATGATTTAATCATGAGTGGGGCTTTGGTTGGCACACTCAATAGCAGAAGAAATTTGCCAACGAAGCCACTGTCTGGGAAATGAAAAACAAAATAAAAAAATAGCATGGTCACTTAGCTTTGGGAGGCACTGTGTCTTTCTGAAAGAGGAATTTTAAATCTCCTTTGGGAGTACAGGTCCAGCTTTCCCTTAGCGTATGAGAGATGGGAATTTAAACTTTAATTTTAAATTGGGGATTTCCTGGGAAAACCAAGACCAATTGGTCATCCAACTCCTGAGTGATGAGGCCAAAATGAAGACTCAGGGAGACAACTCTAAAGGCACAACAGAAGAAAGTCCAGTGTAAACACTGGAAAGATAAAACTGAAGTCCACAAAAAACTAAAATGGCATAATCCACTACTGCTCTGATCAGTTTTATCGAAATGCTAATGTTATTACCAATTCGTCGGCAGCCGTCCGTCTCGAGAGACGATGGTGTAGCTTCTTAAGAGTCTATATGCACTCTCCAGTGAAGCTGAAGCTACAGAGCCTCGAGAGACGATGGTGTAGCTTCTTAAGAGTCTATCTGCACCGCCGAGAATGGCTGTGCAGTCCGACTCGGGAGTGACACGGTATCTGTCTCCTACCGTGTTGAATCGACATCTTGCGATGAAGCTACAGAGCCTGGGCAGGGTGATATGGAGGGTCTGCTGTTGCCCATGCAGCAGACCCCCCCTCTCTTTGCAGCTGAAGGATCCAAGGGAAAGACGGAGTCAATACAGCTTGGCTTCAGGTGCGCCGCAGGAGTTGCCGGTGTTGATTACAACGTCAAACCGCCTTAGGGACTCCGGCTCCGGATTTTCTGTCGGGGTTTACTCCCTTAGCCTTTCCCCTGAAGAGGTATGCCACAAGGCAGCGGAGGTTTTTTGGAATCAGAGTTTTCCTTCTCTGATGTGCCCTGACTGGAAGATCGAACCAGCGACACTTAGCTCGCAGGCCGACGCTCAATCCACTGAGCCAAACCAGCCAGGGTTTATTACCAATTACCCTTGAATATTTTCTTATAATGGGACCAAAAGCTATGTTTGCATTTGGGTTAAGTTTCAAAGTGCGCCCTTTCCACCTTAGGTTGGGGATGACTAAGAAATCCTGAACACTTACATAAAAAAATTAAAGAAGGAACTCCTGCCATTTGCAACAACATGGATGGAACCAGAGAGAATTATGCTTAGTGAAATAAGCCAGGCAAAGAAAGCAAAATACCATATGATATCACCTAATACAGGAAACTAAAGAACAACACAAACAAATGAACTAAATAGGACAAAGAGTAGAATAGTAGTCAATAGGGGGGAGAGAGGAGGGAGAGAAGGGCGATAAGTAAGGGAAGGGTCTAGTCAAGGAACGTGTATAAATGACTCATGGACATGGACAACTGGGAGGGATATGATTGCGGGAGAAGGGGTGGGCTGGGTGGGGGAGCAATAGGGGAAAAATGGGACAACTGTAATTGAAAAACCAAATAATAAAAGAAAAAAAATTTACAATGACATTAGATTAAAATATCATGTAGTTTATTATTTTAAGAGTTGGAAAATGTAGTGGGAAGAGATCAGGAATAGAAATCTAAAAATCTGAGTGCTATTCTTGGTAATACTGTTCTAAGAGTTAAACAATCAAAAAGATCCATATTGTAGGAAAATCTTTGGTTACAAATGTATTCATTATAGGGTAATAGATGATGACAGAAACTCAAACCAAACTAAATGTCCAAAACTAGGAAAATTGTTAATAAATTATGGAAAGTCAACTCAATGCAGTATTACACAGGCATTAAAAATAGTTTCCAGGCATTTGTAATAACATGGGAAAATGCTGATCTTGTGTAAAGTAAAAAGTAGGGTAGAATATATAATTGTTATAATAGTATGAAACCTCCATATATATTAAATACATGTATAATACTGTTAACTGATGTCTTTGGGTGGCATGATTTTTATTTCTTTGAAATTTAAAAAATATTTTTAGAAATTCTACAATTTGAATTTGTGAAAAATCAAAGTCATATTTATGAAAAATAAAATAACTAATTTGTTAAATAAAAGTTGTTAACAATTACTTGTAATATGGTTTGGATTGAATCACATCACTGTTCTGGGACTTGGTTTTCTCATCTCAGTAAAATAGATATCATGTATTCTATCCTTCTGACCTGCCAGAGTACTATTAAGATCAGTGTAGACACTGGGAGTGAAATGTAATAGGCATTTGGAAATATGTGCCATCACCAAAAATCAAATTCTTATCAAGAGGTGAGACAGAGGGGCATGTAACCATATCAGTGACAAGTGTCAGTGGTCTTTGGGACCTGTACCTGTCAGATTGCAGTAACTGATTATTAAATTTTCAGCAACTTCGTTAGTTGCTTTTTAACCATTGGTAGCTTGAAATCATCATGTATTATATATTGGAAATTGGAAAATGCTATAAATTAGGTCTTTACATGGCCTTAAGCCAGAAATTCAAGTAAATTGCTTTTAATTTAAACTATGAAGCAACACATGGAATAAATATGTGGATAAAACTGACTAAAAAGCTTCAAACTATCTTCTCAACTCTAGAATAGAGTCTCTTTGTTAGGGCTCATGGCTCAGGCATCAGGGAACTGGACTTCCTGAAGAAGATTCCCAAGAGAGAGAAGCCTAAGGGTGCTGAGAAATCATGCTTCTGGCAGCTAGGATCCCATTTACTACACCTGGGGAGGTAGTGCTACATATCAAAGTGACATCATCACCTCTTGAATGTGTGAGAGGCTGAACAAATGAATGGGAACACGTAGATTCTTGAATTCAGAAGACTTTGTCCCATTAGGTTTCCAAAAGGAAACAGGTGACACACCCAAATTAGGATAATTTAAGATAGGTTTATTTATAAAGGGCCATTGTATTAGTGATGATTGATGTGTAAAACCACAAATGATAGTGCAAGAACTGGAGCTAGTTGCCTCAGAATTGTCACCACCCTTAGAGAAGGGAGAAGTTATTGAAACCTAGAAAAAAGGAGTTGTATACAGTAGGCTGCTTGGAAAGCAGCAGTGACTTTCTATCAAGAACAGCAGGCAACCTTAGGTGACTTTTTAGGAAAAAAGCCAGGAAAATAAATACTCTGATCTCTTCCTCCTTCCTGACTCTAATCACTTGCTACACTTCCCCATGGGAAGATCTGAACAGAAGGCAGAAGCAGAGAATACAGTTGATGGTTGATGTAATCCATAGAGGTCAGCCAAATAAGCTGAGAAAAAGGTGGAGAAGGGGGAACTGGTTACAGAAGGGCAAATGGAATATATCTAGTATGGTTTAGCTTCAGTTTGTAGCTGATACTGACTTTAGTCCTTGTTTTCTCATGTAAAATATGTATAATAATACCCTACCCTTCAGCGTGGTTTTGAAGACTTGATAGAATGCTTGTAAATCACCTTACTGGAAGCACCTGATGCATAGCAATGCATCCAGAAATGGTGCCAATTATTACTGTACTCTATTACTTCATATCATTGAGCATTACTTCCCTTATCTACAAAATAGACAAAATACTTTTTTTCTGCCCAATAACTATTATAATTATAAACATTAACCCTGGGGTGTGAAGGCACTCTTTAAGATATAACGTTTTAAAATTTTTAAAATATAAGATGGACTGAAAAGTCAACTTTCTGTTTCTAGATCCATTGGATTGGAAGATTGAGCTTAGTCTTTGTTTTATTCACTGCTGTACCTCCAGTACCTATGTTCTTAGCTTAATGTAGATACTCAGTAAATAATTATTTAAACAACTGCTTTTAAAGACATTTCTGGTCGATCAGATGCTCTTAAAATGTTCCTTGGTGCTGTCCCTTCCCTATAGGGGGGCTACCTTTTTATTTTCCAGTGGTCACCTTTTGTCTGGTAAAAAACTCTTAAGCCTATCATATCTCTTAACTTTCCCTGCCATATAATCCAGCACAGAGCATTAGTTCTATTCAATCTGATCTCTGTCTTGCTTTTCTATGTCCCTAATTCCAGTCCTTTGGCACAAATCAGTGTATTTAGGAATGACTCAACCATGACATCTTCTGAACTGCTACCAGCCACCTTATACTTTCCATGTTCTCTGAAGGTTTATAGCCTACCATCTTAACCCACTTCATTTGTTTTTTCTACTAGAGTGCCTCACCCTCTTTTTCTCTGCCTATAGAATTCCAGTGCCCCATTGTTATTTTTTATACCTCAAACTTTTCACATGCTTTTCCTAAGTCTGGGATACTTTTCCTTTTCCACACTCTCTCCTCCTTTTCCTAGATAACTCCCATATATGCATCAGGCCTCAGCTTAGCTGACATTTCTTTGGGGGAAAGCTTCATTACTAGAATCATTAAGGTGAGCTTCAGCACTCACAGTTTCCTCCTGTCATATACTGTGTCATATTTTTCTACGTATTTAACTTTCTTCCCCTATAAAATTGTAACTTTTTTGAGGGCAAGACAAATATACTTATCATATCACAAGGACTATATATTATATATTAGGATAGGCCAATTATTGTATTATTATAGATTGACAATAAAATGTCTAATGGATCAAGCATGTACAAGGTTTTTTTCTTCATCATGAATAAATGGACAGGGCATCTCTTAATTGTAGAGTCATTCAGTGACTCAGGTGAATGTCATCTTCAGTGCATAGCTTCCAGGGTAATCTGGGCATCATCTTCATTTCCGCCAGCTAGAAGGGGGAAGAGGTAGGAAGACCCCTTTCTATTAGCACACCTAAAAGTGGCTCATATTACTTTTAGTCAAATTCCATTGGCTAATCATTGTTTAATGGCCATATTTAACTATAAATGAGGTTGTCAAATGATATCTAGTTGTGTGTGCAGTAAGAAGCAGAGAGTGGATCCAAGATGGCAGAGGAGTAAATAGAAACTACGTTAACCTTCTCCCAGGACCAACCTGGAATTACAACTAAATTGTAGAGAAATCATCCTGAATAACCAACTGAACACTAGTTGGAGAGAAGCCTTATAACCAAGACAGACAGAAGAAACCACTTCACCACAACAAGATTGGTAGGGAGTGTGGAGAAGGCACAAGAAAGCTGGCTGGGCTCCCACGGGAGCAGCTGAAGTTTTGGAGGGATATTTCAGCAGCTGGGGGTTCCCTCTGAGAAGTACGGGGTCTAAAACACAAGCTGGGCTCCCCAGCATACAACACCAGAGCCAGAAAGGAACCCAGATAACATTAAGCTGTGAAAAGAAGCAGGGTTTCGGTCCACCAGGGAAAGAAGGCTGGAGATGCAGAGAGCTGGTTAAAGGGCCAAGACACAAAATTTTGTTTGCAGCCACTTACCCTGGCCTCTGGCAAAGAGAGGGCAGAGTGGATTAGAGATGCTTGAGGAGTCTGGAACTGGTGGCTGTAGGGAGAAAACTGAAAAAAAACAGCCACCAGGATCCCTGTGCTGAGTCATTCCCCATACTGCAAAGGCAGTCTTTTTCAGGCAGAGCGCTCCTCTCTGAATGGCATCAGCCAGAGGGGAAGCAATAGCCTGTCCCACAGGAATTGCTCTGCCCACACTGTGGAGCTTCTGCTGGGCTGCTGATTGCTGCTTGATTTGCCTAACAACTAATTAGTTTAAGAATTAAGGCAGAAAATACAAAGAAGCAGCCAAAATGGGAAGACAAAGAGACAGATACCAAATGGAATAACAAGAGAATTCTCCAGAAGAAAAACTAGATGACATGGAAGCAAGCAATTTATCAGATAGAGAGTTTAGAGTAATGATTATAAAGATACTCAAGAGCATGAAAAAAGATGCAGAAGCCATAAAAAGGACCAGTCAGAAATTAAGAATGTAATATCTGAAATAAATAATACACTGGAAGGAATAAACAGTAAGTTAGATGAAGCAGAAGATCAAATCAGTGAATTGGAAGACAAGGTAGATAAAAAACTCTCAGGCAAAACAGCAAAAAGAAAAAGAATTTAATAAAATGAGGAGAGGTTAAGAAACATTTTGGACAGCATGAAGCGGAATAACATCTGCATCATGGAATAGCAGAAGGAGAAGAGAATGAGCAAGGAAGGAATTGAGAACCTAATTTGAAGAAATAATGACCAAAAACTTCCCTAGTCTGGTGAAGGAAAAAGACACAGAAGTTCAGGAAACTCAGAAAGTCCCAAAGAAGTTGGACCCAAAGACCCTATACTAAGACACATCATAATTAAAATGACAAGGCTTAAAGACAAGGAGAAAATCCTAAAAGCTGCAAGAAAAAAGCAGGTGGTTACTTAAAAGGGAGCACCAATTAGACTGTCATCTGATTACTCATCAGAAATATTTCAGGCCAGAAGGGATTGGAATGAAATATTCAAGGTGATGACAAGCAAGAACATACAAACCAGGCTACTTTACCCAGCAAGGCTATCATTTAAAATTGAAGGAGAAATAAGGAGTTTCCCAAACAAGAAAAAGCTAAAGGAGTTGGTTAACACCAAACCAGTAGTGCAACAAGTGTTAAAGGGCTTGTTTTAAGAAGAAGAAGAAAAAGAGAAAGAAAAAAATCAGAGGAAACCAGTCTAACAATAAAATGGCACTAGATAGATATCTATCAATAATCACCTTAAATATAAATGACTTAAATGCTCCAACCAAATGACATAGAGTAGCTGAGTAAATAAGAAAACAAGACCCATATATATGCTGCCTCCAAGAGACCCATCTCAGATTGAAAGATGCACTCAGGCTAAAAGTAAAGGGATGGAAAAAGTTATTTTATGCAATGGAAAATTTAAAAAAGCTGAGGTAGCAGTACTTATATCCAACAAAATAGATTTTAAAACCAAGGCTGTAGTATGAGACAAAGAAGGGCAATACATAATGATAAAGGAATCAACCCAACAAGAGAATATAACCCTACTAAACATTTATGCACCCAACATAGGAGGACCTAAATATGTAAAGCAAATCTTGATAGACATAAAGGAAGAGACTGACAGAAATACAGGCATAGTCAGGAACTTTAATACCCCATGGACGTCAATGGATAGAACTTCAGAAAGTCAACAAGGAGACAGTGGTCTTAAATGATATACTAAATCAAATGAATTTAATTACTATCTTCAGAGCATTTCATCCCAAAGCAGCAGAATATACATACTTTTCAAGGGCACATGGAACATTTTTTAGGAAAGGCCACATGTTAAGACACAAAAAAGGTCTCAATAAATTTAAGAATATCAAGCATCTTCTCTGACTATGTGCAATGAAACCAGAAATCAATCACAAGAAGAAAACTGAAGAACATGCAAAGACATGGAAGCTAAATAACATGTTATCAAACAATGAATGGGTCAACAACAAGATCAAGAAAGAAATCAAAAGATACCTTGAAACAAATGAAAATGAGGACATAACAATCCAAAATCCGTGTGACACAGGGAAAACAATCCTAAGAAGGGAATTCATAGCATTACAGACCTATCTAAAACAAAAAAACAAAAAACAAGAAAAAGCTCAAATAAACAATCTAACTTTACAATTAAAGAAACTTGAAAAAGAACAACAAAGCCCAGGAAAGAAATAATAAAGATTAAAGTAGAAATAAATGAAATAGAGTCTAAAAAAAAAAAAAAAAAGATACAGAAGATCAGTGAATCTAGGAGTTTGTTCTTTGAAAAGATAAACAAGATTGACAAATTTTAACAAGACTCATCAAGAAAAAAGAAAAGAGAGAGAAAGGACCCAAATAAATAAAATCAGAAATGAAAGAGGGCAAATAACAGCAGACACCAAATAACTACAAAGGATTGTAAGAAAATATTATGAACAACTATACACCAATAAGTTGGACAACCTGGATGAAATGGATAAATTCTTAGAAACATACAATCTTCCAAGACTAAATCAGGAAGAATCAGAGAATCTGAATAGACAGATTACAACTAATGGAATTAAAGAAGTAATCAAAACACCCCCAAGGAACAAAAGCCCTGAACAGGATGGTTTCACAAGGCCAGCATCATCCTAATTCCAAAACCAGATAAAGACACTACAAAGAAAGAAAACTACAGGCCAATATCCCTGATAAACATAGATGCTAAAATCCTCAACAGAATAATAGCAAACCAAATACAGCAATGCATCAAAAAGATCATACACCAAGATCAAGTGGCATTTATTCCAGAAACGCAAGGTTGGTACAACATTCGCAAATCAGTTAATGTGATTCACCATATAAACAAAATGAAAAATAAAAACCATATGATCATATCAGTAGATGAAGAAAAAAACATTTGATAAAATCCAGCACCTGTTTATGGTAAAGATGCTCAGCAATGTAGGAATAAAGGGAATATACCTAAATATAAAAATTGCCATATATGACAAACCCCCTGCCAACATCATACTCAATGGGCAAAAACTATGAGTGTTCCCCTTAAGATTATGAACAAGACAGGGATGTCTGCTTTCACCTCTCTTATTCAACATAGCACTGGAAGCCCTAACCACAGCAACCAGACAAGAAGAAGAAATGAAAGGCATCCAAATTGGAAAGAAAGAAATAAAATGTCTTTATTTGCAGATGACATGATACTGTATATAGAGAACCCTAAAGATTTCACCAAGAAACTACTAGAACTGACAGATGAATTCAAGGAAGTAGCAGGACTCAAAATTAGTATCTGGAAATCAGTTGCATTTTTATATGCCAATAATGAACTAACAGAAAGGGAAATTAAGAAAACAATCCCATTCATAATTGCTTCAAAAAGAATAAAATACCTGAGAATAAACCTAACCAAGGATTTAAAAGACTGGTACTCAGAAAAGTATAGGACACTGAAGAAAGAAATGGAAGAAGATACAAATAAGTGGAACCATATACTGTGTTCAAGGATAGGAAGAATTAATGTCATCAAAATGCCCATACTACCCAAAGCAATTTATAGATTCAGTGAAATTCCTAATAAGATTCCAATGATGTATTTCACACAACTAGAGCAAATATTTCAAAAATTTATATGGAACCAAAAAAAGCCCCGCATAGCAACAGCAATCCTGAGAAAGAAGAACAAAGTTGGAGGAATCATGCTACCTAATATTAAACTGTACTATAAGGCCATAGTAATCAAAACAGCATGGCACTGGCGTAGAAACAGACAAACAGATCAAGAGAACAGAATATATTCCAGAAATAAACTCACACCTTTATAGTCAATTAATATTCAACAGAGTAAGCAAGCACATATAATGGGCTAAAGATAGTTTATTCAATAAATGATGTTGGGAAAATTTATGGATACGTGCAGAAAAATGAAACTAGACCATCTTCTTACATCACACACAAGAATAAATTCGAGGTGGATCAAAGACTTAAATGATAGACCCAAAACCATAAAAATTGTAGAAGAAAACGTAGGTAGCAAAATCTTGGACATTTCTCATAGCAATTTTTTTTTTATTGGCTACATCTCCCCAGGCAAGGGAAATAAAAGAAAAAGATAAATAAACAAATGGGACTACATCAAACTAAAATGTTTTTGCACAGCAGAGGAAATCATCAACAAAATAAAAAGACAACCCACAGAATGGGAGGACATATTCTCCAATACATCTTATAAGAGGTTAATATCCAAAATTTGTAGAGTACTTACCAAACCCAACACCTAAAAAACAAACAACCCAATTAAAAATGGGCAAAGGACCTGAATAAACACTTCTCCAAGGAGGATATACAGATGACCAATAGACATATGAAAAGATGCTCAATGTCACTAATGATCAGAAAATGTAAATTAAAACCACAATGAGATACCATCTCACACCTGTCAGAATGGCTATCATCAATAAATCAATGAACAAAAGAACCTTTTTGCTCTGTTGGTGGGAATGCAGATTGGTGCAGCCACTGTGGAAAGCAGTATAGAGATACCTCAAAAAGTTAAAAGTGGATCTGCCTTTTGACCGAACAATCCCACTTCTGACAATATACCTGAAGGAACCCAAAACACTAATTTAAAAGAATGTAAGTGCCCCTATGTTCATTGCAGCTTTATTTACAATTACCAAGATATAGAAACAGCCCAAGTGTCCATCAGTAAGTAGATGAGTGGATAAAACAACTATAGGACATTTATACAATGGAATACTACTCAGCTTTGAAAAAGAAGAAAATTTTACCCTTTGTGACAGTATAGATGGACCTGGAGAACATTAGTCTAAGTGAAATAAGCCAGTCAAAGAAAGACAAATACCATGTGATTTCACTCATATGTGGAATCTAATGAACAAACTGAACTAACAAGGAAAGTGGGGACAGACTCATAGATGGAGAACAGGATGGCAGCTAGTGGGGGGGCAGATGAGGGGATGGATGGATTGAGCAAAAGGGAAAAAGGACTCATGGACATGGACAACAGTGTGGTAACTGTTGGGAGGAGAGGGTATAAGAGGACTAAATGGTAATGGAAAAAATACAATAAAGATTAAAAATAATAATGATGAAAGAAAATCTTAATAACAATAAAAGAGAAGTAGAGAGCATGAATTTTGGTAGATAGCTGGCAGAGTTAGCTCCACTCCCTCAAATAGTTACTCAAATGTTTATTAAATGATTGCATATATACCTCCTCAACAGCCTATATCACAAACATAAACACATCACTGATCCTCCCAAGAAAATATTTGTTTGCATCATTTTTGTGGCATTTACCTTCCTCTACCAGAATTATAATTATTTGTGCATATATCTTACCTCCCACCAACAATTACAGGTCTTTTGTGGTTATTCTGCTTAACATTTTGAGTAGCTGCCAGACTGTTTTCCATAGTGGCTGCACCATTTTACATTCCTATCAGCCAGCAGTGCAAGAAGTCAGGTCCTTTCTGATTCCTATATTTTGTTATCTCACATAACATGTGTATGTGTATGTTGTGCATGGTATTCATATTCTTATATGTGGATTTATGTGTTGTGTGCATGTAGTGTGTGTGGTTTTGTGTGTATGTGCATGTGTGTGTACCTGTACACATGTGCTTCTTTTGCATCAGCATCAGGGATGGTGGTACCACTTAAGTATTGCATTTTCCACCCTTCCCAGAGAAATATTTTTGCTGGCCGATGAGACAGATTTTGGTCAGAGCAGCCTGCCTCCAACGCCATAGCCTGGCAGCCACCAGCTAGGCAGATCTCCTCGTGAGTCCCAGGGCTTCTAAGCTTTAAAAGAGACAGTAACTCCTGTCCTTTCTAGTAATAATCATGCAAAGTAGTCTGGAATGGGGTCTACTGTTAGAGTCAGACTGCCAACTGTCTCCTAAAGTGGTCATTGAGCTTCATTATTATTCAGTATTTGCAAGAAGACAATACTCCTTCCCCAGCAATGCCCTTTTCTTCATGAGCCCTCTCTCTGGAACCAACTTCTAAAAGCCAGGTTCCACCACTTACATTGTTGAGTGATTAAGCAATTTATGTAATTTTTCTGAGCTTCTATTTCCTCGGATATAAAATGGAGCTAATAATATACATCTCATGATGTTATTGTGAGAATTAAAGTTATGTGATTCCCCCAAATATTGTAGCTATAAGAATTATTGTTTCAATTTTCTCTCTTTTTTTCCCCCATAAAAACCCTATATCATCTCTAGAACTTAATTCCTTTCTATGAAAGTTTGCTTTTATTGTCAGGTCTATATTTGCAACACACTCCAGAAATCTTTATTTAATATAAGAACTTAATAAGGATACTTGGAACATAAGCAGCATACTTATTGTTCTTTGGCTTATGATCAAAGTATATTAGAAACAATAAAATTATTTAACTTGAACCCAGATGTGGTATAACATAAGGGAGTTAGGAAAAAAAAGAAAAAAAGTCTCTGCTCACAGAATATCACATTATAAAACCCCAGTCATTTAAATAAAATATAACTGAAGGAGAGGGGATTGCCTCCCACTCACTCGGGTGAGGAGAAAAAGAACAATTCAAATGAATATATTAGGTGAATATTATTTTTAATTCAATATTTCCATTATATTTTCTCCAATTTCATACTGAATAGAGTTCTTTACTGCAACTGAAACCCCAGATAGAGTTTAGAAAGACTGGAGCATGGAAGGGAAAGGCAGTTATTTTTTGCTGGAGGGAGGGTAGGTTTTCCTGACAAAAACAGAGAAGATGAGACATTGTGTTGGGGAAGGTATGTAGTTCGGAGTGACTCAACAGTGGTAAAGTCCCCGAAGTCTCTACGCTTTGTCAGACTTCTCTTTCTACTCTGGATAGTATTAAAAAGTTCTTTATTCACTGCTTCTTGAGAGGTCATGTGCATGTGTGTAGAAGATAGTGGGGGAGTAGGGAACAGCACAAGAAAGTAGCATCTTTAAAATTCTTACTAGAAATCATAAACTTTCAGACTTTGAAGAGACCATCATGATCACCTGGTCCTAACTCTTAATGAACAAATTATAAAAATGAAGCTCAAAGAGGAAAAATTATTTTTCCTCAAACACATAGCAAAGTGGCCAGAACCACGTCTAGAACTTGGGTCTCCTCCCAGGCCTGAGCCAGCTTCCTAAGCTGAACAGCTGCACAGGTTGCTTTAATTCTGTGAGTGAAAGACATCTGAAGACAGACAGGTAGACCCAAGTGTAGCTACACCCAGTGTCTATATGGCTCTGGAAAAGTTGCTTAGTGTCCCTATGTCTTACTTTCTGTGTATATAAAAGATGATTACGCCTAGCTTTTAAAGCAGTTACAAGGATTAAGTGAGAGAAGGTGGGGTGAGTCACCCAGTGCAGCACCTGGCATCCCCTTTAGCTTAGACTTCACTCTTTACCATGACCAGGACTGGCTGGCTCTCTGGAGCCTCTCAGCATCCCCCAAGTGCTACTCCTTCCTGGTCTGGAGCTGTGAGTGGGCGATCCAGACCGTGCTGAGTCACTGCCCACAGCAGCTGGGTGCTCGCTGTGCCCTGGCCAGCACATGTGTGCCCCCTACGCCCCCGCCCCTGTTATGGACAGCACACGTCATCTTTAAAAGTCAGGACCCAAACGCTGAAAAGTCCTTTCCTGAATTGGGTCAAGGAATCCAGATGCTTGTTCTGATTAGAGGAATTTTATAGATGACTGACTCCCACCAACCATGTCATCAACCCTGGTTTCGAAGGCTATTTCTGGAAATGAACATTTGCTGAGAAATGTGCCGGGAACCTGAGTATTTCTTACTCTGCTTGCTCCCAACTGCCTCTTCTAAAAGGACAATGTGCAAATGTGTTTTTTCTAGACCAAGTTGGCAACCATTCAAAAGTGGCTTGTATTAGTTGTTTCCTTTCTATCTCCTTTTCTTTTCTGCTCTCCCTTCTCTGTGGTTAGTAAAAAGATAATGAAGGCAAAGACTCTTGCTAGGTATTGTAGATATTGAATACGTCATAGTATCTTTGATTCCAGCTGAACAGGAATCTATTTATAATATAGCTAGATAAGTATTATGCATAGAATGCTAGGGAAACAAAGAGGAGGGTGACCAATTCTGCACAGACTATTAAGGAAAACTTCCCTGAAAAGGTGGCATTCGGTTTGAGTCTTGAAGAAGCTGAAATTTGTGAACTTAGCAAGCTGGTTGGATGAGTATCTGGGCAAAAGGAAGAGTACTGCAAAGGCATGAGAAAGCATGGTGTGTTTGGGAAATAATGAACAGTTTGGGCTGGCTGGAATACTGCATGCTGGGAAGAGGAAAGAGGAGCAGAGCTTGGGTCCTGCCGTAGATAATGAGACTGAAAGATAGGTTAGGGGCAGATTGTTGACTGTGAGCTTCCTGAGCTGGGGACAGTATCATACTCTTTATGCCCTCAGAGAGCCAGAAACACAGCAGATACCCTGTGGATGTTGTTGAAGCGGTCTGAGTCACCACCGTCTTTCTTCTGCATTACTACAGTGACCTTTTGCCGGCCCTCTGCTTTTCTGCTTGCACCTCTGCAGCCTCTTCTCTGCAGAGCAATTAGGGTGATTGCTTTAAAAACACAAGTCTGATCATATCGCACCTCTTCTCACCTCAGTGCTACTACTTTCCCAGGGCTGCACTGGCCTCCTTGTTATTCCTCAGACGTGCCAGGCACTCCTGCCTTAGGGCTTTTGCTTTTGCACTGGCTGTTGCTCCTTTGCCTGGAAAGCTACTACCTCAGATACTCACCTGCTTCAAGTCTCGCTCAGATTTCCCCTCAATGGCATCTGCCCTGGACATCCTTGTTAAAACTTCGAAGTCTCCCACCCCAGCACTCTTGATACCCATTATTCTGCCCTACTTTGTTGTTGTTGTTGTTTATTCATAGTTATTTTCTTGTTCTAACACAAGTCCGATCATATTGCACCTCTTCTCACCTCAGACAAACTTGTTGTTTATTCATAGTTATTATCTTGTTCTAACAGATATACAATTTTCTTTTTACGATTGTGTTTGTTGTTTATTGCCTGGCTTCTCCTGCTAGAATATAAATTTCATGAAAGTTGGGATTTTTGCTTTGTTTATTGTCGCATCCCAAGTACCTAGAACAGTGCTTGACACGTAGTAGGTTTTCACTAAATATTTACTCTCAGAGACAGGTAAAAGGTTAAGTAATATGTGAGGGGAGGCAAGTTTGAGGTGAAGGGAAAAGGTAATGTGCCCCTTTTTGCACAAGAGCCTGTGGGACATCCATGTAGAAGAGTCCAGCTGGCTGTAGGATCTATAAACATCTCTGGAGCTCAGGGCAGATAGGAACGAAGGGCACTGAGATTTTGTTGTTACAAAGACATGGATGGTGGTCCAAACCACCTTCAGAGATGTAGCACAATGTGGGAAGAGATTCCTCTTGCTTTTCATAGCAGCTTCAACAGGCATAGTTACAGATCAGATTATTAAATATTCAAGTTTGCAACAGATAAAAACAATTTTGTCTAATTTCCCTAAATATTAGTATTTGTTCACCTTAATCATTTTATTAAATTATAAATGTTTATTCAATTAAACACTCTGATGTGTCAATTTTCTTTTGTTTTGTTTTTTCATCTGATCTCACTTTGTATTAAGGATGGAAATGTGAATGAATTGAAATGTTTGGCACTAACAGACTGCTTTTGCCCACTCTTGCATTGTCAAAAGATTCTGAAAAGGGAAGAGTATGGACTTGGTTAACAGCTGGGCCTGGGGTTCATTTCTAGCTCTCCTACTTTCCTGATATGACAGCGGAGTTGCTTGATCTCTCTTTGGTTTTCTTGTCTCTAAGCTGCAGTTAAGATTTCCTTGGAAATTAACAAGAGATAATATAAAACACTTAATACTTAGGAAATACTCAGTGAATGCCCAGTTGCTATGAATCCAGTTCTTAAGAGGGTTGATCTTTTTGCACTGAGCCTTTCCTCACTCTCTCTCAGAGACCACTGGCTCTAGATTGCAGGGGCAGCAAGCCCTAGGAGAGTCAAATATGATTCCTGGTGGCCAGTAGCTCTTGTAGCCCCAAGGAGAAGAAACGTTTGTCTGGGCTCACCCTATAAACCATGGGAATCTAGTTTGCTTATGTCACAAGCCACTTGCTTACTGAAAGTGAACTCCGAATTAATCAAATTCTGTGAGCTGTGCCAAACTGAGCATGATGCACCAAAGCCAATTTGGCAGCTTCTCTAATGTCACCCCACCAGGGCACCCTATCCTCGCCATGGTAAGTGAGGTCAGCTTGAAGCAGTCCCACCTAAAGACGAGTTGAAGTTCATGATTAATCTGTCTGACTGGAAGCCCTCTCTGCCTAGTTCTGTAGTATTCTAGCAATCAGTGGAGCAAGCTAATTAGCATATATCTTTGCAGTTGTGGCTCTTTCCCTTTTTGAGACTGGGATATCAAATAGAACATCCTGTGACACACACAAAAGAAGATTTCTATTTATTACAGACCAGTTTCACAAATATTTTCTATTGCAAAATACAGATAGACAAACTGTCTGATATTGAGGGAGTTGTTTAGTGGGCAGGAAAGAAACTTAAATGATTCCCATATTAAGGTAGGATTCTAGCTTCGGTCTTCTTTCTATTTTTCCTGGCACCCTGTGTCTTGTATGTAGCTGGTGCCCAGGAAATTCTTGTTGGTTGAGCAAATAAATGAACGCAGTTAATAATGAGTTTTAAGGTCTTCCATATTTTCCTGTAGTTAGCATATTTGACATTATCTGACTGTTTTGTTTTCCTTTTCATAAGTTTTTCTCCATCTTCTCTTAGAGGTTACATATATAGGAATAGGCACACATCCATACATACAAGCATGCCCGTGGATTCTGACTCTATTACATAGGAACTGTATTAAAATCTTTAAGTGGTACACTTTGCTACTGCGTCATCCTAACCCATCCTCCTACTCCTACTCCTACTCCCCTGCTAAGTGAGCCCCCTTTGGACCAAAACACCCCCATACCCATAGTAGAAATTGTGTCTGAGTCATCTCTGTACCTCCAGGATCCAGCCCATGGCCTGCAACGGAGCCTGCCTTGTGTCAGTTTGGTTGCACAGCAGAGAGCTGAGATTTTTGGGAGCATTGAATTAAAGCTTTCAAGCTGCTTGTCCACTCTTCTATGGCACATCAAAGAAATAATTTTTTCCTGCTTGCTTACTAGTGGCTAAAGTCCCTTGAATGGGTACACAGCTACCTTATGAAAATGTACTTTCAAGTGAGGAAATAAAGAGGGCCTAAACTTCATAAGAAAGCATCCACAGATTTATGTCACTTTAACAATATTTTCTGAACATAAACTATGTGCAAAGAGTATTTGATCTTACAATTGGCCATTGGTAGTATAGTAAATAAGATTCCCATTTTACAGATAGGAAAGTTAAAATTCATAAAAGTTAAATGAAGCCCAGGTCCACACAATGACTTAATGGGTCTGTATTAGAGGTAGATAAAGTTCATAAAGTAATAAGGCTAATAAAAAGGCAGAAAAAAATAAGAATTTCATAAAATTCAAGATAGAATTTTCTGATTTGTCAGTGTTTTGATGGATTCCATGGGATGGTGCCTCAGTTGTCTTTAAGTGAATGTCAGGAAGACCCAATTCTCATTGTTAGGCACAAAATTCTAGCATACCAAACAGTTCTGGGAAAAATAATGAAAACAATGTAGAATTTTTGTGACATTCTTTCTGTCCCACACCACAGTAGTCCTCTTTAAGTCCAGTGCTTCTCCAAATCTGGTTCTCTGACTCTGACCAGGGCTTTTTAAAGTATCATCGTTCTCATTTTCATTGACATGCTTACTGTCTACAGTCATCATCACTAACATATATTGCTGTCATAATCAATGAGCAGATAACAGTCCAAGAGGAAGAATGGGAATGACTGATCAATAAATGATGTTAAAGTGCCTAAAATTAGACCCCTAATAATTAAGGCGCACTAATGACCTACTCAGGAGCACTCTATGAGTGGTAGCTTCAGGGGACAGCAAGAATCCAGGGGCGGCTGCATGGGCATGCAAACTGTGCAGCCTTACAGGGCCCTACACTTAACAAAACCCCATGCTTACTTTAATGCCCTGTTCTTGTCCTCTGCAAGTTCTTAATAATTTTGAACAAGAGGTTTACATTTTTATTTTGCACAGAGCCTCACAAACTATGTAGTCAGTTCTGTAAAAAGTTGTTTTGAAGGCAAAACAGAGCATCAAATAAACAAAATGCTATACAACAAAACAGCTAAAAAGGAACTAAAATTAAAGAATGGCTGCCCTATATAAACTTGTATACCTGACAGAAGGCTTTCCCATGCATATACCTGTGTCAAAGCCTTAGACTATCCAGGGAAGCAGCAGAGCAAGATCTATACTGTTATTTTCATCCATAAGACCTGTTTCTTCCCATTATGCCACCAAGTCCCACTTCTTCCCTTGTTGTGATACTTTCCTTTTATTCAGTGTTTTCCTTTATCTCAACATTCCATCACCAACCTTTAGGACATCACTATTAAGACTTTAGATACACTGTCCTCATTGTTTTATCAAAATTTATTTTTTGTGTCCTAGGTTCTCAGGGCCCAGGTCTGAACTGGGTAAGCTCAAAAACTTTTATCTAATATATTAAAAGCCATTAACAGCCAACTTTGACTTCTAGACCTGCCATTTGCCCTCACCTTTGAAACACTCTCCATATAGATGTGGGATATCCACTGATAGGTGACATGTTTTAGGCTTCTCAGTGTCTATAGAGCTTGGCCACACTTATTTTGAGGATATGGACCTTCCCTCAGACAAGAATACACAATTTCTATATTTTAAATCATTGCCAGAAACTCTACTGTTGACTATTATTAATGAAATGAGTTATTTTGTTAAATTATAGTTTGGGATGGTGTTCAATCCATCTATTCCTCAACAAATTGCAGAAATTATTACTGAATCAAGATTTATCATCAGGGAATCATGTTTGGAACTATTTTGTCTGCTATACAGTTGACTTTCACTGTCTTAACATTTTATCTAGGGGAACTGCAGAAAACAATCTTACAAAAAAGTTGGTGTGTTTTGGGAACTTTACTGAGATCACTGGTCATGACATCTATCAATTTCCCTATATAAAGCCCCACATGAGCTCATTTGAGAGAGAAAAAACTTTGTTTGGCTTCTTTAGATGAATTAAGTTTCATGCAAAGAATATGTAAGTCTTTGTTTTTGCTGTGGCTATCAGAAAACTCAAAGCCAAGTTCATAATTGAACAACATCTTCTGTTTGGGCACCATGGTCTAACTAATTATGTTCTATTTCCCCTGCTTCAAGCTTTGACCTGTTTCTTAATCTTGGTTTTTATATTGTGTTCTTTTATTTGACAAAATTATAGTTTATATTTCCTTAGGTCACCTCCAGTTTCTCGTGGAATGAAATAGGGCAATGAAATGTGTCAAGGATTACTTACATAACCCAAAGGAAAAGCCAAAGATGCAAATTTTGGACTCTAGACCTAGCTAATAGGTCAAAGGGTATTTGTGATTGACAGACGGGTTCTTCCAATTACTGTCTTAGTAATTTTTTTCTTAGGAAGAGCAGTCCTGCCTGCTGAGTCTGGGCCAGAGCTGGGTGGTGAAAAAGAGCATGACCCAGAACTCAAGGTTTAAGAATTTCAACCCTGAGCCTTTAACTCCCCTGTTCTGGATTGCTGGGTTAAATACTGTACTGAGGTGTTAGCGTCCAATATCTCTTAAAAAAGAAAAAAAAAAGTATTTTTAAATGTTAAGATGTGTTCATTATACAGTTTAATAAGGATTGTATTGATTTACTGACTTTTCAGGAAATAAGAGAAATACTGTGTTCTATTTCAAAGAAAATATAAAATGTGAAAAAATAGATTTTTAAATGATGAAGGTACTTTCCTCATGAGGTTTCTCTTGGGATTGTAATATGGATTGTAAATGGTAAAGTCCTACCCAAATATAGGTAATATTATTCAAGGGAAGGAGTACATAGTATTGATAATGCATTCTCTTCTTTTTTTTTAATTCTGCATTTTAATTTTACGTTTTGAAGAAATTTAATCTTCCCTTTTAAAGATCTGTCTTGGGGATGAGTAAACCACTTAAATGAGCAAAACATACAGAGTGCTATCTTATTATTCCCTTTGAGCTTATACTTTGCAGCAGACAGAAGAATTTAGCAAGGACTTGGATGTCTCTCAATGCATTGAGCAAGCACTCTGTCACCTGTAGAGGATGGTGACAAGGGAAGACAAGGGAATTTCACCACTGCTGAGAGTTGGATGTGACCTTTAAACCCACTTAAAATGCTTACATTTAATTAGCCTTTTTTGTTTTGAAACAAAAATCCTTTATGAAGCCAGGGTGGTTGTCCTTTATGGCTTATAGCACAATGAAACCCCTTTAGAATTGCATGAACTGTGGGGAGAGATCTCTAAATACATTTTCAGACCATTCTCCAAGGATACCTCAGCATTCAATTTACTGAACATCTTTCTTGTTCCTGACTGTGAGCTTTTGGTGGTGAGAGAACAGGTTTTCCTTTCTGCTCCTTATATTTAAATTAGGCTTAGACTTGTCAGAAAGAGGAATTCTAATGAATTCTTAGTAATTAATTGAAAAAACTACAGTTTGTGATGGGTCAGGTTCTCCTCCACATACTTTCCATTCATTTAATCTTCATAGAAACCTACAGCATAGGTAACATTTTAATTTAAAGATGAAGAAGCAGGACCTCTGAAGGGTTAAGCGATTTGTTAGAGCTCACCCTGAAATTGGAGGAGGTCGGATACAGACCTACATCTTTATGGCTTCAAAAGCCAGTCCTCTCTGAGGAGAGTGGCAGAGTAGGAGGAAGGGGGTTATTTGGGTACTAAGGCAACATATCTTTTGAAAATAGGTTGACTCTATTCTGAGAAGAACCTGTAGACGTTTTGGTGGCCAATATGGTGAGAAAAGAAGGGAAGACAAGTAGTATTTATTGAGCACATACTACATGCCAAAACTTGTGTTAAGCTATTACATATTTTTTCTAATTTAATCTTTTCTATAACACTGGGGAACACAATTTTCATTGAGTTAGATTTGACACTTGTTTTTGACTAACTTTTGGCATCTGAATCCAAAAGTGACCTGTTTTTCTTTATCATGCTAACTTTTTAAGGTACAGGATACCCTCCTTTTGTCCCCCAAATTGTATAAAATGTACATACAAATGAAAATAAAGAAAAAATTGCCTGAATATACTGTTTATTTAGAGTGATTTTATTTATATAAAGGCTGTATATTGTTACTGTAAGTCAAATTGTGTACAAGTACTAAAGTTCTGCTACCAAACATACATATTAAGGTATTTTATCTTTTCAAACGACAGGCTAGGAAATGCCAAAATGAGATACTTGAAACAGTCTCCTTCAGTTGGCAAAGCTTTAACAAATTGCTTCATGAGACCCTGTTTTATGTGCAGAGGTGGGAATATAATGTTCTTTCTGTCAACAAGTGCCTCATGTAGAATGTTTGGATCACCAGGTTTGAGGTCAGATCTTGGAGGCCAATTTGACTCTACCCAATGCTTCTCACGAGCTCTGCTGTTCCACATACACAGAAAACAGGGATATTTGGTTTATCCATGTTGCCGACCAAGAAGGAAGCAGACCATTTAAAGGTCAACACAGATGATCCAATTTTGCTTGTGATATTGCAACAGATCAGTGACTCTCTTTATGTCTTTATATTCTTCATGAAAACAGACTGAATGGCCAATTGGGACTACACCAAATAAATTGCCATCGTGGAGGAGGACACACTTCAAGCTCCGCTTTGAGCTATTGATGAACAGTCACCATTCAGTTGCGTTATAGATTGGAATTCCCAATTCCTCCATTAAACTATGTATGTTATGGCAAGACACAAAGCCATTGTTGCTTCGAAAGTATTGCAGAAACGCAATTTCTCTTGATCAAAAGTAGGATGCCTTCTCTTCTTTTTCAAGCAAGTTTTTCTCATGCAGTCTTGATGCTAGGAGTTCTGAAGCCTTTTTGGATAGTCCCACATCTCATGCCAAATCATTCCACTCATGCTGATCAAATCCCTTATGAACTGAGTTATCTTCAATTTCAAAATCTTCGTCATTACTGTCACTTAGTTCTTCACCATACTCCTGTTTTTTCAAAGAGGGTAGTTCAGTGAACACTGGCACTGGGATTTCAGCTGAATGAGGCACTGGGCATATAACTGATGGTAGACTAGGATACTCTATTTTACATTTTTCTTGTTATATCCTGACGTTTTCACTACAAAAGTAACAGTCACTTGAATGATGTCTGGGCTCTCACCAAACCATAGGCGTACCAAATGGCAATTTATCACGTGTTCCCTTCATCCACATCCATAAACTCTCAATACACTGCTTGCACACCTTGTGAGGGGCCCAAGACTTATCTTGATCACCAAGTTTTACTTTAAAATATGCAAAATAGGCTTGCCTGACAAATGTGCTGATGTTTGTCCTTTGACTAGGAATGGCGAAACTGCCACAGATATAACAAAACAAATCAGGGTTGTTTAGGTACTTACGATGAGAAATAGCAAAGGCAGACATGATCTGAAGGGAAGGAAATAAATACGTATATAAATAAAAAATAAATTCTGCTAACTCCTTGTATACAGATAAGAACTCAGACTATACTTCAGAATACGAATCACTATATAAAGTGGCACACAACCTCTCACCACACTGTCTCATGTGTAACTGAATAGCCTAGATAAGTATGAACCTGTCACTGGTCTCCAGGTCATCCCCCACCCCTCCCCACTTGAGGGAGATTTGCTCTCAGCCAATAGGAGAGCACTAGTGCTTCCCTTGATCCAGGCTCGATCCAGCCTAGAGTGGTTGCATTAAGATAAACTGGAGAGAAAAAACCTGATGTGATAGAATAAAAAAAAAATTGCAGTTTTGAAATCAGCATGCCTATTTAAGTCCAAAACAGCTGAAAAATTGAACTCAACAGGAATTATGTTAAAAATTGTTTCCCTGTGTAATCCTTAGAGATACCTATGCTTATTTCTCTTTTAATGAGAGACAACTTGAATCTCAAAGAGGTTAAGTAACCTACCCAAAGCAAGGTACTAGCTGGCAAGTAGCATAGCCAGGATTCAAACCAAGTCTTCACAATTGCAAGGTCTGTGCTCATTCCATTACATAATGATGGCGAGTGATTGGAGAAACAGGAAAGCAAGTTCACTCAGGCAAGAGTGACCGGCAGAAGAAAGCGGAAACAAGGAAGCATCATTCAATTCTTGAGAGGTTCATCTTCTTGGTTTCCAAGTTCCAGTTCATTTCAGCTCTGAGAACAATTCTGGACATTAAGACCAAGACCAGTAGCTATTTAAGAATGCGTCTGGATGTTGTAATCAAGGTGAGCTTTCTGCAGTTTAAATTTAAAGAGAACCAATGAACATTAATAGTTTTGGGTGGGCCAGATATTTATTACACAACCTGGCTTCATGCTGATCTAGTAGGTAAGGTTCTTTCTATATGAAAAACAAAAACAAAAACAAACAAACAAGCCTAAATGATTTGAAGTTACTCTTCGGTTATGAGATAAGATTCCTTTTTCCCCTTACTAAATGGAAATATATGGTTGTGTGGAATTTCAAAGAAAACCGAGGGAGTATTGTTAGATAGGCCAGTGGAAAGCAACCCAAATGCATTGCTCAGCACTGTCAAAGGAGCATTTCTGCAGTCTTTGACAGCCAGGCTTGCCTGCTGATTGAATGACCCCCTAGAAAGTTATCAACAGGGAGTGAGTTAAACACATTGCTTAGAAATTAACGGCTTTTTCAGTGCAGTCACTTCTACCAGCTCTACTGGGAACTGTAAATATTACATTCATTTGGTGACACCGGGCATTTCTGTGGGTTGGGAGGTTTTCTTTTATGTTTGTATTGAATCCTTTACCTAAATTAATAAATGTAGGAATCATTCGCCCAGGTGAGCCTCGCATGGGGCATGCATTACATAGTATATCTTATTTTTCCATTACTCTCCTGGCAGCTCTCATGAGTATCATGGCTCAAGGCAAAATCCAGAGGCTCTAACCTCTCCCTTGATGCTGATTTTCTCTGTGACCTTGGCAAAGACACTAGTATCTCACCTTACCAACACTGACAAGAGAATCGTCTGGGAGAAACATTAGCCATTCCAAGGCCTTCAATGAGGAACGTGAGATTGAGTCCCCAGGGACTGCTCTTAGGGGTTGTGGCAAGAAATAAAACTGGAAAAATTGGTTGGAATACATGTCAGGGGTGATTTTTGTCAAGAGACCTGTCCTATGATTATTTTTGTTTTATCTCTTTCAATAGCAGAGGCTGAGATCTGTATAGGTGTTATAAAAGGAGGAAAATGAGGTGCCTACTAGTAACTTAGAACAATGGAAGTTAGATTTTTCTGAGGTTAAACTTAACATAAAATTGTTTGACTGGCTTGTTTCACTTAAGTCAGAGAAAGGCAGTTACCATATGATTTCACTTCTTTGTGGAATCTCGTGAACAAACTGAACTGACAAGCAAAACAGAGACAAACTCATAGACAGAGATCAAGCTGACAGCTCTGGGGGTTAGGGGAGGGTGGGGGGATCGAGCATAAAAGAAGTAAAAGAGAAAGGACTCATGGACACAGGTGACAGTGTGGTGATTTCAGGGGGAGGTGGAAGAGGGGATAGGGGGATGAACGGTAATGAAAAAACGGCAACTTAAGAAACTGGAAGAGAAAGATGTTAAGTCATCTTTAACAGTCATTTCAGACCCATAAGACTGACTGGTTAACTAATATAGTTAAAGGAGAATGTGTTGACCCATGGTGGGTGATAATCCTCTGTGTACGGTAGCTCTGGATGGGCCACTGATTTGGAGCTCCGACCTGAGTCTTCCTGTGTTTTAGGAGCCAGCCTTGGCGGCCACTGGAGGGGCCAGTGAGAAAATGAAATAATCTAAAATGTCATTTTTGAATCATCACTTTGTGGCTGGTACCAAGGGGTGAGGTGACAGGGAGAGGTTGTAAGACGGTATAAGGACTGTTCAGCAAAAATGGCTGGAACCCAGAAGATCTTGACTAGAGCCAGCCTACTTCCCTGTCTCACTGTGTAACTTTGGGCAGTTCACTACACCTCTCTGACACTCCGTTTTTGACTACTTGCTCAGCCTCACATTTATTATTCTGTGTCCCATTTTGCACTTTATCTTTCTCGATTGCTGGACTGTTTTTGTTAACACCATGTTTCTGTCTATGCTGCCCGCCCTGCCCTCAGCTTAGCATGCCACCTAGGCTCCCTCTGGTGCTTTCCATTACCTGGATTCTTGGTGCCTTCTAAGATTAAGCCCACATGTGTCAATATCCTGGTCACTGAACCTGACTGTTTCAGTCAGCTGCCTCTACCACTAAACATGCCTCCTCAGCTTTGATCCCAGAAACCAGGGGAGGTTTCTGAGGTCCCAGAATGTCTTGAGCAAGCGACTTCTTGATTCCTCAGTCTTTTATCAGATAACTGTAAGGATATCGTTGGAAGGAGAACAAACATATAAATAGTATAGTTTCAGAGGTCAGGAACAGTATCAGTAGGGAGAAACGATAGAAAGCTATTGTTCGACATTCCTAATAGTAAATATTGTTAAAGAATGATTGAATTTACAATATAAGGCAGCGAACTTCCTATCACTAGAGTAATTCTATCAGAGAATGACTGACTCCTGATCACAGAAAGGGATTTTGCCCTCCCTAGGAGGAAGATCGGATTAGATGGCCTTTAAGATCTCTTCCAACACTGATATCCTTAGCTTTTAAGATCATGTCAGCAGATGAGTAGGTTAGAAAGTGACACATGAGAAGACCCAAAGCTGTAATACATTTGCCAGACTTGAAGCAGACAATTTCAGAAAAGAATGTCAGTGTTCACATGTGCAACCAAAAATTATTAAGCATGTATTTGTTTATTTTTTCAGTCAGCCAGTCACCTTTTAGTGAGTGCATATTATGTTCCAGCCACACTACTATACACTGATGATATAAGAGAAATACAACTCTGTTCTAGCTGCCAAAAGAGCACAGGCCAGTGATGAAGACAGGTATGTGAACAAATGGATATGGTACAATGTGCTCAGTGCCATAAAGAAAGGGAAAATCAAGTATGGCAGGAGCACAGAGGAAAAATAAAACTACTTCCTGCAGAGGATGGTGATAGCTTCAGAGAGGAGCTGGATCTTGAAGCATGAGAGTTTAGCAGGATAAAAAAGGGGAGCTGTTCATGCATTTTCCAGGGAGAATAACAGATTTAGCAAAGGCATGGGGATGTAAAAGAGCAAAGTATGTTTGAGAAAAATAAGAGAGAAGAAGGTAAATTGGGTGAAGGAAAGGAAAGGCAGGCGTGCATGCTAAAAGCAGGGAGGCAAGATTCTGCCAAAAGGCTTTTAACACCAGACTCAATGTGATTTTTAGATTATAAATTTTGTGGCTCTCACACAGAAGATACTAAGAAATGGTAGTTCCTTCCCGCTCTATTTGGTTCTTCCCTGTTTATGGATGTTTAGAAGGGTTAGTGGAGGGACCAAAAGCTTGCCTTCACTCTCCAAGGTCTGACCAAGGCACACGCTTATCTGACCTTTACACAGGCATGTACCTGGTGGCTTTCTAGTTGTCACAGTGCAGGGCCCTGTCAGAAGGCATATTGTGTCAGAGGAGCTTACAAGGCTGGCTGGCACTCATTCCCGGTGAATGGGCTACAGGTCCAGGGAGAACTACACAATTATTGCAGATGGGCCCCAAATTCAGATGTGGTTGTTCACTCACCGCCTATACATGGACCAATAATATCTCTCACAAAGATGTGGATTCAGATGGACACTGTTGCTTTTATGATTTAAAAAATGTGGATTCTTTGAAAGCTTCACTGAACTAATCGTATCTTTTTGTCATGGCATAGTTCTTGAGCCAAAAATGCAAACACTAAAAGCTTGAGGAAAGTTTTTAAATTTAATGGTTTGTCATCGCTGCAAAAAATAGACAACCAGTGGTCTAATTGGAAGAAACTTAAGTTCAGACCCCGGTCTTGCCACTCAGCCTTGCACTTTCCACACTGCATTGTAATTTACCGTTAGTCTGAGTGTCTCATCAATTGTGGGCTTCTCAGAGTCAGATATGGTCAGATACATTATTCATCTCTGTGCCTCTAGAACCTAGAACTGATAGTGGCAAACAGGAAAAGAAAAAAAAGTATATATATAAAATAACTGAGTCGTATTATATATGCCTCAGATGCCATGTACTGAACCTACTAGCCATAGGACCCTGGGCAAATTATGTAAGCTCCCTGAAGCTCTAGTTCCCTTACAATAAATGAGAGATAATGACCGACTATGTTGAAGCGTTGTTGTGAGGATGTAGAGCAGTAACATATATGACAGGATCTAGCACAGAGTCTGACAAATTGCAGACTCTCAAAACTGTTGCTGTTTTGCCTTTCTCCTCTCATCCTTAGCATTTGATGAAGGGTGGTTGTGATTTTTTTTAATCAAGCAAGTTATGTTTTCATATTTGCACTTTGGAAACACTATCAGTGGAACAGTGAATTAGAAGCTTGGGATGGGAGGAGGAAGAACTTGAGGAAGCAGGGAGAAGAGGAGATGATGGCCGCAGGAAGGCAAGTAAAGGGCTAGTGCAATCATGCAGGTAAGAAATGATGGACCTTGGACAAAGGCAGGAGAGGTGAAGATGAAAAAGAGGAGGTAAAACCCAGAAAAGTAATATTTTGGCGTGATTGTTTCCGAGAACAGTACTTAATGGCTGTGGATTATTTTTCCTGTGGTTTACTACAAGGAGCACATTGTATCTGGAGCTGAAATCCAGAGTGATAGAGGTTCTTTGAAATGAGAGATAGAGCTCTTGGAAAAGAGTGCAGAAATTACCCAGTAGGAAGGGCCAGAAACACCCTGAACTCTTGGGAATACAGGGAAATGAATCCTGAGAATTTTAGGAATCCTGCAGGGCCTTTGCAGTTTACACACCATCCAGGGTATTCAGATATAGAAGTACTGTCAACCAGAAAAAACAACAAAAGAGCTTGTTCACTCTGCAGTTCATTTTTGTGGAGTTTTATCTCCTGTTGCCCAAAAATGGAAGCTACAGAAACTGACCCTGATAGTGCACAGGAATATTCATGCTGCTCAAAGGGCTTCTCCTTGGGTGCCCTTTCCCCCAGCTCAGGCCTAGATACCCTTTCTCGTGTTTTCTGCTTCATACCTCTTTTTGAAAGGTAACATGCAGACTGATCAATCATGCAAACAAGGCAAAACTCCCACAGAGCACATGAAGAACAGAACAAAGATTATTTTTGTCTGTCTAGTTAGGATTTGCATATGCTGGAATATTTCTGACAGGTTCCTTGTGGCTCTCCTGAGGGGGAAAAAAAAGATCATGAATCTACATATAAGTAGAAGATGAGAGACATTCAATGGTGAAAAATGCAGTGAAGTTTTTTACTTTCTCAGGTTTCTATACAACAGTTATGTGACACTCATGTTACAAAATGGCAGTGAATAATGGTGCCACTTGCTGATAACTTGAGACAAATGAGAAAAAAATGACTCCCCTTTGTCTTAATAGAAAAGAGACTGAGAATCACTTTTCCTAACCTTCAAAATTACATTTGATACTGCTTTTATTCCTTCTCTACCCTTTCAATCTTACGGCTTTCAGGTCAAGTCCCTATGCCAATATTTTTTTTTCCCAAACAAGAGGCTTATTACAAGTCTCAAACTATTAGCAGATGATATCTAAATTTAATCTTGCTGCTATAAACATAGTCCTCCATGTGTCTGGATTATAAGGGTAAGTGGGGAACCTCAGCAGTATGCACGGTCATGGACAGCCTTTCTCTACCACAAGCAACTGGACTTCTGACTCAGTTCCAGTGTCTGGTGCTCTAGTCACTGGGTAAGACTGAACCCCAACTTGTTGACTGGAGTTCCAAGAACAAACTCAAGTTAGCCGCGTCTCCTAGAGAAGCAAAGCCTTCTCTGTACAATGCCCTGAATGAACTGGTCTCCCACAATCTTTGCCACCATCTTGATTTTAGCCTCACCTGCTACTTGAATCTGATCCCACATCTATACCACTTGGTTGTGAGCACTGGGTCGCTGGGACAAAATTCTGTTTTAGTCACTCTGGCCCCTCCTTGGCATTGTGCATTGGATGGTGAGTAGGTAACTGGGTTATTCCCCAACTTCTGTTTCTTCTGTTCCTTGTTTCCTCCTACTTCCACTGGCTAGCACCACTGAAGTTTTTCCCCCCCAAAATGAATCCTGCCATGGGCCAGACACCCTTATCATCATAATTTTATGCACTATACTAAATCTGTTTATGTATCTGTCTCCCCAACTAGTGTCGTACTCTGAATAGGAGTCTTAATTATTTCTGTGCTTCCGGGGTGGGGTGGGGGGGATAGGAAATAAATACATGCATGTTAAACTGACCAGACTTTAGAAGCCTGATTAAAAATGCTTGGTGTACAAAGTAAAGGGAACCTAAGTTCTTGCGGGCTCACACCCAGGTTGGAGACACAGAACCTGTCTCCTTTGGTTGGCTGCACTAGATGATTAGAGCATTTTCTGTCTCATCTGGAGAGACTATTTCAGGATGCAGAGCTAGAGTGACCCCTGTGAATTGCAGAAGCCAGAGAGGCCTTTCTAGCGTGCTGTGTACACTGATCTGTCCAAATCTAAAACCTCTTAATTCACTCAAAGCTCCAAAGTACTTGAGTTTCTGAGATATATTTCAAAAAGCCACATTAATCAGGCAGTCAACATTTCTCTCCCACCAAGAAAGCAAGCCTACAGTACATGTGGATGTGAAGTGACATATCTGATGCCCATTCTGTACAACTTACCAATAACTATAGTAATTATCATGTTGTAGTACTAGTAGTAATTGTCACATTGTATTTATCTGTTTTTCTTCTTCCCCCTACTGGGGGACAGTGTTTAGCATAGATAGAACATTGTATACAATGTAAGAGTTTGAAAGAATGAATGATGTTCACACACTAATGATAAATTTAAGATCTGGAAAAATGAGATTGTCTCCTTTTATTATAAAATGGTAAAATAATTATAAAAAATAAATGTTTTTGTTATCCCTTGTTTTAAAAATGGAGCTGTACTAGAAACATGAATAAATAAAGGAAAAATACTAACCTTACTATTAATGTAGTTGCTGTGAATTAATATAAAACATCAATTATAACTTCCCTAGCCATCAAGGACTAAAGGCAACATGATAGGTTACATAGTTCTCATTGTCTGAACATTGCTAATTTCGTATGAAGTAAATGTTTCACCTAGCAGAGATTTCTCACGTAAGACTTTCTACAGGGCCAAATTAAACAGCGTAATGTTACCTCAGGGAGCCAACCTTTGGCAGGAACAAGGGTGGGTGGTCCTTTATTGTGGACCATCTCTGAACTACCAGGTTCCTATAATGAAGATTTGTTCTCTTTGTCTTGATTTAGTTTGCAGTAATGTAATTAAGGGTTCTCCTTAACACTTTTAGCTTTCCTGTCTAAGGGCTAGCTAGCAGCTTGTTCAAACATTTGGTTTTAGTTGGCAGCCATCTGAAAGTTATCTGTTATATATTCAGGATGGCTGATATAATTCCCCCCAAAAATTGAATACTAGAATTGGCAATGTCAATGTTAAATTCAACCATAGGCTATCTGAGCAGGTATAATAGCTTCTCCAAAGGCTACTTGTTTGTGATACTTATCTTTTGATACACCCTAGTTTTGTTGAATGACAACTAATAGGGCAAATCTAGTATAAGGATGACCTCCGTATCTAGTATGAAAGTCTGGGTATTAATTGTCAGCCTCTCTTTTGCATTATTTATTCAAGAAGGATATATTAGATCACATTGAGGGAGAATTTTCCTCTTCTTCCTGATCCCCAATATAATTCTCTCAGAGCTTCTTTGTGTCTATAACTCAACAGTGAATGGAGAAGAGACCATGACTTGGAGACAGATTTGTGTCCACATTCAGACTATATCACTTACCAGTGTTGTGACCAGGGGAAGCCATTAAAACTAATTAAATCTTAATTTCACCACCTGTAAAACGGGGCTCAAAGCAGCTACTTGGCAGGTTTCTTGTGATGACTGAGTGATATAATACATATAAAGTTTCTAGCCCAGGGCCTGGTGTAATAGTCACATAGCAAATGATAGCTTCCAGGTGGTAATGATGATGGTGATGATGATATGTAAAACTAGTTAGTCCAAATATATTTCAAATGGTTGTTGTGAGACAATAGCTTTGAAAACTGTAAAATGCTATATAAATATAAAGTATTATTTAAATTGCTACATCTGTGTTCATAGGGCAGTGCTTAAATATTCCTATTGTAATAGTTATCACATTGCATAATAGTAGCTGTTTACTTGTCTGTCTCCCCTAGTACACTGGAAGCTTCTTCTATGGGGGACTATATCATACATGATCAATAAATGATAAATAAAGAATGAAGGTTTAGTATTTCCCTTGAAATAGCAACAGCAATACTAACAACTACTAAAATTACTGCTATTTGTTGAAATTTTCTGTTTAACAAGAACCGTATCAGACATTGTCACATGTAATATTTAATTTACATAAAAATCCTGTAATATGAGTGTTATTATCCCTGTAGGCACAACTAGTTGACTTAGTTTCCCTTACAACCTTTTTATTTCTTATGACTTTTGTCAAAAGTAAATTTTACTCTGTTTTCTCTCCGTTTCACAAAATTCTGAGATTGTGGGTTGGTTGTGGATGAATGAGAACTGCCTTTCTAACTCAATTGCATATTTCTGTAATCAAAATACTTTTTCAAGATATAAATGGAAAATAAAAGAGACATTTCAAGAAGAGTATAGTCGCTCTCTGACAGCAATGGAAGGAGGACTAATAAAAACAATGGGCATTTTACTAGCAATTTCATGGATTAGAATGAATGTTGTTTTTCATCCCTGAGAGACATCTCGCCTGTGTGAATGCAGGCAATGCCCTACGGCCGTAAGCTAGACACTCTTTGACAGAGTACTTTGAAATGGTAGGTGCAAAATTCATTTTCTAAATAGGGAAGGGCAACATCTGGAAGGAAAATCATATTATATTGCTACTTCCAGAGCCCTATCAGAAACAAAGGAGTGTAAAATAGCATTGTCAGAGTGGAAAAGCAATACACTTCCTAATAACTTTAGCAAGAGAAAGCTGGAGCAAAGGAAACGGTAGAGTTATAAACAGGTAGGATTTGCAGCAGGGCTACCTAGAGTCTATGTGTTTGGAGAATTTTCTGGATCCATCTCATGTTCAGTATTTCTTCATCCAAAGATATTTCACATGGTAAGGGTAGCATTTATAGTCATTATGCCAGAGTCAACAATATGACTTTTTGCCCATGATTTTGGGGTGTGTTTTAAGTGACTAATGCATCTTCAAGTAGTTAGGGATGTGGGATATTCTAAAACATCTTATTTTTATCTAATAGGGCCCCCTGAGGATACAACAGCTTATTAAGGCATACAGAAAATTTTGAGGCAGTTTATTAAAAACACATTTGCACACATTTTTAAAGTATGCTTCTATTGATTGTGGAGGCTGTGAGATAGAGGTCTCTTTTGGAATGTGTATGGAAATAGGGTACATAAAATCCCCTGTTTAATAAGGCACGTGACACATGCTCCTCTGATTATAGTGGAGCAATCATAGCCTTTAGTCAGTCATGCCATCAAATTCTAGTGCAATTTAGTAGCTACATGACTTGCAGCAGATATTTCACTTTGTTCGCACATATTTTGGGGATAACAATACTAAATTCCTGAGGTATTTTTATAAAAGAAATTTTTATAAAATGAGATAATGTGTGCACAATGATGCTAAGTATGGGGGTCTAGAAATGATAACACTCAATAAAAAGTGGCTTAATCTAGTCATCTAGCTGGCATATCGTGTATAATGATCTGGGAAAAAAAGGATCTGGAAACCCATGGAGGAATGGGGTTTCTTGGCACAAATATGACCCTCTAAGCACCCCCCTCTCTTTTATTTCCTTCCTGTACATAAATGGAGGTCACTTTTTGCTTAACTGTTTATTGAGCACATTCTGTAATTTAGGTCCTGAGAATGCACACAGCAGTGATACACCAGTAATACCAAGTACACTCATGAAGTTTTTCCCCTTATGGATGATTACATCACTCTTTGAATTGGTTTCCCTACTTTGAATTTCTCTCCTACAACTCTATTTTCCACTTACTGTATGAGCGATTGAAAACAAAATCATAGCATGTTGATCCTTTCCTAAAAACCCAACCAGGGTTTTTCTTCACCTGTAGAATTAAATTTTGTATTTGTAGATGTGAAGGCCAAAGTCTTTGTCACTGTTTCAGGTGACCACTTCTCTTTGCCTCTGACAAGTTCTCACCTCCGCATCCTCACTGGGCAGCCTGCCCCTCCCTGGCGATGCCCGGCACTGTCAGTGGTTTCACCTCTCCAAGTTACTCAGCACCAGGCTAGGCCAGGCTTTTTACTCTCTGAACACAATGTCCTTTAATAGTACTTCCATTATTTATTATCTTTTGCTAGGTCAATAGACACTATGTGTCAAAAATAAGGGAGAAGAAGATCCTACTCCACCCTTCCCCCAACTGAAATCCACATCTGGGCCCTTCATTGTGAACTTGATGTTGACAAAGGTCCAGCAGAGAGTGACCAGAATTGGGAATAAAAATATTTCACTTCACTAGAATATCGTTCAGGAAGAATATTAAATCTGCACAGATACAAAGTTATTCTTTCATCTGTTTCAAAACTCATTTACCTGATATCATCTAAGATTGAAATGACACACATTTCATTTCTTAACCAGAAATATCTAAAGTTAATTTCATAATTATCTGTTTGAGTTGTTTCAAAATGTTAAGCTAATGGAACATTTTAAATTACTGGAGTATACATGTAAGTGGTGCTGGATAAAATGGTGTCCAAGGTCGCGGGCAAAGTGCCATGGGACATGGCTGAGCCTGCTGCTTTGGTTTTTCCAATGTCCTGGCAGTTGTTCTACTAGGACTGTATGCTAAGTTCTACCCAGTTCTGACTCATCCCCTGCTTCTGGTAATGAAGATTCTCTTCATCTGGTTTTCTTGGAAAATAGCTTCAGGGTTGGAAGGGGTGTGTGTGTATGTGTGTGTGTGTGTGTATTTGTGAGTGTGCATTGCTGCATACATGTATGGATCTCACAAGAACTGAGTTCTGACATATCACAGATAAAGTTCTCTCCTTGGAAACCAAATCAGGCATGACCCTGTTCTGGGATTCTTTGGAACAATGACTTGAATTAACTTTATTTTATAGCTTAAGTAAATCTGCTCTTTACTCATACAACCAGCAACCCTGTGGGACAAATGTACTGTGGTAAGATGAGAAGAGAAAGAACTCCTGGTGACTTGTGATGCCAAATTATTGCCCCCACCCCCATGTTAGGCGGCAACCGAGAATGTGTCTTCTCTGAGACAGGAATCATGTGTCCACAACAAAGTCAGCTTGTCTTACAAAATCTGTCTTGAGTTCCTCTAACCCTAGCTTTTCAGTTCCCGTTGTCTGAGAACTGCCTGCCAGGCTGGAGAAGATGGGAGCGGGTAGCTCAGAGGAGAACTGCTGATAGGCAGGACTTTAGGTGCAAGCCAAGGCAGACCGAGGGCTGACATCACCTACAAGGAGACTCAAACCACCAGAATTATTGTTGAGAAGAAATAAATCATTAATTAGACATTGTAGCTTGGGGTGGGGGGAAAGCATGGACTTTCAACTCAAAGAGATGATCTGTTTTGAAACCTGGCCCTACCACTCTCACTTGTGTGACATGGGGCGAGGGACCAAATCTCTCCTAACCTCAGTTTCCTCACCTGCAAAACGGAGTTAACACCAAGATCAACTCATAGGCATAAGATCGTCAAGGTTTAAATATATATGTCATCAGTCACAGAAAGCCACGGAGCAAGTTACATAACACACAGTGAAAGGAAACATCAAGAGGGTTCGTGGTGAAGACAGTGGCCAGGGCAGTCAAGAGGAGGACAAGGTAAGAAGAGCTTCCGTGACTGGTGAATATATGTGTAAAGAGGACTTTTGTGTGTGGTCTCTGGCTCATTTTTTCAAATGGGAACATGAACTTAATGGAGCTCCATCCTGGCTTTTGATCTTCCTCAATGGGGTATCATTTTGCCTGTGAAGCTGCCTTTCCAGCTCTCTGGTATATTAATTGGTTGTACAACATAGAATGAGAGGATTTAGATACTGCTATTCATAGACCCCACTTTAACTGGAATTAGCCCAATGACGAAGTCATCACCCCAAGTCTGTATTATCACTCACTTCTACCCAGAGCCTCCTGAAATCATTCCTTGTCATTTTTGCTTAATTGGGCCTCAAAGGATAACAATACCTGCAGGAATCATGCCAGAATTTTCTTTTCTCCTAAGAATAGTGCATTAATCCTGAGGTCATGCTTCTCTGTGGCCTGGAGAGGATGGGAGGAAACCATCCATTGACAGGTGTGCATCCCCAGTTCCTAGTCCACTTCTTCCTCCCTGTCCTTTCCAGCCAAAGTCTGATACTCAGAATGTTCTCTTTTTTATTGTTGACACTATTTCAGATGTCCCCCACTTCTTCCCATTTCCTCCCCTCCCCCAAACCCCCATCTCTCCCCTGGCCTTCATCTCATTGTTGTCTGTGTCCATGGGTTATACATACATGCATGTATGTTCTTTGGCTAATCTCTTTTTATAAAATGTTTACACATTGATCTCAGTTCTTCTTTTGGTGCTATTATTTTTTAGTTCATCCTACTCTCTAGAATGTACTGGCCTTCAGACCCATCCTCATTTTGGCCATCTCCTCTGGACTTTTGTCAGTTATATGCTATGAATGAGGGATGCAGATATGAATGCCAGAGTCCTAAAGCCAACTCATTGGGGGAAGGTGGAGCAGCACCTTCATTTCTTTCATGCTAGCCACTCTGTTTCTATTAACGCAGCAAAATAATATGTATAGGAAAAGTACTGGGGAAGGGGTCAAAACCTTAATTGCAGAGATAAAAAATAGACATGGGAAAAAGAATCAAGAAAAGTAGGCAGTGGAGGAAGTAATAACAATGACAACAACAACAACAAGAATAATTATTAGAGACCTTTCATTCCTAAGGCTCATCTCTCACACAGGGTCATCCCAGTGGTCAAAGGTTTTTAAATCTCAGAACCAGTTGTTGGAGTTCATTACATTTATTCTGGTCTTCCTTAAGGGAGCAAGGCCCAAGATACAGGACTAGAAAACCTGATTATAAACTCCAAAACCTTCTTGTCTCCCCCAACCCTACAAATAGATGCTCTGTGTCATGGAACCCAAGGCCTTTTCCTTTTTGTCCAGCAATCAGAAGACTATGAGAGGCAAGGTTGGGGTCTCTGATTGTTCCTTTATTGCAGACATTACAGTATTCACATGTGCACCCCTGCCGTTCACTTGCTTGATGCCACTGCTCAGTGCCCGCTGTCACTCAGCGCTGCTCCTCTGTTCGCTCGCTGCCCCAGTATGATCACTCTCCTGGGGATTCCTGCCCCTTTTATATTATGTATAGACAAAGCTGGCTACTAGCCAAAATATGACATCAATACTTTTATCACTGTGAGTGCGCTGCACATGCGAAACTAATTGTTATCTCAAGCAGCCCATGCCTGGGCCTCTGGGGTGAGGAAGCCTGACTAGATTCCATTGTCCTCACACCCCGCTATTCAATAGTTCTCAGTTGTTTACCACTTCTTTCAACCCCGCTACTCAAGTGACTTTGAGCCCTCCTCTAAACTGGGCCTGTGTTTACCTTCCTGTGGCTAATGCCAAAACTCACTTCCTAAATTTTTCTTCCCACTTTCTTATCTAAGGCTGAGATGGCATCTTTATTCTGCTGGATTAACTTTATTTTCCTAGTAGGACTGGGAAAAAAATGGGAATTTCTTTTAACATGAAGGTACAAGGTTTGTGGACATCCAGAAATTTAGCTCTAACATCATCAGAGCTATGAGTGTATCTGTGAAAGGATTTTCCATTTAGAAAGTACTTTTACAAAATTTCTTTTTTAAAAAATAATTTTTCATTGTTTTAATATTATGCAATGAATATAAAAGCAACATAAAATATAATTTGTGATAGGAAATGTAAAATGGCTTTTAGAGTCACCTGGTACAAACCGCTTTGTTTTTCAGACAAGGAGCCTGAGCTCACAGAGTAGCCGTGACTCATCCAAATCACACCAGGCCAAGCTGGGATGGGGACTTATGCCAGGATCTCATCACTTCCAGTTGAATACCCTTATAAACAGGAATCCCATCTTTCTATTTCTACTCTACCTGAGCTTCTGTTGAGACTGATCCTAGCAGGCAGGGGCAGGATCTACTGTTTCCACTGCACATCTCTATGGTTTGTTTACCCACGCAATCATAGGAAGTAGACATACACTCTGTTTCTACAGAGTTGAAGCACTTTCCGAAGTCTAGGAGGAATAAGACAGTTAAGTGAGAATCAATAGGAGCTCAATATAGATGGATAGAGGTTGTTTAAGGGACACAGGGAACAATGAAGAAGAAGAGCAGCCTTATTTACAAAGGAAAAATACTATGCTACCCTCCTCTGTGCCCTTGAAAGAAGAAATATGGAGCTTCCAAGGAGACACTTGGCAATATAGTAAAGCCATGTGGGGAAGCAAGAAGAAATGAATTTCAGGAGGCTAGCCAGTCAAAGCCCTGGCTCTATGAGGACATAAGAGGCAAAGGAAGGAGAGAGTAGTTTACATGCCAACATCTTCTGTTGCTCAGAGCACAGAACCAGCCCAGACAAGGTTAGTAATCCAGTGCTTCTCTCTTCTCTTAGTTTTTCCCAGGAAGAAGGGAAAGATCCGTGATCAAGCATCAAGAGACAAGAGCTCTGCCACCCACTAGCTACGTGAGGCAGTCATTTTGGCTCTTCAGGTCTGTGGTGCCATTACAAAAGCTATATAGATGTGAGTTCTGGTGATGATGAGTGCCCGCATCCAAGGGAGAATGAGGAGGGAATCAAGTCTTAACAGTAAGAATGGAGAGATATTGGTTTGTCTGTCAAACACACCCAATGTAGAGCCCTGTTGTTAAAGGAATGTATGTGAAATGAGCATGGTGGAGGGGGTGGGGTTGGGGGTGGGACTGAGGTAAATGGGGAGGAGGAGAGCAGGGCCCTGGGAAGACCTTACCCACAGAAATTAAGTGGTAAACAGCTGTAGGAAGAAGGCTGTGGGATACATGTCAGAACCCCGCCTGCCTTGTTTCAGTGCCTTTATCCAGAAGAAAAGAATTTTGAATACACAGAAGCTGCAGAGATGAATGGGTCTCTCCTCGCGAGTCTTCTGCAATGTCTGCTTTCTTAGACTTTCACCAGAGCCCGTCCATCTTTGCCCTGTAGTATCAAGCAGTTGCACCTGTTTTCATGTCATGGCTACGGGACAAGGATGCAGCTCTGAGAAGGAGCAGGACAGCAGACAGAGATAGGTGTTCATGACAAAGAACAGGGAAGCAATCAAAACCAAGACAAAGGCTAATTACCCGACTAGAACATTGGATGAGGGCATATCTAGTGCAGCTTCTGACTCAGAGAGAGCGTGGTCAGGTTAAATGTTAACCAAGGAGAACTGCACTGGTTAGTTTGAAGGTAAGGTTCAGAGGACAGTTAAAAATTCTCAAAACCTGTCATGTGTCAGTAGACCGAGTGTGTTTTGGACTTTTCAAGAGAACAGAACTAAACTAGTGGGTAGAAATATAAGGGAGCCGATTTTGATCTCCTATGGGGACAAAAGTGATAGCTGTACGGTGCTGAGGAAGGCTGTCTCAACGGGTCATCTGAGCTCCTGTCACTAGACATGTGTTCACAGAAGCTGTACCTGGGGTTTCTGTATTAAGGAGAAAGCCAAATAAAGTGTCCTTTGATGCCCCTTCCAGTAATTTTGAGACTTCCTAGCAGCTGGAGAGATACTTCCTACTGTTCTATCTTCACAGACCCTCTTAGTTTGTTATCTTCAGATAGTTCATATGGAGAAGAAAACAGAGAAGCCAAAGTAGTGTAGCTCCTGATAATATAACACTGTGGTTAAAAGTTGGGTCTTTGAAGTTAAATGACTATGGGTTAATCTCTGGATTCTATAATTTTTGGCTTTTTAAAAGTTATGTGACTTTTCTGAGGGTCTGTTTCTTCATCTGTAAAATGGGTATAAAAATAGTTGCTTTACTACTTGTGAGGATTAAATGAGATGCTAGATGTTTAGCACCACAGGTCCTGGCATATGGTAAGCACTTAATAAATGCAATGATGATGATAATGACAGTGATAGAGTGAAGAAAGGAGCAGAGATAGAAGACAAAGATGATGTCCATGATGTTGATAGTGACACAACTTTCTTTCCTATGCACAAAGGCAAGTTAATTTTGCAAACCTATATTAAGCACATATGTACAAGTTGAAATTCACTTCTAAGTAGTTGTTTGGCTGCCATCTCAGAAATGGGTGGATAGCCCCCAACTCTTAAAGTAGGAAGAGGCAAGCAGCCAAGGCTAAAGGCCTAGAACTAGATTTATCTCCTGGGATGGGATAGGAAACAGAAGAAATGGGTAAACAAAGAAAACCAGGAGAGACTTTCCCAACTGACTTAAAAAAACTGTTAAAGAACATTTATTCAGGTATAACTGATATACAATTAACTGCACATATTTAAAGTGTGCAATTTGGTAAGTCTGGACACAGCACACACCCATGAAACCATCATCCCAATTGAGACAATGAACATATTCCTCTCTCCACACCACTGCTCCCCACTACCTGCAGCTCAGTCCCCAAGCAACACTTGCCAAATACATTTTGAAGAAAATATTTTAAAATAGAGGTTGCTCAACCATTTGGGATGATACAGAGAAATGAAATTTAAAAAGGACATTGAAGAGCTCTTGTAATGGGCCATCAGGAGAAGTCAGTAAGAACAATTTTCATGGTAGAAGCCCTTCTGCTGGGGGTTAAAAAGCAAATGAAAAATGAAGAAAGGGAGACATTACATGTAGACTCCTTGGAGGGTAGAATTTTTACAAGGAGGGAATTTGCAAGTAGAACACTGCAAATGAAAGGTAATTCATAATTAGCAAGCACCTACCACATGTGATGCTCTGTAGGGAATGTAAGACTTAAAGCCCTGAGGAGCACCTGGCCTAGAATGCAGTGTGAGAAAAGGATGATGGCGAGTACAAGACAGAGCAGAAAGTTGTCTTCAAGTGGCTGCTGGAGGAAGAGTTTGAGGATTCAAATCCAATGGGAACAAAAAAGAAGAATTTATCAGGCTTCTGAGTGTGGAAGTTTATGGGGGAGTTCTGAAAAGAAGGACTTTCTGTGGCTGGTGCCCAGGTAAATTCTTGAATAGAGGATGAACTTTAGGGGAAAGAATGGAGGTATGTTATAATAGGAGGAGCATTAGGTTTAGGGTAAGCCACTCTGGATGGTATCACCTCACCAACTTATTATTTTTGCATCTCCTTTTTTAGTAAAAGACAGAACAAAGGCTGCTGTGAGTGAATGTTTGTGAAAGGTGTATCCTCTAGGGCATTGTTTTTGCCCATTAAAATTATTATATTTATTAGGATTGTTGGCTGATACTCAAATGCCCACTCTCCCTCCTTCCTTGCTTTCCTCCCTTCTGTCCTTCCTTCTTTTCTTTCTTTATTCCTTTCTTTCAATAGATATTTATTGAGTCCCCATGTAATGCCAACATCAAGAACATTGAACTAAAGTAAATTTAGATGCTATTACAAGCTTTTCTTCATACGGATTAAATAAGCATCTTGTGATAACAGATATGATTGGAGAAGTACAGGGGTATATTGTGAGGATCTATAAGAAATTCAAAGTCTAGTCTATGGGAAGTGAGAGACATTGATTTAGAGAATGTTTTGTAAGTGGAGACTTCCCCTTTCTCTTAACAGAGAACCATCTTTGTATCTGAGTTGATTGTTTAAGGGACTCCCCATTCTACTACAGAGCAAATTCTTGGTGGGCAGGCACTGCCTCTGATTAATCTCCACATTTCTCATCCATCATGCTCAAAACACAATATATACTTAGCAATATTTGCTTAATCCAGTTGAGCCAAAAATGTCAGAGCTTCCAATTTAAAAGCCAGGTTGGATATTTCCAGTCTAATTAAAAACAGAACTTTTAGTTTTTAAAAAAAAATTAAAATCCAAAAGAGGCAGGAGTTCCAGGCCTATAAGACCGCATCACATTCCTAGTTCAGTTGCACCTCTTCTCTCCTCTCAAAAACATTTGGTCTGATTTCTTCTGTTTATTACATGCCCTGAATGATCAGATCCAAAGTTACTACATGCAACCTTTGATAGTTTGTCCTTCCCTGTACAATTCTAAGGCCTTTATGGAAAAAGACAAGAACAGTGAAGAGAGATTGGGAGAAGAAGGGAAGCTATTCTATAATTATGTTTATTGTTTCATAATAGCTTTACAGAAATTATGAATGCAGCTATTTTATTAATGGGACTCTTAATTACCCACTGGGGTGAAGGGTAAGGCAAAATATCTCTCAGCCCCATTAATTAATATGGACATTCAATGGCTGTTAATTAAGGACAAAGGGGACAAAGCAACACAATCCACCCTTGACTCTGATTAATACAAAGTCAAACCGATAGCTTATTTCTAAATTAACATGATTGATAAAAAGCCAAACTCAGACCCAATCCCTTTCCCCTAAGGGAACCATATTTTCTGTTTAGACAATAGAATAAAGAAAGGCTCATCTATGGGCCCAGGAACAAAGCCCAGAGCTGCAGGCCCTGTGGAGACATGGGAGCTATAGATTATTTTGTGAGACCTGCATATCAATAGGTGGCATTTCACAAGTCTTTTGTGACCCCTGCTTATCCTAGCGACTCTGTGTGTAGCTTTAAACCCATGGGCTGGCCCAGCCTCAGCCATGCTGATCCAGAAGAATTCATATTCCTAATCCCTGGTACACATGCTCTTTGCCTCTGGGTCACTACTCCCCTCCACGTTTGTGTAGTTCTGTGAAGAATCACATGCGTGCTCGCAACCTGTCTCTTTTGAACCAACTTGTGTTTATACATGCCATACGCCACAACTAATATCTTTAGTCTTTGGAGGAAAATAAAAAGAAAAGTGTATTATTGTAGCAGGAGTGTCCTGTTGCAGAAAATGTCATATTGCTTGGAGAAAAGATTATGGGTTTTAGAGATACACAGTAGTTTTACCTCTTAATAATTTAATGACCTTGGGTTTGAGCCTTCATTTCCTAATCAATAATATTTGTATATCAAACCCCCTTTCTTAGGTTTTTGTGAGAATGAAATAAGCTAAAAAATGCAAAGTTCCCAATAAAGTATTATCAAGGTCTTGCCTTACACGCAAAGGGTGCTTTATAGTATACAATGGTTTGACTGTTACTACAAACCAGTGAAGTAAGCAAGTTAAGATTTATTTCCCCCTTTTTTCAGTGATAAGGAAACTGATGACCAAATAGGATAAATATAAACAAGGCCACTTAATCTCAGAGCCTCAGCTTCCTCATTTTTAAGTAGTTATCTTATTGTTCCCCTTTCTGGATTATGGTAAGGATCAAAGGAGCAATTGGAAGTGAATGTACTCTATAAACTGTTGAGTACCATATCAAATTATAGTTTGATGTGTTACACTAAGGACTGGTCCAAGGTCATGCAGAGAATAAATGGAAGTGCTGTATATTCATTCACTCATTTGTGTATTCATTCACTCATTCATCCAACAAACATTATCAACCCTGTCCTATGTACCAGGAACAAGGCATTCAGAGTCTAAAAGAGGAAGATAACAAGCCTAGACAACTATGACAGAATACAGGTTACTCTAAGTAGCTTAAGAAGGTTATGTGAAAAGATGGATTCTCTATGATGGTTAGTCAGTCTGTGGTTCCCTTCTTTGCTCTCCATTCTGTTTCATTCCATTCCATCCCATTGTATTCCATACTGTGTCCAGATTTATACCACTCATCTAATTAGGAGCTTTCTATGGATACCCACTGCCTACAGGGTAGCAAATAACCTGGCTACATGCATAGCCATTCTTCTGCACCCTTATGGGCAGATGTTACTAATGATTACGGTACTTCTTAATAAATCTGGATTCAATCTCAGAATCCTTCTCAGCATAATGCATAATGCTTCAGAAAGCAACTGCCTATTGATCAGAGTTGGCCCTAAAAGCTATGTCCCCTAGAATGGCATTCCAACTATGTTCTTTATGATTCTGTTCCTTGGGCATGGAGATAGAAGTGAAAACTTCTTCTTTCTAACCCAACAGGTCTTAGTATTTCACAAATTAGAAAATTAAAGTTCAAAAGGATATGAGGCTTGCTCAAAGTCACATACTTAGTAAGTCCAGGGGCTGAGATTCAAATATCAGTATTTTGATTCTAAATTTTGTTTTCTTCTGGATACATCAAATTGTTTTCTTTTTTAATTTTACACCCTGGGATTTGTGTGTTGCTCTGATCAAGGTCTATAGTATCAAACACCGTATCTGTTTACTCACTCATTTTTTAAATTAGTTCATTTAAAAAATCCTTAGGTTTCAGGGAGTATACAGCTAATTACTCAAAGGGTGTACAATAATTATCCATTTAATTTGACTATAACCTGTCTGAGGGCTGAGATTGTATTCTTGTTTGCCACCAAACCCCAGTGCCAGATACAGTGCTGTTATATAGTATTGGTTTAATCAGTGAAGAGATCAGTATACTGTCTAGTGGGTCAACAGACTGTGACAATGAAGTATGCAGTTACTTGGCATGGTCGCTAGCATTTTGTAGGTGCATAGCGTTCGATGATAACTAGCACTTCGTCAAGTGTGATATGGGGATGTCCAAGAGAGCTCCTTTCTCTAGCACAGGGAGGGGGAAGTGACACTAAGCTGCGTTATAAAAGGGTCAAAGAATGTCACGGTATGTGCAAAAACTAGGATATTTGTAAGAACATGCCATGTTTGAGAGAATGCTGGTTAGGTAACATGAGATGAAGCCACATAGTGCATAGTGTGGCCCTGAAGACTGGCGCTTCGTTCTGAAAGACGTTTTGGATCTATGAAAGAGTGTTAAGCAAAGAAGTTGCATGGTGGAATTTGTTTTTTAAAACAGCTTTTTGGGATAGTAGTTAAAAAAAATTAACACCAGTTCAGCAAGAGGTCTTGCACATTTGACTTTCATAAACGTGTAACTTTTATTATTGTTAACACTAGAGCCAATAGATGGTTATGTGTCTCTGCATATGTATAAAAAGCAATATTAGCAATAACATTTTCCTTAATTAATTTCTCCATGACTGAATTCCTATTTGAATATTCATTCTTACAACATTGCAGTATGTTGTGATGCACTTCGGCAAAATTAACTCAACGAGCTTCTCTTTCCAATTTTAATATTCCGTTGGGTTTTCTATTCCCGAAAACTCATTAGTATCTGAGAGCGGTGCTGACAAGAAATAAGACAGAGGCATATTGTGTGACTGTGAGTCAGAGAAAAGAGACAGCTGGCACGAGAATTTTCTAATAAAGCCCAAAAAGGCTGCTGTGTCTTAAAAAAAGGTAGGGGGTGAGTGCTTTGAGCTTTCCATTTGTACTAAAAGTTCTGCATCTTATTTATACCTTTTATGAATACTGGTGAAAGCCAAAATTGTTCTCACCAAAACCTTCTAATTGATCCATGCCAGGGAAGTGTTGCTATGTTTTCCAAGTTTTCTGGTGGTGTTAGGATTTGTATAAAAATGCACTTCAGTTACTTGTCCATGTAGATGACATAGTTCAAATCTCCAGCAAAACCATTTCTGGCAATATAGCTCTTGACTACTTTTCCCTCTCCTGCATCAGTCAACCTGTGTAGTCTGACCATCCAACTGTGCCCCATGTTTATCTACTTGCATGCTTTTACTTATTCCATTATTTCTTTTTAGAAATTTCTTCCTATTGTCTTTCTATGTTGATATTCTATTTTCCAAAGCTGAGTTTAAATGCTTTGCCCTAAAGAAATTTTCGATGAGCCTAAGAGGTAGATGTGAGTTCTCCTTCTTCTGGAATCATGTGGTACACATCACACTCCAAGTTTTTTGACAGTTGTGTACAAATCCTCTTATGTTACAATAGCTGTCATTCATTGAGCACCTGCAATGCTTTATGCTTGGTTTTGTCACTGCCATGTGGGGCTGGTATTATTATGACCACCTTACAGATGGGGTAACTGAGGTTCAGAGGGCTCATTGAGCTTCCCAAGGACCACAAAGCTGGGGACAAGTATGATTACACAACCAAAAGCTTATACTCTGTCAACTACACTAGACGGTTTTCCTGCTTTATTTATCCAGTGTCAGAGGGCATAGGGAAAGGCATATTTTTTTATTATCCTTGAATAATGAATTGATGAATTCTGAAGGCAAAAGTTAGATGGGATTGGTTCAGGTAGATGGAAGTATGAATGTAGGCATGAAGAAATATATATGTATTGGGGTGGGGAAGAGGGTGTCAGGGATCCATCATTTCATTAAATTAGCTAATTCCAAGACTTCTATGAAAGAGAGGGAAAGTCGTAAAACCAGAAGGGCAAATTATGTCCAGATTGTGACATACCATGGTATGAAGCAGAGGGGAACTCTAGTTCCAGGAGGGAGAAGCTGAGGCCCTGTGTGTGGGCAGGAGTGCATGGAGAAAGCTTGTGATGTGGCAGTAAGGTACCAGGGAATAGGACTGCAGAGGCCGCAGCTCATTTGTAATTGACTGGTCACCTGGACATTGCATGGAGTTGAGATAGAGAACCACACAAAGCTGATTTGATGCTAATTTTTCTGAACTGCTGAAGGAAGGATCCTTAAATACTTGCAAGAGTAAGATTGAGTCAAGGAGCCCCAGTTTCAGGGAGGGAAGAGATGTGAGGGCAGGGAACTAGGGAAGGCATTGCATAAGCCAAGCAAAATCAGTCCCAAAACTGGGTTATGAGGCAGGGAGGTGTGAGGGGAAGTAGCAAGAACTTCCTTCGTGTTTTTAATGTGTTAAGACTGTTTTAGTTCAATGTGAGGCATGATCAGGAAGAACATATGTCCAAGTTTCTCTTGTTTTGAAGTGTTGATTGGTGTAACTAAGAGAATGCTAAAATAGCTCTATAGACACATTGAAACATTTCTAAAGTAACATTATAGCCTGTTCCAAGGGCGGTGAAAGGGAAAAAAGGGTTTGTTGTATTCTTGTGGTGACATATAACGGGCCCTTTGGCACATCAATAGCTTTGGACAAGTGGTACCACCCCAGCCATATTTTTGTGGATCCCACTTTAGCAGCTTGGGACTCACACGAGAGCTGTGATGCCTTTGCTTGTAGCTGGCTCGCCTATAGTGTCTGTGGCAAGGCATTTCTGCCTTCTACGACTATTTCCTAAGCCCCTTTCTGTAGAATCTGTTACGTCAAGAGGAATTTCTGTGGGGGCAGGAACTTTATCTGTCCTACTCGCTGTCATATCCACAGAACCTAGTATGTGTATATTTGTTGAATGAACATCAATTAGGAAAACCTGGTTTTAGTTCCTAGTTCACATAATTATTAACTGGAGGCTTCTAAGCAAGTCATATAAGGTTCCCAAGTCTGTAAAATGGGAAAATAGTATCCTGTTTGACTCACAGGATTCTTGTGAGGCTCAAAGACACATGAAAACGCCTGACATAACATTGTAATTTACAGGAGATAAAGGGAAGATCTATGATGTACTGTTCTGTGCCAGCTCCTTTACCCTCAACACCGTATTTCAATCTCGTGACAGTTATCATTGTCTTCATCTTTCAAATGAGGCCACTAAAGCTCACAGAAGCTAAGGCCATACATTTTGTAAGTGGCAAGCCAAATGTGTTAGAGCCTTTTCTGTCTGACTTTGCAAAAACCCATGTTCTTTTTCTCTATACTGCACAAATGTGAGGTAATTTTATTGAAATACTGACATTTAAATGTAAGCCTTTACAGAAACCTATCATAGAAGGCCAAAAGTCATCCTTAAAGGACACAGCAATGGCACATAACTTTGTCTAGGAAGAGACATCTTTGCCCTAATTAGCATCATGGATCCCAGTAACCTGTATATCATGACATTTGCGTACATGTCTGTGGAGCTGTGCTGATAGGGCTTTTGCAAACACAGATCTCATCTGCTGATGCTACTTCTCCTCATCTCTTCTCAGCTCTCCATTTAGTGACGCACATTCAGTATGCTGAGTACAGAATGATTTTGCCCATGTAGACTATATTTGGTGGAAATTCTTTTTTCCCTTTTTTCTTGCATTATTTTCCTTAAAGCAGTTAGAACAGTCTTAAGTGATTGGAGTGAGGGTGAACCATGTCCTAAGTGATAGAGGAGCGTTGTACTTGCAGAGGTGTGCATGGAATCCCAACTCTGCCCTTACTTATCTTGGGAACCTTGGACTCTCAGAAACTCAGCCTCCCCCTATTAGAACAGTGACAAAAGCAAATGATTATTAGAGAAGCGTATCAGAGGGTCACTGTGTGAGAAAGGTCTGATTACATGCAGTTTTGTGTCTGAGATCTTGGACATGAGTTTCTTTCCTTCTTTTCTCTATCTTTGGTGCTTGTCATAATTGCTAAGAATCAAGAGATTTTGGTTCTAGTCCCTGACCTTGAGCATGGTAAATCACTTCACCATGCTGAGTCTCAGTTTCTCCATCTGTGACGAAGCAGTTCAGTTAGACAGTCTGTATTTTAGCCTGAGGATTTTGTGCAGGTCCCAGACCTGTCAAAAACCAAAGATCTACCACATGGTGTGGGTAGTGCTGTCATGGGGTGAGGAGGGCTCTGAGAATTCTGAGGAGCAGAACTAATTCAGCCTGGAGAAGGTGGGTAAGGGGGCTACAGAACAGGTCTTCCTTGGGACCACAGTGCTTCAGCTGATTCTTGAAGGAATGTAACTGCTATCTAAGCATGGAGTGAAATAGCATATTTATCATATGTAAAGTCCAAAGTTGAGAGAAAACAAGGTTCAGACAACTTCCAGTTTGTCAATATAAGTTGGACATGTGACTATTGCATGGATATATGTGCAATAAGTACTGAAAATTTTGGACTTGATTCCAGAGGTGGTGGGGAGAGGTTTTGTGTATTAGAAATACACTTTTGTGACTATAAGGAGAACAGATTCTGAGAGGCCCAACAGAGGCAGATAGCCAATTGGAGGCAGTTGTAGGAGTTCTCAGTATAAGTATGGCATATTTATGAACAGTGAAGAGACCAACTGGCTACAGAAACAGTGATTATATGTTGACATGAAGGAGGAATAAGAAAGGTCAGGCCAGTGAAGTTAAACATCAGAGACTCAAACAGAACTAAAAGGAAGCAGAACCTTTTCTGATTTTCTGATTTGTGTGTAATTACACGTAGAAGTCAGTTTTACATATACACATATGCTAAGCTAAGTATTATCTTCCCCAAATCCCCTCTGAAATACAGGATGGATTTCTAAATTTCTGTGTAATCCTTAAGATTGACGTGGGTGTTAGTAAAACATCACCTTGTGGCCAGGAGGCTTCCTGAGGCAAGAGAATCACCCTCTACATTTGATCAGGCTTAGGAGCAAAAATGTGACATTTTTCAGTAGAATATATAATGAGATTATATTTAGAAACAGAATCAGTACCCCTTGCTTCCTTGGTGGTCACTGCCATTTTGTCACTCATTAACAGAATTATATCTCTCATTCCACTTCTAGTCTCTAACTACATCATTCAAATCAAAAAGTGTGAAAAGTGAAACTATGGTATTTTAATCCAGAAATATTTACTGAGTGTCTGTTATTTCCTGGGAGGCAGCCAGGTCTAGAGAACAAAGAAAGAAAAAAACACCGTTAGCAGGAGAATTAAACAACATTGTATGTGGCATGTAGGTGCCCAGCATGGTGCCTGGCACAGGGCAGCCCAACTCTATGTTTAGGTCCACTTCTTTTTGCCCCTAGGATATAAGGATCAAAGATAAATAAAGAACAGCTTGTATCTACTGGGATTTATAGCCTCATTTGAAAGATGAGATGTAATGAATAAAAATAATCTTTCTAATGCTTCACAGTTTACAAATCACTTTCACATTTGCTATTTCATGTCAGGCTTCCAATATCAATTAAATAACCAGGGCAAAGCATATTATTAGCCCCATTAAACAGATGAAGTTGACATCCAAACAATTTAGGTGATGGAATAAGACCAGATTGTTATTAAGTGGCAGGACAGGTCTACCTGGCTCAAGGGTTTGTACTGTATAGGTACGAGGAGGTACCGTATAAACTAAATTCTAGCCTGTCTGTGGTAGGGTTTATAGTTTACAGCTTTATAGTAGAAACAAAATGCTAAGGGAAACTTGAAGAGAAAGGGTTCATTCTGCCTGGAACTCTGTACCCAGTATTGTTCCTGGTTATTTTTCAGGATTCACTTCTGAAGATGGTCATTTTTTTTTAACCTCGCCTTCTGTCTCTGTCTCACTTAGGGTGGGATTCCAATACTGCCCTAGATACTGGTTTAATCTCTTGAGTGTTTTTACCCCATTCTCCTAGTTTCACCCCTGCTTAATGTGATCATCTGGGGGCAGCTAGCCAGCTTGGTGTCTTGGCCTCTGGAAGTCACCTGATATTAATAACCAACTACCAGCTTAATTTGTGATTTGAATTCCTGGGTGCTCCGAGGGGAAGCCACTGCTCCTGTCCTCTGTTATTCCTCATCTATTGTACATTCTTCTCCCTGGTAGCCTTAGAAATTCCATTGACCAAATTCACTGTGGCACTGACTCAGGGCCATCAGTGGTCTGGGGCTTCTGAGTGACTTATATTGCATGTGGGAATGTAGAGAAAAAGAAGAGCATATTGTTATTCTAAAGAAATGAGGAAGAGAGTATAATACCTGCTTCTAAGGAGGTACCACATGCTGAGATGAGGTCAGTAGATAGCCCTAGACTCAATCGGAAAAGTGTATCTCAAGTGCTGCTTTAAATGTACTATCCCATTTAACCCATGCCATAGCCCCGTGAGTAGGTATTAGTGTTTTCATTTTGTGGAGGAGGTAATTGCGGCTTGGAGAGATATTTACACCATGCTCAAGTCCTCATATCCAGAAAGTGACAGAGCTGTGGTTGAGGATGTATTCCCCTGACTGAACGTCGTCGTCGTCGTCGTCGGCAGCCGTCCGTCTCGAGAGACGATGGCGTAGCTTCTTGAGAGTCTATCTGCACCGCCGAGAATGGCTGTGCAGTCCGATTCGGGAGTGACTGAACGTACTATTCCTTTTTCTTAATACCAAAGTTGCAGTAGATGATCAAGTTCTAATCATGCAGCTCAGATGCCAAGTGTTGTTGGATCCCAGGTTGGGGGGAGGCTAGAGAGCAGAGTAGGATGAAGCATTTGGGGAAGGTTTTCTGAAGAACCTGGGAGTTTAAAGATGTGTTTGAAGAAGCAAGGCGGAGAGAGGAGGTTGTCCGTGGGAGCAGAGTGTGCAGGCTGTGGGGGTGGGATGAGTCGGGCACAAGGGGAGGAGTTGTGGTTCACGGTCTCACAGGTGTGGAAAGCGCGTTGTGAAGAGGAGGACCGCTTGGCTTGTCTGTCAGCCTAAATATGCCTCTTGCTTCCTTTCCCTCTGGTCCTGTGGGGGCCAGACCTCTGTGAGTGTGAGAAGACCCATTGAAAGCAGGAATTTGGCTCCCCTGCAGACCATGCTGATGAGGTTTTTTTCAAGGCATATTTAAAACTTTCTGTTGAAAAACATCCCTAAATCCTCTAACAGAAGACAGATGTCTGCCTGAACAAATATCAGCTCTCACACTATTTGTTGTTTTTATTTCCCAGCATTTGCCTATTGAATCTGACAACGTCCTACAATGATCTATTTTCCAGAATGAATTATGGAGTGCATGTCCTGTGTATATGGCTCCTGCTGCTGTCAGTTCATGGAGTGTGTGGATGTAGAGTGCCTCTGTGCAGGGTGCCACATTCTTGTCTGGCTCCTTGATGTCACTTGCCTTCCCAGGCCTCAGTGCCTTCACCTGGAAATTGTGATCCATATCTTTTGGATCAGTACCTTCAGCAGTGGATATATCAAAGCCATGGTTGGTCAGGGGCTAAAACGAACCCCAATTCAAATATTTCCATATATTTAGCAGTGTGCCATGAGCCTGAAAGTTTAGACCTGGGCTTAAATTTTCTACCTCCTACCTGCAACTTATTTAACCTCTCTGAGTTTCAGTCTCCTTATCTTTAAATACATATATATTTTTTCTGTTATTGATTCCAGAGAGAAGGGAAGGAAGGGTGAAAGGGCAGGAGATAAATATTGGTGTGAGAGAGAAACATCAGTTTCCTCTTGCACGTGCCTTGACTGAGGACCATACCTGCAACCCAGCCATGTGCTGTGACCACGAATCGAATCCACAACCTCTTGGTTTGTGGGATGACACCCGACCAACAGAGCCACACCAGCCAGGGCTCAGTCTCCTCATCTTTAAAATGATTGTTGAAAAGAACCTACTATATAACATATGTTAAATAAATGACAGTTGTTATTATTGTCATTTTTATTCTAGTCTGGACCTTATATATTAGCTGATAGTTAATCTTTACGGGGAATTAGGACGTTTTGCTATTCGTTGTTAATTGCATTATGCCATTTAATCTTACTAACTACCACATGAGATCTGCACTATTATTTTTCCCATTATAACAGATAAGAAAACTGAGATTAAAAACTATTAAGTAACTGCCCAAAAAAGTTTGTACAGTTAGAAGAGGCAGACTTGGGGTTAGACCCAGCAGTCTGACTCAGAACCTGAATTTACAACTGTTCCATTGACTTCATCATAACTCATAATTATTTCCTTAGTCCTCTTTCTAAGACAGAGCTATCGCCTTATACACCAAGTCTGGTAGTTCTGTGCCTTAGCTCTTCCCTTGATAAGGCTTTCTGGCACTGCCTTGTTCCTGTACGTCCTTCCCTTAAACTCCAGCCCAGTAGCCCAGTACCTACAGGCCTGATGGCCTCTCCCCCCCTGGTATTGATCTCTAAATATTGCTCTGTCTATTCTCTGCTTGCTAGGCAATGATAATACCCTTTCTTTCAGCAAACTTTTGCCAACTATACACTGCATTCCAGGCCTAATATGAGGCACTGGCAATATCCAAACAAATTAAACAGAGCTAGGGTTTTAAAGGAAGTTAGTTCTAGTCAGGGAACAAACAAAAATAGAGACATGCTGCTGGCATTCCTAACCCATTCCTTTCTTTAAATTCTATATATAATGTATCATCATGACTTGTTGCTTTTATCTCAAATATCTCTTGGATATGTATGTTTTTCACTATCTCTATTGCCACCCTATAGTTCAAATTACCATTATTTCTCATTGAGCTAATGTACTAACCTCCTCGGTGATATTCTTATATCCAGGGTGTGTCTACCTCCAAACTATTCTTAATACTATAGCAACACTGATCTTTGAAAATGTAAACCTGCTTAAAATACTTTAATGCCTTCTCATGGCTCTTAGCACTGTGGAAATAAAAATAAAAGCCTGCATATTTGAGTAAAAATCATAAGGGAGTCAGTTGTGCCAGCATAAGATGACTGGGTAGTCTTTAAAGATCCTTCTCGTTCTAACATCCAAGATTTGACTTCAACTGGTTGGAATTACACAGCCCCATCTCTTACCAACACTTATTCTCTAATTACTGACTATTCTGCACTTACCACACCCACCCACCCCACCCCGCCACCCAACCCTCCCGAGCAGATGGATCTTCACTACTTTACTGACAGGACCCATTCAAGAAGAATGATTTCATTCATTTTTTTCATTCATTTCACAAACATTCACTGAGCATCCATTCTGCTCCAGGTCCTGGACTAAGTGGCTGACTTAGCTCATTTAACCATAGTAACTGTTGCAGTTACTTGTGTTTCATCGTCGATCAAATAGGCATAAAATAGACTTGGTCCCTGTTCTCATAAACATTAAAGACTAGAAAGAGACCTAATGGTTGTTCTTGGAAAGCTCATAGTCTATTAGGAAAAATATTGTTCATTTATTTACTCAATATTTACTGAGTACCTACTAAGTGCCATGACCTGCTGAATGAAAAAGATGAAACAGAAACAGGACTGTCATAAGTACCATATGGAGTGGTAAGTACAAGATTAGAAAGGGCTGTAGGAACCCAGAAGTGGGAGACTTGAATTCTGCATGTAGGATCACGTAGAACTTTTCACTGGAAATGGCTGGTAGAATTAACCTTCAGTAATAGGCAGGACACTGTATAATGGCTAGTACCCTGTATGAATGCCAAATTTAAGCAAAATATTATAGCTGACATTTACGCCAGGCTTTGCTCTTTACAGAGAAAATTACTTCTAATATTCATAACACTGCATTATATTGATGAGGAAACTGAGGTTCAGGGGTATGCAGTGACTTTTCTAAAGTCACAAAACTAATGAGTGACAGGATCAAGATCCCATCTCAAATAAGTCTGGCTTCAAAGCCTTTCTCTCCTCACTCCACCCGACTAAATGCACTGATTCTTTCTAGACTCTGTCATTTGGCCCTAAACATATCACAATTTTATTTATAACTCCCACGTACCACAGTCTTCTAATGGTCATGTTCAGTTTGGGACTTCCCATGTGAAATTCAGTACCAGCCTGCTCTGGAGCTAGAGTTCTGGGAAAGTGATTTATTGTTTCAGGAATATTGGTTTTTAGTTGACATTAATTCCTGTCTTGTTTCCTGAGCTTCCATGACCTCAACGATACCTGAATTTTCCTGGCAGATCTCAGGCTCTCTTTTCGAGCAGCAGGTACTATTCCTTCCCCACCCTTCAATAAGAATTTGGCCCCTGCCATTTGATTTCCCCTTCAGGTGGACAAAGGAATCAATGAACTGTCCTTATAGACCTCTATAGAGAGCAAAGCTAAGCAGAAAACATAGCATTCAATTCCAACAAGTGCAAAGCATCATGCTAGAGACTACAGGGGATCAGCAGAAACTGACCATATGGGAGTCATGGTTACTGTTTGAATCTCACTGATTAGTTGGTCTGTATTATGAGGCTTAGTTTCCTCGTCTATAAAATAAGCATGGCCCTATCAGTCCTGCCAACCCCACTGATCTGTGGAGGATCATCTGCCAAATGACTGTAAAATGCTTTAATAACTAAAAAAAGTCGTTCACTTCACATGTTGTCCCCTAGTGATCATGAATATGGTCTGATTGTTTAAAAGAATACATAAGAATTGTTTTTTTATAAGTATATTTTATTGATTATATTGTTACAATAGTTCCAATTTTTCCCCTTTGCTTCCCTCTGCCCAGCACGCCCCTCCCCCAACAATTCCCCCTCCCCAAGTCCATGCCCATGGGTCATACATACAAGCTCTCCTGCCTCACCCTTTAATATATTCTGCATCTTCTTTTTAAAAAATAAATAAATAATTAACTAATTATTTTAACAATAAAAAATAACAATCCCTCCCTCTCAGACTAAGACCCTTTGTAATCTTATAAAGGACAATGGGCGAAAGTCTCAAGATCCTCTAGCTGCTTCAAGCTGGACATGGTTGTTGTCCTACCTACCCTTGGGTCCAGAAATTCCTAATAAGAGTGGGGGTGTGGATGCAGGGCTGGCCTTCCCACATGGGGAAGAATCGTGCAGACTCCAGGTCAGTTGGCTGTCCCCGGACAATGGCATGCTTGGTTTAACAGGCTGGCATCCTTGTTGTATTCTGGGGGCAACAGATTTGGCAAAAGGGTTAAAAGACATCATTCAATCCATAACCACTAGATGACAAAAGGCAGGGATTAATTTTTCAATGTCCCACATTAGGGAAAAAAAAAGGGGGGCTTCTTTGGAGGAAGGTGTGCCAGGCACATCTCACCTGTCCAAAATCCTTTTGCCCATTATACTTTTTTTTTTTTTTAATTTTATTTTTTGGTTATTCAATTACAGTTGTCCCATTTTTCCCCCATTGCTCCCCCCTCCCAGCCCATCCCTTCTCCCACAATTGTATCCCTCCCCGTTGTCCATGTCCATGAGTCATTCATATACGTTCCTTGACTAGACCCTTAGTTTGGGCTGAGGGAAATAGTTTAGGTTTGCCCCTCTCAGACCTCTGAACTCTTTCTGTCCAAGCCATTAGGACAGAAAAGAGAAACCAGTTTTAAAGTGAAGCCCACAGACCACCCCATTCTTCATCAACCCAGCCACTTAGTTCAGCCAAACCATTGAGTCTTAGGAGGCAGCGATGCAGACAGGATTAAGTGAGGCCTATACTTACAGACAATCACTCAGGTAATGAGATCATAGACTTATGCCCTTTGAAAACAGAAAACACATGTGAAAGAATTGTTATACGGTAATGAAACCATGGTTTGGCTGACCAAGACCAGAGACTAGACAAAGTTAGTCAAGTCCTCATCTGTGTTCACACAGTGAAGTACATTTCATTATACAGCACTTTAAAGACACTATTTGTATATGTGTGTTTCTCTACAAGTTAGCTTGTATCTCTTTCTTTTGTTTGTTTGTTTTGTGGTAAGAGTATTTCATATGAGATCTACCCTCTTTAATTAATTTTGAAGTGCACAATACTATATTGTTAACTATAGGCATTATTTTGCACAACAGGTCTCTGAAACTTTCATTTAGAATAGCTGAAACTTTATACCCATTGAAAAGCTCCCTATTTCCCCCACCCTCCAGCCCCTGGCAACCACTATTGCATTCTCTGCTTCTATGAGTTTGAATGTTTAAATACTTTGTAAGTGGAATCATGCAGTGTTTATCCTTCTGTGACCATTTAATTTAGTATAATGTCCTCTAGATTCATTCATATTGTTGCAAATAACAATATTTCCTTCTTTTTAGAAGTTTAATAGTAGCCTATCTTTTATATATATGCCACATTTTCTTTATTAATTCATCTGCTGATGGACACTTGGATTGTTTCCATATCTTGGTTATAGTCACTATAACGTGACTATAACGTGGAAGTGCAGAAATCTCTTCAAGAGCCTTATTTCAATTCTTTCAGATATATACTCAGTAGTAGGATGACTATATTATATGGTAGTGTTATTTTTAATATTTTGAGGAACCCCATACTATTTTCCATGTGCCATTTTACATTTCTCCAAAGAAGACTTGCAAATAGCCAACAGATATATGAACATAATTTTCAAGAAAATGAAATCAAAATTACAATGAGATACCACCTCATTCCTGTTAGGATGGCTATTATGAAAGGAAAAGAAATATAATTGGTGTTGGTAAGGACATGAAAAAATTGGAATCCTTGTATACTCGCTCCTTCTTAAGCTGTTTGCTTGACTTGAAACTCTGCACTCTTATTTCCTTCTTACCTCTTGACCATTCCTTTTTTCTGTGTCTTCTTCTTCTTCTTAACATGTAAATGTTAACATTTTCTTTATCTATGTTCACTCTCTAAGTTATTTTATCCAGTCTGGTGGCTTGACATTGCATCAACATATTGGTGACTCTCAGCTCCAACTTTGCCCCAGGTCATGCATCCCATAGCATTTCATATATATTCACAGAACTAATTTTCAACCTGGTGTTTAGATCAAAGAACTAGGATTAATTTTTGTCTTTTATTATCCTTTCACATCCTGTATCCAATTATTCAGCAAACTTGTGTTCTCTAACTTTATAATTAATCTCAAGTCTGACCATATCTAAGCTATGTCACTGCAGTCACCTGATCTCAGATCATATAAACTTCCTGACTGTCTCCTCCCTAGTGTCCATGCTTCCACTCTTACTCATATTATATTCTTTACATAAAAAATAAGCTCTTACCACTCCTCTGTTTAAATGTTCTAATGGCTTTCCATCCAAGAGTAAATTTTCTAGTCCTTACTTCAGTCTACAAGGCCCCACCTGTTCTACCATTCCGCAATCTCACTAACCTTATCTCTTAACTTCCTTCACTTCACTTGTTTTGCTTTACTGGCTTCCTTGCTGTAGATTAAGGAGTGGGTACAGAGGACAAGGTGACTATCTCCCTGGAAGATACACAGAGGTGCCAGAGAAAGAGAAACCTTAAGTTCACAGAGTTAGTCACATCACAGCCATTGATCATACATACTGACTTAGTATGTAAGAAAGGAACAAGTCACCAAGGAAAAATGATGGTTGGTGGAATGACTATCACACTGTAGCTTTTGCACTTCTAATAAAAACTATGTAAGTTCTGCTCCCATATCACTTATTTCCAGAGTTTATTTCTAGACACACTCTTATGGAAAAAAGAAAAAGTATTTTTTAAATGTTCATCTGTTTCCACTCTAAACTCATTTAGAACTAGAGTGTTTGGGTTGGATCCCAAATCACTTGAAATATGGGCTGTGATCAAGCGTTGTACTGGAGTATGCTGATGACTATAGGTGGTGTGTAACCCACACAAATGGAAACCATATGTGGATGCAACTACTGATCCACTCCCTGTTGTTACCAGTACAGTGGCTCCAAATGATGACTTGGTCCCTGCTCTCCAAAGAACACTTAAAGGGTCCTTGTGCCTAGGACTTCACAAAGAAAAGCAATCAGCTGGGAAGAATTAACTCCAGAATATGTATGGTAGATTTTTACAATAATGGTCTCCAATTAAACATAGGTCCCTGAGTTAATGCTCCTTTAGAGGTGGAGCCTATTCCCCTACCCCTTCGAGTCTAGACTGGCCTTATGACTTTCTTTGAACACTAGAATGTGGTAGAAGAGACACTTATTTCTGAAGCTAGGCATTAAGAATTCTTACCATTTTGCTTTGGTTCTGTTAGAATGCTTCTGTCATTATGTGGAAAAGCCATCTAACCTGCTGGAAAACGAGAAACTATGTAAAGGAGGATTGAGGCACCGCAGATGACAGTCACACTCACTGCTAGACATGTGAGTGAGACCATCTTAGATCATCCAGCTCTAGTTGGCCATCAGATGACTGCAACAACATAAGGAATACTTTGTGGGGCCAGTAGAATTGCCCAGCTGAGTCCAGCCCAAATTGCTTATGGACACAGCTATGAGCAAATATGTGATTATTACTTTAACCCACTAAGTTTTGGAATGATTTGTTATATGGCAATCAATCACTGCCATATTATGGAATTAACTACTTAAAGTGTTATATTTCCAGAGATAATTATTAAATATCCCCAAAATGTTGTTAATTTTGAGGCAAGATGATTTAGTCAAAAGGGGTTTATCAGCAAATTTGGGTTCTAGTAATCTGAATATCTCACTTAAACTCTTTGAGCTTTAGTTCTCATTTTCTCATTTGCAAAAGAGGAGAAACAATTATAACTTTATAGGCTTAGTGTGAGGATTGAATGACCAAAAAGTAGTAAGGTGCATGGTGATTTGTTCACAGAATCATTTTATATTGTCCTTCAGCCTTACCTATAGTGGGTGCTTTATAAACAAATGTGGAAGTTAATTGAATCCTGTTCTCTCGTTGATTTTACTTTTGGAGATTTCTGTCTTGTTCGATATCTTTGTGCCACTAAAAGAGTATATGAAATTAAACTTAATAGCAATGACATACACACGGATATATGTGCATGTGTGAATATATACGGGAGGAGATAGATATGTGTTTTCCTGAGTTTATTAGCTAAATATTGGAAGTAAAGAAGAAGGAAAGGTGTTATTTTTAAAAGTATGGGACCATGGGAGTGCTTAATGGATACAAGACTTCCTTTTAGGGTGGTAAAATGTTTTTGAACTAAAGAAAGGTGATGGTTGTAACACATTGTGAATGTACTGAATTGTTCACTTCAAAATGGTTAATTTTGTTACGTGAATCTCATCTCGATGAAAAGAAACATAATAAGGATGGTATGGTTGGAATTGATGAAGCTTTGAAAAGTGAAATAGAAAAACGCAAGGCCCTCTAATGAATAGAAAGGGACTGGTGTAATCAGTCAGCAAGGAACAATTCAGTTATTATACGGATCAAGGGGTCATGGGGAAGGATATAACCAGCTACTTGACTGGCCAAGCAATATGTGAGATAGAGGAGAGGGGATGTGCTTTGCTATAACTGGGCTGTTCATTTCTCCTATACAAATGTGACACTGACCAGTGCCTCAGTACTTTGTCACTAGTGCAAAATGGTACATGACTTCCCTGAGGCAAGAAACTTATATGCTAACACTGCTTTTAATTTGGGAGGGAGATAGTCTCAGAACCAAGAGTGAGAGAAAAAGAGGATTAATGTAGAGAATGAGATAGAGTAAATGCACATAGGCATGTTTCTGGCTGGTCACAGCTTTGCAACAAACGTATTTGGTTTCTCAGTCTCTCGCTGACTGAGAATGAAAATGTACTCTGCTGAGCATCAATTCCCCTGTAGTTCAGGTGGTACAACCTAGCCCCCAGCGCTGCTGTGGAAGCGAGTTCCAATACAGCAGATGCATCAGCAGAGTGAGTCACAGGGTACAGAGTGAGTCACTCAGGAGGTGGGTGGTATGCAAGCCAGAAGCATTCCATGCTGGCCCACCTGTAGCCTGCAGCCTCATGGGCCTGGGTAGGTGGGACAGTGTGAGTGTGTGGGCTCCACCAAGTCCCATAGCACCTTGTGCCTCAGCAATAACAGGGAAGCCCTGGGTGCAGGAGGCAAGAGTTGCATAATACAAGATATGAATCCAGGCTCTGTTGGGTTATTCCTGTAACATAAAAATCTAGAGCTGCAGCCACAGTGGGATTAGTTGCATGAATAGTCAAAGTGCTGAGGCAACATGGCCCCTTCCATGAAGGTGGTGAAGGACCTCAATAAGACTCACTCTGATGAGGAGAACACCATTTTGTGCAAGTTCCAAAGTATGGTTGGTTGATGGGTGATCTTGCTGTATTGTCATCAGTACCATCAAGGAAAAATCAAGACTCAGCAAATCCAGGGAGGTGAATAACTTGATTGCATATGCTCTACTAGACTATTCCTCTCATTGCTATTCTCCAGGTCACAGCAATTTAGCATTAGATTCTAAACATTGATCATTTTATACGTTAACCCCAATAATTCTATTTCTAGGTAAATATCCAAAAGAAACTATTAAAATGTATACCATGGTATAAGGTTGATCATAGCATCCCTGGTCATAATGGTAAAAAAAAAAAATCTAGAATTTGTAAAACTACATCAAAGTAAAAAGTTCTTACATAGTGAAGAAAACCATCATAAGACAAAAACAAAAACAAAACAAAAACAATATACTGAATGGGGTGGGATATTAACCAGAGATGCATCTATAAGGGGTTAATATCCAAAAAATATAAGGAACTCATACAGCTTATCACCAAAAATAAAAAATAAAAAAAAAAAAAAAATAAATAAAACAAAAGAAAAACCCAAAGCAATCTAATTAAAATGTAATTAAAAATGGTTAAAGTACTTGAATAAACATTTTTAAAGAGGACATACAAAAAACGAAGAAGAGGAGCAGGAGAAGAATGAAGAGGAGGAAAAGAAGAGGCCAATAAACATGAAAAGATGCTCAACATTGCAAATATTCAGGGAAATGCTAATCAAAACTACAATGTGATATTACCTCACACCTGTAAAAATGGCTATCATCAATAAATTAACAAACAATAAATGTTGGTGAGGATGTGGAGTAAAGGGAACCCTCATGCACTGTTGGTAGGAGTGTAAATTGGTGCAGCCACTATGGAAAACAGTATGGAGGTTCTCAAGAAAAATAAAAATAGAACTACCATAGCAATTCCACTTCTGGATGTTTATCTGAAGAAATCCAAAACACTAATTTGAAAAGATATATGGTGTTTCTACGTTAACTGCAGCATTATTTACAAGCCAAGATATGGGAGCAGCCTAAGTGTTCATCAGTAAACAAACAGATAAAGAGGAAGTGGTATGTACATACAATGGAATATTACTCAACCATCCAAAAGAACGAAATCTTGCTATTTTTAACAATATGGATGGAACTAGAGACCATTGTGCTAAGCAAAATAAGTCAGACAGATAGAGACAAATACCATATGATTTCACTTATATGTGAAATCTAAAAAATAAACTAAATGATGAAACAAACTAATATATGCAGAGAACAAATTGATGGTCACCAGGTGGGAGGGGGTTTGTCATGACTCAATACCAGGAGGACAAACAATCCAATTAAGAAGTGGGCAAAGGACCTGAACAGACACCTCTCCAAGGAGAAATACAGATGGACCAGAGACTTATGAAAGGATGCTCAACATCACTGGCCATCAGAGAGATGCAAATTAAAACCTCAATGAGATACCACTTCACAGTCAGAATGGCCACCACCAACATATCAACAAACAAGTGGTGGCAAAGATGTAGAGAAAAGGGAGCCCTAGTGCACTGTTGGTGGGAATGCAGACTGGTGCAGTCACTGAGGAAGAGAATATGGAATTTCCTCAAAACCTGAAAATAGAACTGCCTTTTGAGCCAGAGATTTCACTGCTAGGATTCTACCCTAAGAATCCCGAAACACCAGTTCAAAAGAACGTATGCACCCCTGCATTCCTAGCAACATTATTTACAATAGCAATGTTTAGAAACAGCCTAAGTGCCCATCAGTAGATGAGTGGATCAAAAAACTGTGGTACATCTACAGAATGGAATACCACACAGCAGAAAGAAAGAAGGAACTCCTACCTCTTGGGACAGCATGGGTGGAAATGGAGAGTATTATGCTAAGTGAAATAAGCCAGGCAGCAAAAGACAAATACCATATGATCTCACCTATAAAAGTAACCTAATGAACAAAACAAACAAAGAAGCAAAACAGAACCAGAGGCATGGAAACTAGGAACAGACTGACAGTGAGCAGAGGGGAGGGGTGAAGGAGGTAATGGTGGAAAGAAGGGGAAGGGTCTAATCAAGGAACTGGTGTAAATGACCCACGGACATGGACAACAGGGTAGACATTTACTGTGGGAGTGGGGGAGGTGGTGGTGAGGGTGGGTAGGACAGGGGAGAGTAATGGGGCAAAATTGGTACAACTGTAATAGAACAACAATATTTAAAAAACGTCAAAATATTAAAAATTTAGTTATTTGTTTATTCATGTTATCAAACATTTACTGAGAATGACTGTAATGTCACATAACTCACATATACTCAGGAATTTATATATGCATATATGTGATGTTCCTTTTAAAGTAACTCCAAAAATTGTAGTAAATGTTTGAGAACAGGGTGTCAAATGCTAGACAGAACAATTTTTAAAAGCATCATTAAAAAATGTGATAAATAATAATAATTATTATCATCATAGCATTTTTGATACTCATTAATATAACAACCAGTTTATTGATTGCATACAATGTTTATTGACTAACCATAATGCTGCTTAACATATATTATCTCAATATTTATAATACTCTCAGAAAGACACCATTATCTCTATTGCCCAGATGAGGAAAAATGAAAATCCAATAGGTTAAATAACTACCGAAGTCCAATCACCTAGTAAGTCTGTACTTGTTCACTAGCTGAGTAATTTTATCTTTATTTTGCAGATGTGAAAATAAGGCTTAAAGGGGTAAAAAAAAATTGAAATACTCTTAAAGCCACACAATTAGTAAGTCATTTTCAGATGGCTCCTTCCCAGGAAGCAGGGTCCTGGGAAGGACTGCTAGGCTCTGGTCAGGGAGCAATATCTTAGAAGCCATAGCTGAAGCAGTGCAGTATGTCACTCCCCTGTAAGGAAACAGCAGTGTGAGGAACTAAAAGGGAAAATTGAAGGATAGAGTATTGAATGAGATATGGAATCAAAAGCCAAGTAGACCAGCTAAAGGAATCACCAATCACTAAGCAAGATGAGGTACAGAGAGTGTTTAAGGATAATCAAAGGACAGAGATCAGAAAATCTCAGGAGATGGTGGTATAGTGGTAACGATGTTAGCTAAATCAATACTTTTCAACATTTAATGCATGTGCAGATCACTGGGGGTCTTGCTAAAATGCAGATTCCCATTCAGTAGTGTGGTGGTAGTGGGACCAAAGATGCTGCATTTCCAATAGGCTCCAAGGGGATGCCAATGCTGCTGGTTCATGAATCACACTCTGAGTATCAAGGAACTAAAACATACTGAGTTCATTACATATTAGGAACTCTTCTAGGAACTAGATATGTGTTAATTCACTAAATTACCATAGCGACCCTATAAATTAAGTACTGTTTTTACTGTCCTTTCAAAAACAATGAAACTTAAGAAACACAAGAGAGACTAAGTATATTGCCAAATTAATCAGTGGTAGAATCATAATTCCAACTTAGACAATTTGACTCTGGAACTTATCCAAATTAATAACTATTGTGTGTTATTATCATATGAGAACAAAAGTTAGAGATAAATCCTATAAAAAGTTCAATGCCAATGTGAGTCCTAGAGCAGAGGCTTTTACAGATGTTGGGCATGATCAGGGGAGAACAATTAATACTATTAATTCAGCATAGAGCATGGAAGAAAGGGGATTTGAGTCCAGATAATTCTGGTTGTAAAATCCATTTTCTTTTGAATGTGCTAGGAGCAGACTTCATTCTCTGCTCAACAAGGACCCACTGAGTGCCTACAGTGTTCTAGTCACTAAGGATATAACAATGAACAAGACTAGATTGGTCCCTACTCTCTTGGAATGTGTACTACAGTGAAGAAAAATATGTACTAGATAACAGTTACTGAGTGTTTACTATAGGCTTGACACTGTTCTAAGAATTTTATGTTTAATAATCACAACAGGCCTGTAAAATAGGTACTGATGAGGAGCTTCAGACATAGAAAGGTAAGTAACTTCCCCAGGGCCATGGTTAAATAGTAGAGCTAGGAATTGGATCTAGATACTCTGACTTCAGACTCTGTGTTTATTATCAGCATGTTCTATGACCCTGTAACTAAATGAATGAAGAGTGTATGACAAGACCTATGAAAGAAGCAAACAAGCTGCTAAAGTAGAGAAAAACAGACCTACTCTAAATAAAACAGACAGAGAATTCCTCTCTGAAGAATAGGGCATGATATCTGAGCCCTGAAAGATGAGAAGGCACCTATCATACAGGAATCAGAAGAGCATTTTGGGCAGAGTGTACAGAAGCCCTGCAACGGAAAAGAGAAGAGAACATTTGAGTAACTGAAATACACTAGTATAACTATAGACTAGAAAACAACATGCAAGAAAAAGAAAAAAAAAAAGGAAAAAAACAGGTATGAGATTAGCCTGGGAAGGTAAGCAGAATCCAGATCATACAGAGCCTTGAAGACCAGGAACTGGTGGGGAAGGGGGGTACATGCATCCATGCATGAAGGCATACAGCTATGCTTACAACATGTGCAGCACTACCAAAAATAAGATTTATTTCCAATCGAAAAAAATTCAGCCCAGTTACCATGCTGGGAACTGATCTAACTTGTCAGATGAAGAACAGCCTGCCATGTGACTATTTAGCTGACTTTGGGCCCATTCTCTTTACTCCTAAAACTGTTGTCACAGATGAAGAAAGGTAACACCACATATGAGTATAAGCAGAAAAGTTAGGGTACAACCACATGTAATAAAGGGATCCCTGGCCAACTCCTTCTCTGCTAGGGAGGCCAGGTTTGACAGATTAGCCAAGATCATGCTTGTAGCAAAGATCCCAGACCATATCTAGAATTTGCATTGTTAACCTACCAACTCATTACCTGTGAGTCATTATTGTGACAGATTTTTATTTGAAATCTGTTTGATGTTCCAGGTAAAGCTGAGAAGATGCCCCTCTTTTGGTCTTATCTCGTCTGCCTACTGATGGGGGTCCACTTCCCTAGATTTTGGTGTCTAGGAGTATGGTGTGTATAATGGTTTAAGAAACTGGACCCTGGCATTAGACTTTATGACTTCAAATCCTGGCTCTCTCTCAATATAAAGGAAACTTGGAAAAGCCATGTCAGCTCTCTAAGATTCACTTTCTTGAACTGTAGTATGAGATAATAATAGCCCCTATCTCAAAGGATTTGGGGGATAATTAAGTGAATTGATTTATGTAAACATCTTAAAACAGTACCTGGTACATTGTTAATGTTCAATATTTCTTAGCTATTATTATTATTATTAGCAGTAGTAGTATGAGGCAATTTGGTGTAGAGGAAAGAACTTGAGCTTTAGGGTTGGATGCACTTTTGGGGTGACCTTGAACAAGTTACCCAAACCTCTTTGAACCTCACTTTCTTGATTTGTGAAAGAAGCTATGACCTACACTAGCAAGTTATTTTAAGGATTAAATAAGACCATACACAAATAAAGTCAGAGACATGGTATAAATAAATTATAGTTTCTTCTCTTTCTTTAGACAGGTTATAAGTGCTAACTCTGAAATCTGATATTTCTGAAAAGTAGCATTCATCATCCTTAAAAAACGTATGTGAAGAAAAATGCACTAGTGTAAGGAAAGGGGAGTGGTTTCTATGTTTAGCATCAGATGGGCAAAAGCATTTAAGTTCATGGTTGGCTGCTTGTGAGTTTTCATAAAAACAAAATTTAGCAGATATAATTAAGCATGCAGCATTTGGAATGGAAGCAGACACTCCTCTTCATTGTGTGGGCAATAAACTCTGGAAGAAAAAAAAAATCAATATGTTGGTTCAATTAAGTTTTCAGCTACAAATAACTAATTTCAGTCCTCATGGTTTTTCTAGGGTCCAAAATATATTGCTTATTGTTCTTAAAATATTAATATAGCCCTGAATTATTTATTGAGCCAAGAAACACTGTACTCTTTTAACATGGAAGAGAATGGAAGGTTATTTCATGTCAGCACCGTGGAAGACAATAATAAATCTGAAATGTAAATAATACCTCTGAGAATAGTGCCTGGTTGAAGGCCAATGCACGTGGTTTCCAGGCTTTTTCTTTTGTGATATAGATGTTGGAAAGCCAAGAGAAAAGTGCTGTTCTGGGCTTCTGATTCTTTTAGGTTTGACAGCATCTCGTGGGCTATTTAAGTTATTCTAGGATGTTTTGATTATTTATAATAATATTTTAATTTTACATCATTAAAAGAATCATATCATAATGGTAATAGGTATCATTTATTAAGCTTTCGTTATATCCTGAGCACTATGCTAAGTGCTTATATACCTTACCCTATCTATCCTATTAACTCCGTAAAGTGGGTACTGTTACTGTTCATATTTTATAAGACAAGAAATGGAGATCCAGAGAGGTGAAGTGTTTTAAATCCCTGGACGCTAACTCTAGAGTTCTTTTCATGATGGAACTGTTAACAGTGAATAGCACCAAATGTTACCATTGAAGTTAGACCGTGGTCCTTGAGTTTGGTTACGAAAGAATTCAAAACCATGAACAAGTGAAAGTTTATTAAGAAAATCCCAGAGGTAGAAGAAGTGAGCCAGCTGGGCTCTGTGAACTCATGAAACATGTTATAGAAGCAAAAGAAAGGCCCTTGGAGATTAGGAGTAAGAAAGCAAAATACGTGCTTTGCCTTCAAAGGAGGGAGGAAAGACTCAGGAGTGCTCAGTAGAGAGAGAGCATGCACTGGGTCCTTCATCTTAAGGGATTTTATCTGTTTTGCAAAGGCAGGGGTTTTAGGGGAGGTCTCAGGGGAGGATCGCAATAGAATATTCATCAGCTTTCCAGCTATGTCCTTTTAGGGTTGTGGTTGCTACTGATTGGTTAGTGCCACAGTAGGGGGTCATTGGTCATTGCATCTGGTCCTGATGTCAGCCATGGCATTGCTTCCTCTGGTTTGGCTGCTTTCCTGGGCCTGGAGCAGCAACACAACTGAGGCCTAAATGTTATCTCTCCTTTGACCAACACTGTCTTTGTGGTCAACAGATCCAAGGCTTTGTTCTAAGATTTTTGTTGTTGGCCAGAACCTGACTGTCCTGGGCGCTTAATGCTTAAGAGAGTGGTTTGGTTGTGCAAGGACTTATATTTGAGTCACATGAGACTATTCTTTGCCTTCCTTGTTCCTTCTCTAAAGGGGTCTACCATGTGACGATGGCATGCCAGGTGAAGAAAGGTCAGGGGAAGGTTCGAACTGTATGACCAGTGATAAAAAATGTCAGGGAGTCTAAACTGCATGACCAGAGATATGCTAGGGGAGAAAAGGTCACCCTGGAGGTGAGGTCCTACCCTATAATACTTGTTTTTCAGGTCTCGCATCGCTAGGCACCCAGGGCTTTCCACAGCCCGGTGACCTTCCTTACCTGGCCTAGGGTTGCTACCCTGTTCATGTCTGTCTAGCTGTCTACTATGTCAGAGCAACTTGCAGCTTTCACCCATAGACAGTACTAATCCCTCCTGCCTCTGCCATGCAATAGCAGAGTGCCTGTGCTTTTATTGGACTCTGACTGGCTTTACAGACACTAGTTTATGCTGGTGTTCTCCAGTACTGTAGGGGACAGCCTGGTCTTTGAAATTAAACAGACCTGGGCTTGCTTTCTGCGTCTTCCTCCTAGCAGCAATGTTATCTTGCATTACTTAGTACTCAAAATAAATCTCTGAGGTCGGAGCTGTTATTGTCTCATTTATCACTTAGGAGTCTGGGGCTTAGAGAGGTTAAGTATTTTGACCAAGGTCTTACTACAAGTTTGTGGAGGAGCCCCATTTAAACCCACGTCTGTCAGGAGACTCCAAATCCCATGCTTTTATTCATTTGCCTTATCTACATGATTGCAAATAATTCAGACTTGCAATTTGGTGACTGGGAGGTCATCTAAAAGCCCCCTCATTTCATAGATGGGAAAATCAAGGCTCAGAAAGAGGGACTGAGTTACTAACACATGGGACAAGACCCAGCTCCCAGCCCAGTGGTTTTTCACTTCTGCTTCTCACCTGCGTGCTGGGGTTAGGTATCAACGCAGAAGCCCTAGGCTTTCACTACTGCCAGAGGTGGGGTTAGGTTAATGAGCCACAGGGGTGCTGTGCTCAGGACATATTGTAAGGGTATGCACTGGGAAGTACACTTTACGTTACCTGTATAGATACCTCTCCTGAGCCTTTGAAAATCCACTAGCTCTCTGTATAACTTCAGGTTCAATCAACTAGATTAAAAGAAGGAGGAGTAAAATGTGTAGGGGATTACTGTGTACTTAATTTGATGTATTACATAAATCATCTAATCCTTATAACAACGCCATTGTTTGGGTGTTATAATATATCTCAATTTTAAAGATGAGGCCATTGAGAAAAAGAGGGCTAGTACCTGGGTTCTGCTTTTTTCTGGAACTGCCTAGTCGTTTGAAGTATTTCTATTGAGAAGGGCTTTGCTTCCTCTCTTAATAGAAAGGCTACTTTGCTAGAAGATGGTATAAAGGAAGCGACTGTGGAGTGATCCACATGCAGACATTCTGTCTTCCTTTTGGTCTCATTGGAATGACTTTTATTTGCTCTGACCTTGGGTTTCTTTTCATCATTAAGAAGGATATATTGTGTGTTTAAATACTGCATTATTAATAATATTTGCCTGGGTGCAGTGTCATGATCAATTTTTCATGTGCATCATTCTTCATGCAGCATTGATTGAATTTCAAGTAGAGTCTTACCTTCACCTCTCCTCCCTCACTGACAGTCTCCAACAAGGAGAATGGCAGGCCTGAGACTCCTTATTCACAGGAGAGATCAGAAATGCTTCTCTAGGTCAGCCCAAGACACTTTGGTGATGGGGACACCATGAGGAAGTTGTGAAGAAGCAGTAGGTATCTTCCTAAAGCTGAACCTTACATCAGAGGATCCAGGGTCCTGGATTTTCCATAATATTCTGTAACTTCAGTGTCTCATCCAAGGGTCCACTTCCTCTGTTCCTTCTTCCCCACCTCCTCCCTTCCATCTGATCTATGTCAAGTATTTATTGAGCATCTGTAATATACCGGGCCCTGTGCCAGAGGCTGGGGATGGGGAAAGAAAAGAAGAAAAAAATTCTAGTTCTCTATGGACCTCCCCTTTCTGACTGGGAAGCAGACACAGAACAGCATGATTGGCACTGTGATCTAGGGAGGTACAAGGAATTTTTTTAAGTTTGAAGGTAAGGATCAAGTTTCTGCCCTGAATTATATTTATTTTGTAACCCCCTTGTGAGTGAAATTTTGTTCTCATTTCCCCAGAGAGCGTCTTGGCCTGTGGCCAGACCGGCATATTGCTCATCTTCCAAAACTCCAGGGAGTCTTTCAAGGGTGGCACAGGTGTGCTTACTCCAACTCTCACTAATAAATCTAGTTAATGAGAGGAGCATTCATTTAGTCATTTGTACAGGGCATATTCTAGCCACCCCTCATGCTGCCAAATGCTTCTTCTGCTAAAGATTCAGTCTTAGAAACGTGTGGGGAGCAGCTCTAGGTGGAGCTTCTGTCCAAAGCTCATCACTTATTGATACTCTTGATTATATGTGGTTATATTTCTTCCCATCCTCTTATAAGTCTATCTCTTGACTTGGAAGCTGATCAACTTAGCGGGCTTGACTGGAGGTTCTTCAAGAGAGGTGTAGCTCTGATTTATCTCTGAAACCCTAGAGAGGGCCCACCCAGCAGAGTGACAAACACGTAATGGACACTCAAAGTGAAACCGGAAAAGCCAGCGTCTGCGCTGCCTGTCACCTACCAGACCCGATGAGCAGAGACCGGGACTGAGTCTTATGGGCGCTTTATTCGGATCATTGGCGATCTGAGAAGACAGTGGGTTTGTACCCTAAAAGACTGTTTTAAATTCTGTTATAAACAGGCCCTTTTTATAAGGAGAAGAAAAGTGTAGGTCAGTGGCTTAGAATTCAGGGAAAAAGTTAATCAGATAAAAGCTGCAGCATTCTTTCATCTGTGTCCTGGGCGGTGGTCCCTGTGCCCTGGTCTGTGGTCTTTGTGTCCTGGATGGTGGTCCTCTCACCCTGGAGTACAATGGCGCAGATACCACCTTGATTGCTTGCGGCCCTCCTGAGGCACACAGGTGGGACTGCTGATGGTCTCCTGGAGTCAAGGTGGGTCATACCTCCAGTTCCTGAAACAACAGTTTTTTATGCACGTTGGTTACTAAGCTTATTAGCTCTTACCTGAAACTAAAATTTTCCAACATTTGTGTCCCCCATCAAGAGGAAGTTTGAGCAAGGAAGGGAAATGAGAGAGAAGGGAAAGGAGGGAAAGAGATAAATGGCACAAGTGGGGACAAGGATAAAGGAAGGCAATGTGCCCATTTCATCACCTGTTCCATCAGGGGAAGAGGGTCTGTGACAGTCAGTGCTGGCAGCACAGTGGTTAAGAGGGAGAGTCTGAAGAGATCCAGACACAGTGCTGTCCAGAGAACGCTTACCTTCTTTGCACTTTAACACTTTTTATTAAATGGGAATAATGTACCTATTTATAAAACTTATATAAAAGTTAAACTAATGTATGTACCATACTTGGTGTACTATCTGCCACATAGTAAGTGCTCATCATGTTACATTATAGGTATTTTAAAAATTCTTATTGTCTTTTCGTTCCTGTAGTTTTTCTTGCTTCTTACCTTCATCATGAACTAGAAAATTCCTTTTTCTGGAAGGCTTATCTCTTAAACCCAGCATTTCCCAAAGTGTTTTGAGAAATTGATGTAAATAGGTATTACATAAAGGAAGGATTCATATTTAAATACATTTAAGAAGTACTGGATTAAAAATAAATTAGCCAGGTTCTTTCCATCAGGGCTTTTTACCAGATTGGAATATGCTAATACACATTATAAATCTTAAGAGGGGGCCTGCAGTTATTTGGCTATAGGCTATCTCTCCCCGCTTTCTTCCCAGAGGATTTCATAGAACTAGTGTTCTTAGGAACTTATTTGCCCAACACTGCCCCAAAGGATTATCAGACTTTTTCTAAAGTCTCTTTATTTTCTGAAGCTCTCCATTGACTTTTTTTTTTTTTTTTTAATCTATCAACGAGAAACCTAAAAATAACAACATCACCGACAACAAGAACTTCCCTGAGCCTCCTAGGCTCTGTTCATGTGTATATATATTTTAAAAAGAAGTTAATTTTTTTTTCATCCATCTATTCATTCAACAAATATTCTTGAGGATCTGCTACTTGCTATAAACAGTGCTGGGCTTGCCGGAGTGCAGGACTGGTACAGAAAGGAGCAAACTTTTCAATTACATGTCCAATGATAAGAATTTACTGGGTAATGTGGGAGGAGCTCATTAGGAAAGCACTTAACACAGCCTGGAGGGGTGGGAGAAGTATTCCTGGTGGGATCTCAAAAGTCAGTAGGATTTAGTTCAATGAATGTGAGTAGTTGAGGAGAAATTAGTCTAAAGGAAACATGTGCGGAGAAATAAGACATACATGTTGAAAAAAGTGCAGTAGCTGAAAGATCAAAGTAAAAGTAGTACATACTTATTGTACCAAATTTAGGAAGTAGTGAAAAGGACACATGAATCAGAAAAATTCTCTGATTTCCACTCTTAAAGGCAACTCTTAAAATTTTATCCTATTTCCATCTAGCCTTCATTCTATGCATTTTTCCTTTATATAGTAGAACTGAGGAAAAAAAATGTATATTTTTAATATTCAGTTTCTGAAAGATTGCTTTGAAGCTTTACTTTTAATGACTGATTATGATACCTCTGTAGGTGAGACCTGTGGTTACATCGGCTGTAATGGAGGATGGCAGTACTCTGAGCAGGGTTTTCCCTGCCACCTCTTTTGACAATAAAACTCAATGCTTAAGCTTGTAGCTAGACATGTTTTATATCAACATGCCCAAGCCCACACAGGGTTCCAGGTAAATATTTTTTGGTGGGTTCCCCATCTATATAAACAATTTTATTAAAAAATATAATATAAAATTCATGGACTCTTGTCAGAAGTCTATGAATTTAGACAAAGATTTAGAACAGTGAGTACAGAAGAGACATGTTTGGTTGTTGTTCAGTAATTTCATGTTAAGTGTCTAGGCACCATCTTTTTATGTTCTTAATTGTCAAATGCACAGTCCTGGTTAATTTCATATTTTCTATCTGGGAAAAAAAAGGCAGCAACACTGACATTACTCATGATGCATGACTCTTTGGAACATGTTTGCAGTTTCCCAATATCATTTATTTAATGCTAGTTGTATCATTATTCATGGCACTTCATTATTCGTAGTGTTGTTAAAGAAAAAAGTATTCATGATTACTTCTTAAAGAATGGTAAAGCAGACTACAATGAAGTTTTTCAGTAGTGAAGAAAGATGAGGCTCAACTCCAAACACAATAAGGAAAAGTGAGAATTTATAAGCAAGGAGTGAGGGAGTGTGGTTGTCAGTGGGCAGAAAATTATAAATTACTAGCGACACATCAAGGAAAAGGGTGGATTCTGGCTAAACCAAGATCAGGGTTCTTATTAAAGATAGACCAGGGTGGTCAGAAATCACCTGGGGAAATGATGGAAGATAAAGAACCTGATCCATTGAGAATTAGGGGATGGGGGTTTCTGGCTAAACTGAATTAGAGGGTTTCTTACTGAAATTGTGTAATGCAGAGATGAACATGGAAACCCAAAGTCAGGGACTACTTGAGAAAAGAGTTCAGAGAAGCCCAAGTAGAGTTTTGCCAAAAAGAGAATAGTTATCAGGGTCCCCCACAAATACTGTCTTCTAATGATTCTCTGAAAAGTTTTATGATGCTTTGTCGATAATGAACAAAGACAGGATTCATCCCAAGCATGCAGGAAAATGTGAGTAATAATTCATGTCCTGGTCATGTTAAATGTACCATCCTGGATTGTATAGCATAAACATAGAACAATATGTCTTCCAACCATACCTTCTTTATTTTTTTAAACTCTTTAAAGAGCTTTGGACCATAATCACAACATTTCCAGAATGTGTTCTTTTTTTATATTAAATTGTATAATGTTAACTACCTTCCATATAACATCATCAGCAGGAAGAAGAGGCAAGGGACCCATATGCTAAGAGAGAACAGTCCCATTTGTGCAAGGAAAGCTTGTTCCTATATGGCCCACCTTAAAAGACCTAGGAGAGTACAGCATTCTACATGTCAATTGACAATAATCAGAAGGATCTGTGGAAACACAGAGTAACCACTTCAAAAGATTTCAGAGAAGATAGGTATGTGATAGGCATAGCCACTTCGAGAGACTAGCCTAGCACTGCTGTCCAGGAGAAGACACAGGGTAAAAGATACCTGCTGCCACCCATGCTGTTTTTAGTTGCTATAATCCCAGAGACAGCACCATACTTAGAGTATAGACAGGCAAGGGCCAATGCCTGGACTGAGATACATGGCTAAAGTCTATAAATCAGCAGCAGACCATCAGTAGCTCAGAGCCCTGGATTTGTCTTATGTCTAGCATGAGTTGGGGTACCATTCTGGTGACTCAATCTTGTATGACCCTGTGAAAGAAATATCACACCATATAAAGAAGTGGTCTGGTCTCTAAGCCATCCTCCAGGAACTGGGGTCCAACCATGTGTATTTTTAATACTCAATTTGTGAAAGATTGCTTTTTGAGGCTTTTTGGGCCATAGGACCCCATACTCATAAGTCCTGGAGTTCCTCAGATCATCTGATTGTCTCTACATATGGGGAACAGGAAGTAAATGGTTTGAGAGCACCCTGGAGATGAGAAGTGGGGCTGAGGCACCCTGCCAGATTGTCACAACTATTCCTGGTTGATCTCAGGCACTGGAGAGGGACTTAGACCACCCCATTTACTAGTGTCAGAAGGCATTACTGCACCTGGCCCAGAAGTTTCAATTCTGGCTCAGTGACAAGTTCCAGATAAATGATTCCTACCTCATCCTCAGAAGTCTATTCAGAGTAGGCAGATTTTGTGTTGAGTGGAAGAGTCCATTCACTTCAGAGAAATGTGTAATTAAAAAAGAATGTTTTTATTGAATTGTGGAGGGTTACATTGGTTAATCAAACCTAATAGGTTTCAATAGTACAATTCTGTAATACATCATCTGTTTATTGTATTGTGTGTTCACCACCCAAAGTCAAGTAATTTTTACTTGGAAAGCATATTCCTTCAATAAAAAACAGACAAATCCTGTAAAACCAACATGTTAACACTCCAGTGACATGTTCTCACTTCACAGGGGATTGACAGTAATAGCAATGATGACAGTAGTAGCACTAGTAATACGTGTAATAGTTAAAGTTTATTGAATTCCTGCTATCTTCCAGGAACCGTGCTAGGTGCTTTATGCATATGTTGCTTGTAATCTTGCTATAACCCTACAAAGTAGATATTGCCTCCATTTGTTGATGTGAAGAAACCAAGGCTCAGAGAAGTGAAGTGATTTACTCAGTGGCTAAGCCAGGCTGACAACACTTTGTAACCCAAGCTCTTTGTATTTGCATCTTACTTTCTTTTCTAAGTCAATTTGCAAGTGCCTTCTAAGAGTACAGAAAGATAGTTCTGCTTGGGACACAGGCTCAGCACCCTGTAGAGGGGGCCTGCAGAACCTAAGACTCCTCCTTCCCAGCCTAAGACCTGGCCAGGGCTCTCTGTCCCTCCCCCCTGTTCTCTGCCTGAATCACTACCGCTCCTTCAAGCCTGTAGGCTCTCTATTCTGCTCAAGCATGCCATTGGATTTTTTTTCCTAATTGCATTTGTATGTCAGAATTTTATTCCTCAGAGGGATAAAATTAGGTTTCCACCCTTTCTTTAAGTAAACAAGCTTGTTCAGCCTCCTAACAAATGACCTTTCAGCCATTAGCTGGCCTTGAAAATATAGTTTTTACTAGAAACATGGGGGCAGCAACTGCTCTCATGGAGTATTGTGGAAATTCTGAGACCTGGTTGCTAGCCACTGTATGACCTTGCTCAGGTTACTGCCTCTCTCTGAGTCTTGATGTTCTCATGGATTAGAAGGTTGTGACAATAGAGAATTTGGAGTGGATGAGATCTAGTGGCAACTTGCTAACTTGTTCTCTTTCTCAAACTGACCTGCAGCAGTGGCATCACACTGAGCACATACATCTTAGAACCCCCTCCTGTGCGGTCATGGGGCAGTGCGGTGTAAGAGAAAGAGCACAGGCTTTGCAGTCACAGAGCTCTGGGTTTGAATCCTGCCTTTCTGGGGGAAGCTATTTAATGTCTGCGGACATTTGTTGATGGAATAGCTCATCTCCTGCTCCACCTCTTATGTCCCTTCCCTCTCTGCTCCCTTGCCTTTGCTGCTCCTCTGTCAGGTCCAAGGCATCAGTTTTGTGCTGCCTTCAGCACTCCCAGCTTACTGATGCTGATGAGTTATGACTCCCCCCATCCCTAGCCCTATTCAACTGCTCACTACTACCAGGCCAAGCCTTTGTGATCAGAATTTTAGGTTGCCTTTCATGATGATGACTGAAGCAGAAGAATGGCAAAGGCTACCTTCTGGAGCTCAATCTTAGGGACAGAGAGGTAGCCTACTTTGACCATCCAGGCCACATGATGCTCCAGGGATTGGCTCTAGGTCACTTCTCAGTGTTCTATTCATTGGTTCAGGACAATGGTGCCTACATACTAGGTATATCTGATGAAGCAGGACGCTTACCACCACCATTCCACCTTACAGCTACCAACTCCTCACCCTCCTGGCACGTTGGAAGTGGGGTTCTCCTCTCAGCTATTTGCTTACCCTTTCAACCAACATTTGTTTCCCTGTCTGCTGAGTCACTCATTAGCCAGATACTCACCCATTTATTTACATGGACAGAGCCAACTGGAATGAAAACAAACTTGTAGTTTTTGTGATCTCTCAGTGCTAGGCACTTTCTGTAGATGATCTCATTCACTGTGGTGAGAAGTATAGGTTCTGCAGTCAAAATGCCTGGTTTCAAATCCTGAATCTTTTATTTATAGTTGTGTGGCCTAAGCCAAAGTCCTTTGGGGGCTTTGCATTCTTCATCTATAAAATAGGGACACAAATACTACCTACAACATGACTGTTGTTTAGGAAATAAATGAGCTAATGCACAAAAAGCAATGCTTAGGACAGGCCTTTGCATATATATATGGTAAATACTCAATATAAATAATATAAATTAACTATTATTACTAAAGATCACAACAATCTTGTGAATACTATTATTATTCCCATTGGAGGATATAGAAACTGAAGATAAGAGAAGCTGGAAAATTTCCCAAATTTAAAGAACTGATAAATGGTAGAGTTGTGCTTCAAAACTAGGCAGTTCTATTTATGGGATCGGTAATTTATGCAGCAGAGGCATGGGGTGGTGTGGCAAAGGTGGTAAAGGGAGGATGATCTAAGATAAGACAATTAAAACAGAAAAAGACAGATGATGTCTCACATATTTAAAGGTTATTCTCTCCTGCCCTTCCTTCTAACTATACTCATGACTTTCTGAAACAACCCTTTTCAACCTATGACTTTGTGAAAGAGTCCTTCCTCCAGCAAGCCCCATATTCCTCTGGCCTTTGCTGTATTGTTTTCCTTACCTGGAACACCATTTCTGCCAGCACCAGGAGGAGGCTGGGCTGACCCCATCCTGTCTTGCTAACCTTAGCTCCTGGCAATCTCTCTTCCACGTCTTCTGTTCAGCCACACATGCTCTCTCTGGGACTTCCCAGAAAGAAGTATCTGGCTCTTTCACCACCGTCACCACTCTGCCCATTGCCTTTGCTCTCAGTGTGATCTCAGCCTAGAATTCTCTTCCTGCCTCTCTGCGGGTTCTCCTGTGAAAGCTTACTCTTGCTTCAGGGCCTAACCCAAGTGCCTTTTTCTCTGTGATGTCTTTCAGGCTCCATAGGCAAAATTAGTCAATCCTGCTCGTGTGCCCCGTTCCTCCTGAACTCTCACAGCATTTCTCATTGCGTTGCATTGTCTATTTCCAGGTCTGTCTCAGCTTAGTTCTTGAGGTCAAAGACTGTGTTCCCAGCACCCAGGATGGGTCCGAGGAATTGGCAGGTGTGTGTAAATTAGGTAAACCAAATGGAATTGCACTGAAGTGAACTGGGCCTTTGAGTAAGTGAGAGATGGTAAGGGCTTAATGCTCATTAAACCCAGTAATAGATTTGGGCTGCTTTTAAAGAAAGGCAGGTGTTTGAACATAGACTAACTTCTTTCTCCCCTTCTTCTCCCTCTATCCCTCCCTTCCTCCATTTCTTCTTCCTGTCCTTTTTTCCTTCTTCCTATTCTTTTTTCCTTCTTCCTATTCTTTTTTCCTTCTTCCTATTCTTTTTTCCTTCTTCCTTCCCTTCTTCCCTTTCCTTCTAGAAGTGATTAAATATCTTTTTTTTTTTTTTGCTTGGTGCTGGAATACAAAAGAGTAAGCCCTGCTCTTTATTCAGTATTACCTCTTCATGAGCCTTCCTTAATGATGGGCCCACTGGGGCATCCGAAGGCCCTCGCCTCTAAAGCCCTCTAACACAGCCCTTCAGCCCGTCTCCCTCTGTCTTCTGCAGAGTTCTGACATAGTCCTGGTTTCTACTGCATGTCACAATCAGCCAGCAATACATAAGCTGAAAATTTTTTCCCATAGGTTTCAGAACAGGGCAGATTGACAGTGTTCAAATGTTTCCATACTCTTGCTTTATGTCATGATTAGCTTTACTGGTGGAAAGACAAGGAGAAGATATAATCTATACCTTACAGATAGAAAAACCACGGCTCAGGGGACTTGTGAGATCCAGTCTATGTTCAGATCTGTGCATGGGCCTGCGAAAATGCATTTCATTGTGGATGACCTAGCTTTTTCACTGGCAGAACCATTTTCAATAGGATTAAGGCTAATTTACACAAGAGAGCTAGCTCAGTCTGGGCTGGAAAATGGCATATGGAGATAAAATGGTGAGAGGGTTGCTGCTGAGAAAATGACATGTTCAAGGTTGTGTCCCAAAGAGTAGTAATTCCAGTAATTGCTGACTTCTCCAGTTTTGTTTTTGTTTTTCCACTTTGTTCCCCATTCTTTAATGTATGTAGATGGTTAGGACTGGCTTCTTCCTGAGAAGATCTGTAAGTTTCTGTTTTTCTTTAATAGTTTAATACATAAGGCTTCTGGATCAGACCCAAGAATACCCTGGGAAACTTAACTCATCCATCGTATTATCAATTATTCCCTGAGCACCTGCTGCATGCCAAGCCCTGTTTGGGCATTAAGAATATTAAAAAGCTTGAATATTCCCTGCCCTCATGAAACTCACAGTCCATTGACAGAGATACACATGATTGCATCAGATACACTGATACAGAGAAAATATAAGAGCATCAAATTCAAGACACAATTGCATGTTACAAGGTTGTACCTAGGGGTACAGAAGATGAAGGAGCCACTTTTACATGGGTTACCAAGAAAGCTCTCCTAGCTATAGCAAGCCTTGTATTGAGTCTTGAAAGATTCAAGAAAAGGTGTTACCTGGGTATTCAGGAGCAGGAAGGGCATTCCAAGTGAAGGCAGCAGCATGTGCCCAAAGTAACAGTTTGATGTGTTCCAGGAACATCAAAGCAACACGTTACATATGGCTTCTTCTTAAATTAATGAATCGTCATGAGGAGAGATAAGTTTGGGGAGGTTAAGTAGGCATACATCACAGACTGCTTTGCTAGCTTGTCCTTAGGGCAATAGAAGGTCTCAGGAGGGAAGAGACTTATCCAGTAAATGCACATCCCTGTCTGTTAAGAATGAAGTAGGATGAACCCTTGTAAAGGATATGGAAGACGTCGGTTCTGCTTGTTTTCCTTCCCCTACAAATTGAATGAACATGTTCAAGCCTTGTAATATCTTCAAGTTTGTTTTGTCACCTATAAAATGGGAATAATATGTGACCTGCCATCAGATAAGGTTATTTTGAGAAGAAAATAAAGAAAATAATTTGTGAATTATAAAAATTTTTGTTATTATAATTATTTATAATATCCTCTTATTATATTAAGTTTATATTCTAATTAGAGATTTTAATATCCCACAGAGAACAGAGATAGCATCTACAATGAAAAGTTTTATGATTACTTTCTGTGGATATTATTTAGCACTAAATTTCATGGCAGTAACACTATTGTAAGTATAGAGATAATAGGAAAGAAGAGAAAGAATAAGATATTTACTGTGCATTTATGTGTCAAGCACTATGCTAGGTTCTTTACTCACTCTTAGGCCATTCTCTTAGTACTCCCTGAAGGCAGGTATTATTATTTCATTTTTTAGATAAGGAAACTAAAGTTTGAAGAACTGTAATGACAGTTAGAAGTCACTCATTTAGTAAGTTGCAAAGCCAGAATTTTAACTCAAATATGCATTAACTCAAATTCTGCATTCTTCTGTACACACAGAGTTTGTTGAAGTAAGAAGGTAGGCAAAGGAGATAAGAAATGCTTGCATATGAGTATAAATATGGCATGTGTTTGAGAGAGTAGAAACCCTGCTCAGCTAGGATAGAGGAGGTGGGTTTGGGATCATTGAAAAACTTTGCCTAAATTATCATGAAAGTTGTGCCAGTTTTGTTCCACTCCTGACCTGTAGGCAATTAGATACTCTTGACTGAGGGAGATCCAAGTAAGACCATTTTAAGGGGAAGAGTAGGCCAAGTGAAGTAAGCTTCAGCGAAAAGCAATGACCAAAACAGTGTAGGCATTGTATGAGTTTGATAAAAATTGTAGTTAAATAATATATTTCATTTCCTGTTGATAACTTTTAAGACACCAAAGTCCTAGAGTATATAGCCAGTGGAAAATTTAGTTCTTATTCGGTCCTATAGACCTCAAATCATTAGAAAGTGCATAGTTCCCATGGTCATCGTGCTAAGTTTCCAGAAGAACTTCAGCCTGAATTTCCAGCCTAACTTCCTTCCAGTTTCTTTCCTGTAACTACACTGGGCTACCAGGTCTCTTTGCTGAAATGTTCTTCCCCTCTTTTCCGTCAGTCAATATTCTATCCAACCATTAAGGTTTGACTCTTTCTTGAAGTTCCTATGTTGACTTCATGCAGATTTAACTACTCCTTTTCCCTGTATTTCCAGCAGCTTCTCAGTACACTTAAAATAACACTGAAATTTCTTATCTTAGTCTAAAAAGGCCTGAATTATTTAATCTCTGCCTATCTCAACAACTTCATCTTCTCTTTCCTTCTCATATCTCATTAAGCTCCAGCCACACTAGCCTCTTCAGTTTTCTCAGATATTCCAAATTTATTTCCTATATCAGGATTATAGAAGGAATTTGAAGAGAATTTAGTAACAGGATAATTTACAAGGATGTTGGAAGGATATAGGGAAAAACATAAGGTATAATGCAATTCCTGGAGCTAGTCATATTAGGGCACTGTTATCTCCCAAGACCTGAAGAGGCAAAGGGAGGAAGTGGTTATCAGACTCCAAAATAAGAGTCTGTTGAGGGGGTCACCTGACGGGAGTTGAGAAAGATAGATTGAGGGACGCAACTAGTTTAAGATGACCCCACAAGGAAAGACTCAGGAAAATAGAGTCAGTTTCTCCCCTCCTTCCCATATTTTCCTGGGGCTCTCCATTGTCTAAACTCAACCTGAAAGTTAGTTGGCATGAGAATCCTTTTTATTTAGTAGGTTGAACCAATTGCCAAAATCAGCAACTCCATAAGATTCAACTTAATACATACAGGTCAACTCTCTGAGGCAAAGAGCAGAGCTGAGAGGGGTGAGAGGGGACCTGAGGAGCAAATAAGTCTCTCTATGTAGATCACTCTCATCCTGATTTTCAGGAGACTTTCTTGTCATGCTTTCCTCTGCTTCAATGTTCGCCCTCATAGAAGTCTCCCCTGACTACCAAATCAAAGTAGCATAACCTCAAACATCAACATCACTATTAAATCATTAGGTCTCATTTTATTCATAGTGTTTATCACCATCTGAACTTACCTGTTTTATTTTTCTTATTAAAAATAATTTTCCCTCTTACTCCACTAGAAGTAAGCTTTATGTCTTGTCTGCTTAATTCACTACTGTGTTGCCAGCACCTAACTCAGTACTATGCATAGTTGGTGCTCACTACTTCTTTATTAAATAAATGAATTCACCACTCTTTCTTTCTATAGCAGATTGTACTTCTTTCATGGCATTATCACATCTGACTTATAGTATAGTTGTTTATGTGTCTTTCTTGAGAATAACAGCATTAATTTATTCTTTTTAACTCCCGGCATCTGGTAAATGGCCTAGTACATCTATTAAAATTTTAAGTTAAATAACTCTCCACCTTAAAATAGGTCAAGAATCTGACACTGAGTGGGAGCTCCATGGCAGTCTATTGGGCTGTCCAAAAAGCTCATTTAGTTTTCTCTGTTAAATAAAAGACACATTTTTCATTTTCACTCATTTTATTGATTTGGATATTTTGAGTATGTTGGCTATCTCCCACATGGTATAACATTGATTGTTCTCAATGTCTCCATTTGATCGCTATCAACTTGACCTTGTCTGCCCAACCATGGAGCATTGTCCAGTAAGAAATCTTCAGCATGAAACTCCGCAAACCACTTGTGACACGTTTGATCAGTCGCAGCACCATCTCCATACACTGCACAGATCTTTTTTGCATTTCAGTTGCGTTTTTACCTTTCTTGAGATAATAAAGCATGATACACTGAAAATATTGTGTATTTTCTTCCATCTTCAATATTAAAATGGCTACACACAAGATCACCAATTTTGTTTTTTATTTAAATGCACACTGATCAGCTGTCACAATGCAATCTAATAAAATTGTTTTGGATGAAATTAAAGACAGCTAAGTGCTACTAGAGTCATCTTATGGAAAACAAGCAAACAAACTTTTTGGCCTACCCAATATTTTGAGCTCAAGAAACTATGTTGTATTACTCCCTAATTGTTGTCCACCTGTGTCTTGTCATGTCAATTTCTGTAAGGATAAGCACCGTGGTTTCTCCTCATAGGTCCTCCAGAGCATCCTCAGATTCTCATTTCATGTTTTTTGATTCTTGCTTTAGACATATTTCTAATTAGCTTTCTTGGCTGCCTTCAGAGTCCACAGTAAAGCAAATGAAGGAAAACAGAAAAGATAAAGGGCTGCCATAGTAAGTAGATTAACAGCCTCATGAGCAGTAGCCTATCGTCTGACAACAAAACAGGAAACAGAAACAGCTTGAATTCAAGTTCCAAGGGAGTGTGAACCTTTACTCTCTGATTACTTGCCACCCAAGTATGTAGAAATGTCTCTAATATGTGGTAGCAATAATAATAATGATTAAAAATAATAGCTTAGGGCTATTAAGTGACAGATACCTGATTTACACCTAGACTACGGTTCCAGAGTCTGTGCTCAATAAATATTTGTTGAATTAATTGACAAAATTTTAAAAAATGAATGAATTAAGAGGGAAGAAGAGGGAAAGGGTGAAAAGAAGGGGAGGGTCTAGTCAAGGAACTAATGTAAATGACCCATGGACATGGATGGACAACAGGTGGGGATTGACTGTGGGAAAAGGGGTGGGGGGGTATCAATGAGGGAAAAGTAGATCAACTGTAATAGAAAAACAATAAATAAATTTTAAAAAAAGAAAAGAAAAAAAATGAATGAATTAAGTGTGTTAATTCTCTGTCTCTGATTCATTTGGTTTCATCATAAGATGATATTTATACTTAAGAATAAATGCAATTTACATTGCACTTGTAATGTTTGTTAAACTGGATATAACTGAATCTAAGTGGAGCAAAATTAATAATACTCTTCCTTTTTTTAATACCAGTAAATGTTACTATGCACTTATGTCGTGTTTAACTATAAACTTCATTAAAACCATGTTTCTCCCTTGACTTGCTATCTCAGTAATTAAAGCTTTTCCAACTCTCAGAAATGGTATTCACCTTTAAAAGCCTCAAAGAAGGAATACAAATATCTAGTTCTAGTTTTACATGATGACAATTTTCCCTTAGACACAATCACATTGCATTTATAGTACTTGCCAGAGTTGTGCCAGTCACAAAGCTCCAAAACCTCTCAAAGAAAGAGGACTCAACTTCAAGCAGAAAAATAAAATAAAAGGGAAAGAAAAGATCTGGATGCATGTCATGCCACCCTGACAGTACTTATAGAACCTATACCTATTATAGTTATTATAGTGTGTGCAGGTCAGAGGGCACATTCAAGAAGTTGTTTTGCAACTTGAGAATCCCCAGCAGTTGGGTTTTGTCAGACACTTCGCTGGCTGGTTCGGTTCCTCACCCATCATGTCTCTGGAGCCTCGACAGCTTTTTTTAGATGAAAAAATGTCTCCTTTTGGAAATCTGTGCAAGTTGAAGCGCCATGTTCTTCTGTACTGGCCTGTTTTGATGCAATGAGTACAGTTGTGTGTCCTCTATCTTAAGAGGATCATGTAGCTTTGCTGGGACAGGTCAGTCTGAGAGGAGAAGGGTGTGGAAATGAAGATGAAGGAGATAGGGATGTTGAACCTGGAGAAGAACCTACTTCTGAACTGGCTTGCTCTCTGACCTTGGGCAATTCTGCACATCTGGGACACTCCAGGCCTAGGTTTTCTCATCTATAAATTGTGCCTCTTAAGTTTTGTTATAATAGTAAAATAGAAAATACAAAGATGGGAAAATACCAAATCATGATAAAGTTTTACCTGTTGTTGTTTTATTGTTATCTAAATAGTTTGCAATACCAACCATTCTGTCAAAGAAGTAATGCATTATAAAAAGTGTTAGCCTCAGAGTCAGAAGAACTGAGTACATATTTTAGCTTTGCCACTGGGTGACTGGGTGACTTGATGCTATTTGCTTAGTTTTCTGAGCTTCAACGTTCTAATCTATAAAATTGGAATTTATAGGATAATTCAAAAAACATATAGTGAACCCCGTTTTGGTCATGGATCTGCTAGTGTGTGGGGGTAAGAAATGTAAGTGCTTATTTTGTGAAGTAAAAACAAACAGGGTCATAACCTGTAATCCATTGTCATCACTCTGTAGAGAAGTGGATCTAACCCAGCCTGATGCATCATTAACTATTTCCAAACAGGATTTAAAGAAACAAACAAACAAACAAAAAGTTAAAAGTCTCTTGTCAAAGCCATTTACAGAATGGTGTCATTTGACCCTCACAATACACTGTAGTCCTGTGAGATAGGAAAAGCAGTGACATTGTTACCCTCACACTCATATCCACCTATTTATTTAACACATTTATGTGTATTAAGAGCCAATTATTGTACATTAAATGTTGTAATTGTTTTGCAAGTGTAAGTATTTGTGTCATTTCCTCACACGATTTTCACTCACACACACACCCACAAAAATCTAAAAAGATTATCATTGGATGTTCCCTGTGCAGCTGTATGGAGAGGAAAAGATCATAGTACTTAAAGGCGAGCAGCCTGGAATTTGAATTTCTGCTCTACCAGGACTGGGTGAGAGATCTGGGTTAGTTGTAGAGCCTGGCACATAGCAGGCCCTCAATAAATAGTAAGAGAATAGATATATAAATGGATGAATAAATGAATGAATGATGCCACTTCATGAGCCTGTTTGCTCACCTGGAATGATAACTCCTGGACTGCAAAATGGTTGTGGGATGTACATGAATTATTGTACTTAAAAACTGTTGCCATAAATAGCAAACCAACTGATATGGCTGGCTGTTCCTGAGCTCCATCTTTCTCTTACCCAGTACAGGTAGCCGTAGTTCCTCCCTGGAAATTCCCTGCTTGCTTGACTGAGTTTGTTTCAGAAACCTTTCCTTTTGGACAGAGTACTCTGGTTGCAATGTTGATAATAGACTATATGGCTACAAGTAAGGAAACCGGGTTTGAGGCTATTGCTGTTATCTAGACAAGAAATGGTGGTGACATGAACCAGAGTGGTAGCAGTGGATTGCTTATTGGATTTATTTTTAAAGTAAGCCCAATAGTAGTTCTTAAAGGATTGGATGTGTAGTAAAAGACAGACAGGAGTCAAAGATGATGCAGGATTTTTGCTCTGAGTTAGAAGGATAGAATAGCCATCAACTGAAATGGCAAAGGCTGTACCCTGGAGTAGGTTTGTAGAGGTAAGATCAGAAGTTCAGTTTGGGACATATTAAACTTGTGGCGTTTATTAGAATCCAGTAGAAATGTTGAGGAGGCAGTTGGATTGTTAGTCTGGACATAAAGAAAGAGGATTGAGCTAGAGATTTAAATTAGGTGCACAGTGTTGCAACAAAGTCAAGTGGGATGAGGACAGCCAATGGCTTTGATACCCAGGAGATCACAGTGATGTTTTTAGAGCCATTTCATGAACATGATATGAAAAGAAGTCATACTGTGTTGTGTTAAGGATTAAGTGAGCATCAAATGAATAGTGATAGTTTATGCAGATTACTCTTATAAGGTATTTTGATAGTGGAGGGAAAGGGCAAAGGAGAAAGGTGGCAGGAATTGAGGGAAGACTATTGATATTTTAATTAGGTTATCATTTTAGTGAATTGACCATGCCATACCTTTTTTTTTTTTAACCATTTAGTCTCCTTTTACCACCCCCCCACCAGCAGTCACCACACTGTTGTCCATGTCCTTGAGTCCTTTTTCTTTTTTGCTTAACCTCTTCCCCCTCCCTCAGCTGTCATCCTACTTTCCATCTATGAGTCTGTCCCCACTTCCCTTGTTAGTTCAGTTTCTTCATTAGATTCCATATTTAAGTGAAATCATATGGTATTTGTCTTTTTCTGACTGGCTTATTTCGCTCAGCATAATGTTGTCCAGGTCCATCCACACTGTCACAAAGGGTAAAATTTTCTTCTTTTTAACAGCTGAGTAGTATTCCATTGTGCAAATGTCCGATAGTTGTTTTATCCACTCGTTTATGATGGACACTTGGGCTGCTTCCATATCTTGGCGATTGTAAGTAATGCTGCAAAGAATATAAGGTTGCTTATGTTTTGGGTTCCTTTGGATATATTCCTGGAAGTGGGATCCCTGGGTCAAAAAGCAGTTCCACTTTTAAGTTTTTGAGGTGTCTCCATACTGCTTTCCATAGTGGCTGCATGAATCTGCATTCCCACCAACAGTGCACGAGGGTTCCCCTTTCTCCACATCCTCGCCAGCACTTGTTTGTTTATTTATTGATGATGGCCATTCTGATAGGTGTGAGATGATATCTCACTGTGGTTTTAGTTGAACTAATTGTCTGAAGGACTAGCATATTTTGTATTTAAATTGAACAAATTGAATTATAGCATAAACAGCAGTAGAAATTCCTGCAGAGTAGTATTTTTCAACATAAACCATTATTCCTTCCAGCCATATGTATAGACACAGCAAAGCTTCTATATTTATATGTTTTTATTAAAAATAAAATGATTAATTTCACAAGTTAATTTATTTTATTTGTCACAACAGCCAAATTCAAGTTAAATAGTCTCAGTGCTTAGAGATATTAAAGACTGACTTAGCAAAAGGAGTCTGAAATTTTGGTGCAGTTCTCTTAGTAAGAGCCTGTAGCTGTTATTTTCTAACAAGAAATCTAAAAGGGTTTTGCAGCACCGTTTTTCTGATGCATTATTTTTAGAGATTTTAAATTGGTCCCTGGATACTTTCAGAAATAAAACTCTCTAATTTAACACCTGTTAACTCTGGGAGCAGCAACACATAGGGAACAAGGTACAACTTGAAGGCTGAAAAGATCTGGATTTGAATTCTGGACTTAGGCCAAGTCCTTAATATCTCCATCTTTGAAATGGGGTCAGTGAAACAGTTTTAAGACTAATTGTGTCAAATGAGTTGAAGCAAATAAAATGCCTGGCACCTAGTAACTGTTCTTTTTTAAATTGTCTTCACTTATATTTATTGATGAAACAGGATTTTCTTACTTTCTAAAACAGAGGGTTTGTTGTTTTTTCCTATGTGTTCGTCACTATGAGAGATCATATGAAAATTTAAACTTGTGATCTTTTTAAAATTGCTTTGGGTTAAAAATATTTCTTTATAGTTTTGACTATGACTTTTTTCACAATTGCTGTTAGTTTTTCTGGTCAAAAAGAAATATGTGTTCATTACAGAAATTTTATATTCTAAAGTATAGAAAAGCTTAAAGAAAAAAAAAATCACCCAAAATCACACAATTCAAGGGGACACCACCCTTAATATTATGGTTTCATTTACTCTGTGTACATGTATGTACTGTGTGGATGCATGTATGTGCATGTCCCTTTCATTTTATAAAATTGAAATCATAAAAATACTCTGGCTTTTTATTGATTTCTAAACACTTGTGTTTGTATACCAATATGTCACATTTTATATATTATTATAGTTTGCAAAAATACCATTTTAATGGCAACAAAGTATTTTATCATATACATATAACTTATTTTAAAGAAATTCATTTTTCTGCATTTATTTTGTTCCTAAGTATTTGCTCTTATACATAACCTATCATTTCAGCATTCTTGCATGTGAATTTCAATGCAGCTATAATTGTTTCCCTTGGATAAATATTTAGCAGGGTAAATTACAGAGTCAAAGGGTATGAACAGCCACATATTGTCAAATTGCCCTTTAGAAAATTTTTTTTTTTACCAATATACAGTGTCACCGAACTATGTAAAATTGTGTTCATTTTTTTACTCTTTGGCATACTCAGTATTATTTTAATAGTTGCCAACTTGATAGAGAAATATTGTTATTTTAGGCTTTTTTTTTACATTTATTTAAATAATAGTGGTAGTAAACACTTTTTTATGTTTACTGGTATTTTTATCTTTTCTTTAGGGAATCCCATTTTTCTAAAAAGTGTATTGAAATATGAAATCCTTTGATGTCTTCGACTATAATATAGGTATTTCCAGTGAAGTTGAACTTGGTCACTTTTAATATCCCTTCTATTCCCAAATCATATGATTGTATGATTTATAACCACTGTGATTCTCCTTGGTTTCACTTATGGAGATGAAATGACTTTGGAGTCAGAAGTATGATATTACCCAGACACTTAAGAGTCTTCTTATTCCTCTTAGTCCTGGGTCAAGCTAACTGGAAGATGAAAAGTTGTCCCAAGTTCCTTTTCAAAATCTAAGTGCATCCACTCATCCCATTTAAAATACTTAAGTCTTTCCTACATTTTAATGAGAAAATTCTTTGACTACACAATTTTTTTGAAGTCCTTCCTTTGGTTAAAAAAAAAAAACAAAAAAGCTTTTTGAAAGCATTTTCTATATTTCCTGTTTTCATATTTTACATTTATTTTTCAATGACTCTTCAACACTGCTTCTACTACTCCAATGAAACTGCTCTTTACAGGTCAACAATGACCTTCTTGTCACCAAATCCAATAGACAATTTTATTCCTAATCTTTTAATTGCACTTGAGCCTGTTGACTACACTGTCCTGAAATCTTAAATTTCATGATACTACTCTCTCCTGTTTGTTTGTTTTTTTTTCCTCAGTAGCTCATCTATATGTTCTTCTCCCTTTGCCAATTGTCTAAATATTGATAACCTTCAACTTGCTTGGCCCTCATCTTTTATCAATCTCTGAACTCTGCTAGGGAAGTTCAAATAACTCATTGGTATTACCAACTGTATTTTCTTCATGGTTCTCTGATTTTATATACAACTCTGTGTTTTCATCTACTGCTTTCGTATCTCTTCTTTGGTATATTGTGGGCACCTCAAATTCTGTTCAAAACTAGACTTCTCATCATCCCCATAAACTGGTTTCTTTTGGTGTCTACTATTTTGGAAGATGTTATTACCACTCATTTAGTGTCTAAGGCAGAATCCAGAGTATTCTTGATTCTGCTTTTTCCAGAATCCAGTCAATCACCATATCCTGTCAATCCTGTTGATTCTGCTTCCTAAATACCTCTTCAAAACATTTGTTGTTATTGTTTTCAAACACACCATTCTCTCTTTCCCTGGGCATTTCCACATGCTATTATGTCTATTTCAGAGACTATTCTGATATCTTTTTCAGATCTCAACTTCTCCTGAGAAATCTTCCTAAGCTCCTAATTTGTGTTAGGTGTTTCTGTGATGAGTTACCACATGTCTGGATTTCCCCAACATAGCATTTAACACACTGTTATTGCTCATTTGATTCTTTATTTTACAGTAGAGGAGAAGCCCCATAAGAACTTTGTCCTTTTAAATAAAATGAACTTTATTAACTTCCCCTTTATATACAATAAACTGGACATATTTTAAGGGTGGAGATCAATAAGTGCTGACAAATTTATACACTCATGAAACTACAACCACAACCAAGAAAGAATATTCTCACCAGCCCCAAACATTCTCTTGTGCCTCTTCCCTTCATCTCTGACCCCTTGACTCAGGCTGCCACCGATCTGCATTCTTCCTATATAGATTAGATTTGTCATTCCTAGAGTTTAACATAAATGATATTATAAAACATATTTTTCTCTAATTTTAAGTTGACAGTTTCTTTCAGCACTCTAAATACAAATCAACTGTCTGCTGACTTACAATGTTTTGATGAGATTTCTACAACTTTCCATAGTATTGTCTGTTCCCCCTTACCTTGCTGTCTTTAAGATTTTTCTCTTTTTTTTTTTTTTTTTTTTTTCTGGTTTTCACAAATTTTAGTATAATGTGTCTTGGGTAGTATTCTACTTGGTGTTCATTGAGCTTCATGGATCTGGATCTATGGGTTTATATTTTTTATCAAATTTGGAAAATTTTAGCCACTATTTTTTCAAATAGAACCCCTATGTTCATAGCAGCACTGTTTACAATAGCTAAGTGCTGGAAACAGCCTAAGTGCCCATCTGTAGATGAGTGTATTATAAAACTGTGGTACATTTACACAACAGAATACTGTGCAGCAGAGAGAAAGAAGGAAATCCTGCCATTTGCGACAACATGGATGGAACCAGAGAGAATTATGCTTAGTGAAATAAGCCAGGCAAAGAAAGAAAAATACCATATGCTATCACCTATTACAGGAGACTAAGGAACAACACAAACAAATGAACAAAATTGAACAAGGAACAGAATAGCAGTTATTAGTGGGGAAGGGGAGGGAGAGAAAGGGGATAAGTAAGGGAAGGGTTTAGTCAAGGAACGTGTATAAATAACTCATGGACATGGACAACGGGGAAGGATATGATTGTGGGAGAAGGGGTGGGCTGGGTAGGGGAAAGCAATGGGGGAAAAATGGGACAACTGTAATTGAAAAACAAAAATAAAAAATAAATAAATAAATAAATAAATAAAAGAATTATTATTTTTGTCCTTTCTTTGCTCCTCCTGTAACTCCAATTGCACATATATTAAACTATTTGATATTGTCACTGAGACTCATAATTTTTTAGTCTTTTTTTATCTCTATGCTTAATTTTGTATAGTTTTTAATGCTATGTATTCAAGCTTTTAAATCTTTATTCCTGCAGTATCTAATCTGAGTTTAATTCTATCCAGTGAATTTTCATTTCAGATTTATATTTTTTCATCTGTTGAAGTTCCATTTGATTTTTTTATATCTTCTATTTATCTCCTCATTATGACTTTTTTCTTTGAATACTTGACATTGTTATAGTTGCTCTTTTTTTTTTTCAGATTTAATGTGTTTTATTGATTAAAATATTACATTTGTGCCAATTTCCCTTCCCTCTGCTCCCCTCCACCCGGTGGCCCCCCTCCCTCCATTTGTCCCCCCCTTTTAGATTATGTCCATTAGTTGTGCATACAGTTCCTCCCAACCTCTCTCCGTCTATTACATTCCCTCCTACCATGATCCCCAATTCCTATATCATCTCCCTCCCTCTCCCCACTCCCCCTCCCTGTTGACCTCCCCCCAATATGCTTCCCGTACCCACAGTTCCTTTTCCACTCTCATTGCCTGTTTAGTTTGCCTTTGTTTCATCTCCCTAGCTTCTGTTTTTTAAACCAGTCCCTTTAACATCTCATATAACAGTGGTTTGGATCTAATGAACTCTTTCAGTTTTATTTTGTCCTGGAAACACTTTCTCTGTCCTTCTATTCTGAATGACAATTTCGCTGGATAGAGTATTCGTGGTTGTAGGTTTTGGATTTTCATTACTTTGAATATTTCTTGCCAGTCCCTTCTTGCCTGTAGGGTCTCTCTTGAGAAGTCAGCTGATAGTCTAATTGGGACCCCTTTGTACATGATTCTTTTCTTCTCTCTTGCTGCTTTTAAGATTCTCTTTTTATCTTTAATTTTTGACATTTTGATTATAATGTGTCTTGGAGTGGTTCTCCCTGGGTCCAGTCTCTTGGGAACTCTCCTTGCTTCCTGGACCTGCAAGTCTATTCCCTTCCCCAAGTCTGGGAAGTTCTCCTTTATTATATTTTCACTCAATTTTTCAAGTTCTAGTTCATCTTCCTCATTCTCTGGCAAACCAATGATTCTTATGTTGGGCCTTTTATAGCTGTCCCAGAGGTTTCTGATCCTCTCATTGTTGCTTCCCATTTCCTCTCTCTGCATTGGTTGACTGCTTGTTCCTTCTCCATATTCCAGTTTGTTGAAATGAACTCTGGATTTCTTTTCCTCACCATCTGTCTCGTATGCGGTTTTGTTCCTTTCGTTATGAATGTTTTTCGCTTCTTTCTTATCTTTTTCCTGCTCTTTTGTGAATTCTGTAAGCCACCTGATAACAATGGCCCAGAACTGAGCCTCTGACAGGTTTCTTATCTGTTCATCTGTCAGGTTCTCTATCTGTTGCCTGGTGAGCTGTACCACCGGGATTTCTATAGTTGTCTGCCTCATTTTGACAGATGCGTTTTGTTTTCTTGGGCCGGCTGTCGGGGGCAGTGCCTGTGTACGCGTCACAAGTCAGCGACCGGCGCCTGCCTGTCCGCGACCTATTTCGCAGCCCTGTGGTGCTTTCTTTGGGGGCGGGGGTCCAAGATGGATTCACACAGTTATTCAGCTAGGAGACCGGGATCCGTCCTCCCGCCCCCCTGGGCCTCACTGTTCAAGGCGATGCGGCGGCTGCTCTCCCCAGCGCCGGGGTCGCGCACCGCCAGGGGCTTGACCACAGCCGGGATTCCTCGCCGCCCGCAGCTCCAGGTGCGACCGCAAACAGCACTGCCCTCTTTAACTCTTACCTGCCCAAATGGCACCGCTGGTTTATAACTTCACATGTTTGGCTTCTGTGTAGTTTTATTTTCTGGAATTTCTAGTTATCCTTTGTTTTGAAGTAGTTGTATTCCTCTCTAGTTGTAGAGGGAGACCTAGCGTGTCCGTCTAAGCCTCCATCTTGGCCGGAAGTCCCCATAGTTGCTCTTTTAATGTTCTTGAATGCTTAATTTAATATCAACAATTTATGAGTTTGCTTTATTGATTTATTTTTCTTCTTCTTATTAGTCACATTTCCCTGTTTCTTAATATTTCTTTAATTTTTAATTTACTGCTGGACATTGTGGATTTAACACTGTTGTATGTTTGTACTTTGTTGTCTTTCTGTAAAGACTTAGGTTTTGTTTTGGCCAGAAGTTGAGTTACTTGCAGTTCAGTGTGATCATTTTGAAGTTTTTTTTTAAGATATTTCAGGGAAGATCTAGAGTGGCTTTACTCTAGGAATAGTTTAGCTCTGTTTCTAAGGCCTGGCCCTTCTGGGGTCTTTACTGAATGGTCCAAGGGATCAAGGAGGACTCTCTGCTCTTGGAACATGAACAATTCCTAATTCTTCTATGATCTCTGGAAATTGTTCAACTCACAGCTCTCCCTAGTTGTCCTCTTCCTGTCCTTGTGGAGTTTTACCCTTACATATACAGTTGAAGGCAGCAAGGACTCCAGGACACTTCTATGCAAATTTCTGAAGCTCTTTTTCTGGAAACTTCCTTTTTCTCAAGGACTAACCTTCCTCACCTCAGAATCTCTGGATTTAATCTCTACTCAATTTAGCAACACCATTAGCCTATGCTTGGTATCCCTTCCCTTCTCCATGTCTAAAATATGCCTCCAGTTAAAAAAAAAACAAAACAAAAAATACCTAGTTAATTACAAGGCTCATCTCACTTCTTTCCTCTTATTTTAGGCATTAGAGTCCTGCATTGCCTATTATTCAATATCTGAAAACAAATTTTTAATATATTTTGTTCAGTTTTTAGCTGTTTAAAACAATAAGGTAAATCTGCTTCTAATTATTACATTGGGCCTGGGTGTGTCTTTCAATAATTCATAGCTAAGATAGTGTAAATCATAGCTATAAATCATAGCTAAGATAGTATAAATCCAGGATCTTTAATATCAGAGTCTGTACCAAAGCTGAATTTCCATTCATTTTGTGAAATAATAAATCACTGACAACCTCTAAATTCTTTACCAGGTTCTGAGATATAAAGGTAAAATTGAGAAAATCCCTTTACAAAATTCCCCTAGAATTAGGAAAATTCCCTTAGGAAACACAGATGGGTAAGTGATCTTGGGCAAGTCATTTTATAATATATCAAAAGAGGCACCATGGCATAATTAAGAAAGGGTGGACTGGGTAACATTAGCACCAATATTCAAAGACAGATATTGATTGTTAAGAATATTATTTGACCCAACCACTTACTTTATGTATGCAACTTTGGGGAAATTAATAGTTGTCTAAATTTGTTTTTTTCATCAGATCCGAAAATCCTTGGAATGGACCTAGAGATTTTTGTGCCCAGTGAAATAAGTCAGTCAGAAAAAGACAAATGCCATATGATCTCACTTATATGGGGAATCTAATGAATAAAATAAACTGACGAACAAAATAGAAACAGAGGCACGGACACAGGGGTGGGAGGGGAGGGGGAGAGGGGACTGGATGAAAGAAGGTGGAGGGATCAGCCAAAGAACCTATAAGCATGACGCCTAGATGCAGACAGCAGTGTGGTGCTGGGCATGGTGAGGGGGGTCACTGGCTGGACGTGGGCAAAAGTGCAGGGCAGGGTGGCGGAAATGGGGACATCTGTAGTAGTGTCAGCAATAAAAATAAAAAATGCCAAGAAAATAAGAAGGCACCTTTGTTATGTTAATGAAGTCACTTTGGGAAAGCCATTAGGTAACCTAAGGATGCTGGTTGCCCCAGAACCAACCACAGGATTAATGATTTGGGATTTACACACACACACATAGGGGCACACACTTTCAGGAAAGGGACTGAGGCTGGAGACTGAGTTCATTTGACAATGGCCAATGATTTAATTAATTTTGCCTCTGTAATGAAGCCTCCATAAAAACTCAACAGGTTGGGGTTTGGAGAGCTTTCAGGTTGGTGCACACTGAGATGTGGGGGAAATGGTGCACCTGGAGCGAGCCTGGGAGTTCCATGACCCTTCCCACATAGTTTGCCCGATGTATATCTCCCATGTGGCAGTTCCTAAATTGTATCCTTTAATAGTAAACTGGTAATTTAATAAGTAAAGCATTTTTCTGAGTTCTGCAAGCTGTTCTAGTAAATTAATTGAACCCAAAAAGGGGGTTGTGGAAATCTCTGATTTGTAGCTAGTTGGTCAAAAGTACAGGTGAGAACCCAGGCTTGAGATTAGCTTTGCAGTTGGGGGTGAGAGGCACTATCTTACAGGGCTGAACCTTCAACCAGTGGCATCTGATGCTGTCTCTGGTTAGATAGTGGCAGAACTGAGTTGAACTGTGGAAGTCCTGCTTGTATCTGAGAATTGCTTGTTGGTGGAAGAAACCCTCTCCCCACCACCAGCACCATGTGCACACACCACACACACACCATGCTGAAATTCGGTACAGAACCCAAAAACGGGGCTAAGAAAAATCATCCCTCTACAGAATAACATTGTCCAGGACATGAGAGTAGAAACCTAGTTGACTCGGTGTGCTGAAAAGGACAAGAACTTGAACTTGGAGGAAAGACAGTTTTGGGCTTACACTCTCATTCATGATTTGGGTGACCTTGAGAAAGTCATTCACCCTCTCTGAGCCTGCTTCCTCATTGAAAATGGAGAGGGGACTACTCAGTGCATAAGGTGATTGTGATGAACAAATGAATTAATGGATAGAAAAGTAATTTTTTATTTATAAAAGTCCAGCCATCTATTTTCTACTGTTTTTATTTTTATCAGTTTTTTATACCACCCTCTATTACTCTTCTTTTCTTTCCAATATGGAAGCCACCATAGCTCATCTGCTTAGATTGTGTGCAGATTCAGTCTAATGGTGCTTCGTGTACATCTGGTCTGGTTGGTGAAGGCGGCTCTAGTGCTTCTGGGGAAGCAGCCTGGTTTAAGAGAAAGAATTCAAAGTGTAGACTTTGAAGCCAATGATTTGTGCTCTATATCTCATTTCAGCACTTGCTGGATGTATGCCTAGGGTCAAATTATTCAAACTTTCTTAGTGTCATTTCCCATCTATAAAATGGAGCCATTAAACCCTACTTCTCTACCTTATTATGAAGGCTAAATGATGTGCATAGTAAGTGTCGACACATGAAAAGCCAAACAATATTCTATGACTTCAGATATCTGAATTCTTCAAAATAGGCCTTTTCTGTGTATTTTCCAGAAAATGCACCAAAATATGCTATTTTCTGGACATGTATTGTGGATATACTTGAACATTAAAAGATTAAATGTCCATATTATTATTTTTCCCATTTTGATACAGTTTGACTTTTATGGATTAGTTAAAAATTACCTTTCACATTCACACTGTGAAATGCTTCCCTTTCAAATTTGTCAGCACCCCAAGTCACCCACTGACTGCAAACAAAACCTGGGCTCCTGTGGGCTACTCACAGTTGTCAAGAAAGCTAGCAACCGCTGAGCCCAGGCACGTACCCATTCTCTAATGTTTTCTTACATCCACCTGGCTTTTTTTCCCCCTTTTTCTGTGCAACTGTTCTGCAAACCAGAGAGTTGGAAGATGATCTGCTTCTGGAACTTTCTAATCCAACTGCCTCATTTTATAGAAATCACAGCTCAAACAGAAGAGGAACAATGGACATTTCTGGTTCCCTCGCCACTATTGTTTCTATAAAATATTGTTACTGCTATTTATTTTAGCCACTGTTAATCTTAACAACCCTTCATGAGAAGAATAACAGTGACATTATCCCTACGTGATACATGAGAAAACAAGTTTTAGAGGGTTGCCTTACCTAACTAAGGTCACACAGCTTGTAAGTGGCAGAGTTGGTTTCAAACTATATCCTGTTCTTCTCCAAGGAGCTCCATCAGCCTGCTGCCTTTCTAAAGCCTCCAAGATGCTTAAGAAGCAGTGCCGTGGTCAGAGTTGACAGATGAGCATGCTCATGGGGTGGAGTTAAATCTCCAACAGCAGCTGGTGGGCAGTTGGGGAAGACTCCAGTCAGGCAGATGCTGGCAAAACATTTTCATTTCCAAGTGCGTTTATACTGTGCTTCTTAGAATCTTGCTCTACCTGGTATCATTTGACCTTCACTCTTCTGTTCTACATTCTGCTGATTGTAGAGGACTTTTCATTGCAAACCAGGGTTAGAGGTAGGGCAAGGTAGTTTAGAATTGAGATACATGTTTAGTATTTACTTATATATTTTACTTATATAGTTTTTGTTTGTTGACTTACTATATTTCATTTGCCATAAATTTTTGGCATAAATTATAAAAATACAGAGCTTATCATTGCTTCCCAGGCCCCCAGTTGGCATGTCTATATTTCCAGCTTCATCACTAGCAATTCTAGAAATGATTCAACTACGTGGTCTTCTGCCAGTGCCCAGAAGGTGCTAGGATCTCTCCCAGTTTAGAGACATCTCACAAACTCCCTTCCGGCAAAATGAAAGGAGGAAAAAGAGGAAGCCAGGAGTAAGGTTATACCCACATTTGTTGGGATTGGGTAATAAACTTGATGTTTAGTTTCCTAGTAACCAAGGCAAGGAGAGATACAAGATCGGACACATGGCTCACACTATCCATTACAAAACTGAGTTCAGTTTCTCAGGGCAAACACAGCTTTTATTGACACTGAGACCCAGGGGAGGGGAAGAGGGTAGGCAGTCTTTAAAGAATATAGTTTATAATGTGGTAAACAACATTCTCAGACACATGTTTAACAGTAAGGAAGAAGTTTCATAGGGCTATTTCTTATAACATCTCTCAATGTGGTCCTTTGTTATCTGACACATTGATAAAAGTAATCCTTTTAGAGACTAAAATAGTGTTCTTTTGTGCCCTGGCTTGATCCAAAGATAAATTTTAGAGTTTTTCAAACAACAGATGAACTATATACTCTTTAGTCTATTTTCCGTTATATTTTGCTCTCTCTCAACTGAGCTTTTCATAAATATTGAGTGGCAAGGAACTTAAGCTTGAGCATCTGACAATTAATTGACTAGTATAGTTGACTAATCGCAAGTTTTCTAAATAACCAGAGGTCTGTGTAACCCTTTTTCAGCAGAAGATTTTTAGGAATCAAACTCCTCGGCTATAAATTAGAGATAATATCAAATGGATATTGTAAAGATCAAGTAAGTAATAATAATGGTAATAATAGCAACAATTTGCAGTGGTTAACAGACACTGAGCCATTCCTAGGAGTCGCATATTACAAATTGCTTCATTTGAAAGATCTACTTTAATCCTTACAACAAACTTTAAAGTATACTTATTATTACTTCACCCATTTTGAAAAATAAAAATCTGAGAATCAGAAAATTTAAGTAAGTTTTTCAAGGTCACAGTGTTGGTAAATGGGGGAGTCAGAATCGAACTGTAGGTTAGGTAGGTTCCAAAGTTCTTACTTTTAACTATCATACTCTAACTACCCATATGTAGTGTTCAATAAGTGGGTTAATAGTATTTTAATAGAGTCACAACCTAAATTGTTAATCAGTATAAGATAAATATTATTGGAGTATTTTTATTAGATAATGTTTCATAGCCTGCAGCATTTTATTTGCTGTGACTTACCACATTTCATCAAATTTAAGAAGCCATCTACTATAAAATGCACCATCACTTTATGTACTACTAAAGAAGAAAAATGTTGCCAATTAAAGTCTGACACAACGTTTTCTTATTATATCAAACTTTAATTTTATATTTACTGAAAAACCTCTTTTAAACACATTTATACAGGAATTTTTATCATAGAGCTCTCATGCATAATTAAAGAAGCACATGCAAATGAAATGTTAAGTTATTTTGAAAACATTCAAGATCTAACTATCTTGAATTACTTTTGACTCAGAGTTGTCAATGGATAAGTTTTTTCCATGCAGTAGCAGCTTTCGTGAATTCAAGAACACAGTCATGCAGCCTTTCTTCAAAATGTCCATTGTCACCTTGGGATTTTATTCCAAGCCACTGACACATTTAGCAAGTTTTAATATGTGTACTCAGACAATTGCAATGAGTCATGACTGATGAAGATTGTAAGATGTATCTGGATGTGCAAGATGCTAAATGGAGAGAAAATGTATGTCTTAGAATAGAAAATAAACTTTGTTCTGAGTAGCATGTGCTTTGCCTGGCGTAAATATATAACAATTTCAAAGAAGATTTGCATCTGAAGTCTCATTCATCTTAGCCCAAGCACAGGAAGTATCCATTACATATCTGTTGACCAAACTGGAAGAGAGAATAGCTCTGGGATATGGGCTACTGCCTTTAAGAAATTTACTTATCCACAAAATTTCAAGGTTATTTTTTAGAGCAGATCCACTATGATAATACAATAGTACTTTTTCCCGTAGAACTGCTGTATACCATAGAAAATTATAATATTCTCTTTTCAATAGAATAAGAAAATTAATACAGATAACACATACACATGCTAGTTTCAGCATATTTTGGGTGACCCTAAATGAGTCCCCAGGTGTAAAATCAGGGGAGTTATCTTCATAATCTCCAAAGCACTTCCAACCCAAATAAGATTTCTTTTTACATGCTAAGAGGGGGAGCTAACATTCATTGTAAGCCAACTATGTACTTGTTATTTCATATGTATTATCTTAATCTTTGCAATAACTCTATTTCTATAGCTGTATTAATATATTCTGGAAAGCAGACTTCTGGACTTTAACTAATTACTTCAGGTATTGACTACTAAGGGAAAAAGCTGGGCTTCCAAGCATGTCTTAATCCATGTAAGTCCCCGACCCTCTCTATATTACATGTGTTGCCTCTCTCAGACTCCTTAAACTGTAACTTGGGAGAACACAGTGTGGGCTAAGCAGTTGCTAGGATTGTGAAATAGATACATTATATTGTTTGAATGGTCAGACTCAAAGTTAGAATGCATCTCAGTTTACTTCTGAAACCTTCCTGAGAACCCACTTTTAGCCTGTGCAGAATGCTGTAAAGTTAGAGAGAAATCACACCACTGACCTTAGGAAACTCACAGTGTAACAGCAATTTCTTGAGGACCGAACTTTATGGTGGGGACTGAGTATAGTTTACTAAGTAAAGTACATATTTCTTCCCTCATGGGTCTTGTAGTCTAATGGTAGAGAAAGACAGCACACAAGTAAACAAATATATATATATGTAATTTAAAACTGTGACAAGCTACGGTAACATGCCAGTTTTAGTATTAGAAAATAGGATGAGAGTCATATGTACAAGGTATGGACAAAGGAGGCCTTTCTGAGGAGGGGACATTTAATCTGAAGCCTGAAGGATTAGAAGAAGGCAGGTGAAAGGCACTAAAGATCATGCCAAGCCAAGGGAAGAGAATGGTTGGAAACCTCTAATGGGAAATATATTACAGAATTCAGGGAACTGAAGGGGAAAAGGTGCAAGATGAAGTTGGAGAGAGAGGCAGGACTAAAATCAGATGGGGCTTGAAATCCATATTAGACATTTGGATTTTGTTTGTATCACAAAGGGAAGACATCGAAGGCTTTTTAGTGGGGCAGACAGTTGGGGAGGGGGATTAACTTAGATAGACTGATGGGCTTTTCTTTTCTTTTTGAATACTTTGGTGTCTATGGAGAATAGAATATCATTGTGAACTACTGTAGAACAGAGGGAATTAGTAAAAAGGCTGTCATAGAAGTGAGATATAATGGCTTGAGTTAGAAGGGTGGCAGTAGGAATGAATGATTGAAAAATTAGTTATATCTGGGAATGAAAAGAGAATGAGGAATCAATACTGAGTTAAGTTGTCTGGATTGGGCAACTGGTTGACTATTGTTTCCATTGACTGCATTAGAGAATTTTGCAAGGTGAGTAATGTGGGTGAAATAGGGGAGTTTTCATATTTATTTTGAAAAATGTCAAGTTTTTGATACCCATGAAATCACTCAGGGAAGATGTCTAGTAGGCTTTTGGATATAAAAGGCTGAAGTCCAGAGGAGAAGTTTGGGCTGGAGACATACATGTAGGTTATATTTGATGCCTATATTTGTATGCAAAAACCTAAGAAGAAAGGTAGAGAAAAAATAAGGTGTTATGAGGTCAAACCCTGTAGGATTTAATATTTAGAAGTTGGAGAGAAAAGAAGGGGCCCTCATAGAAATCAGAAAATAAGTGGCCAGAAGTAGGAGGAAAACCAAGAGCAGAGTGAACCTAACAGTCATTGAAGAATATGAGATGCTGGCCAAAGGTATATGCAGGAGTTTGACCAAGAAGAGGAGCATAGAAATGGGCAGCAGCTGATGGTAGATGGAATGTGGAGTCATGAGGTCACAGTTATTTGCTAATGGGACTGATCCAGGGAGAAGCATGATTGATTAGTAGGAGACACAGGAGATGACCAAAAAGAGTGCAGTCCTTGAGCAAGTGAGAAGTGCGGAATCCAGAGGACATGCTCAGGGCCTGAGCCTTTGTTAAGAAGGACACCTTCACTGTGGTAAGAAGGTTATGGAAAGAGATATAGGCATGTTTCTAATTCTGTTTGTCATAATATGAGGATGTTCCTGTCTGATCTTTTCTAAAATAGAAAGCATTAGATGAGGTTATACTCTAAGAATGGTGGGGCAGGGGAAAAAATAATGGTTTCCACAAGATAGAAGGTCTTAACTAGTTTTTTCAGAGAAAAAGTGAAAAACATACTTACTAGAATAACCTTGTAGAATTGTTGAGCAATAATAACAGCTGCTTTGGGACTGAGATCATGACTCTAAAATAAAGTCATTCTGCCTAGATATGTGATTTTCTCCTGTTTTGGGGGTCCTGTACAGTTCATTTTGGGTTTGGGTTTGCCATGTGAGAAAAAAAAATGGTTGGAGACATGGGAATTGAAGGAGTTTGTGAGGACATAATGGACATGGATGGAAGGAAGGGAACTGTTGGCTATTAAGTAGGAGGATCAATGGATTGGACTTCAAAGAATTATTGTAAAGTAAACATTTTAGTAAGTTAGCTTGAAAGTTGCAGTTGGAGAATATGATGTGAACATTTGAGATTGTAGGTAGAGGAGAAGAGAGAGAGAGAGAGAGAGAGAGAGAGAGAGAGACTGTGTGTGTGTGTGTTTGAGAAAGAGAGAGATGGTGACGGCAAGGGGAGATGAAGTAAGGGAAGAAAAAATTTATTGGGGATCCTTTATATTCATTCAAAAGGTATATATTAAAAGGGCAGGCATTGTTCTGTTTGCTGGGGATACAGCATTGAGGTAAAAGGCATGATGTTGAATAGATCAACTGCATGAATGTGGAAATCACTTAGAAGGAGGAAAGTGGGTGGAAGAGAAGGAACGAGTGAGGCAAAAATTAAGGCTTTTGATGGTAGAGGAAAATTATTGAATCTAGGGATTTAACCAAGTATAAGGCACAGCATTAACGGCCCCTGTGTAATACTATTAACAACAGCAGAATGAGTAATAATAACAATAATAATAGTAAATACTTAGATAATATTTATGTGCCAGATACTGCACTAAGTATTAACATATATTAATTCATTTCATTCACACAGCTACCATACAAAATGGGTATTATTATTCCATTGTTCTGAGTAAACTTGGTTTGAGAGGAAGGAAGGGAGGAGAAGGTAAGAGCTTGATTGGATTCATGGAGGTGGGAATGGAGAGGAGTCATCAGGTGAGGAAAGATGCCAGAGGAGGTCTGGACTTGCAGCAGTGACTGAGGGAAATTGGCAGGTAAGGTACGGTAGGATGATCCCTAATGGCCTTCCAGTTCAATGGGGTAGTGAACTCGAGTGCTGGATTCACAAGATGGGTGGTGCCTTCAATGGTAGCTCTTTCCTCAGAGAGCAAGAAGAGTGTAGTAGTCAATCCCCATCAAGGGATGCAAAAGATGATTCTGCCAAGGGAAGAAGGGGAGGTGAACTCATATCTGCCCCCTAATCCCTTCTATTCTTTGACTATTTCTGCTTTAATTACTTAAGATGATAGGGCTTTTCTGACTGGTATGAGGAGGTATCTCATTGTGGTTTTAATTTGCATCTCTCTGATGGCTAGTGATATTGAGGATTTTTTCATATGTCTATGGGCCCTCTGTATGTCCTCCTTGGAGAAGTGTCTATTCAGGTCCTTTGCCCATTTTTTAATTGGATTGTCTATCTTCCTGGTATTGAGTCATATGATTAATAAATCTATAAACAACAAGTGCTGGCGAGGATGTGGGGAAAAGGGAACCCTACTGCACTGTTGGTGGGAATGCAGACTGGTGCAGCCACTATGGAAAACAGTATGGAATTTCCTCAATAAACTAAAAATGGAACTGCCTTTTGACTCAGAAATTCCACTGCTTGGAATATACTCTAAGAATCCCGAATCACCAATTCAAAAGAACTTATGCACCCCTATGTTCACAGCAGCGCTATTTACAATAGCCAAGTTCTGGAAACAGCCTAACTGCCCATCAGTAGATGAGTGTATTATAAAACTGTGGTACATTTACACAATGGAATACTATGCAGCAGAAAGAAGGAACTCCTACCTTTTGAGGCAGCATGAATGGAACTGGAGACTATTTTGCTTAGTGAAATGAACCAATCAGTGAAAGACAAATGCCATATGATATCACTTATAAGAGGAATCTAATGAACAAAATAAAGTAACCAACAAAATAGAACGAGAGGCATGGAAACAAGGAACAGACTGACAGTGACCAGAGGAGAAGGAGGGAGGGGGATAACAGTGGAAAGAAGGGGAAAGGACTAAAGAACATGTAAGAATGATCCATGGACATGGACAATGGCATGGGAATTGACTGTGGGAATGGGGCGGGGAGGGAGGGTAGGTGGAAGAGGGCAAAGGGGGAAAACTGGGACAACTATAATGGAATAACAATAAGAAAATCTTTAAAAAAAAAGATAGGGCTTTATATGAGATTTTTTGGGGGGGAAACAAAGGCTTTGTTTAAAAATTATAAGGGTATGATTAAAAACCTCTTGTCTAGAGGATGATTTAATCTTAAGAATATTCAGTCTAATCCTGTCATTTTTCAATGAGTGGGTAGGACTTGTTCCAGGTTACACAGTGAGTTCATGTAGAATCAGGTTATTTCTCCTGACTCCTAATCTAGTGCTCTTTACTATACCCCTCTGACCCAAGTTTAGAGCCCTAACAAGTTCTCTGGAGTAAAGAGTGCAGCAAGCTTCTGCCAGCTCTTACCCTTTCTCTGTGTTTGGTCTCTCTCTGGATGGCAACCCACAACTGGAATTTAAAAAACATCCATGTTATGTTAATTATGCCAACTCCTATTTCTGCTTGCTCTTCTATTAAGAAATCATTCATTGTTTTGTCAGTAATCTTGCCTGCAGAGGGTTGAGGCCTCCCAGAAGGCTTTGCTCACCCTGGCAGCAGTACTGGGCTCTCCACTTGCAGAACTACTGGCAGAAAGTATTTTCCCTGATGGCTTGGAGAATCTAGATAGGGCAATCTGTTCTTTTGTTTGCAGTCAGCAGAAAAGCCACTGTTCTTTCATTAAATAGAGCTCATCATCCTTCCCCTTATCTGCTTTGCTGGTCTTTTTTTTTTTTTCTTTCTTTCATTCATGTTTAAACTGTAGAGAAACTTCTTGTTATTAAAAACCTGGTGTTTCAGAATGGATCGGCATGGATTTTCCTATGTTTTTGTTCACTGATGTATCCCAGGCATCTAGAGTAGTGGCTAACACATAACAAATGATCAGTACAATTTGTTGAATGAGTGGATGCATAAACAAATAAATGAACGGATAAATTGATACTTAAAGTTTGATATCAGAGAAGTAGCTGTGGAATGGACCATCTGCTCCAACCTTCTCACAATACAGAAGTCTGGGAGTCAAGAATCCTGGGTACGAGTCTTGACTGGAATAAAGAAGTGCATCAAACAGAGAAACAACTTGCCAAGGTCACTTGTTCAGACAGGCAATGTAATTAGATGTCAACTGTGGTCTCCTATTGTTTGAGATTCAAATGAAATTAGCTTGGCTCCCACCCCACGTACAGTGTGAACTCTAAATCCCTCTCAACCTGAGCTTTGTGTGGGTTGGAGTCAATTTTGGTATTCTGAGCTATTGCTGAGTCAAAGCTCTCTGAATTAGTATAGTTTATGGATTATCTTTCTGTCCGTCATATGATGTTCTTATTGGCCCAGACAAGGAATTCAGCTCCTCTCCTGGATATAACTAAATTCACTCACACACACGCACGCGCACACACACACACACACACACACACACACACACACACACACTCTCTCTCTCTCTCTTACTCATGTGTGTCCATAGACACACACACATATGCACACACAAAATTAACCTAATGTATAAAGCTTTTGTATGTGGATAAGATTTTTATGAAGATTTGGAGACATGAAAAAAATTATATTATGCAAAAAAACCCCTTTAATATTAGTCACATGTGTTCTTAAAATATCTTTAGCTATTTCTACTGGGTTTCCTCTTCCTCATATCTTAATTCATACAAATATAGAGATTATCTTTATTTCTATATATGTATATCTGTATATCTTAATCCAATTCTCCCACTTCCCTCTCCCTTCTTCTCTGTCTGCCTCATCTTTAGATTCCATCTTTTGCTCCCTTGTCACCATTTGAAGCTCACAACCATACGATTTAATCTTCTTTTCCAAATTAAGGCCATTCCCTTCTCAGGATGTTCCATTCTAATAATGTTATTGGAAGGATACTGAGGTATTTCATAGCATTTATAGAAAAGTTGAACAACAAAACCCTGGAGGAACTCTGCAGGCATCACTTGGGGGATCTCAGCAGTGAAATTCATGAATTGCCTAACCAGGTGTTAACATGAATATGATTCCATGTTAACAAAACAAGATCTGTTCATCCATTTCCAGTTTTAAATTTCCCAAAGAGGAACTCTCATTGTTCTGACATATGTCAGTTGTTGACCTGTGGTTCAATGAGCTATGTCTATGGGCAGGAACATGTTGGACAGAAAAGGTTGTGTGTCCACCCCTGGGTATCAGAGCTATTTCCAGGGCATGCAAAGTCACTGGGGTTCAGTAGCCATCCCAAGCAGTATCTTCCACACTGCTTCTCTTAGAATTAAACTTCAGTTAGTACTCTTTATTTATTCAAAAGGTATTTACTAGGACATCCTCAGACATGGACTGTGGGTGCTAGAAAATAGAGACAAATAAAAACGTGTGGGAATCTCTGGTGATAGGAGTGAGGAACTCTTGTGAGGTTGTATGTATGATTGAAGCCAGAAGATAAAACCCTTTTAATAAAGACTTGAGTATCCAAGAGAAATCCAGCTAGAAACACCATTACCCATTGTTATGGATATCTCAGGAAAGTTGTATAGTACTCTAGTCTTTCATAATGGTTTTGAAAGCACTGGAGGCCCTCACCAAAGAAAGAAGTATTTTGAATCCATTGTAGTTGGGCAAAATGAACCCTTAGATGAGTTGGTGAGAAATATATTTTCAAATGATAACCACTTCTTTTCACTTAAAGAGGTTTCTGTACTCACTTATCATTTCTGTACAAAGGTACAATTATTTTAGAGAAAAGAAAAAAAATGTGGCAATAACAGAATTATCATCACACAAATGAACATTTATTGAGAACTTATTGTATCGAACATTGTACTAAGAGTTTTCCATACATGTGTACATTCTATCATCAAAGTAATTCTGTAAATCAGGTGCTTTTATGTAGTAGGCATCCTTATTACTTTAATTTAGAGATAAGGAAACTGACTCTCAGAGAGACCAAGGGAATCTCCCATGTCACACAGCTACTAAATGTCAGAGCCAGGATGCTGGCATAGATCCACTGACTGCTGTGCTTATACTCATTAATATTATGCAGAGAGGCTCCCATATGATCCCATGAAGTATGGTGAAAAGAGGATAGTATTGAGATTAGGATATCAGGATACCTAGGATATCAGGCCTAACTCTCTCTCAGCTAATTATATGACCTTAGATAAACTGTTTCTTCTCTGTGCGACTCACTTTCCTGCAACTGGTGGGGCATGGGCCGAGCTCTAAAAACCCTTTCAGTGCTAAGGTTCCGTAGTCCTGCAAGCTCTCCAAGGCCTCTTTAATGCCTGTGCCCTATCAATTCTTGCAGTTCACAAACACTGCTTGGAGAGAGTGGTCCTCGGGAGTGAATGAGAGCACAGCTCCCGAGTTTCTTCTCATTGTATTCTCTCCATCCAAAGGGAGTTTGCATAGGCCACCCCTGTCTTGCTATCTGGCAACATTTGTTTACATTAAGCCATTCAGTACATGTTAGGTAGCTATACTCTTAATGTTAGTGCCTAAAATAAGTAAATGCCTAACATTTTCTTTTGGTCTGGTAAAATACATTCCACTTGATAACAAATCCACATCAGCAAAATATTTAATAGTGGTTGAGGGCAGAAAGTTAGGGTGAAAGATTGAAATTCAGATTGTTGGCAGACACCCTATTTTCCATATAAGAAATGTGATATAATCCTCCAGCTCCATGGGGATATTATGTGGGAGAAAAGAATTGGTAAACAGAGGAGTCTGTGGAGCCTTTTTTAGGCAGTCAATAGAAAAAAAATCTCAGCCGTATCTGGAAGTGAATATTGGGTCATTCTTATTTCTGTAGGACCTCATGGAACCCACTTAGGGCCAGAGTGGCCTACTATAGGAGGGAGGTTAGGAGTTCCCTGAACTTTCTTCTGTATCTTTGAGGTTTGACGTGAGTGGATGGGACACAATAGAAGTGAAACAGAAAGAGCCCTTGGGCTTGAATTCTGAAGACCTTGGTAGGATCCCAGCTCTTTCACATAGGGGCTCTGTAAAACTAGGTCAAGTCACTTAAATTTTATGATCCCCACTCTTCTTCGACTATAAAGTGAAGAAAAATATTCAGGGGGTTAGTATCGTTATGAAATGAAGAGGAAAGAAGAAAAAATATTTTATTAAGCATCTCTTACATTCTAATTCTTCTCTTCACCTTCCTGATTATGAAATAAAATAAAACCTGTTTCTCCATTTCATGTATGATGATGTTCATTCCTTTTATAAACATGAATTATAGCCTTCCCTGGGGGTGATCCAGTAAAATACTGGATTCAGATACATTACTAAATAATTAAAATGACTTAAAGTGTATTCCATGTGCAGAATAATATGGAGACACAGAGGAATGAACACTGAATGCCCTCAGGAGGATGCAGAAAATGCCTCTCAGAGGAGGAAGTGTTTTAGCTTAACCTTGCAAGATGATGATATCTAGCAGGGAAAGGAAGAGAGAGAAGGTGCTTAAGAAAGAGGATCAGGATGAGCTGTGGCCTGGAGGATGGGCCAGCTCATGTCCCATTCCTGGATAATGAGGCATCTCCAGTAGGTTGGGCATAGGTCAGTGGAGTGGTGAGGGCCCAGATTAGCTTGTGACAGGATTACTGAGAGTTTCAAAAACCAAATTCAGATTTTATTTTATAAGTAATAGAGACTTAACACAATTTTGTTTTTAATGGAAGGGAGGTTGTAATGATTTTGCATCATATATAAGTAAATGGTAGAGATTTTTGGATCTGAAGATTAGAAGTCAGAAGAACATCAGTCAAATATAACATGCTTTGCATGGTGACCATTGGCAAGTGGCTTAAATTATCTAGAACTAAATTCCCTGAGCTTTGAAATGTGGAGTGTAGACTCTATAGTAAAACAAGTGTCAATTATTGATTCCACAAGGATTTCCCCATATGAACAGTTGGGCCAGGTGATTTCTGAGGTCTTTATCAGCTTTAACATTCTAAATGTTCATGTGTCAGAATTGTTCCCTAGCCTTTTCTTATAGGTGCTGTATTCAAATCCAGTTCTTCAACCTGGGCTTCAGTCTTACCTTTGATCCTCTTACCTACCTGGAAATCTTCTCAGAACTGTGCATGCATCATCCCAAGAGGCCAGGGCTAAAGGACCTCTTTCTCTGTTTTGCAAAGAGAATTGCTTTACTCATAAACAGGGAGACAGAAACCATAAGCCTTCAGCACTGGACTACTTTTCTGAATTCTCTATCTGGGACCCAAAAGACAGAAACTGTTGGGTTAGTACTGAAAAGCACTGAAAATGCTGAGGAATATTGGCTTTACTGTGTAAGCAGGAAGTCAGTGCCAAGGAACTGGTGGTTTGTCTGTTCTTATACTGAGCCATGTGGAAATTTATATTGAGTATCGGAGTACTGCTAATCATAGATGTTCAAGACAGAATAGGGATCTGAATTATGAGTCAGGGGATAGGACCCTAGACCTAAGTGGACCTTACAAAAGTTTCTTTATGTCCTTTAGCATCTTAGCAGTGGGTTTGTGGCTGGCATGGAAGTGAAGTGAGAATAAGTGATAGAATCTTGTTTTAGTAGAAACAGCAAATGACCTTGGAGTCAGAAGACCCATGTTCAAGTTTTAGTACAGTTAGATCCAAGTTGTACATGTCTTCCAACAAGTCAGGCCTTTTGAGTCTTGATTTTCTCATTTGTATAACGGGCATTATAATAGTATTTACTTCACAGAGGGGTAATGAAGCTCACTTTTCAAAATGGATTCTTTATTTATTAAATTGATTCAATGGATCCTTACTAAAATCCTATCATGTTTCAATAATTATACTGGTATTAGAGATACAATAGTGAACAAGATATACAAAGCAAATACTGTAGAATTGTAAATCACAATGTTAATATTTCATATTATTATAGTGGGTCCAGAAATTTTATTCATACCATATAGATAAAATGTAGTATCTTCCTTTCTGTAGAAAACAGCCATGGTCTTCCTCAGGAGCTCCTATGTACTGGAAAGCTTAAAAAAAATAGTAACACTAAATTTTACTCAAAACTAGTTAACTTGTTTCTGTATTATAATCATAGTGCTTCTTTATATATGCATTGCTCTTTAGGTAAAATTGCCTGGACTCTCAGATTTCTACTTTCCTCCCCTGGTCTCCCTCTCCTTTCAAAAATAATATCTGTTGGTACTGACCTTGTGGTGAGAAGGGGAATTGGAGTTTTGAATCCATAAGATGTTCTCTGGATCATCCTTCATTTTGGCTGTGGAGTGGCTGGTTTGGGTTATTCCTCGGGCAGAAGACCACCAGGGTGTACCAGCCCTGCTGAGGCCATCTGCCTTAGTCAACTTGGGCTGCTATAACAAATACTGTAAACTGCATGGCTTAAATAACAAACATTATTTTTTCTCATAGTTCTGGAGGCTAGAAGTCCAAGATCAAGGTGCTAGCTGATTTAGTTCCTGGTGAGGACCCCTTCCTGATTTTTATTGTAGATGGCCACCACCTCGCTCAGTGCTCCCATGGTGGAGAGAGACTTTGTCTCTCATGTCTCTTCTTTTAAGGGCACTAATCTCATTCAGAGGGGTCACTCCTTATGACTTCATTTATTCCCAGAGGCCCCACCTCCAAGTATAATCCTACTGGGAATTAGGGCTTTAACAAACGAATTTTGAGGGAACACAAACATTCAGTCCATAGCAGTATCTGCTGCTAAACTGCTAAAACCTACTGCTGGTGACCTTGGTTCTCTCTCTCCCTCTCTCTCTCTCTCTCTCAATCCCTCCCTCCCTCGCTTAGTTGATCAGTACGTCAAGTCCTGTCTGGAGGACAGTCTCATATTGCCTCTGTACGGTCTAGGTCAGGTGGCCTGCCACTGCAGTAAGGACCTCTAACTAGCAAAGTCCCAACCAGACTTTCAGTTCACTGCTGAGTCCTCTTATGTGGCAATACAGGAATTCCCAGTTCTTGTTCATATCCCACCAAGTTGTTGTTATGGGGGCAGCCCAAGGGAAGTCTGTTTGGTAAGCCCCACACTGAAAATAGAATACCCTCTGAACTCTGTTTCTCTCATACTTTTCTATGTTTTTAAAATATCTCACCTCAAACACAACACACACACACACACACCCCAAACAGATTTTACATTGTCGAGACTTAGGATTTGAACCCAGGTCTCTCTGACTCCAAACCCCATGCTGTTATTTTATATAGAGTAGTCTTATTTGGAAACATGTGCTGGTATCATCAGGTTTATGTATTGATAGATGTTTAGAACTGAAAAGCTCATTAGAAGTCATTTATTTCATTTGAAAAATTAGAAAACTGAGGCCCATAAAAGGATGATTCACCCAAGGCGGCCCAGTAGCTGTAGGCCTCTGCACCTTCTTTCTACTGGGCCCTGAGCAGCTCATATAACAAGGAAGCTCTCACTGCTCCAAGGCCCAGGCACTTTCAGTTGTCTCTTCTCCTAAACAACAATTTGGATTTGAATGTCACCTCTACCACCTGCTGATTAATGCATCTTACTGAAATCTTCTAAAACTCAGTGTCCTTATCTTTCAAATGGAAAAATATAACATCTGAACTGGTAATTATTAGGATGAAAGGAAATAAATGATGCAAAATGCCTAAAATGCCCTGCACAGAGTAGGATCTCAATAAAGAGTAGTTTCCTTCTTTCCCAGTTCCTTAGTGTTGTTACCTGGAACGCTCTCAGAGTCTGACTGTGAAACTGTGCCTGCTGTGTCACTTGAGCCAGGCCTGACTCTGTGACCGTTGCCTGACTCCCTGGACTTCAGCTATTGCCAGCTTCAACTTCTCATCCCTGGTCCCATCAGGCGGTCTCCAGGGCCGTGGCCTGCCAGGCCAGACTTCTACCGGGCCTGTGTTCATTCCCTCTCTACCCGCTGTCCAGTCTTGCTAGAACTTTATGCCTCGGGACCTGTTGCCAGTCAAATGTGGTGACCCTGAGTTCTGTGGTGAGCACTGTGAGGCATCATCTAAATTCCTCTCAAAGGAAGCCTTATTATCTCATGTTCTGGAAGTGCTTTCAATAGACAGCCTTCAGCTGTAAGCCTGCAAGTCCCTTCAGGGAATGCCTCAGCTACACAGAAATGCCCAGCCCAACATCCTGCTCCTTCTTGGGGATTACATATTCAGTGACTGTGGACGCCCAACTTGGGACAGCTCTGAAAGGTCATTCTAGCTCCTGAGCTCCCCAAGAATGTGGCTGAGGCTGCCCCTGGGCTTGCATCACAGCTCACTTTCCCTCTACCCACCAGTAAGCCTTCTTCTAGCCCCTCCTTTCCACTGGTGTCTTCCTTGTCCCAGGACACTCCTTAAATATTCTGAGGGCTAATCTCCACTTCAGCTTCAGCTTCATGGTCTATGATTAAGGTCTCCTCAAATTGCATTCAGTTACCAACACTATCAGACTGTCAGTCCTGTTCTTGTCCAGCAGACCCTGGACTGTCCCTGCCCACACTCTAGAATACTGTGTGCGCGTGCGTGTGTATGCGTGTGTGTGTGTGTTTGTGTGTGTGTGTGTGACAGTGAAAGAGACAGAGCCTTGCTGCTCTGGCACCAAAGAAGCCAAAGTCACAAGGAGGCCTTCTGACAACTTTCTGATCCTGGGTTGTATTTGAGTGGTTTGAGTGAAGTCAACTATTAGCTGGACTTTAATCTAGAACAACCTCTGTTCTTCTTGCCTCCGCCTTACTCTGCTAGGCCCTCAATAATAGGCACACAAGGATAAACCAACCCACTTTTTCACTGAAGCTATCACAATGTAGGGTGAGGCAGGCATTGCATAAATAAATTATAATAAGCTTCGATAAGTGCAATTAAAGAGATACTTCCTGCCCCAAGGACCTTGGATGATAATTTTTCCTGGCAGAGTCATTCTGCTGATTAAAGGAAGCCACATAGTACCATGCCTGGCACAGAGAGACAGTTATTGACTCAGATCATCTATTTTGCGGGCTAGGAGATTGAGTGCCTGAGACATTAAGTGACTTGCTTAAGTCCCCATAGATAGTTAATGGCCAAGCTGGGACCAGAACTCAAGTCTCCAGATTTACACTCTAGGACATTTTACACTATGCACGTTGCCTCAAGAGGGTGAAATGTGTGTGTCTCCTTAACTAGTACTGTTTTCAGACCTGAACTTTTGGGAACCCGGCAGCCTCCCTCACAGCTTAGACACACCATATACCTGGTTTCAGGCAGTGCTTTCAAGTGTTTTTGTTCTTTGCTGAAATGAGCCCGGCAATTGGGCAGTATTTCTGTTCCCACATTTCATTTCCCCTTCACACTTAGTGGGATGACAGAGAAGCATGAGACCACAGCAGTGACATTTATATGAAAAAGACCCATTGTGCCCTTTGTAAGGAGCAGTGCACAGCTCTAAGCCATACTGCTTTCCCATTTGCCTTCCTCTGGGAGGCTCTGGCAAGAACCTGGCTCGCCAGAGGGAGCTGCCCAAGTCCTCAAACCGGGAATTATATTCTGTAATTAAAATCAATAGCAAAACAGACACACAGCAGAAAGGTCATAGAACACAACAGAAAACCGTTGGGTAGCATATTGCCAGGTATCAAAATAGAGTTTTGAACTTTTCTTTAATCTACAAATGCCTAAAGCCATCTGTGGGAGAGAGGCAGTATGCCAAGCTCCAGCCTCCTTGGGAAGGGTTTAGCTAAAGAGAAGTGTTCCTGTTGGAACCCCTCAAGGCCCAGCTTCACTAGCCCAGCATTGCCCCTTTAAAGTTTTGGGTAACCCTTATATTCTTAAGCCAGTGCCAGGTTGGAGTGAACCCCTTGCCCTGGAGATCTGTACTCAGCCTGTGTCCTGAAACCTTCACCTTGGCCTGTCTGATGCTCTCTTTCTTACGTTCCTTATGGAATCCCTGCTTCCTGAGCTATTGCTGACCTCACTTTTCCCCTTTTGGTATGATGATTGATTTTACTTTTTATGGCATTTTTCCGTCCTCAGATTTTATCTGTTCTCACATCTCAGGCTCTACAGTCCTGGCCTAAACTAGCTCAGCCTCTGGAGCTTTCCCAGTGCTGTCTCGTGTCTTCCTTGTTCAATGTGACCGGACAACAAGGACTTAGACGTAACTTCATCTCCTCCCCTCCATATGCATTTCCAGGTGAAGTCTTCCTCCTTTGTTTAGATACAACATGTGAATGCTGGTCTTCTGTATGGGCCAGTGATGGAGCGGGGCTGGGGGGATTCACATGGTGTGTTTAATTCCTACAGATTACATAGTTAGATCTGTTTTACAGATGATCTTGGAGGGAAGTGACTTTTCATACTGTAGCAAGTCAGTGAGAAAGTCACAGTTCAAGATTCCAGCACAGCTTATAACACGCTGAACTTTTCAATCAGATAGAGTAATATGTCCACAGAGTCAGGAGGTCCGTAATAGGAATGTGTATAAAGCAGACTTAGTTAAGTAACTGCTTAGAGCCAAAAGGTTTTTAGTTTTCAAGTACTGGACCCTAGGCAAAAAAATCATTGTTACTGTGAAATTCATGGGTGACCCCTAGAGGGTCCAGGTACGTTGATGAATCAGAGCTTTGGTTTGTTTTTAAGCTTTTTACTGAAGTATATATATAAACATAAAAGTGAACTTATAAATATATAGTTTGATTATTTTCACAGCCTGAACATACCTATTTTACCAGCACCCAAGTTAAGAAACAGAATATTACCGGCATCTCAGAAGCATTTCTTGTGCTCCCCATTCCCAATCACTACTACCCTGACTTAGTCCCATAATTTAGTTATCCATGTTTATGGCATCTGGGCACTTTCTAGTTTTGTATATTACAAATAGTACGGTAAGAATATTATTGTAAATGTCTTTTGGTGCACATAGGTATGTATCTCTGTTGGGTATATGAGTATGCATATAGTATTAGTTTCAACAAATTTAGTGGCTTCAAACAACACAAACTTATTCTCATACACTGCTAGTGGTAACAAGTTCAAAATGAGTCTTATGGGCTAAAATCAAGGTGTTGGCAGGGCTGATTCCTTCAGGAATTTTTAGGAGAAAATCTCTTTTCTTGCTTTTTGTAGCTTGCAGAACTACATTCCTTAAACCCATTGGTTTATGACTCCTCCCATAAAAGCCAGCAGCATAGCATCTTCAATCTCTTTGCTTTTGTCTCTACATTGCCTTCTCTTATAAGAATGCTTATGATTGTATCAGTTTCACTCAGATAATCCAGGATAATCTTCTCATCTCAAGATTCCCAACTTAATCACATCTGCAAAGTCTTTGTTGGCATATAATGTAACATATACAGGTTCCAGGGATCAGGATGTGGATATTCAACCTACCATATATATGTTCCACTTATAAATACAGCCAGTACTACCAAGTGATGCTCCTAGCAATGCATGAGAGTTCTGGTTGCTCCACACCCTCATTAAATCTCAGTCGATTGCATTCTTTTCACTTTAGCCAGGGCTCTTGTTTCCAGCCTGGCTAACAAAACCATCCGGAAAGTCAAACTTTCTTTATCCACAGTTAGCACAAGCCCCTTCCCCTCTAAGCACAATATTTCCTCCTCATTGCTATTTCTGTTAAGGAAGAATTTTTTTTTTTTTAAGTGAGCTCTATTCTACAAAGAAATAAGATACCTGAGGAGGTGATAAACAGTTTGTCACCAGATGTATTCAAACAGAAACTAGATAAACATTTGTAGGAAAGCTGGATAGGCACATTCAGTATTGAATAGATGTGTCCTCTTAGAACAAGGCAGAGATTTGAAGTTGAAGGATGTAGGTCAACACCTTCTCCATGTCTTGTGTAACCACGAACAAGTTGTGTAACTTCTACAAGCTTCGGTTTCCTTTTACAATGGAGATATTACTAACTTCATGTTTGTGGTGGTGGGCAAATGCTACATCCTCCGAGTTACTTAGTCACATAATCATTTCTGTAGCATGGGAGGTATAGATATAAGTATTTAACATATTTACCTATAATTGAATTAAAGCACCAACACACTGGACTGCAATGACATACTGTTTCTTGCATGGGTCTTTGCATTCTATACAGGCAGGTGTGTTACGGTGTGTTACCATAAATAGCACATGGTAGGTGTAAAAGAATGAATCTTATTTCTGTCATAGGACTGGTCAGAGAATCTAATAAGATATTGGTGATAAAAACACTTTCTTAGAATTTCAGAACCCTTCAAGATGCATTATGTTATTTTTGTCATTAGCTTTTTTGTTGTTGGTGTTCCTGGCAGTAAATCTCTGGGTCAGTTGCTGAAGCAGACTTGAACCCCTCACCAGGATGGATGCTAGGAGGAGAATGACATCTGTCCCACTTGAATTTCTCTTTGAGGAACTTGGGGTGATCTCTACAGGACACTAGTTCTTCCTCTCTAAAGAGTAGCCCCAATTACTGGTGATAATTAGTTGCAATTTAAGTTCCTCAAGGCAATTTGTGGAGGTGCAAATTGCATCTAGGCTCTCCAGGATTTGATGGCCTTTCCCTTGATGTCTCATCCCATCTCTCTTCCTATGAAATAAGAGCAGAAGATGGAAAAGGTGCCTTAATGGGACCAAAACCTAAAGGTCATCTTTACAAAGGGCCTCCTTTACCACTCTCCTCTTCAGAGTAAACTTCAAGTACCCGTCAGGTGGCTTCAAGTGGTTGGGGAGCCAGAGCGGTGTTCTGAGGAAGAGTCATTTACTCTTTAATTTGTATATGTCTGAGACTTTGTGCTGAGTGCTGAGAATGCAGATGTGAGCAGATGTGGGCCCCATGTGCTTGAGTTGCTCAGTCTAGTAGGAAAGACAGATATGAAAATAGACAACTGAAAGGTAGTCTCATGATGATACTAGAAAGATAATTGGGGAATGGTTTCTTTTTTTACTATTGAAGGCATTAAAAAAAATACCTTTGGCCTTCTTTTCCTTTTCTGTGATAAAACAGAAAAATACACTTGAAGGATGGAGGGCAGGTTCTTGCCTTATTAGCCAGTGCCTTTGTTTTAGGGAGTAAAGAATGATGGGCAGGGCCCAAACCAGAGGGGAGATAGCAAAGGACTCTGCTTTGGGCTTGTTTCAGGGTCTGGGAGTGTGAGAGGTGAAGGTAAAAGGTCCTAGGTCCTTCCTTAAGTGGGAAAGGAGGGAAAGATATCTGAAAGGATCCCTTTTCAGGAATAAAAATGAATAGATAATACTTCATATTTCCAGACATCTTCAAGATGTCAAGCTCTGTCATAGAATCCTTGATTTTATTACCAGAATCCTCAAACAACACTATGAGATACACGTTATTTCACCCATTTTGTAGACAGAGAAATAGACTCAGAGACTTCAAGACTCTTGAAAAATCACACAGCTAGTAAACTGTAGAGCAGAACTTTATTCCAGGTCCTCTAACACAAAGGACTGTCTTCCCCTCACAGGACATACTCCTTCTGTTGTTATGGGATCAGTCATTCCAGCCTAAACTTATTTAAAGTTATTGACTAAAGTGCAGTCCTTTTGTTGTCTTAAATGAGTTGTTTATTTTACATTCCCTTGAGTTTTAGGGTAGTGTGTAGTTAACGAATGAATTAAATAATTGATTGAGTCCATTTTTTTCTATTAACATTATAACAGTAGTTCCATCAATATGAAAGTATGAATGTGTCTCAGAGAAGTTCCTTTGACATTATAATGACTAGATTAAAATTTCAAATATAATAATGAAATTCTAATTGTTTTAGAGAAACAATTAAAAAAGCCTATATATAAATGCTCTGAAAAAACTATGTGGTATTCATGAAGTAGCAAAAAGGAATTTTCAGAGAAGTTAATATGAAAAAATCACATAATTTTCATTAAATTGGGCTTTAATGGCAAAATAATAGTCATTTAAAGAGAATCTTTTGTTTCTAGCCTTATAGTGAACAGAACAAGTGTTGGCAGGTTAAAACATACACATACAATGTGGCAATTTAGACAAAGGAGTATAATCTAAATTCAGGGTTATTTAAAGCTTCCCATGACCTTCTTTAAATAAATCTGTAGGTTATATTCCATTTGTCCCACCTGAGCATCTCCTTACACTTTCCCTGTATCTTCAACCTTGCCCTGAGGCTGACTTGTGTTGATCACATCAACGCACTCCCTTGACATACGTTTTCAGTTGTGGGTCAGCAGATCAGGAATACTACCAAAAGATCATCAATAATGTTGTAGTATTTATTTCTTCAGTTTTCTCCCTGAGGTGGGTCATGCTGGCTGGCTATGTAACTTGATTAAAGCACAGGTGCAGTAAAGTGCCCCTCTCAACACAGACCCTCAGCTTCTAGGGTCTCGTGAACGCTCTATCCCTTTTCCCCTTGCTGCCTCCAGGTGCTATCCAGCCTCAGGTACCACTCTACCCATTCCAATTCCTACATTCTGCTTCCACCTTTGAAAACAGTCCTACTTAAAACTCCCTTCCTGCATTATCTGGTTTGAGTGTGCCACCTACTTTCATGCTGGGTCCCTGAGTATTAACTTTATCATCTCATCTCGGTTTGTTTTTTATTTTTTGTTTCACAAATCATGAAATTGTTTCAGTTCAAGCACTAAATTTTAGACAAATCCCATCATCTCTTTAGACTTTAATTGAATTACCTCTAAATTGGGGATAATAATTTCTGCATCTAAGGCTGTTGTAAGAACTAAATGATGTAATCTGAGAGAGCGTTTAGCACAGTTACTGGCAAATAGTAGGAGCTCTGAAGCCATTGGTTTTCCTTTTCCTTTCTTTTATGAATTGCTTAGCACTGCATTTGTCAGAGGGGAGTATATGATTTTGGGGAATTGATGGAGAAAGCAGCGCTATATCTGTCACATTCATAAATGTGTCAGCGAGTTTGTAGGCACTGGAAGGTGCCCAGGTTGGGCACTGCTTGGCAGGAATGTCAATTCTGGGAACTAAAATGAAAAGCCAGTCTAGATGAATGGAGATTTTGTCCCCTCCTTCATAATGCAAGACCCAATTCACCATTTTAAAAGACATTATCAATTAACTGGACAGGATTCTCTAGTAGTGTCCACACTGCAAGGGATAGGAGTTTAAGGTGAGCTTGTTTCTTGGTCTACTCACCTATCCTCACCTGGATTCTCCACCATCCCTTGAATAGGACTTTAGAAGTGGCCTTGCTAAGTAAAATATGGTACAGAGAGAGAGAGAGAGAGTAAGGCAAATGCTGCATCATTATATCACTTATACTATGAAATCTAAAAAAAAAAAAAAAGAAAATGTTGAACTCATAGAACCAGAGAGTCAAAAAATGGTTTCTAGGGGCTGAGGATGGAGGAAATAAGGAGAGGTTGGTAAAAGGGTACAAACTTTCAGTCGTAATATGAATAAGGTCTGAGGATCTAATGTAGTACATGTCAGTATAGTTGATAATACTGTATTACATAATTGCAAGCTGCTAAGAAAGGAGAACTTAAGTATTCTCATCAAAAAAAGAAAAAAGAAAAAGAATAAATATGTGAGGTGATGGATATGTTAATTAACCCAATGATGGGAATTCTTCCACAATGTATACATATAGCAAATCATCGTGTTGTGCACTTTAACCTTCTGAGACAGCATGGATGGAACTGGAGAATATTATGCTAAGGGAAATAAACCAGTTGGTGAAAGACAAATGCCATATAATATCAACTATAAGAAGAATCTAATGAACAAAGTAAGCTAACAAACAAAATAGAACCATAGTCATGGAAACATGGAACGGACTGACAGTGACCTGAGGGGCGAACGGAGGGGTGATGGTGGAAAGAAAGGGATGAGGGTAGTCAGAGAACAGGTCTGAGTGACCCACGGACATGGACAGCAGTGTGGGAATTGACTGTGGGAGCAGGGGTGGGCTGGGCGGGAGAGGGCAAAGGGGGGGAAATTGGGACCACTCTAATAGAATAACAGTAAAAAAATAATGGTGTGTTGCTAAAAGAATAGATTAAACAACTGATTTGACAGTGTAAAAAAATAAAAGTTTTTAAAAAGTACATCTTAATAATAATGAGTGGAATGTAACAGTGCCTGTTACATGGTAAGCCCTTAATAAATGTGAGCTGCTGTTATTAAAATGATCATACTTATTTTTTTATAATTTATTTATTGTTTTTTCTATTACAGTTGTCCCACATTTTCCCCCATTGCTCCTCCTCACCCCACCCACCCGTTCTCCCACAGTCCATCCCCACCCCGTTACCCTATTATTCATGTCCATGGGTCATTTATACTAGTTCCATGACTAAACCTTTTCCCTTCTTTCCTCCCTTCTCCCCTCCTGCCTCCCCCTGGTCACTGTCAGTCTGCTCCTTGTTTATAAGCCTCTGGTTCTATTTTTCTCATTTGTTTGTGTTTTTCATTAGTGTTCTGTATTAGGTGATATCATATGGTATTTTTGTTTCTTTGCCTGGCTTATTTCACTAAGCATAATTCTCTCTAGTTCCATCCATGTTGTTGCAAATGGCAGGAGTTCCTTCTGTCTCTCTGCTGCATAGTATTCCATTGTGTAGATGTACCACAGTTTTTGATCCACTCATCTACAGGTGGGCACTTAGGTTGTTTCCAGCACTTGGCTATTGTAAACAGTGCTGCTATGAATACAGGGGTGTTCGGGATTCTTCAGGTATAATCCTACCAATGGAATTGCTGGATCAAAACACAGTTCCATTTTTAGTTTGTTGAGAAAATTCCGTACTCTTTTCCACAGTGGCTGCACCAGTCTGCATTCCCATGAACAGTGCACTAGGGTTCCCTTTTCTCCACATCCTTGCCTCCACTTGCTGTTTGTTGATTTGTTGATGATGGTAAAATGATCATATTTATTAATGTTAAGAACCCACTACTTTCCCTTTTCCTCCTCTCCTCCTCTTTCCTCCTCTTGATCATCTTTGGGAATTAATAAATTTGGAAGAAAATGATTGCTTCCTCAGCTCTTTACACTATCTCATTTGATGCAGAGAGCAACTCTATTTTTATAACTGATGTATCCTTAGTTGCTATTTATTAACATAAATTTTGCCTTCATTGTATTTGATGTCATCTTAAAGAGAAAGAAATTGACTTGGAAAAAACATCCTGGTCAAAGAAGTAATTTGGAAACTAATAAGTTAATAATAAGCCATCATCCAATGCTTGACTAATTTTCACCCTTGTTTTGAAAATCTATTTGGAGGACTCAACACAGTTTTAGTCTAAAGATGCACCTGGGTTTATATAGTAAATATGATTTTAAAATATTTGTGTGACATTGTAAATAGAAATGAATTTCAAATGAGAAATTATATATAAGAATCTCAGAATATATTATATGTTGTACTCTTGATGTACATTTGATGATTTAAATCAGACGTCTTCAGTAAACTACAACATAGCGATTAGTGAGGTGATGGTGATGGTATTAAGCACTCAAATATTAAATATTTTTATTAAGGGGAAAATCTTTTTGTCTGTATTCATTTGTTGTCAATTTTTAAGTATCCCCTATGTGAGAGGTGCTGGGTATACCAAGACAGATAAGGAAAGCTCTCTGTTCTCAAGTATTTTATATCTAAGAGAAGAACACACATTTACACCCACTCATACCACACACACACACACACACACACACACGTGTGCGAGTTCATTGAAGTATATAGATGTTATGGTAATAAATCTCTTCAGGGAATAAGGACAGTGGAATCCTATACCTAACTAATTTAAAAATAAGGCTCACCTATTGCATAACAGAGTGTATTCCCTCTAATTTGGAGTCTTTCTCTAATTGCTTCTGGTCAAGGGGGGCACTTGCAGTGGACGTAAAACGATGGTGCTTGTTGACCAAGGGAACAGGGGTGCTTGCCAGTGACTCTGAATGAGGGAAATGCATGTTTCCTGGCATTGTCTGGAATGGCAACAATGAGAACCTGGAGCACTGCGGGAATCTTTTAAATATTTAGTCTGTGTCAACCCACAATTGAGGTATTTGTGTATATAACTTGACACTGAGATGAATTATACATGGGAGTCTTTTCCTATCATTTGCTCTCTGTGTGTTGACAAATGTCCTATCATTCCCTAGGAAGCACGTGCCACAGGGAATACTGCACCACTCTGCCAACAATTTACTTCTAGGGATTTTATCCCACATGCTGCTCTCTCTTTATCACAGCTACCCTTTAATTGATTAAAATGCAAGCACTGAACAGAGAACTTTTCCAGATTCCATTTTCTTAGAGTAACATTTTAGAGCTCAGATCAAATGCACTCCCTAGTGAATGTACAGTTGTTCCCAAGAGTTTGTCTCTTTGAAGTGTAAGGAAGCTCTTTGGGGTGCTTAATGCAATAGCCAACAATTACAATGAAAATTTGATTCCTATTACAAGAGAAAATAATAACTATTTTGACTTATGTAAAATTGAAAGCTAAAGAGTCCACTGTTTTATGTCAGCTGTCAGTGCATTAGATTAGAGCTTGTGTACTTTTCTGTGATTAACGTTGGCCCTATTCACATCTCCCTCCCTTGGCCATCTACTCTGGTACCTAGTTTTGTTTTAATTTTCAAAGTAGCACAGCAGATTATCCTCTGCTTAGTTTACTGTAATAATAAAAGGCTATGCATTTAATTACCAGAGTGGAATGTCTGTATTCCAGGAATTTGACACAAAGTGGAACCTCAAATTCTTTGCTGTCTTATTCTAACTAAAAGTCTAGTTACGAGAAATAACATTAATGGAAACCTGCCCAGTGAGAACAGTTCATTAGTTTCCCTGTCCTTGGATCATGCTAGATAGTATGAGAGCTGCATAACTGGACTCCATTATCTCCATGCTTCATAGAGTTGTTTTGGTAGAAGTGCCCTTTGGCTTGCATTGAGAGACTCCATAAAAATAGCCTTATGTACTTGCTTAATGAATTTACTGTGAAGGCGATTAGAAGACACTTAAGAAAGCATGATAAATATTGTCAAGTTTCCTGACAAGGAAAAATTGTGAGCAACTGGCTTATTTTTGTCCCAACCAACTGTATTATTTTTAATTTTATGAACTATATGACTGCTCCTAGTTCATTCTTTGCTGTAGCTACTAGGAAGCTCAAATTTAAAGCCTACTTCTAATGAGCGCACAGGACTTTATGGTATGGATCGTTTGTACCACCTTACTTCAAACTTTGTTCATTTCCCTGCTCATTATTTCTTGTCTTCATTTCCTCTTCTTTATTATTTATATTTATATGCATTTCTGTAAGTCACTTCAAATTTATTTTGGACCTAAAACTACACACACACACACACACACACACACACACACACACATGCCAATTGTCATTATGGTCATCATGAGAGCAAAGGTCCAGGAAATTAATTAGATCAATCTTTTTCTATCCAAGTATTTTATCTAAAGCAAATAGATTTTTTCCCAATAGTTCTATATTTTTAATGTAAAAGTGGATATATTGACCCAGTATTTTATCCAAGGTGAGTGTACATAAAGTTTAAGTATAGAGAGAATCCGTGGCTATCAGAGGGCAAGATTTGTGATTTACTACTAGGTTTGCCTTGTTCCCTCCATTTTCCCTGAAAGGCATTCCTTCTCCTACAATGATATACTCATACGTAATCACACATTTGTAGAAGATGTCTGAGATGGCAAGGTTCTAAGGTGTTTGGAGGGAAATTGTAGTTCACTCACCTATTTTAATTGAGTTGATAAGTGTTGAATTTTACAGTCAGACAGAATGGGTTTAAATTCTAATTCTTGTATTCAGGAGCAATATGACATTGACAGATTACCGAACTCTCTATTACCTCAAATACTTTATCTTTAAAAGTCAGCTAATAATTTTTATATCCCAGGATTACCATGAATATCAAACAAGGTAATGGGCTTTACATGGGCCCAGAACACAGAAAATGCCCACTAACTGTTGCACATTACTAGAATGACCACTGCTCTTAGTCTTATCTACCTTTACATCTATTACCTGCTTTTATTGGATGACCTGCATACCCAGATACCCAGTGCAGGGTTCTTATTACCATTGAATTCATCTATTCAGTTCAACACTTGTGTCAGGAACGTGTAGACAATGGAGAGGTAGATACAGACACAAAGTGTTTGCCATCAAGGATCTTACAGTCTAATGGAAGGAAACAAAATTTCAGGTTGTGGCAAGTGCTATGAAGAAAATAAAATAGGGGGATGAAAGAGAGTGACTGCAGTTAGAGGTCTAAACTAAATTAAGTGGTCCAGAAACACTTTTTGCAGGGCTACCATCTGGAATAAGATCTGAAAAATAAGAAGGAGTTGAGGGAAGAGCACTCAAGAGAGGGAAGAGCAAATGAAAAGACCTTGGATAGGAATCAACTTGATGCATTTGAAGAACAGAAAGAAGGTTCGTGGGACTAGAGCAGAGGAGGAAGGAAAGAAAGCAGTGCTAAATCAAGTAGGTGGAGGTCACATCATGGTGATGAGTTGAACCTTTTTTTTTTAAATGTGCAATAGAAGTTTTTAAACGTGTGTGAAAATATCTGATATTAAATACAGATGATACCATCAACAAAACAAAAAGGCAACCTACTGAATGGAAGAAAATATTTGCAAGTAATATATCTGATAAGGGATTAATATCAAAAATATATAAAGAACTCATACAGTTCAACATCAAATTTGATTAAAAAATGGTAGAGGATATGAATAGACAGTTCTCCAAAGAGGATATTCAGGTGGCCAACAGACACATGGAATGGTCCTCAACATTACTAATCATCTGGGAAATGCAAATCAAAACTACAGTGAGATCATCTCACACCTGTCAGAATAGCTATTATCAATAAATCAACAAATAAAAAGTGTTGATGAAGATGTGGAGAAAAGGGAACCCTAGTGCACTGTTGGTGGGAATGTAAATAGGTGCAGCCACTGTGGAAAATAGTATGGAGGTTCCTCAAAAAATTAAAAATAGAACTATATATGACCCAGCAATTCTGGTTCTGAGCATTCATCTGAATAAATCCAAAACACTAATTTGAAAAGGCATTTGCACCCTTATGTTTATTTCTGCGTTATTTACAATATATAAGATACAAAAGCAACCTTGGTAGAGGATTTCAGAAAAAGTGGTACATATATACAATGGATATTACTCAGCCATAGAAAAGAATAAAATCTTGCCATTTGAAACAACATGGATGGACCTAGAGGTTATTATACTCAGTAAACCACAGAGAAAGACAAATTCCATTTGATTTCACTTATATGTAGAATCTAAATAACAAAACAAATGACAAACAAACAAAAATAAAAACAGAAACAAACTCATAGATACAGGGAACAAATTGATGATAAGCCAGAAATAATCATGAGTATGTCAACTATAGCACAGGAAATATAATCAATACTATTGTAATAATTGTTTGGTGTCAGATGGATGCTAAACTTATTGGTCTGATCACTTTATAAAGTATGTAAATTTCTACTCACTATGTTGTACGCCTGAAAATAATATAATAGTATATGTCAATGTAATTGAAAAAATAAATTTGAAAAAGAAAATTATCATATGGAAAAAAACAGAAACAAAAAACTAACAACAAAATCCTGTCCCCTTAAACATTAAAGAAAACCCAGCTCCATCCTCCTATGCTTTTCTCTGCTGAGAAACTTTTTCATCATCGCTCCATCTCTTGTTGAGCTCTTAACCATCCGTCTATCCAGGCCCAGCTCAAATGAAACTGAATGACCCACCGTGTCATGTCAGGCATGACTTCTCTGTGGTCCCATTACATGTACACACACCTCTACACACAGCACTCAGATCACTTTTTATTGTGGTCAAGATGTCTGTATTTCTTGCAAGACTGAATTTTGGGGGGTAGAAGGACAGGGTTATATCTTGTTTATCTGTAAATATCTTGTACTTAGAAAAATGCTTACACAGAGAAGGTGCTGAATGTGTGCTTGAGTTTTGCTTTTATTAAGTCTTTTTCTAAGAAAATTGAGAATTAACCAAACTTTGAAATTGGAAGTAGCCAGGTAGGGCATACAAACCTCATAGACATGGAAGTCATTCTCTTTTCTGTAGGCTGCATCTGTGGGCTTCTGGACATTCAAAAGCACTTTTGATCTGTTGAGATTTTTTACTGCTCCCAGTGAAATGGACACTGGTACAGCTACATTCTAACTGGTTTTCAAGTAACTAGAGATGGAATTTATGAAAAAAACTAAGCCAGAAAAAGCAAAGTTGCCACTCCTTCCATTCCTACTCCCCCAAATACCTAGTCACAATGCTGAGAACCCATCTTTGGCAAGCTGGAAGCCTTGGGGTGGACTGGGACTCATTTTTGAGAAATAACACATTTTGTAAGGTCTCAGCCCAAAAGGACAGGAACTATTGCTGAATTTGTTGTCCAAGTCATTTCTGTCTCTGGGACTTATGCAAGTCATGCTCTCTAATAATCTTTTCTTAAGGCCTCTCTCTTTCCTTTTGCCTCTTGATCCCATCACCTCTGTCTTCACCTTAAGGGATTTTTTTTCTCTTCTTCTTTGTTACCTTATTGCAATAACTTGTCAGCTTGCAGAACTCTTTCTCAGTCTTATGCTTCAACACAGCAAACCAACTTAGGAAGAAGAGCCTGACTTCCCTACCCACTCTGCTGTCATAGCCCTCCTCTTTTCCCACTGCCACTTTCCCACACCCTCCCCAAAGTCAGACCTAGCTCCAGATCCCCCCTAGAACTCTCCCCGAAAGGCCTGGGTTAGTTGTGAGAGCTTTGGATATGAAGCTGGCTGCTGTTCAGTAGTCCTGCCTGGAAAAGAAATTGACCCATGTCTTCCATTTGAACTAATACTCCTCAAGTCCACTATGGTAACATTACCTGACCTTCTCCCTCCTTTGGTGCCATGGTAGTTAAGACAGAGGGTACAGATGCAATGCGGGTAAGATTACTTGGCAGGTAGTATTCTGTCTTCGTGTTAGCCTCTGGAGTTCAAGCCCTGACTAGCTGTGTGATCTTAAATGACATCTTTCAGGGAACCCACTACATCTCCCCTACCACATTTTATTTCTTATTCATCCCAAGAAGCAGTTGAATGTCTGAGCTACCCCTGTATGGAGGTGAAAGAGGCAGATGCTTACATAGTATGATTTGAGGCTATGAAATGATCTGAAACAGTTTTCTAATTTGGCCTTCGATTAAAGCTTTGAAGATATCTTATAAAACTGGTAACAGTATAATGAAATTCTTAGAGTCATAACCTCATAGACTTTGGAATCCTAGAATGTCAGTCTTGTAAAGACTAGTTTAATATTGTTTTCTTTTAAATTTAATCTTCTTGTTTTTTAGTTGGAAAAATTGCATTTCAGAGAGGTAAATGTGTTAACAAAGACTACATATGCATTTCAAGAGCTTTTCTTCTTTCATTTTTGTGTTTTCTTATTTTATTGTATTTTTTTCCATTACCATTTAGTCCCCTTGTAGAAGGTAAATATGGCTTAATTTGGTGGTGTTTTCATTGTCTCCAGATAAATTGATTATGTATAAGATACAGTTTCTTCAGTTACTAAGAATAGAAATCTGTTCTGTTTAACTTAGAAAATGCATTTGAAGGATATTGGGGACTTTTAGAATTAAAGGGAGGTGGAGAGAGATGTGGACTTGAGGGTGAGCCAGAAGCAAAGAGCTTTGGCACCAGGGAGAGGAAGCCACAAAAGTGACCTTTGAGTAGAATAGTCTGGTCAGGACCCGAAACAACACAAAGTCTTTCATTATTTCATCTGTATTCAAGATACAGATTCCACAGAGGTCACATCTGATTAGCCCAGATAAGGTTATGTGCTTTGGCATGGGACAGCGAGGCCTTTCCTTGTGACTCCACTAAACTACACCCAATGAGTGAGGACTCATTTAAGTACAGAAAATAGTTTGCCCTTAGGAAGACGAGATCGATGCTGAGCAGTCACAATTAAATAATGCCCACTACAGCAAGGATCCTTTATTCAGTAAAATGAAGTAGATATTACTCATATTGTAGAGGACTGGTATATGTCAGGAGCTTTACATTTCTTTCTCAGTCCTACCCTGCAGATAGTGGGTAAGAGGCACTAGTAAAAAGATGAAATTTCCTCCAAATCTCAGCATTTGTTCTCAGAATCACAGCTGAGTCCTGACCTGATCTGGCCTTCTACCCAGGATGCTGGATCTTTGCTTTACCTTTATCTCTGGTTCCTGTGCCAGTCTCCAGCCCCAGCCTCCCACTTGTTCTGATCCTGATAACCTGATGCTTGCTGATCAATTCATCCTGCTGGGGTCTTATATTCACTTACAGCTGTCATACCACTGTACTGATTCTTCTGGCACCATCTGGGGAGCCTGCCCGTCTCTGTATCAGACCTGCCCAGGACTATGCCATAGCTCAGTCTTTGTTTTTCAGTCCATGCTTTGCCTTTTCAGCTCAAATCCCACACCTCCCGGTTTGCCACTCCTCAGGCATCTGCAAGTCATCAAGTCATTATCATTTTTCATGTGCAGCAATGGCCTGGCCTGGCTTCCCCATCTACTCTAGCCAAGGGGATGTCCCCTCAAGATTCCCATTCTGCTCCGCATGTATTCATGCCAGCCTTTCGTTCCTGGCAGGGTAGGTCTTACTTCTGAGTCCCTTTATAATACTAGTAGGAGAGAATAGTTTCTATGAGACCTGGCTTGGAACCTGGTAGGTACATCATCTCTGCTAAGTAATCCCACTCTCCTTTTCACTGATTCCAATTACGTCTTCATCCACTTGAGACTTTCTGCCCTGGAAGTCACTTTCCACCCTCTGACCCTCCTTATTTTTCTCCTTGGCAGTCTACTGCCTTAGCTGCTGACTCCACCTGGCTTCAACATTATTGCTCCTCAGCCCCTATTGTTCTGATCTTGGAAACCTATTGTTTGGACCAGATCATTTTTCACTTTGTTCTTTTGGCTAAGCTCCCTATATCTGGCAACCTGGAATTTAGGCCATTTCTTGGCTTCCTTGAACTCCAGACTACTTGAATCTACTCTCATGATCTACCCCTCAGTCTTCCCTGCTGGGGTCTCAGTTTATTTCACTTGAGGGACAGGTACTCCCTGTGGTAGGATTTAATGGTGATGGCGGGGGTGGGGAGGAGATGATAAACCGGACAATGCTCCAGATGGTCCTGTTTCCCTATCTATTTTTGTCTACTGCTGAGTGCTCCATCTCAACTTTGGTCATACTTAGCTTGTGGTACCCCACTCAGTGCAGAATCTGTAACCAGTCTGTAGTGGGAGGCCATTATGATATGAGCCCTCCTGTTTAGTGAAGCAGGCCAAGCCCTACATTTAGTGTGGAAGCCCTCACTGTGGTGCCTCACATGGTGGGGCTAGGTGTCTATGGCTCCAGAAACAAGCCAGGGTACTACGTTATGTGGGAGAAGAGAGAAGAAGGAGCCTCTGCCTGGATAATTAACGCCTTTAGATTTTCTCTGAAAGAAGCGCTGTGTGAAGCTCCTGCAAAATCTAACTCATTGGGCAGCTTAGAAACTCCTCTACCACAGTACAGGCTCCTACCCCAGCTCTGCTGGGAGCCCTCGAGCCAAGTATGGCTTTAGAACTTCTTGGCCCAAGCAGGCCACTGACAATCAGCCTTTGTACCTCTCTGTCATTATCTCCTCGCCTGTGTATATTCACTGCATTCATGTCACAAACATCTACTATGAGTGCGCCATGTGCCAGGTACTGTATGAGAGGCTGCGTTATTTACTGGCCGACAAACAGAAGATATCCCAAGGCATAGTCATTGAATTTTGATGTTTAATCTTGTATCCAGTTGTGCTTTCATCATTTAATTTGTGCAGTTCCTCCCTTGCTTTTGTAGAGATAAATGTCATGTCTTCTTGTTTGTAAGCTTTGTTTTCAGTAATTGTAATTTGATATAAGCTTTAAAAGCTGAAATACTTCGGTGCTTCGCTTGTTGAGCGTTTGATTAAAGATTTCCAATTGACTTTGAACAAAATACAACCCAATTTTTTTTTCCTATTTAGAGGTCTCATTAACAAATTTAGGGGTCTTGTTAACAACAACAAAACAACAAAAGCAACATCAACACTAACAAAACAGCTTATTAAAGACTCAAAATCTCTAAAATCCCATTGATGACAGACAATAAAGAAAATGAATATGATCTGCCTTCCTGAAACATGAAAAAATATTTTTTTGCATGCGGTTTAACATTAACTTCATAAAGAAATTCTATAGTTCTTTTGGTATAAATTTTGAGAACTGTGATTCCTATTGTGAAGGTAGAAAATAAAGTTTCTTTGAGTGCAGTTATAATTTATATGGACACCTCCAACCAATTTAAAATAAAATTCTATTCCATAGGAATTCTAATTTAACAAGTATATTGCTTTTACCAAAATTTGTATTTGTATTATAATAACAAAAAATAAGTAATTTTAACATTAACATTGAAACTTTTTAAAACTGAATTATCAGCATTATTACTACTAAGATAGTATTTTACCTTCAACAGAATGAATTTCCAAAAGCTTGACTCTGAGTGCATGAATTAGGTGAAAGTAATTGAATTACATTGGAATTAAGTTAAATTATTTTGTATCTGAGACATCTTATGACATTGATATAAAACTGCTAGTTTTAGTTCTGCTAATAGGAAAAAGACATTAGCAGCTATCACTTTATATACAAGAAAACTTGGAATTAAAAATGATTGAAAATAGCCCTGGCTGCTGTGGTTCAGTTTGTTGGAGTGTCGTCCTGTAACTGAATGGTTGCGGGTTCGATTTCCTGCCGGAGCACATACATGAGTTGCATGTTTGATCCCTGGTCCAAGCACATGTGATCCCTGGTTCAGGCGCATACAGGAGGCAACTGCTTGGTGCTTCTCTCTCATCGCTGTTTCTTTCTCTCTCTTCTTCTCTCTCTAAAAGCAGTGAAAAAAGACTGTCCTTAGGTGAGGTTTTAAAGAAAATGAATGAATTTATGTTAGAACAGTCATGTACTCTAAATAACAGGTGATACTACACATCACTCTGAAGTGTGGCTTTTCACTTAGAATACATAACTGTTCTAAAATATTTCAATCACTTTTCTTCCATGCTCCTACTTTTACATGTGTAAATTATAGTATTTGGGCATAAGTTTTCTTAAAATAACTGTTAAATCAAGTAGATGCTGATGTTTGTTTAGCAGATTTGTGTCTTCTGGGTTTTTGTGGTCATGTTATCAGTATAGCTCCTTCAGTGGATCGTAAATACTGAGAAATGTTTTATACAAAGTACATGTTCATCACTGAATTTCATGAGAAAAATAAAGTTAGCACTTAAGTTTCCTAAAACATGCACTTTTCTATTTGAGCTAATTGCTGGTTTATTGCAATATTTTTTTTTGTAAAATGTAACAAAAATAAAATAAATCATTTTAGATTTACACCATATGACAAACATGCTAAGAGCAATCAGACTATTCTCTAAAAGCAGACTGCTCAGCCTTTATTTCTTAAACATATTTCCCATTCACTTAACCTATAGTTCTCTGCATTTCCTATTGATCCCACCAAATAGTGTCCTGGAAGCTCCAGGAACTCGGCCAGTTGCTACGTGGGCTACCGCAGGGTTGGCCGGTACACCAGCTGCCAGCAGGGCAACGCCTTTGAATACTCCTCCTGCCACTATCTGGGAGCTGCAGGAGGTAACTGCCTGTTTGTGTCTGGATGGACAAACTTAGTTTGTCAGACAGCATATCTCCTTGAAAAGGGGTTATTGGGTACTTGGGTCTGGGAAAAGTCAGGAGGAGAAAACAAGGTTATCACTGGCTTTCTTTCATGAGTGTGTATTTAAATGGTTTCTCATCCCCTCATCACTTTTTTCTTTCTTCCATACCCTACCTGCTCCGCTGAGCTCATATTCTAAGTACACTTAGTGTAAACTTGGAATTCATTGTTCTGAACCAGGAGACAGTGTGATGCTAATTATCCATTACACAGAGCATGGTGATGATCAGAGTTACCATTACTGAGGATCTATTTTGTTTCAGGTACTAATCTCATCTCTAATTTTCAAAACAAATCCATGAGCTAGATACTATTTTCATTTTATGGATGTGGAAACCCAGATGCAAGGCTACGTGACTGATAAGTAATGGAAGTGGATTAGAGCCCAAGTCCACATTCTTTCTACTGTGCAATAACTACATTTTTTATTGTATTTTTTCCATCACCATTTAGTCACCTTATGCCCCCTCCACCTCTGCAATCACCACACTTTTGTCTATGTCCATGAGTCCTTTCTGCTTTTTGCTCAATCCCTTCACCCCTTTCCACTCCTCCCCTTAGCTGTCAAGGCATCCAAAGCTGAAACTGAACACAGATCTGTCATGCAGTCGAACCCCAGTTCTGCTTGACTTGTTTTTTCATTCAGTCAAAATATTTATTGAATGCCTTCTGTACACTGGGCTCTATGCAAGGGGACTACAAGGAGATTTCAATCTAGTGCCTTCACAGCTGGAACTTTTATTATATTATTCCACCCATGATGCAGCAACGAAGTAACTTGGGTATAAAACTTCAGTGCAAACCTGAGCCATTGCAGCTAAAGCCTGCCACTCTCTCCTGGAGCACCAGCATGCGGATACTGCTTCATAAACCATTCTGTATCCCAGCAAATTCTAGTTTGCAAACGCAAATCTTTTCACCTAAGAGTCACAATAACCATAAAAGGGATACATTTTTGTAACCACATTTAACACAGAGGCACCGAAAGGGAAAGAGTCCTGCCCAAGGACTACAGCTTGGACTATAACCCAACTCCTAATTCTTGCCCAGTGTTTTCTTCTTCCTGCTGCTCAAGAACCTGGATGGGAGAAGACAGAGTACGTGACTTAGAGTCTCTCCTTGCGCCCGGAGCCTGTCCCTCGCGTTTCTGCCTGCATTAGCATTCTGCCAGCAGCCACACACGTAGGCAGGCATACTGTTGCTGTTCATGACCAGCGGGAATAATCAGTCTCAGCTATTCCCCAGCTCTAAACCAGCCAAAGTAATTGGGTTTAATTTTAATTTTTTTTAATGACTTGAAATTAATAGAAGCAGCTGCTGCCACAGTGTGTAGGTGTCCTTCTCTAGAAGGCAGAGACAAAAAAAAAAAAAAAAATTTCTACACATAAAATAAACTCTGAAAATAAACAATAGAGTGTGTAGGACAAAAGGTTAATTCAGAAATCAAGCGGTATCCTTTCGTTATCAAAAACTCCCTGGCAATATGTGGCCCTGTCTCTCTCCTCCCACCGTTCGTGCCCATCAGACCCTGATAAGATGGTGATCTGATTAGACACTGGGTGTAAAAATGTGTTGCTTGTGTCTGAGCACTGCCTCCCTCTCTCTCCCCCTCCCTGTGACTCACCAAGAGATTAGCTGTGACAAAGTGAGGAGAAAGATAAGAATAGATATGCTGGTGACAGGAGCCCTATTATAATTATTTGGGGGGAAGATAGGATTGGAATTAGGAGCAGATCCTGCTTGCCTAGGGAGGGTGGATTTATAATATGGGCATCCATGCCAGCTGCCTGACTGCGCCAGATGCCATAGAAGAAAAGGAGGGGGTCATTGGCTCAAACCAGGTGATGGCCTGGGGTGTTCCAGCCAAACATCGACTAAAGGCCATGTATTGGCGTGGATGAGAAACCAGAGATTCAGCTGCCCTTGAGAAGGGAAGAGGAATTGAAATCTTACCTCAGTTTCAAGTATATCTGTGAAATGGGATGCCAGTTTACTTCCCACCCCTGGGTAGACAAAGTAGGGGAACCAAGAAACTGTTTCTGCAATTGCAATTGTTGAATGAAGTTCACATGGCATAGCCTTGGTGTGGTGGGAAGGATACATGTTTATCAGTCAGACCATAGTGCACATCAAACAAGCAGCACACTATTGGCATACAGCAGGTGCTTAATCTGTGTTACTCCCTGTGGAGGTGTCTGAGTGACTTTGTTTTGCATACCTCCTTTAGGAATTATAACCTGAAAAGATTGATTTTTTGTTATTTCCCTTTCTGATAACTTGAAGAAAAATGTTTCTATCTATTGTCAAAGAAGACTCTGGAGTTGGAATTCATTCATCCATATCCATATATTCTGCTTGATTGGAGAGGAAATGAGGGCTCCTGTCTTTCAGGGCACCTGAGGGAGGGTAGGGAGTATTGCTGTTTGAGAGCCTTACACATGCCTTTAGGTCCTGGGCTTCTTTTCCTCTGTGCTCATGTGACCACCAAAACAGTGCATTGGGGATTCAACTGACATATTGGAGAGAAGCCCAAGAGGATGGTAAATGGAGAGGAATCATTCATTCATTAAGTCCTAAATTCACTCATGCATTCAACAAACATGGTTTGAGCTCCTCTTCAGGGCCAAGCACGGTGCTAAGTGGTATTGATTTTGAGATGAATCACAAATACATCAGTGTCTGTGTTTAGTATTTAGAGCAATTAGTTCATCCAAGAGTTGCTCACAAAATCTTCAAAGAAGAAATGTCATATGAGCTAGGCCTCACTTCTCTACATAGAAATTAACTATGTAGAAAAGCATTGGAATGCAATTAAGACAGATAGATTAACATTTAAAAGGCAGGTAGGTTTTTGAGATTATACTGTATTCAGGGCATTACTCACAGCTTCACATGGAAAGTGAACAATCTACATAGATTGGTTGGTGTGGCTGAAGTTATTTACTTTAACTTGTTAATCTCTTAAATTTCCCTCACAAATATATTAATTTATCCAATCCATAATCATTTTGGGGCACTTCCTTTATTCAAGGCCCTGTATAGATCCTGCAGAAGAAGGATGAACAATATATGAAACCTGCTTTCAAGGAGGGCTCAATCTAATGGTGGAGAAAGGCATGTAGTCAAGTGAAAATAATGAAATAGAGGCTACGATAGAAAGCTATATATTCTATGATTGTGAATGTGTTGAGTATGCCCATGCATGTGTGTGTGTTCTCACTCACCCACATGTGCACAGACAACTGAATCTGAGGATGTGAGTTATAGGTCTCCCTCACACATGTAGATATCCTCTTCAGTCACCAGGGTGGACCCAGGATGATGGCTTGTTCCAAGAGCTGGCTCAGCCTTTAGTCACTGAGTTCTGAGAGCACACAAGTCTTGGAATCTCCCCGCATCTCTGGCAGGATCAGGTATTACAGACTCTTTTCTTTCTGGAGTCTTCTGGGGAGTCATGCATTCTTGACCCTACCCTACCTTCATTTTTATACTATCATTGTGATAATAGGAAACTTCAGAGGATTGTTGTGAGAATTAAAGGAGTGAATACACTATAAAATGCTTAGAATGGCCTAGCATATGGTCAATGATATATATCATGTATCGGCAGCCGTCCGTCTCGAGAGACGATGGTGTAGCTTCTTAAGAGTCTATCTGCACCGCCGAGAATGGTTGTGCAGTCCGACTCGGGAGTGACACGGTATCTGTCTCCTCCCGTGTTGAATCGACATCTTGCGATGACGCTGGAGTGTCCTCTCCAGTGAAGCTGAAGCTACAGAGCCTGGGCAGGGTGATATGGAGGGTCTGCTGTTGCCCATGCAGCAGACCCCCCCTCTCTTCGCAGCTGAAGGGTCCAAGGGAAAGACGGAGTCAATACAGCTTGGCTTCAGGTGCGCCGCAGGAGTTGCCGGTGTTGACTACAACGTCAAACCGCCTTAGGGACTCCGGCTCCGGATTTTCTGTCGGGGTTTACTCCCTTAGCCTTTCCCCTGAAGAGGTATGCCACAAGGCAGCGGAGGTTTTTTGGAGTCAGAGTTTTCCTTCTCTGATGTGCCCTGACTGGAAGATCGAACCAGCGACACTTAGCTAGCAGGCCGACGCTCAATCCACTGAGCCAAACCAGCCAGGGTATCAATGATATATACATATTAGGAATTAGTATTATAATAATTATATCATTATTGTTTTTATTGTTTCTATTTGTATCTCAGACCATCTATGTTAAACAAATCAGAAGTCTGATCCTCTAACCCTGCATCAAGTACAGGAACTGTCTTTATGGGATCCCTTAAAGCTTCCCACTGTTGTACTCCCATGTAATGTGGACCTTTCTGCATTCCCTTCAACTGAATGTTAAAGAATCTTTACGCTGAGCTAAAATTTACCTCTCTGTGGTACTTACCATTTATCTTTAGAGATGAGTGTTCTTTTTCTTTCATTGTGGCTTTTTAAAATAAGCAAGTATTATTTGACACTTCTGTACCATTTCTATGAGAGAAGAAAAACATGATACTCTTCTTGTCTTCAAGAATCTTACTTTTTTTTTGAAGAAATTTCCATGTACTATTTTTGCCCATTGTTAAGAGACAAACAAGGTGATAAAACTTTTTAAAATATCATATGTCAAAGTAGAGAAAGATTCATGAAGAATGAATAGAGAAGGTTTCAGAGGAGGAATGTGAAAGGATAGGCATTTATTTATACATTCTTTTGTTTATTAATTAATTAATTAATTTAAAAATGTTTATTCCTTTGTTGGCAATCTACAACATGCCACATCTGTGAATCAGAGTTAACCAAGGAGTTAAGATGGCAGGAGAGGGAGCCCAAGGGGAGGAAATATCAAATACAAAGAAACAGGTATTGGAGGTTTGACAAAAATTGTGTTAGAGATGTGTCAGTTGCTCATATAAATAAAATATAGGTTATGAAGAGAGAGAAATGTCTGATGATGCTGGGATTACAGGATTGTCTTGAGGAGTGCTGTGAGCCAAACTGAAATGTGAGGAAATGGAGTTGTTTGGAGAGTTTTCAGGGAGAGTGCTAGGGACACTACTGTGAGATCAAAGTTTTCAGGAAGCAGCAGAAGGTACTGCTTTGAGTTGGGTGGAAAGGGGAGCAAGGGGCTCTCGGGACTCTCAAACAGACTCTGGAGTCACCCTAGCCTGCATCAGAGGCAGAACCTGCTGCTTACTAACCTTGCAACCTCAGGGACATTTTTGCCTCTTTGATCCTCAATTTTCGTGTCTGTGCAAAAACGATGTCAATAGCCCCTAGCTGATAGGGTTGTTGTGATGATTAAATGATAATGCATATAAAATATTTAACACCATGCCTGAGATGTAGTGAAAACAATAAGCAAAATCAGAGAAAAACCAGAAGTGCCCTCTAAATGAGAGACACATTTCTCCCACATATTCCCAGCCCTCTTTTCCTTTATTCTTTGTGTTACTTGAAAGTCCTCCTGAATTTGTCCTCCTTAGCTCTTCTCCAGTAGATTTTTGTTTCTATCTATAGCAGAGTTTGAAAAATGTAAGCCCTGAGCAGCATCTCAGCTTCTTGAATGATTACCCAGGGCCCATTACCATCACTTTGTCTGCAGATCAGGTTAGGCATCCAACCCACTCAGGGAAGGAGCTGGGGCAGCTGCAGGCATTAGGTGAATCCTCCTGGTAGCACATAATCAAATTTGGTGGAGACAGTACGCTGTCAGAATCAAGTTGCTAAACTTGGCTAGAATAGAAGGCTGGGGTGATTGGATTTAAAGCCTGGGACCTGGTTGGATATACTAGTAAATAAAGAGTTGAAAACATCAGCATCATAACCTGAGGGACATTTGACTGTAGGAATCACTTGTGCATGAAGACATGCTCACCTTGTACGCTAGGAGGCTCAGACTCAGACCTCTGAGTCAGGGCCTGAAGTGACTATTACAGACCATGGGCTGGACACCTCAAGACCACTTTCTCTGGCATTCTTCCTGAATTCAAGTCTGGAACCCTGAGAGACCAGCTTATTCTGCCAGCCTCACATTCCTGCATGTTCAATCACATCAGAAATGTAGACCATCACCTATTCTCTCTGTATCCTCATCACTGCAATGATCTGTTCTCTCTCTACTCTTGGTTTCCCACTGCTTCCTCCTCTATCCAAAAGTTTCCACTTTCCACTTTTTCCTTTGAAACAGCGCTATGGTTAATAATCTCACTTGGATCCTCGATCTTTCAGTCCACTTCTTCCTTCACCTCTTGTTTTAATCAGACTATGCTTGGTACATGATACTTAACAAAATTTGCTGAATAAAACAATGAACTAAAGCTTGACTACCCTGGAGGCTATTATTTCCTGTGTTGCCCTCTCAGGAGCTGCCTAGCCTCTTGCACTCTATGTACAGAAGAATCAAGAAGGGACAACTTTCTTCTTCTTTCCCCATGTACCTTCCAGGCCATTATTTATCTATCTTATCACTGCTATCTCCAAAATTTCAATATAGGAAGGTTTAGGTTAGCGACCTGGTTAGAAAGGAGGAATGCCTAGGGAGTTTGTCTTAAAGTTGTCTTTATATTACAAGGAGACTGTTGTTACTTGCATGCATATTTCTCTGGGCTTTGGGAGTAGGAAGTAAATGGCCTCTATTGATGGGCCTAACACCCTAGGCAGCCTTTGATACTGCCACTGACCTCCATGTGAAAAGCCCTGTTCCTTCATTGCTTATGTCTTTCTCTTTATATCCTGTCTCGGCACTTTAAGGTTCTTACCCATCTCAGATTCCATGACCTATCTCTTCATTCTCTTGTCTCTAATAGTCAAAAATATGTCTTGTTTTTCTGCCCTGTCCTCCTTCTGACCACTCTCACCTGTCCCTTGGACTGGTACAGTCCTGGTATCTTACTTCTTTCATTCACTTGAAAGATACCCTGTGATCTCAAGATAATGTTTAAATTTTCTAACATGGTTTATATAGTCCCTTTCTAATCTGGCTTCTACCTTCCTCTTCAGGTGCATTTCTCTTGATTTCCTTTCTTACCCTTTGTGATGAATTTCTTGCCATCCTAACACTTTACTTGTCCCCTCTTGCCTCCTGGCCTTTGACACACTCATATCTGGAACTCCAGGAGCCCATAGCTTATCAAGAGGGACCCTGGAGAAGTGTTATAGGTACTGAACTTGGAATCAGAGAGGGACAAATTTAAATCTCAATTCTTTCATTGACTTGCTTGAGATCATAGAGAAGCTCTTTAACTGTTATGGTCCTCCATAACTGCATCTGCAAAGTGGAATAACAATACCCACATGGACAGAACAGCTATTTGTATTAAGCCAGGTACAGAATGAGCCCTAGAAACAACCCATACTAGGTACGTCCTGTCCATTCCTTTCTTTCTTTTTTTCCCTCAATCCTTCCTTTCCTTTTTCCTTTTTTCCTTTTTTTCTTTTGTCTTTTCCCCCTCTCTGCATTACACTTAAAATGTTTGGGTGGGATTCATAACATCTAGGGCTACAGAAGAGCAATACAAGACGCACTGTGTTACAGCATCAATGTCATGTGACTTCTGCTCTTCGACAGGAAGCCCCCGCCCTCACCTCCCACCTTGGCTGTTTAGACAGTTTCAGAAAGATACCAAGGTAGAAACAAGATTCTGCAATAAACTAAGGGCATGTTATAATGATCTTGGAGCTCTTAACAATGTCCTTCAGGCTGCCCTACCTGGGGCCAGCGCCATTCTTGTTTTTCTCAACCTCATCTCTGATAACCCCATTCCTCACATTTGCCTCCACATGTCTCTGTGCCCCTTGACTTCTTAGTTGAATGCCAAGCCAGTCCAGGTGAACCTTACACCCTCCAGCCACGGTGCCAGAACCCCCAGAAACATGTTTGCCCTTTAGGAGTTTCCAAACTGATACTAATGGATAAGACTTAGGAAATAATCATTTAAAAAGCAAGTTACTACAGAATGTGGGAGCTAAACTGGTCTGAAATTGTCAATGGATTGATCACGGAAACGCCACAGTTTGAGGTGGGTTTTGTATGATTAACAGGATTTGAAGAGACAGAAATGAGAGAATTTCTCTACTGTATGTGTGAGTGGTCTGGATAGCACATAGCCGGGCAGGGCTCAGTGAGCCTGTGAAGTGGGTGAATGTAAAGAAGTTTAAGGAACTATGACTGGAACATTTTGCCTTTTCTCATGGACGTGTCTTCGTGTTCCTTATTGGAGAATGAGCATGATAATTTAGCCAAATTGCCTGCACAGAGTATTTTAGAGCAGTATTTCCCAAAGTGCTTCTGTTGAAAATTAGTTTCATGAACTGTTCTGTAGAAAAATAACAGTAATAATCTATTAATTAATAGTAACAATCTATTAATAATCTAATAATGGTAAAAATCTAAAAAATATTGAATATTCTTTCTTCCCTTGAATACTCAAAATGCAAATTCTTTTAAAAGGTCTAAATGAATCTTGTAATACAAAAACCTGACTTCCCTAAGAAAAGTAGGCATTCCCTATTTATGTCACTGTAATATCACACCACTCTTTTTTCTCCTCAAAGCATTTTAAGAGGCCGTAACTATTTTGCATATTTATTTTTAATATTGTACTGCTTCCCTGCTATAATATATACTCCATGAGGACAACACCTTGCCTATCTTATTTACTGTTATATATCAAGAACCTAGCATGAAGTCTGGGGATATAGTAGGTGTTCAAAAGAAGAATAAATAATGAATAAAATTTGTCCATCTTTGTTTAATGTTGCATTGTCCAAGCAGTTGATAAAAGGTAGGGCTGGAATTTGAACAGTGTGCTGGCGGATTCTAGTCTCTTTTTGACCATAGACGATATGCATTGTCCCTGGCTACCACCTAGGTTTCTCGATGTTACACTTGTTCTTGGGCATTTGTTCCTGCTTATTACCCTTTGAAGCTTGAATGATTGTCTGATATGCTCAAATTTCTTTCTTTGTATCTTTCAGGCAAAGGCTGCCACCTAAAAATGTTTATTACTACCGCTGCCCAGACCACAGGAAGAATTATGTGATGTCCTTTGCATTTTGTTTTGACCGAGAAGAAGATATTTACCAATTTGCTTACTGCTACCCATATACGTACACTCGCTTTCAGCATTACCTTGACAGCCTGCAAAAGAGAAACATGGATTATTTCTTTCGGGAGCAGCTGGGTCAGAGCGTGGTAAGGCCCATTCAGAACGTATGTGGGGCAGAGCTTAGCAATGGGTTTTCATAGAATGCAAATAATGGATATTGGTGCTTTGGAGACTAGATCCTTTGGAACTTTTAAAAATTATTGTTTTTAATGTATAGTTCTTTGCTACAATATGGCCACCAGGAAGTCAGAGAATATCTTTCTGAATGAAGTCAATAAAGCACGCTAACGAAATACGAAAGTTCTGCTCATTTCCCAAAACTCTGACAGAAAAGAAAAAGGCTTCTACTGGGTGTCACGAAAGTCGTAAAAGCATTTTATGAGAGTGAGCTTCTGAGATGAAGAATGAGTTTGTTTTTTAGCGACTCTAACCTGCCTGCAGAGCAGGGGAGCAAGCGCTATGCGGTCTGGATGTGCTGCCCACAGTGTGTTCTCACTCGCCCTCCCTCAGCTGCCCACCCTCCTTCCTTCCCCCAGTTTAGTTCTGTGGGTCTGGACGTTTCAGGCATACACTCTGTATCAGTTTTCTGTTGCTGACATAACAAATTCCCATAAACTCGGAGGCTTAAAACAGCACAAATTTATTATCTTCCAGTTCTGGAGAAATCCAAACCTGGTCTCACTGGCCTAAAATCAGGATGTCAGCTGGTCTGCATTTCTTCTGCAGGCTCTTGGGAGAATTCATTTCCCTGCCTTTTCTAGCTTCTAGAGGCTGCGTGCGTTCCTTGGCTTGCAATGGCTGGTTGGGTCTTTCTCATGCTACATCACTCTGACACCAGATTTCCTGCTTTTTCTTCCACTTGTAAAGACCCTTCTGATTATGCTGGGCTCACCCAGACAATCCAGAATAATAGCTCCATCTCAAGATCATTAACTTAACCATGTCTGTGAAATCCCTTTTGTCATAGAAGGTAACACATTGACAGGTTGTAAGGTTTTGGATTTGAAATTGGACATTTGAGGGGTGGCATGCATTGTTCTGTCTACCACACCTTCCTCTTCTCCTTTCCTCTTTCCCTCCCTGCACAGCCCAGGATCTGAAATTGTTCTTCACATTCAATGTATAGATTTGTTTTCTGTAGCCAGCAATACTTGGATTACAACTAAAGAATAAACAGACGATAATTTGGTTTTATGTTTACTCTTTAAGAAGTGTGGATTGTGCCTATGAAATAGATATATTGAGCAGTTTAAAGCCCCTAAGTGAAGATGCTGATGGAATTCGCAGAAAATACTATACTCAAGTTTCTTATGTGTATTAGTGGAAAAATGGACTCTGACTAGTGACTGTGTTCCACCTAGTAATGGGTCCCATTTCTAAATAAAAGTTTTCAAGACTAGTCTTCTTAAAATACATAGTGTCTGGTGCAGGATACCCCCAAAAAGAGAGAAATAAAGAGGACTTCTGCCTGGTTCAGGTACATGAGAGTCAAATCTTGATTCATAAGCTAGTCATCATGATGTTATTCTTATAGCCTGAGATTCTATATACATGAAATTTGGCTAAATATCTTCCCTCTACTCTCACTGCCTGCTTAACAGTGCTTCTGATGGGTGTCACGTATATCCAGTGCCTACATTTTGAACTGAAAACTGGAGCACATGTTGTATGAGCCAGCATGCTAGCAAGAAACAGATGGCAGCCTCACATTAGGGTAATTTGAGGAGGACTTAATAAATGGGCTATTTACAAGGTGTGTGCAGTGTGTATGGAAACCACAGGATATAGTACGGTTCCCTGGGGCTAGTAATAGCTCAAAGGGTGTGAAGGGAAGGAATGGTTACCAGAACCCAATAGTAAAGGGTCAGGTAGTAACCACCTTGAGTGACCTTCAGTTGGGGAATAAAGTTAGCCTGAAATGACCCCACAGGGAGGGGAGCTGAGAAAAATAAATACATAGGGCTCATTCTTTCATCTCTCTCTGATCTCTTTCTAGGGGTCCTTAATGACCAGTCCAACCAGAAATCAGAGGGCAAGAGAGTCCATTGATGTAACTCATACAGATAAGCCTCCCTGGGCAAAGAAAACAGTGGATAAGGGCAGCGAGTAGATGTAGAGAGGCAAATAGATATATTAAGCACAAATGGTCTGATCAACACTATACTACTGGAAACAGTGAGATTATTTGAGATGGGACTGTCAGAGAAATCCTGAGATGAATGTTTGTCAGACATATGAATTGTGATGTTAATTAAGAGAGTGAAAAGTTCATTCAATACCTATGATTTTTGAGTGAACGGTCTGTACGTTTCACTCCTATCTACATCATAGCCCCCTCTTAGATTTATGTCAGTCAGAATGTATGTGCACATTGAATGGCTATCAAGTGAATTATTGAGTGAATGAAAGAATGTCTTAAGATATATGTCTGTATGCAATGTGAAAAGCTAGGAGCATCAAAAAGCTAATAGGAGGGATACTAGGATAAGTTAAGCTGCCGATAATATTCAAATAACATATCTAAAATAACAGCAATATAAATCAGATAGAAACTTCTTTTTCTTCCATGTAAAAATCTAGATGTAGCAATCAAGAGCTGGTATAATGGCTCTGTTCCTTGAGAGCCTTAGGGTGTCAGTTTCATGCAGCTTTCTGCTCTGCCATCTCTGGGTCATGGCCCTTGATCTCTTGATTCAGTGTGGAACTGTAACTGTACCATCAGATCGTGTTCCAGGCAGCAGTATGAAGGAGGCAGGGGGAGAAAAGAGAGGATGCAGTTACGTGACACTTTTACTTTTATCCACATTTAACTAAAGGGAGGATGAGAAATAACATTTTCATTCTGGGTGACTGTGTTTCCAGCTGAAAGTTAGTAGTCCTAAACATATGGAGGAGAATTGATACCAAAGGACTTCCTTAAGTCTCTGCTCCAGGAGACCTGAATTCTGCCTCCAGCTCTAATACCAGATAACTCATGTGACCTTGAATGTTACTTCCCCTTTCTGGGGACAAGGTTTTTCATCTATGAAATGAGAAAGTTGGACTTAAATAGGGGTTTTGAAATTATTTTTTGAGGAATTCCTGAGTTAGAAAAAATCTGAGATCCCTGTTTTACTTCAGACTCTGTGAGAGGCACTGTGGGGATATATTATGAGGTACACATGACTGGGTATTCTTCCAGAAGTACATTCTATAGCAGAGGAAATAGAACATGTTCGAACAGATATATTTTTAAAAATTATATAATAAGGATCTCATGAATTGTTTAAAAAGTTAATGGTCAAACTAAACATCATGGAGAAGATGGGCTTTCAGCTGAGTCTTGAAAAGGTCATAGGATTACTGAATATAGTAGGGGAGAAGGTAGCCCCAAAGCAGGAAACAGTCTGAGTCATTGTATGGTGGTAGTTGGTTAGAAGTCTGATTTTATTGGAATGAGGGATCTTTCTACTGGAAGATTAGGATAGAATAAAAGTTGGGGCCAGACTCTGGAAAGCCTTGATGGTCATGTTAAGAAACTGTGGCTATATCCTTTATTCAGATCAACACAAAGGTACTGGGTCAGGCACTTCGTATATACTATTTTTCTTATTTCAATAGTTTTATGGAATAGGCAGGATTATCCCAGTTTGGGGATTAAATAATCTAAGGCTGAGAAGTTAAGTTACCTGAATGAAGCCACAAAGCCTGCTCATGTAAGGGCCAAGATCGAAGCCATTGGCTTGTAACACCGTGTCCTGGTGCTTTGATAGATCCACGGCTGCTCTCTACATTGGACCTGCAGAGATTCATGGTATATATGTGAGAAAAGAATGATCTTAATTAAAGCAGCATCTTAAGAAAATATAGTTAATGGAAACTCAGGATGTACCTGTGCTAGCTAAACTAGATTAGGAAGCTCTGCGGGTTGGTTCAGTCCTCCTGTTCTTGGCCTCAAAACAGATACTTTTGCAGATAGGACAATTCTTGGTTACCAGGGTGTTTGATGTGGTTTGTGTCTGAAGACACCACTGTAATTAATTAATCCTTATTGCAATTTGGAGGGAAGATAATTACAAGTGGGAAGGCTAAACATGCCAACATCCATATCTTAGGGAGATCCAGCAATAAGCAGGATTTTGAATTTCTAATGCTGAAACTATTAATCACCAAGAGTATAGCTGCTACTGCTACTAATTATATATACTAATGGCATTTTATTTGTTATTCACCAGTGGCCCCTTCTAACCCTACCAAACAAAATCCCTTTGTGCATGCATCAAAGTTACAATCTGATTTTCTTATTGTATTAACGCCTTTGTTGAAGTATAACTTACATACCATAAAATTCACCCATTGTTAAGGTATAATTCTATGACTTTTAGTAAATTGGTAGTTTCACAACTATCACCATGATTCAATTTTAAACCATATTTGTCATCCCGAAAAAGTTCCCTTGGTAATAATCCCCACTTCCATTCCCTAGGCAACTACTGGTCTGCTTTTTGACACTATAAATTTGCCATTTCTGAACATTTCATATAAATAGAATTATATACTGTCCAATCACATTCTGCATTTAGCATGTTTCACTTAGCATTATATACTGTGCAATCACATTTTGCGTTTAGCATATTTCACTTAGCATATTTTTTTAGATCCATCTATATTGTAATATGTATCTGTAGTTCATTCATTTTTAGAGCTGAATAGTGTTCTACTGAAAAGATATACTACATTTTGTTTATTTGTTCTCCAATTGATAGACATTGGGATTATTTCCACTTTGGAGCTATTATGCATAATGCTGTTATGAACATTCATATACATATCTTTAAGTGTACATGTGATTACATTTCTCCTGGGTAAATTTCTAGAGTGAAATCATTAGGGCATATAGTAAGTTCATGTTCAACTTAAAAAAAAAAAACTGTCAAATTATTAGTGCCATTTTACTTCCCTCCCGGCAGTGTAGGAGAGGGTTATAACTTCACTATGTACTTACTTGGAATTATCTATATATTTTTATTACAGCCATTTTTAGTGGGCATGTAGCGGTATGTCATTGTGGTTTTAATTTTTATTGCTCTAATGACCAATTATGTTGAATATCTTATCATGTGCTTATTTTCCATTTGTATATCTTCTCTAATGAAGTGTGAGTTTTAATCTTTTTCCCATTTAAACAAATTGAGTTATTTGTGTTCTAATAATGAGAGTTCTTTATATATTCTGAATGCAAGTCCTTTTCAAATACATGCTTTGCAAATATTTCCCCCTAATCTATGCCTTACCTTTTCACTCATTTTCTTAACTATTCTCTTGGCAGAAGTGTAAAATTTTGAAGTCCAGTTTATTAGTTTTTTCTCTTATGGATCATGCTTTTGGAGTCTTATCTAAGAACTTTTTGCCTAGCTTCTTTTTCCTATATTTTCTTCTACATTTGTATAGCTTTCATTTGCATTTAAGTCTATGATACATTTTGAATTAATTTTTTATATATTGCATGAAGTAAGGGTCTAAGTTCATTTTTTCTCACATATGGATATACAATTGCTCTAGCACTACTTGTTGAAAAAACTAACATTTACACATAAATTGTCTTGGCACTTCTGTTCAACTTTTCTTTTCTATTGTTGAGTCTGGATTCCCTGGGAGTCAGGCCTGTGTTTGTGTAGGTTAGAAGTCAAGTATGATTGGGCTGAGTTGGTGCTCATGCACCCTGAGCTAGTAAGGCTTCCATCCTCTATCAATAGATCTGTATGTGTGTATTGGGATCATGGTCAAAATTTGGGTAGTTTACTTTCCCTCTGTGTTATGTTTCCTATTTGCATTTGTGCAGCCTCAAGTTCATTCAGGAATATGTAGCTGACCTGAGCCTGCACCTAGTCTAAGCCAGGAATATTCTTGTCTCAGCTATTCAACTGTGGGCCCTCCTCACTAGCTTACCACTGTGGTCAGTGTTGCCACAGATGATGCTGACGGGTGTGAGCAATGCCCACTTCTCTATATTAACTGAGTCCCTTTGACCATGACAGAGAAGCTGCCAGTCCTCCCCTCCTGGCCTGCTCTGACAGAACCCCATATTTGCCAAGCCTGGGGGAAGATGGAACAACCCCAGAACAGAATGCCACAGATCCCTATTCTTGTTACCTGAAAGTCGTCAGTTTTTTAAGCAGAATAGTTTTGAGATTGTTCCATGCCTTTGGTCAGTTTCCAAAAATACTAAAATGGTCATTTGTATCAATTTTGTCTAGCTTTATATTTGTTTTCTGAGGGTTGGATTTACCAATAATCCCATTCCAGCATAGCCAGAGGAAGATTTTAATTGACAAACATTTGTTTTAAAATCATGTAGCCTTTGTATTGTCACATAGTAAAATATGGTATTATTTTATATGTCATTGGACAAAACTCTGTATGTGTATTTGTGAGTGTTGTGTGTGTGTTTTGAAAGAATTAGGTGTAGAGAGCCATTCATATGCTTAGGGATACTTCAAAATAAACTGTCTAACAATAAAATACGGTATTTTAAGGAAACACTAGAAAATCATTCATATGAAAATGACACTGTCTAAGTTCTGCTGCTGGCTAGCTCTATGACCTTAGGTAAAACACTCTCCTCTATGGGCCTCAGAAAGTCAGACCAGATTATTTGAAGCATTTCTTCCAACTCCAACATAAATCGTGGTTCAAATATTCATGTCATCCTGTTTGTATGTTCTGAGCACACATCAACCTATTGTAATGTTGCCTCTTAATCTGCTCTTTATCTTATGATAGTGGTAGTTATTGAGTATTTAGCATGTGCCAGGTCCAATGCTATGAGCTTTATATGCATCATGTCACCCAATCTTTGCAGCACCCCTATTATATGGTTATTACTTTTATTGAATGCCTAACATGTAACCAGATTCTCTGGACTCAAGGAATGTAGCAGTAAAATCGGGCAAGAAAGCCATGCCTTCAACAGGGCTTACATTTTAGTAGGAAGAGAAGACAATATTGGAGAAATTAAATCAGGAAAGGGGATGAGTTTTGAGGTAATGGCTTCACATAGAAGGAATCATTTAAGCTCTGAGATATGTAAATATTATATTCTCCCATTATCATTTTTAAAACTGGGATACAATGAGATTAAGTAATTTGTCTATGTCATGAAATTGGTATTTGAAGCCAAGCCTTTGTGGAGTCCAAAGAATGGACTCTAAACCAATCCCAGGTAGGCAAATATTCTATTCATTGTATGGTCATTTACTAAGTCTTTACAAAGTCATTCTTTAATACTATGGATCTAGTGGTTATCTTCTGTCTGTTAAGCTCACTGGGTGTGCTGAAAACAGTAAGATGAATAAATACATACCCTACCTCAAAGAAGTACTAATTGTAGTGGGCAACACAGATGTAAAAAACTAATAATGGCAGTGTTAGTAAAATGCTTGATACAGTAGAGATAGTAGGCAGAGAAAGGGCAAAAGGGAGGAAATGAATTGATGATTAAAACATAGATACAGAGGCTGAGATGCATGATGATTACTGACAATTTTGTGTGGTTCCAAATGACAAGAGCACAGGGTGCAGCCTAAGAATGTGAAGGGTAGTTGGGGGGAAGGGGTAGAGCTAGGTGAAGGCTGGCCAGGGGGCCTTGAATGCCAAGCTAAAAAATTTGGATTCAATCTCTCTCTCTTTCTTCTACAATTTTGTCAACATTTTTTGTATTGATTTTAGAGAGAGAGAGAGAGAGTGAAACATCAATTTGTTGTTCCACTTGTTTTTGCTTTCATTGGTTGATTGTTGTATGTGCCCTGACAGGGAGTTGGACCCCCAGTCTTGGTGCATCAGGATAATGCTATGACTAAATGAGTTGCCTGGCCAGGGCTGGATTCAATCTTGAGCGTCAGTGAGGAACCAACCAGGAGAAAACATGATCATTGTGGTACTTAACCCATCCATCTCCAGGCTGTCCCTGCGGGTGGTAGCTGATACAGAAGTAAGGTTAACTCCTGCCTGTCTTAGCCAAGAGTACCAGGAGGAAAATTTTACCAGTAAGACATCATGCACAATAATGAGAATGTTTTAGAAATACCTAGAATTGCTGGTGTCTCTCATCTTAACACCTCACACAATCTCTAGAGCAAAGACCATAGGGGTTACATGCAAATTTAACACTATTTTAGGCATCTCTATGGGCAAGGATCTAAACTATTTAGACCAGAATCTTCTCTTAACATTACAGAAATGTGACTTTTCAGCCTCTCCTCACACACTTCTTGAGGTATCCAATGTCAAGAAAGTTCTGTCATCACCAGAAAGAACTACTTCCTTGTAATTGCCTCTCTTTGGTTCAACCCTCTGGGACCTCCTTCAGCCCCTGGACAGGTCTGCAAAGATAGCAAGATGGTAGCCACAGCCCTCTCTTGAGTCTTCTCTTCTCCAAGTTAATATCCCCTTTCCCTCTTCCCCCTGTAGTTCTACATTTATTCATATCCTATGGTTTCTAAACTTTGCACCTTCATTGTTGCTCCCTGGATATGACCTAGGTTGTTAATTTCCTTCTTAGAATGCCAAAACGGAATGTAAAACTCCCACAGTAAAAGAGTAGTATTGCCCCTCTTGCTCTGGATGCTAGATCTCTAGAAATAAGACCAGAATTTACAATACCTTTTTTTTTTCCTACAGTAAGGCTTCCCTGAAGTCAATGTCTTTTTGTTGCTTGTTCTTTAAATAAAGCTATTTTTATTTCTCTGATACTCTTTATAAGTAAACCTTTTATTTTGGAATAATTTTAAATTTATAAAATAGTTGAAAAGGTAATATAGAGTTCTTACATACCCTTTATCCAGTTTCTTTTGATGTTAAAATCTTACACAATCATAGAGCATTTGTCAAAATTAAGAACTTAACATTGGTACATTACTATTAACTACACTATAGGACTATATTCAGATTGCATCAGTTTTTCCACTAATGTCCTTTCTCTGTCCCAGGGTTCCATCCAGCATACCATGTTAGCCTGAAATGGATTTTTTAAGTATAACTTACACTTATTCCAAGTTTCAGCTTGTTGGTTTTAGTCCTCTGTTCTAGCCTGCTGTGGTCATTTTGATTCTTGGATTCTCTTATCTGTAGTATTAGTGTCTTCACTCAGAATTTTTAAAATATATATTTTTAAAGTATTGATTTAAGTCAAAGACACACGTATTTAACGGGATAAGACCTAAAAGCAAGAACAGATCCATGCATCTTACTGGAGACTTCTCTGGATTGCCTAGATTGGTATTTTGTATCAATTCTGTATTAATCCCTCGATCTGATTATGCTTCTAATGCCAGCAGCAGAAGTCACCTAAGTGAACAAGATTTTACCTGCCTCCCAGTCAACTCCATTGAGTTCAATTTAAGTTACTATCACTATGTACTGCATACTATGAGAGATCTAGAAATAATCAAGCTGTAGTCCCTGCCCCCATCTCTCCACGTGGTCCATAAGGATCATATGTAAATTTATATATAATGGATGGTTCAAATCCATGAAGAGCGGAGGAGGACCAGATGGCAAAGGGCAAATTTGAGAAAAGAGTGCTTTCTGGGGAAGGGTCTGGCTTGGTGGGGGCTCTACAGTGAGAACCCTGGAACCCCTGCTGGGACTCCAGCCACTTGTCTCAAGATTGGCCCAGCTCAGCAGCTCTTTGGCTCCCAGATCAGCAAAGTCACAGTGAGAATGGTCAGGTGGCGAAGGGGAGATTCTGAAAGCCTTATCTTAAATGATTTTCAGAATCCAAACCAAATTATGAATCTTGAGGTCAGACAAAAAAAATGAAAGCTCGATTATGTAGCCAAATTGAAGAGGATAGAGGACATGGTATAATCAGAGAAAGCCAGAAAGCTGGGGTAATGAGAAAGAGGAACAGATGGACAAGTACAAGGAGAACTGGAAGAATTTAAGATCTGAAGCTTGGCAGCTTCTACTACAGTCCTTGCGTTGAAAAGCCAGAATCTCAGAAAGGAACTGGAGGGAACCAGTGACCTTGTGGGCAGGGAAGTCAAGGAAGAGAAGACAATAATATCACAGAAAAGAGGCTAGGAGGGTGAGCACTGTTCTGACTGGCATGATAACTTCAAAATGAGGTAGGTTTTCCCGGTTCCTTCCCCTTTGTTCTTTCTTTCTCTTTGAAGTAAAACATCATGGAGTTGCAGTGGGCAATGTGACCAAACAAATGTATGAAAAATAATTACATCTTTCTGGCTGAGTTTTAAATTGTTGGAAGTTAGTAATCTCAATTTTCAGCTCCTAATCCACCTCTGAGGAGGGTTCTATGGACCCCCATCAGCACCAAACCTTGTCCTAATCAGACACTAAATTAAACAAGCCTAGTGTTTTGGCTCCCTTCCAGCAGGCCACTTCATAAGTTACCACTCTCCTGGCATAGCTTTTGCTATTCCCTTCAAAAAGAGTTCAAATTAATTGGATGCAGATAAGTCCTCTCAGCATCTGGCTGGGGGGCCTCCAGCTTACCCTACTGATGCAGGTGGTCCATTCACTGCAAACCTCAGCACTGGGTAAACAAGGGCCTGTAAAGGAGATGCTAGGAATTGTGACCCTGGATTCTCCTTCTGCTACAATAGGAGACATATGTCTGGTTTACCTCAAGCTGCAGAGGCTGACCCAGACTACCACGCACTTGCTCCAAAACTGGGTTTCCTAGTTCAGTGACTGTGCCAACACCATGCAGTTTGGCCATGCCAGAAACCTGTCTAATTTAACTCCTTCTTATTCACTCCTCACACATCATATGTGATCAAGTACTATCAAGGCTACCGCTCAATATCCTTAGCATTTATCCCTTCTTTATCTCTGTTGCCAGCACCCTAGTTCAAACTACCAGCCATCTCTTTGGAAATTACAACAGCTTCTTAAACTAAGGGGTATGATATGTGAGGTAAACAGGCCTCCAGGCCCTCTCTCTTTATTCTGTGGCTGCCAGAGCTCCCAGACCCCCTACCCCCCCCCACCTGTGTTCCCCTCACCTCCTCACTGATCCTATCGTACCTGACCGAGAGACAGTGGGACCTCTTCACGAACATCACCCGGCAAGCTGGGCAGGCTGCATCCTTCTTGCTAACAAGTAACTACTTTTAGACCATCCTTTCTTCCCACTTTTATAAAAAGACATGTAAAAAGACATGTTTTGACTTTATGCCATCAGTTTGTGTAACTGCTAGCCACTCCTTGTTGCTGACCTCTTGGACACTTCCCTTAATCGTAGAGGACTTTGGCCCTAACCTATCTTTTCCACTACACTGCTGCCACCATATTGTGTAATTTTAGTACCCGTGAAAATGACCCATTGAACACCCTGGCCTTTCAGTAGTTTAAATCAAAATAACAAATTCTTAACGTGGTCTATGAGATCCTGCATAACCTGGCTTCTGCCTGCTTCTTCAGCCTCTCATACCCCTCTCATTTTGCTGTCTATGTCCTGTGACACTGGCCTTCCTACAGTTCTCCCTGTGAGCCATGGATTTGCTCCCTGACCTGGAATGCTCTTTCTCTATGGCCCTTTGCCTAACCGCTTCCTATTCTGTCTTCAGGATCCAATTTGAACATCACTTCCTCATGGAATTTTTCCCTGATACACTGTTTTCCAGACTAGTGTGAGAGCCTTCGTTACATGTGTTTATTCTCTTTCTCCTTTAAAGCACTTATCACTTTTCTGGTTATTCATTCAATATCTGTCTTCCTCTGTCACATGTTTAGGGAATATTTTCATATTTGGGTATGTACAGGTTGGAGGTAGATGGAGATGTCATGCTGTTATAGCCAAATTTCTTTCTTGGTACCTCTCAGGACGGTCATCCTTTGTCACTTCTTCTCCAGCCACATTTCCATTTTGTTGTCAGTGGTACATAATATCAGGGCACAAGATCATTTCTTTTATGTAAGTCATAGAATGTCAAGGCCAAGAATGATCTTAAGTTCATTTAGTTCTCCCTGTTTTCCTAGGGAGGGATCTGGGCTCTGAACAGTACCTTAGGGACTGCTGAGGAGGGAGGGGAATGAGGGACTTCTGAGAAGTCAGGGCTCTGCCTTCCTTGTCCTCGCTGGTGTGTAAGCTCCTACTTACTGGCCTTCCCTGTAGACTTGGTTTGAAGAAAGGACTCAGATGCTAACAATATTTGCAAACTTTCCTCTCTTTCTGCAGTTTGAGACACTGGGGCCCAGAGAAGCAAGGTAACTTTGTTGAGTCACACAGTGAGTTAATGGGACAGCATCACACAGAGAGTTACTGGGACAGCACTGACTTCTAGAGTGTCCTCTCCAGCCCACCCCTAGGCCCAGCTGAAAGGTTCGCTTACTTGTCTACTCTTTCTGCAAACATTAGTTGAGCACCTACAAGGCAGTGAGAAGGAAATTAGATGCTTAAGTCAGTAGAGTGAGCAACATGGTTTAGAGCCCTGACTTGGTCACTCATTAACTGTGTAACCATGGTCCAATCACTTAACCTCCCCATTCCTCTGTTTCCTCATACATTAGTCACCTGGCCCCTCAACAGCTATCCAGATAAACCCTTTATTCATCATAATTTAAGTAGGAAGATCTTCATGGCCAGTGCGACATTGGGGTTTGAATTTTGACTCTGCCACTATGTCTCTGACACATCAGATAACCTCTCTACCCCTCCTCTGCAAACTAGACATTGTGATTTAGCTTCAGGGTTGTTGTCATGACAAGAGGCTTCCGTAGATGTTAGATGACAGAGGTGAATTGTTTGTAAGTCCTTGGATATGATGCATTTGTAAAACCGTATCTCTCTTACCAGCCCCTAAGCCCCCTGAAAATATGGTGGTTCCTCCTTATCTGTTGGAGATACAGTCCAAGAACCCCAGAGGATGCCAAAATAGCAGGTAGTACAGAGCCTTATATATACTACTTTTTTCTATTCATACATACCTATGATAAAGTTTAATGAATAAATTAGGCAAAATAAAAGATTAACAGCAATAATAGTGAAATAGAACAGGTATAACAATATAATGAGGGTGGCTTGAACACAAGCACTAGTAACTGACACAGCTACTAAGTCACTGCCTGTGGTGGCGGCGGCCGGGGTGTTAGCACATACAGCATGCAGCATGGACGTGCTGGACAACAGGGTGATTCATGTCCCGGGTGGTACACAGCAGCATGGAGCGAGGTTTCATCATGTTACTCAGAATGGTGCAGCATTTAAAACTTAGAGATTGTTTATTTCTGGAATTTTCCATTTATTGTTTTTGGACTGTGGAGACTGCAGGTAGCTGAAACTCCAGATAAGTAAAGACTACTATATGCAATCTGTCATATAAAATGAGAACGAACATTTAGAGTGTTTACTACATTTCGAACACTATTCCAGCTGCTTTATTATCTTATTTAATCAGCATCAACAACCCTATGAAGCAGGTACTGCCATTATCCCCATTTTTCAGATAGGGAAGCTGAGGTATAGTGAGGTTAAGTAACTTTTCCAACATTACACTCTTTATAAGCGGTGATACCTGTACTGAGGAAACCACGGTGCAGGTGACTGGTGGGGAGTGGGGAAAGAACTGTAGGTGCATGGAAGAGCCTCGTAACCCAAGCTGGGGGATCAGAAAGAACTTTGTAGATGAGTTAATATTTGAGATCTATCTTGGAGGCTACTTACTGGGTGAGAGGACGGTATACTGGTGATGTAGTAGAGGGTACAGTTTGGAAAGCCATCTAGAAGGTCATGCTCAAAATTGTCTAAAGGCTGTGGAAGAGGAGCTTTGGGGCTACAGAGAGGAAAGGTCTGGGTCTGTTGAGGGAGAGAGTTTGGAGAACGCTGTGGCTGATAGTGGGACCCGGAATAAATCCCCAGTGCTAATGCTGCTGCTTAGCGCTCATCCCTTCCTAGAGCAAACCATCATTCCTCAATAAAAAAGGGAAAAGGGAAGGGGGAAAAGGAATCAAAATTATCCCTCTGTTAGTCCTGACACTATCTTTTGACCATTCTGAAAATTCAAAAGTATTACAGTGATAATGGTTGGAAACTCAGAGAGGTGGGCATTGATGGGTGGTGGTGGGGGGAGGGTGACTTCCTAAAGCTTCTTAGGGAAAAGAAAATAGAATTAGCTGCTAAACTTTATTATTTGTTTTCTAACAAAAATGTCCTTCTGCAGGGAGACTTGATAAATGAACTGGACGTTTTCCTAGAATGCTATTATTAGTATTTAGAGAGCTTGTTTCAGTGTTAAAAAACAGATCATTGGCTACACTTTTGTCCTTTTTGTATTTATTTGGCTTAATGAAAGTCTCAAAAAGGAATTTAAAGTAATTTACAACATGATTTTGGCTGGTGAAATGATTCAGGGTCTGCAATCTTAATTTCAAAAAGTTTTCTTTGTGTTACTTTTGGTGACTGCCAGCCAGTAATGGCTTGGGAACAATATGTTGGGACATGTTCACAGTCCATGAAAGGGACAAAACACAGGGCAGTTGGAACTGGAAAATCCAGGTGAGATTTGACTGATGGCTCCTGGCTCGAATCTGTGTCCCTTGCCAGAGCAAGTCCCCAGGGAACCCTTTAGCCAGCAACATGGCAGAGGCTGCAATAATCTCCCAGGGCTCTGCTTACCTCTCTAGGATTGTTACCAGAAGAGGGAGGCAGGAGGGAAATGGGTTGGGTGTTGTCTTCCAGGGCCTCCCTGTGGTTTGACATTCTCCCAATGAGAGTGCTGCTATTTATTTTCCTCTAGCATTGCCAACTTCTGCTTCCTCCTCTACCTGCTTCCCCATTCTCTTTTTCTTTGGCAAAATTGTTATTTAAATGTACATTTATCTGTAAGAGCTAAAACTGTAAAATTCTTATGAGAAAACATAGGACTATATCTTTGTGATCTTGGGTTAAGCAGTATCATATTTTAGTTATGATACTTTAAACAAAAGACAACTTGGACTTTATCAAAATTAAAAGCTTTTGTGCTGCAAATGATACCACCGGGAAAGTGAAAAGAGAAGCTACCGAGTGGGAGAAAATATTTGTAAATTATATATCTGAAAAGAAACTTGATTCAAGAACATATAAAGAATTTCTACAACTCAATAAAAAGAAAAAAAAAACAACTGAAGAATGGGCAATGGATTTAAATAGACATTTGTTCAAAGAAGATACACAAATGGCCAATAAGCACGTGGACGAATACTTAACATCAGTAGCCCTCAGAACAATGCAAATCAAGGCCACAGTGAGATATTCCATCCCAGCCTCTAGATGGCCGTAACAAAAGAAGACAGACAGTAACAAGTGTTAGGGAGGATGTGGAGAAATCAAAACCCTCATACATTGCTGGTGGGAATGTAAAATGGTTCAGCTGCTTTTGAAACCATTTAGCAGTTCCTCAAAATGTTAAGCATGGAGTTACCCTATGGCCCAGTAATTCAAATCCTAGGTGCATATTCAAGAGAATTGAAAACAATATGTTCACACAAAGACTTGTACATGAATGTTCACACCTGCATTATTTATAATAGCCAAAAAAGTGGAAACAACCAAATGTCCATCAATTGATGAATAGATTAAATAATATTGTATATCTATATAATGGAATATTATTCTGTAATATAGTACTAATACATGCTGTAATATGGAATTTGTTCCTATTTGTGGCTGTATAGTTGCTGGGTTCACAGCAGGTTGAATAGATATATTAATTCACATCTCTCTTAAAAGGAGAAACTTCTGAAAATGTTCAAATTCCCTGTTTGTCTTCCCAAAGAGATATTATTTCAGAAATGGAATGTAAGCATCCTACCCTGTTTTATCTATCATGCCTTGGACTGGATTCTTTCTTCTAAATTATTTAACTTTATCCCCCAATATCATTTGATTTTTCTGGCTCATTTACCATAGTTTGGCATTAGAAGATAATTATTTGCTGAGAAGGGAATGGAGGTACTCTCTTCTGCAAATTGTATTTTATAGGAAAGGCAGTTTCTAGTATATTTCCTACATTAAAGTGGATAATAATAAGATATTAATATGCACTGCAGTCACTTGAATCAGCCTCCTATTTTTTATTCAATAATATTCATGCATATTTAAAAGTTTCCTAACTTTGTCTAACTAGGTCAGCAGAATATTACTCAATCTTGTATTGCTAGTCCGAGCTTCCATTTTACAGGAGTTCAGGGGAGACAGATGGCTGGGAGTTTCCATCTCTTTTTCTCCCATTCGTGATGCTTGCACTGAAAGCAGCTGACATCATGGAAGTTTAGACCAGAAAGATCCTGAAAGATTAGTCTCCTTACACCTTCCTTTTCCTGCTGAGGAAGCTAAGACCTAAGAAAAGTTCTGTAGTCTCTAGGAGCGTGACCTAGGTTTCCCTGATTAGGAATCTCACGTTGTTTGTATTTTGACGAAGAGGAACCCTCTTACTCATGCTATCTACCATTTTCTCCCCATACACTGTGTCAGACTCTGTTTTTACCTTATATCACGCCATCTTTTCATCGTCAAGCCTAATAATAGGTTGCTATGATTATTCCCTTACACAGGTGAAGAAACCAGGATTCAGGTTTACTTACTTACCTGAGCTCACATAGCTAGTAAGTGGTAGAACCAGGGTTTGTAGCCAGGTCTGACTCTAAAATATATGCTCTCTATTCATTCTGCCTGGATTCTTTCACTGACTACCCTGTGCTACCATGGGCACCTAACAGGATCATGGGAGCACTTACTGAGAGAAGGCCTTTATTCTCTTAAGTCTGCAGGGTTCTTTTTCTGGGCAAAATTGCCTCTGAGGCTGTGTTTTGCCTTTTGCCTGACTTGCCTTCCAGCCTACCTCTTGGTCATCCTTATGCCTATGCTCCTACCCTGTTCCTCTGTACTTTCTGCTGTTAGCCTTCTTGGAAGGCTGATTCAGTCCTTCCAGCTTCTTCACATCTTTGCCCCAGAAAACAAAGTCATAGGCCCTCTTCTATTTCAGGGTTTTCAAAGGAAAGATAATGTAGAGGTTCTGGAGTCAGATCAGTGTTTGAATCTCAGCTTCATCACTAATTCATTACCAAAATAAGCAAATTAGTTTACATTACTCAGCATGTTTCTTCATCTGCACATTTGGAAAAATAACCCTTAAGTATCAAGTTATTAGTTAGGACTAATATAACCAAAACTAACATTTATTGAGCACTTATATGTGCCATAGCAGTACAAGCTAAGTGCTTGGTATGTAAATACCTTGTATAATTCTCACAACAACCTTTTGAGAGCTGTTATTCTGTGCATTTTATAGTTTAGGAAATGGAGATACAGAGAGATTCATTAACTTGCCTAATATCACATGGCCTAGTAAGTGGTAGCATTGGTACTTGGGAGCTAAACCTAAGTAAGTTGTCTCAAAAGCCTATAATTTAAAAAATGATAAGGTCTTTATAAAGCAGTTGCTGTATTGCCTGGCACACATTAGTTTCTCAATTGATAACTATAATTTAATAGCATATTGAATTTCTAAAGAACGACACGAGTGCAAAGTGTTTTGTCTTTAAGACTGTCTCTCTCTCATTTAAGGAATGCCTAAAAAGCTGTGTTTACAGGGAAAGGGAGTGAGATTTGGTATTTGCCTGGTTATTTCGATCAAGGTAGACAACCACATTTGACAGTCTTGGCTCCAGCTGGTCTATTTTAGGAGGCCTGGACTATTCCCGTGGAATGTCTATGCCGATTACATTGGCCAGAGGCAAACCTGCCCGCACAGCTTCCCACCTGGGCTGGCCGTGGGTCAGACCCGTCTCAGGGGAGAAGCAGCTTTTCTCGAGGTGGGGCCTCCTTACACAGATGCCAACGTTATTGTCGATATGTTATTGGCCCCACGGTATGTGCTATTCTGAAACCTTTGGAAGTCTCTTCAGGACAGAATTTACACTCATACGGCATATAACCAGTCTGATCCAGGAGAAGAGCTTTTTGACAACATTTCAATGAGTGTCTCTTCAGGCTCTACAGACACCCCATAAGACATGGGAGCTCACTACCTTCCACAGCAACCTGTTCTGACTTGGGACAGTCATATTTCCTATTATCCTTCTGTGGAACCAGTGAAGGAATAATTGGTAGAGTTCTGAAGGTTCACAACCAAGGGACCTAGGAGAGGCACAAAGAGAAATTAGAATGGAAAGAAGAAACTAGGGTTTTGTTTTGTTTTGTTTTGTTTTGTTTCTGGTTGTGACAGAATTGTGAATGTAGGAGTTGAAGCAAGGGAGTGACAAGGTCAAATTTATTTTACGTTAAGTGCTATGTGGAGGGTGGATTAGAAGACAGAGAGCATTGTTAGGGAGTTCTCAAACAAATAAGACAACAGTAAGAAAGAGGGAAAAGAGTTGATAAATTCAAGAAATATGTATGAGTTAGAATCCACAAAACATATAATTAATTGAATGTTATAGGTGAGGGAGAGAGGAACTAAGCAGTATGCCTAGATTACTGGCTTCTTTGAATTGGTGAATAGCAAAGCCACCAAAACTGGGAAGAAGGGGATTCTTGGGAATGTGTTAAGGTCATCTAGGATACTCAGTATCCAGAAGTGTGTGGCAAACTCATGTGTATTTCTGAAGGGGTTCAGTCATGTCAGGAAAAACCTCCAAGCAATATTTGGTATCAGAAGTCAGGTGGGTGATGACCTATTGCTTCTCCTCCCCTCATGCTCCAGTCTCTAGGGGAAGAGATGGTAAGGGCCTGAAGTGGGGCTTCCCAGATTTAGGTTGAGGGTGACCTCACCTTCCAAGAAAGGGACTGTGGCCAACTCTGAAGTCTCTGGTGTGTAAGGATGTGAGGCTCCCCTCAGCTGTATTCTAGCCTCTAACAACCAGAGCCCACCTATAGGAAACACTAAGGCTGCTTCTGTACTCCCTGCCTTGTTAGGACAGGCCCAGAAACTGAGCATGGATAATCTTCCATGTGGAGGCCATAGTGCCTGCAACATCAGAGCCAGGCCGAGTCAGACAGGGGCTAAAAATTTTGCTTCTTCCTGTTGTCCCGCCTGGAAACTTTATCCTAGATTTTCTGCGTGTTTTAGTGTGTTTTGATGTAACCACAGCTCCTCAACTTGCCATGTGGAAAAAGACAAGGCCTATGGTATTGGAGGAGAGGAATGAAAGAATGAATAGAGCTAAGAAGACAGTTTCCTCTGCTAGGACATTAAACCAAGGTTTTGCAACCTGAAGTTTAAGGTTGGATTTAAAGGATTGCTTGTATTCCTCAACACTAGATGCCAAATGTGGTATACTCATGTACAGGTGTGCATTTTTCTCAGAGAGGATTTGTAATTATCACTAGATTTCCAAACGTGGCTATAACCTGGTATAGACCAAGAGCTAGGCTCCTTCCTTTTCCTCTTCCTCTGATGTCCACCTGCTGATGGCTGTTTGTCATTGAAGGGACAGTATAATATATTGGAAAGACCTTGGAGCTGTCACTCGGGCGTTCTTGACACCAGCCCCATCCATGCCGCTAACTTGCAGTGTGGCCTTCTGCAAATCTTTTCTTCACACTGAGCCTCACCTGCCAGAACTCTAAGCCATGTGTAGTCTTGAGGACATTCTCTCCCAGCTGGACTGCAAAGTACATTGCAGGAGTCAGGTCCTTGGCAGACTTGAAGTGGCAGTGTGCAGAGTGACAGGCACTGAGACCTGTGGTGGCAGCTGTGAAGGCAGATCCCCACTGTAAGGTTCACTGAGGGGCCTGCTTGCTCAATCCCTATAGAGCATGAATAATTCTATCACATCCTGAATCCTTAGGAAGACAGCCTTCAGGGTCACCTCCTCTAACCTTCTAGCCAATAGGAGCCAGAAGACAGGCCCCTTGGTGCTGAGTCCGTCACCTATGTCTTTAACGTGAATATGGCCCCAGCTGGAGTGTGCTTTCCCTCCCTTGCAATGTCAGAATGCCTGTGCTCTCAAGTGACTGAATCAGTACTAAATATTTAATGCACAAAGTCAGCCTTCCCAGGGCCTTTGATCTGAAACTTCTTAAAAACATCTTAAAAGCCCTTCAGAAACTGGTTAGTATTTCATTATAGTCACTTAAAATAGATTTATTTTATCAAAACATCCTGTCAGAAACCCTGAAGGCGGACCGACTAACCCCCAGTGATTCTGACAGGACTGCCTCCCCACGTCAGGAACCCGGTGTCTCTGGACGGCCCCGCCCGCGGGCTGAGGGGCGCAGCTGTCACAGGCATCCCTGGTGGCTCCGGAGCTGCGCGCAAAGGAGGCGGCAGGGCTTGTCAGAAGCCTTGGGAGCCCGCATCCGTAACACCCTGTGAAGGGAATGAGCATTCACTGAGAGTCAGCCATGAGCCAGGCCCTTACCTGGGATTCGTACTTGTTGAATCTTATTGAATCTTCCCAACAGTCCAGTAGGTGGGTGGGAACCAGTTAGGAAACTGAGACTCGGAACTTATGTGACTTGCTCAAGGTCACAGAGTAGAATTAAGATTATAATACAGGTCTAGCTCGAAAGCCTATGTTTTTCTATTTTTCCACTAACCTTGTTCCTTTTCATGGAGGACTCTCAGTTGTTTCTTTCTTTAAACAGAATAAATTAGAATAGATTTTTATAAAATTATATAACTAGTACATGCTGATATAGAAAAAATGAGAAATTTTTTAAATATCACTGATCCTACCATTTAGATAACTATTTATAATTATCTCTGGGTGATGAGTCTATTTATTCATTGATATTTTGCCACATTCCAATAGTTTATTAGCCACTTAATTCAGCTTTCTCAGTCCCCTACCATTACCCCAGCTTTAGAGGAAGGAGAGATGAAGGGAAAGAAGCAGCATGTCATGATCTTTTCTCCACTGTCAACCCGAGAGGATGAAATCAATTACCCATAAAACCCTAACACTGTGAAGGGCTAAAGCAGGCCCCAGAGTAGAGGCAGGAGACTCTGTCTTATTCTATCCACTGGCTAATTGGGCCAAAGGAAAGCCACTTTAATGAAAGAAATAGTTCCTGCCCTTCTAACTCTCGCAGCTGGTGTTAGGATCAATGGAACAATGAAGTGGACATTTTTCGTAAACTGAAAAGTACTGTGCAGAAGGAGGGAAATGTCAGAAGCAGAAGGACTCAGGGAAACAGGGTGTCTTGACAGCCCTGCATAGACTGACTGTATATACTCAGTGTCTGTGCTCTCGATTCAACATACTTATTAATAGTATGTCGTCTCATTTACTCTCTGAAGCGCCCTGACTTGGGCGATACGTTTGACGGCCACGTGAAGTATTGGTCATCTATAACCAGGTAGCTCTGAGAGAGAGCGAAAGAGCAATCAGGGAGCTCCCTGTGGGGTGGGGCCACATGTGGGCTGACAGGGCACCTCGAGCTTTAGGAGGCATCGGTGAGCGGGCATTTCATTGCTGACCGACATGCAGGGATGAAAAATGTGAAAAGATCAGCGCAACCTGGGCAGGTTGCTGGGAGAAAGGCTGTCACTCTGTGAGAGCCTGGCCAACTCCCACCCTCCAGCGGAGGGCGGGTTTGGAGATAGCATTTGGAGGCATTCAGCACCAGGAGGAAATGTGAAGCTCTGTCCAAGCTACAAAACTTCCCTCAGAGAACAACCTTTTAACTTTTCTCTCTGCTCCCACTCTCTCCTCTCTCCCGTTTCTTTTCTACAAGCGCCATAGGAATCCTCTAGAAATCAAATCTGATCTTCAGTTTTTCATTTAATTCTCAATTTTTCATTTATCTTGATGGATAAAAAGCTAAACTCCTTTACAGATGATGCAAAGCCCTTCATGATCTTGGCCCTTTCGATGCACTCAGCCTCAATTTTCTTAATCCTTGACCTTCGATTCTGTGATCCAGGAATAATAACGGCTTACCTTTACTGAACATTAAAATATTGCCAGACACTGTTCCAATTATTTTACATGTACTAACTCTTATAATCTTAACAAGTCTATGAGGTAGGTACTTGTAGTAGTCCCAACATTTTACAAAAGGGGAAAACAAGGCACAGGAAGATGAGCTATTAAGTGGCAGAGCTTGTACCCTTAACCATAATCATATTACGCCTTGACCTAAAGCATTTATCTTGTACTTCATGTTCTTCCGTTGGCCTATGATACCCTTTCCCACCAATCTGCTCCCAGAACTGCTAATCCAATGCTTAGGAAGCCATTTCCAGTCAGTCTCCCAGAAAGAAAACATCCTTAGTTGGCAGGATTCCCTCCCACTCGTTTTAAAAACATTTACTCTGCCCTGGGCTGTGCACATGAGGGCAGGGAGGGTGGGATGGCCAAGGTGAGGAAGACTGCCTCCTCAGTGGTCTTGCATTGCGTTAGAGTCAAGGCTTTCACCACCTTCCATACTGTACACATGTGTGGACCCAGGAATAAGGACAATATAAGCACACATAAATAAAAACATTAAAAAAAAAATAGAAGAGGACAAAGTGGGAATTGACCAGGTAATCAGAGATGGCTTATTTGGGAATGTAAGGCTTAAATTGGATCTCAGAGGGTGATATAAAAATCAACTTTTTGAGTTATAAGGATCCTAGAGGTCATATATTTTCTAACTGGGAAACTGAGGTTCTTACAAAGAAGGGACTCACTCAGGGTGTCATAGCTGTGAAGAGGCAGAGCCAAGTGCCTCAACTCCCAGCTCCGTGATCTACGCTGCCTTCCAGGGTAAGCAATTAGGACATAGCTAGGTGCTAGAAGGGGCACGAACTTTCCGGAGGGGTCAGAGTCAAGGAGCAGTAAATGGAATGCAGAAGAGGTAACCAAAAGCACAGTAATATATGACATGGACAGCGAAGTGAGGAAACTCAGAAAAGCTGCTTCTTCAGTGGGAGAGTTGGAACCTATAATCTTTTAAAAATGGATGGTTGCCTCGGTTTTGTGAAGCTGTCTCGCTTTCAGCTTTGTAGAATAAAGGGCTCCTCAAAGTATGTCTGTTCTGCCATTATTTTCTGGATCATCAAGACTCTCACTATCCTTTAGAAACGCTTCTGTCTCTGCCACAACCAGCTTCTCATTAGAATTCCTGGACATTGCTCAGCATCACTAAGTGCACTGTAATGAACCCATGATGAGGGGAAAAGAGCCTGAGCTTGCTGCAGGCACATTCTGTGGAGGTTTCCTGGATACCCCCAGGATAACAAGCAAGCCATGTTGCCACAAGCGTGCCATCTTCAAATATTCATCTGTTTGTTTTCTGTGCTGTTGTACTTTTTCCAACTCAGCCGGAGGGCCTCCTGGATCCTTCACTCCAGGGGTTTGCATTGGAACTGGGGACAAGTGCTTAAACTGAAAGAGCAGAGAGAATAGTGGAACTCGGGGCTCAGGTCAGGAGTATTTCTGCCTTTGGATAACATGGCACTTCCTCGAGGGCATCTGCAGCCACAGTAGTTTTAAGTATAGGCATCCAGGACTAGCCTATTTTCTAGAGCCATGGATTGGAATTATCCTGTAAAAGTACTTTGAAACTTCCCATATCTGTCTTCCCATCTTACAAGAACTACACGCTCTATGTTAAGTACCTAGTATAATGCCTAGATTATTATAGCAGATGTTTATTTTCTCCCTCATAGCTCTTCCTACCACCTTCTCATGCAGTGTCTTTTGGTCTTTTATTTCTCCTCTTCTCTCTCCCTGTCTCTATGCTTCTGTCTCAGTGTCTCTGAGTGTTTCTCTTTCTTGCCTGTACCCCGGGACTCTTTAGGAGAGAAGGCAGTTGGATCTGGAGCTTAGGCTCATTAATGGCTATGCCATCCTTATAGTCTGGCAACACAATCAAGAAAGTTGTACTCTGAATGGCCACCACAAGAGAGGGGCCCTAGACTTCCCTCGAATCTGTCTGTTTTTTACTCCATTGTATTGAGGGTTCGTTTCTCATTTGAAATTAGTTCCTTTGGGAATTCAGAGCGTTGGGTTGAATGTCACTTTTAATTTTGTGTTTTTGATGAATGGACTGCATTTGTCAACAAATGGATGCTATGATTTTGCACACTAAATATACCCAGTTCCTTTTCTCAGATAATACTCATCCTAAAAAATACAGGGTTCAAGGTCTGTGACTTGGGGGTTTCAAGTCTTAACTCTATTGACTCTGCCCATGACCCTTCCCGTAACTTCCAATATTCCCATAACAGTTTATTTGGACTGCAAGATGAAAAGCAGCGCTCCTCAAAACATCTTGCTCCAAACACGTTTTCCTCCATCACCACTGGGTCTGCTAGCCCCCATCCATCCCAACTGCTTACTATGCTCAAAAGACAATGTGAACTTCAAGTGTACATGGTGTGTCTTTTTACGAGAGGTCCTTCTGCCTTTTTCTCAGGTCAACCACTCGAACAATTTCTACTCATTCTTAAATGTCCCCGTTACTTGAAGCCTTCACTAGCTGCTCAGACAGAGTTAGACCTTCCTTCCTCTTGGTTTCCCTCAGTGCTCCATGCTTCCCTCTAACCCAGCATGTTACACCCAGTATCATCCCTGTCCTGCCCTCTCCTTCTACCAGATTGAACTAATCCTGGGTGAAAGGGCTGGATCTGATTCACCACTATGTCCTCAGTGTATAGCTTAGGGCCTGGCATAGGTAAGATATTTTCTTTAAGTTTGTGGGATGACGCATTAGGTCCTATGACTCATTCACTGAGCACTTGCTCTGGTCCAGCTTTATGAGAGATACTTTTATATATAATTTCATTTCATTTCAATCTACTCAGTCTGGTGTTCTTTTCAAAACATTGTCCCTCTCATATGCCCACCATACCTATAGTGCCACAGGGCACACTCACTCAGGGCTTTGTCTTTTGATCTGTTTTCTGACTGTATTCCTGGGAATGACATGTGTCCAACACTAGGAATCTCCTGCTGGTTGAATGTGTTCATCTCATATTGAGAGTAAAAAAATGAAACAAAACCCCAAACAGTGGACAGTAGGAGTTCCTTCAAGAAAGCTATCATTTCCTCTGGAGGGTCCCACATAAGGGTGTGGGTGTCCTGCTGAGTGAGGGAGGTAGGTTGAATGGAGGCCCGGGCCCTGAGACACTGTGGAAATGAGATGTTAGTCTTTTGAGTTGGTGCCAATTAGCACACATTTTAAATGATGGCATAAGGGACTTATTAGAGTATTTAGAGACTCCGAAATTTCGTCAAACTCAGTGAAAAGCCAGAGTCCCGGAGGGCAGGGCGTGGAAGCAGGAGGGATGGATGTCTGCCCACATCTGACTCCAAGAGCTTTGTAGGGAACAAAGCAATGGAGCTTGTTTGGATTATATTACTGATGGAACTGATGGGCGGATTTTTAAAAAAATATTTTTATTTATTGATTTTTGGAGAAAGAGAGAAAGGGAGGGAGAGAGAGAGGGAGGGAGAAGGGGAGAGAGAGAGAGAGAGAGACAGACAGAGAAGGAAACATCGATTTGTTGTTCCACTTATTTGCCCTGATCAAGGATCAAACCCACAACCTTGGCATGTTGGTTTGATGTGCTAACCCACTGAGCTACTCAGCCAGGGCATGATGGGCAGATTTTGAAAAGACAGAACTGAGGTGACTACCAGTAATTATTTCAACAGAATTCAACTGTACCAGGCACTAAATAGGAACCTGGCTCTCAGAGGAAAGGGAAATGGTTAAGATATCAATCGTACCCACCTTGAAAGAAGGCTACCCAGTCTAATGTGGGAGGTAAGACTCATATATAAGTAACTAGATGAAAAGTGAGAAGGGCCATGCAACTAGGGAGCCACCAGTATGGTACTGGAGTTTAGGGATGGTGGGAGAGTCACTCCTACTTGAGCCAAGGGTTGTTTGCAAATAAAGCCACATAAATAGCTTCCAGAAAAATAATGTGTAGTAGATAGTCAATAAATGTGATTTATCTTTCCTTTTCCTTCTCCCATATTAAATCTTCAACTTACTTTATTTTTTAACTTTATTTTTATTGTTGACACTATTACAGATGTTCCAATTTTTCCCCCTTCGCCTACCTCCACCCAACATTTGCACTCCCCCACCCCCCACCCCCCATTTCTCTCTGGCCATCACCACACTCTTGTCTGTGTCCATGGGTTATATGTTCTTTGACTAATCCCTTCACCTTCTTGCATCTAGTCCCCCCTCCCCTCTGACAGCTGTCAGTCTGTTCCATGTGTCCATGCCTCTGTTTCTATTTTGTCAGTTTATTTAGTTCATTAGATTTCACATATCAGTGAGATCGTATGGTATCTGTCTTTCTCTGACTGGCTTATTTCACTTAGCACAATAGTCTCCAGGTTCACCCATGCTGCTTCACTGATCCACTCATTCTTTGTGGGTTTCTAATTCCCCTCTTCCATGCTATAAGACAAAATACGTGCTTCTGTGATAGGGACGTAAACAGGAAGTGACCTTGCTTCAGTCCATTCAGAACATGGGCCAAGGCCAAACAGTGGATACAGGCCCTAATCCAGCCAAGCCTTTGCTCACCTGGTCTGTGCACAAGCTCAACAAAGCATCTTCCTCGAGCCTCTGCATGCACATTACAAAAGCCTATTTTTATTTCTAAAATTCTGCCTCTTGACTGGAGTGAGAGTTAAAGTTTATATTTCCTTTGATGTTCAATACCAAATGGCTTACAGGAGCCGTGGCAGAATGGTTTCAAATAAGCATTTTAATGTAGAATAAAGGTCAACGTGCTAGAATTTGAAACCATTAATCTTTTTGCTCTTAAGGAAGACTGTACTTTAACAGAATAAATAACAGATTAAATAATAAGAGTTCTTGAAATTCCAATGAGAAAAATTACACATTACATTGTTGAAAACTGCAACAAATGAGACCTTAATGTTTTCTCTCTCTCTCTCTCTCTCTCTCTCTCTCTCTCTCTCTCTCTCTCTCTCTGTTAGGTTTCCAAGATTTAGAGGGTAAAGAGAAATTGTTCTTTTAATTTTCTATTGTTTAGGAAGTAGAGAATGTTTGAGTCTCTGAAGATTAAGGGGTCAATTATATTGGAAAACAAGCCTTTTGTTTTATGGATAGAACAAGTGCATACCATAGCCTAGATAACAGAAACTCTATGTTAATTGTTTTAACTTTCAGTGAACAAAGCCCCAGAAAGGAACAGAGAAAATCAACTATCGAAGTAAGCCAACAAACTCTACCCAAGGTAGTCATTCTCTGCCCAGGTGACTATTCAAAACCTAGATCAGATACACCCTCCTTCAAGAAGTCTCCTGTCACTTCTCAGTCTGTGTTTATGACATCTGCCTCTGAACTTACATAGAATGCTATTTACATATCTATTTGTCCTGGTCTTTTCCATGATCGTTACCATATCTATATTTCCCTCGCTCAGTTATACATAAGATTTGAGTTCCTTATTACCTTAAAAAAACAATTATTATATTCCAACTACATTCCAGAAATTATACTAATCATTTTAAACACGCTATTTAATGTAATTTTTACCAAAACCCTATAGGGTAGAGATTATTATCTCATTTTTCAGATGAAGAAACAGAGAAGTAAGGAGGCTAGATAACTTCCCCCAGGTACTAATGGTAGGATAGTAGTAAACAGCCAAACTTCCCATCCAGGTTTGTGGAGACTTTACTGTGGGGATTCTTATAACTTCACACAAGGGGTTTGATGGTTTTTATGCAAGGGAGTAATATGGTCAAACTTAAGTTTAAGAACTGCTGTCTGGTGAGAGAGACTGGTATGGGAAGACAAACAAGGAGACTATTACAGTAACTTTGACTAAAGATGAGGAAACTGCCACAATAGTGAGAGTTGAATTAGTGAAAAGAAGTATTCAGAAGTTAGAATTGACAGGCCTTGGTGACCCGTGGATTGTGGAAAGAGAGGATTGTGGTTAAACTCAAGAGAACCTGTTTCTGGTTCGGAAGCCTATTAGATTATGATGCCACCTACCATGATGGGAAGCACCGCTCACCACAAAGATGGAAAGTCCTGCCAAAGAATCATGTCAAACAGAAGGTTAGAATCTTCTTTCCCAGTCCCTGAATCCTCCTAACTGCCTATAGCTGTACTCAAATGTATTCATTTTATAGGTGAGAACACTAAAGAACAATAGCTAGGGGGCTTGCCCAAGTTCTTCCATAGAATCTGACATACAATAAGGGCTAAACAACTACTTGTCAATTGAGGACTTCAGGTTGATATGAGCCAGTTTGAGATGCCATGATTTGATGGTTTGTGTTGTAACTTCTGACTCTGATTCTTTCTTTGACTCTCTGGGGGTGGACAGGAAAGGGGAGGAGAATACAAGATGCAGAAATTTAAGCCATGGAAACTTCCTTGAAGAAAACAGATCTGCAAGCTCCTGAAAAATCAAGCATAGTGTTAGAAAGCGAAAGCAATATACATAAGGAGTATGCTTAGTCCAATTTAGAATCTAAACTTATCAATAAAGTGACTTGTTTTAGTTGATACAGTTGGTAAGTGACAGATCCTAACACTCAGCTCTTAGTTTTTATCTTTCACTCTTGTGTTCTTTTCATTTCACCATTCCTGCCTCCTATTGCCCCTAAATTCCCTTCATTTCACACTGTAGCCTGAAGGGCCAACATTGTTTTCTGTGCTTAGTGGTAAGTACAGTAAGGATTTTACACCAGGCCACAAAAGACAACATTAAACTAGGAAAATATATCAAAATTTTCATAACCACCCAAAATATGCATTGGTTATAAATACTTGAGAGGTTCTAGAGCTGAAAGAATCTTTAAAGCCATTTAACACAAACTTTTACAAAGGGAACAGCTAAGTTTCAAATCGCTTAAATGGCTTGCACTATGACACTTTTCTACCATATAACAAGGCTAACGCCTGAATGTAGGACTCTTGTATTGAAAGCAATAGGAAAAAATGTAGAGCAAGATCAAATTCCTCATTTTACCTATTTCACACTGAGTTTTATTCACATGTTCATTAATTCATTCAAAACCCGTTTACTGAGTTTCCACTGTATACTGGGGCCTGGAGGTAAAAGAATGAATAAGTAAGATGGGACCCAGTTTTCCCAGAGCTCTCAGTCTAGTCAGAAAGATGGCATGACATCCTTAATCACAATGGAATGACATACAATAATCACAATGGAAGAGACTATGTACAGAGGGGGTATCACCTGGTCAGGGAGGTCTCCCTGAGGAAGTGATGTATCAACATTCATAGAGGTTGAAACACATGGACTCTGGAGCCAGGCTGCCTGGGTTGGAATTCTCATTTTGCCATTCACCAGCTGCATGACCTTGGACAAGTTACATGATGTCTCTGGGTCTCAGTGTCCTCATCTGTAAGACAGGGATAATAATAACACCTACTGAAATTAGTGAATATTTATGAAGCACAGTATTTGGCACACGGTAAGTGCTTTATAAGGGATTTTTAAATAAAATTGAGAATAAGCTGACATCTAATGGATGAATAGAAGTTAACCAGAGAAACAGGAAGTCAGAACAGTGTCCCTGACAGAGAACACTATGCAGAGACTTAGGAAAGAGAGAGTCTATTTCTAGGACCTGAAAGAAGCCAAGCATGGCTCAGATAGCCCCTGCTGATGCTGAAGGAGGCACACAGGGCCCAGATCAAGGGGACTAAGGATCTTACAGATCATATTAGTGTTTATACAAAAAATGAGGGTTCAGAACAGATTTAAAGCACAGAGAATCTTGATCATATTTGTTTTTTTGGAGTCTTTTAGGCTGCTTTGTAGGATATGGATTTAGTGGGGTGGTGAGGGATGCAGAGACCTAGTGAGAGAGGTGAGTCAGGGTCAAGGGCACAATAGGACCCAGGCTTCCTGCCTTCCAAGCCAGGGCTTTTTCCATGCTGCACAGCATATTTCTAATGTGCTTTGATGGAGGCATGTCATGCCAAATGCATTCTCTTCACTTTTAGACGTTTGCAGTGCTTATCCTTTGAGCCTCATCCCCTTCATTAAGTGAATGTCCTGTTCCCCTGACTAAGAATGTAATTACCGAAGGAGAGATCAGATTAAAATTGAGTTTCTGTAATGGGCCATTTGTTTGGAAGGGAGCCTGAAGGTATTTCTAAGGACTTTAATCAAAGGGGGAAAAAGCCAATAGAACTTCTGTGATGATGATGATTATTAGGACAATTGAACTCCAGGCACAGCCAGCTTCTACATCAGTGACTCATCACTTGCTTTACTGAGGCCCTTAATTGGATGAGATTTGTTTTCCTCTGTAGTCTAGACTGTCAGGAATGGAAGGGACCTTAAAGGTCGTCTAGTTCAACCCCACAACAAAGCTTGAGCCCTGGCTATGGCATTTTTATCAGTAGGTCATCCAGTCCCTGCTCACACACCTGAACTGCCAGAGACTTCATTACATGAAAAGACATGCCTCTCTGCGATAGACCAACTCAAAGGAAGCTCCTCCTTTCATGCAAGTGAACTCTGTCTCTAGGTCTCAGTTGAGCGTCTGTCCCACTTCTGCTTTTGGGACCATGTGGGACTTATCTGTTTCTTCCACCTCAGAAGAGCCATGGAAAGATCTTTAGGTAGCTGCCATGTTCCCCTGAGCCTCCTCGTCTGCAACTGTCTTCTCAAGTGTATGTCCCTGTGTATTTAGTAGTGGTAGGAACAGGATGCTGTAACAAAGAAATCCAACAGTGCAGTGACTTAAAGAACTCTGCAGTTTATTTCTCTTTCACAAATTGGTTCTGAATTGAGCAGTCTAGGTTGGCAGTCAGCTGTACTCTCCAGTTATTCAAGATCCCATGTTCTTTCCAATACCCTGCTTCACCTTCACTTCTGGCATTGTTGTATGGACACCGTCAAATTCACATGCCCTGGGGTTCTAGCTGGTGGAAGGAAGAAAAAAAGAAGATAGAGAAAACCCACCATCTTAAGGCTTAGGTCTGAAGTGGCACACATTATTTTATTTATAGTCCACTGATCAGGACTTAGTCACATGGCTAGATTTCACTACAGTGGGAATATCCATAGGAAATGTGATCTAAGCATATGCTCCAAAATAGGGGAGAAGAGATGTAGAAGGATATATGCCAGCCCCCATTCTATAATGTGAGGCCAGGTGGGTAGGTATAGCTTAGATGGGCCCCTCATATCTATTGTTAGTTTCTTCCTGTTTTGTGCTTCCTATGACATGTTTCAAAAAAAAAAAAATCAAGTAGGGGAGGCACAGTGCAGTTATATTCAGACATCCCCACCCCATTTTTATTAACAGCTCTTGAACCAGTCGTTTGACTTCTGTAGGTCTCTATTTCTTTACTTATGAAATTGAGAGAAAAATGTCTACCCACAGGCTCTTGTAAAGGTAGGAGAGAATAAGAATAACTAATACAACTGCACTTTTTAAAATGCCGATAAACATGAAATTGTTTGGTTTCACTCTTCAAATTACTTGGCTTTAACTTTTCTCTGACTACCCAACCAAAAGGGTTTTTTTTCTCTCTTTGGATCACCCAAAGCAGTTGTTTAGCTACTACTGTACCATTTAAAACAGAAACCTGATATACAAAGCTCTAAGACAGAGTCTTTTACTTTATAGCCATTTGCAATCTCTGTTGAGAAACAAATGGAAGAATTCGATGATGACTGATGTTACTAGAAGTGGCAGCAATGATGACAATATTTACCATTGGTGGCAATATCCATGTATCAAACAGTTACTGTGTGCCAGGTTCTGTGCCAAGTGCTTTATATATAGTATCTGGTTAATTCTTATAATATTCCTGTGAGGTAGGCATTTCATTCCCATTTTATGGGTGAAGAAACCTCAGGATCAAAGAGTTTAAGTATCTTCACCAGGTTTTACAGGTGGCAAACGGCAGACTGAGGATTTTAGTTTAAGACTAAGATCTCTTCCTTTTGAGTTAAGAAGATTCACCAATTCATGGGGCCAGATCATGTGAAATTTTGTTTGGTCATTTTCATATTCAGCAAACATTTGCAGAGTGCTTATTGTATGCTGGGTGCTGTTCTCAACACTGGGAAGATGGAGTTAAATAGGTTATCTTAGCTGATGACCTCATCTCATTCTTAAGAGAGTGAGAGAGAGAAAAAAAGAGAGAGAGAGAGAGAGAGAGCAATCCTCTGGCTATAACCCATTTCTGTAGCCCACTGTATAGCAAAACTTCTCCAGGGAATTACTATCTATATTCATTCTTTCCATTCCCTCACCACACATCACTTTTCTCATTCTATTTAGATTGAGCTTCCAACCTCGGTGTTCCTCTGAAATAGCCTTTGTCAAGATCATCTTAGACCAACATCCTGCCAAATCTGATGGTCATTTCTCTGTTTTGTGTTCCTAGACCTCCCAGCATCATTTCATACACTTAACTCATAAATTTCTTCTTAAGGTACTTTCCTCTTTAGGATTTCAAGATACCACACTCACTAGGTCCTTCTCCTACTCTTCAATTTCTTCTTCAGTGGCCATTCTTTCTCAGAATTTTTGATGGTTCCTGCTCTACCATACTTTGGATATTTGAGTACCTTGGCCACTCTGCCTTCTTCTCTTCTCTAGCTATACTCATTCTCCAGGTAGTCCAATCTGTTCCCATAGCTATAAATGTCAACTATACACTAATGAGTTCCATATATAGATTTTCAGCCTTGACTTCTCCTGAACTCTAGACTAGTATAATAAACCTGCTTACACAGCCTCTCTATCCAGTTGTCTAATAGGCATGTCAAAATAAATACATTCAGGACAGAAACTTGAGTCTTCTCCATCATAATGAAGAGCCCCAGGTGAAAACCTAGAGGCTAGTCATTAAATTCTTTCCCTCACATCTTGCATTCAGCCCATTAGTGAGTCTTACCAGCTCTATATCCAGTATATATTGCAATCCAATCACTTTCCTCCATTTTCTCTGTCATAACCCTGGTGCATGTCACTATCACATCTTGTGTGGACCATTGAAACAGCCCTCACCTAATCTTTCTGCTTCTTGTCCCCTAGAGTCCATTCTTCACACAGCAGCCAGATCATGTTACTTCCTGGTTAAAATCTTTCAATGGCTTCTAACTAGAACAAAATTTAAGGTTCTCACCATGACCAGCAAGACCCTATATGACCTGGCCTCTGTGTATTTCTCCTACTTCTTCGCTCTTCACTCAGTCACTAAGATCTAGCTACTGTAACCTTCTTACACAAACATGGCAAGGTCGTGTCTCTTTTCAAGACTTAGCACTCTTCCCATAGAATTTTTACCGGTCGGGTCATAGTCAACTCATCTTTGCAGGGATCATTGTCATTAAAATACACCACTCAGTCACTATCACATAATATCATTTAATTATCTCCATGTCATGTGTCAACAGCTCGAATGATCTCATTTAACTTGTTAACTCATTTAAGATTGTTTTCTCCTGCTGGAATGTAAACTCCGTGGGACCAAGGCCTTTATTTTGTTCACTGATGTATCACCAGCACCTAAAATAATGCCCAGCACTTAGTAAATGCTTAATAAATATCTGTAAATTGACCAGTTGTATTCCTGCTTTTAAGATCTTCAGTGTAATGAGAGTGACTGAAACATGAAAATAACCACATGCTGTGGTTTGTGCTGTGACAGAGGAAAGCCCGGAAGTTCTGGGAGGCTAAAAGGAGCACCTGACCAATTTGGAGGCATCAGCTGAGGTGACACTGGGACTAAAGTTTGAAGGATGAGTTGGTGTTAGCCAGACGAAGAATGGAGGAGGGAGAGCATGAGTGGAGCCATAGCAGGTCTGTGTGGCACAGGGCTCTTCGAGGCTGGAGTGATGGCGAAGGGGAAGGCTGCACAGCAGCCTGTTTAGGAAAGTCCGAATGTGCTGGGCTCAGGACTTGGAATTTAGGTTTAAATGGAGAGCCAGGGAAGTATACAAGTGAACGAGACTCATGATTGGCTTTTGTGACTCAACAGATGTTTGGAAATACGTATTTTTTAAACTTTTCATTTCAAGATAGTCCCCTTAGTTGCATGGGTTTTGCTTTCCCTGATCATGCTACAAACAGAAATTATATAAATGTTGAATTATATACATATACCTGGTCAAATTATGCATATGAAATCTATTTTATACTACAGAACCAATCTACTGAGGGTTTCTGTAGTAAATAGATCACTGTCTATTAATACCTTAATGAATATATATTAATTAATTTGATTTATGATTTCATGAAAAGTATTTTTAGCCTCATAAATAAGCTATAATCCTAGTGTTTCTGTTATAAGTAAGTGGTTATGACTTGACTATTCAACTTGGGAAAGATATGCAGGTTCCTGAGGCAGTAATATCATTCTGGGTACTTATTACAACCAAATGTGGGTCTGCATGAATAAAGTATTTGCCTTTAATATACCCTTGACAATTTTAAATGGAGATACCTCTTTCAAACAACATACCTTGCGTGGAGACATGAATGTATTAATATATATGATTATAGCAAATACTTATGCTACATCATAATGCCATAACAGATACATATAAAAAGTGCTAGAAGCATGATACAGGGAGGAAATAGTTCTGCCTTGGAATATCCAGGAATTTTTTAAGAGGAAACAACATTTGAATGAGGCTTTGAAGGATGAGTAGGGATTTTCCATATAGCAAAAGCAGGAAATGCCCCTTTAGATGGTGGGAATGCCACAAGCAAAGGTATAGGTGGGAAAGAACATGGGACGTGCCCGGAACTGTGAGTGAGCCTACACTGTGGCTGAAAGGCAGGTAAGGAGGAGGCAGAAATGAGAGTAAAATGTTTCGTTACCATCAGGACTAACGAGCCTCGAAGAACATGCTCATACATTTAGGCTTCATCCTTAGGCATCACTGAAATCTAAAGGATTTACGGAATCTGCGTGGAGAGACAGGGGAAGGTAGTCAGAAGCCAGGACCCTGCCCTGGCCCATCCTCTGCCTCTGGATCTTGGTTCTCTGGGCCTCTGCCCCCACATCTGTCAAAAAGAGGTTGGGCTCCATGATTTCTAAAGGTCCCTCCCACAGCTGTGAAATTTCTTAGGCTAAATAATTAGCCCCACTTTTTTTTTGTCAGAGGAGTGAACAGAGTTAGTCTACCAACACGCTGAAAGGCAGAATCACTACTCTCAAGGTAAATTTCCCTTGGGACACGCACTTCTATGCTGGCCTCTTAGGCCAGTGGAGCTGCAGTAATGAGGTATTGATGCTGGCCCTCCTCCTCCTCTCCAAGTGCCCAGCCCCGTGCCTGGGAGTGCCCCGTGAAGAGTGATGGAGGCCTTCTAAATTGAATCCCCTCTCTCTTATCTTACAGTTTATCAAGATGCTAGAGATTTCTTAACTTGGCTGAGAAAAGATAGAGCAGCATAATTTGTCCTCACCACTGGTTCTCAATATTGACCAACAGATTGGTAGCAGAGGTAGAATATTCACATCTGAAGAGAGGCTGCTGAAGCCAATCTTCTTGCTTCCCAGAGACTTATTTTGTCTTTCATTTGTTATCAGCCTTATCCTGTGCTCTTTGAAATACTCTCTTCCGGAAGTGGGGAACCTCAGACTCTTCCCACACTATTCTGGAGGCATTCAGTCAGCACATATGCCGAAAGGGTCTTCCATAGGCGTTGTGTTAGGATAAGAGAAAAGTCAGACACACTACCTACCCACAGGGAGCCCCCAATTTGGTGAAGGAGGCAGTAACATGCACAGATAGTCAGACATGAGTTGTTAGTTACTATAGTGGAGAAGATGTGCCTTTATCCACTCAACTTCAAGGAATAAATAAGAAAAATCCCTGACTTCAAGTAGCTCATAGACTAGCCTTTGAAAAAGATAGAAATGGTTTCTGTTTTAGGTGTATGCATACAGCATTCCGAGGATGTACACATTTTATCTTCTGAGGTAGGGAAGTGGGAGGGTGGGTCAGGAAAGGTTTTATGGAGAAGGCAATGTTTCAGTTAAATATTGAAAAATAAACAGGATTTTTACCAGGATGTCTTAGGGCATGTTAGGAAGGGGACAGCATGAGGAAAGGGAAAACAAGAACATTCTAGGTGGCATGTTCAGCATGACATATGAAATAGTCTGGTGTGTTCATGGAACCACGATAGGATCTCTGAGTATGGCTATATTTTTAATCTTTTAAAACTGTTGTCTCTTATCTTGCAACCTTACTAAACTCACTAGTTCTTGTAGCTTTTCTGCAGATTCCATCAGGTTTGTCACATACATGAGACTTGTTTTATGGCCCAGAATATGGTCGGTTGTGATAAGTGTTCTGTATGTGCCTTAGAAAAATATATATCCTGTTGCTGTTGAATGGAGTTTTAAATCGTGTGCCACATGAGTAGCGGGATGGAATCTCACACTGTCTCACGCCATTCAGCTCAAGACAGGAGTTGCCACACTGTTCATGCTGCCTACCCATTAGCCATGTAGTAGCTGCCTAGGTTATCAGATCGATTGTTGTGGTATTGTAGTGCTTGTTGTGTGCAAGTAATTCTTATTTTACCCACAAAGCACAAGGGCAGTGATGCTGGCCATTCGGATATGCCAAAGAAAAACCACACAGTGCTTCCTTCAAGTGAGAAGGTCAATGTTCTCAATTTAATAAGGAAAGAAAAAAACTTACATGCTGAGGCTACTAAGATATACATTAGAATGAGTCTTCTATTCATGAAGTTGCCGAATTTATAAATTAAACTGTATCATAGGTCCTTATGTATAGGTAAGAAAACAAACATAGTATATGTAGGGTTCGGGACTATCTGCAGTTTCAGTCATCCATTGGGGGTCTTAGAACATACTGCCTGTGGATGAGGGGGCACTGCTGTATTTTTGTGGGTTACCTAGGATTTGCAGTATACATCTTTAACTATCACTGGCTACCTTCAAGTGCCATTTTACTACTTCTTCTATAGTATAAGAACCTAAACAATAGCATATTTCCATTTCTGCCCTTTAGCCTTTACATTGTTTTTGTCCTACATTTTACATTTACATTTCTCATAAACCCCACACTATGTTTTGTTTTAATAGTGAATTGTCTTTTAAAGTTAGTTAATAATAAGTAATAGCCTTAAATATTTATTCATATAACTATCATTTCTAATGATCTTAATTTCATTATGGTAGATTTAGATATCCATCTGGTGTTAATTTTCTTCTACCTGGAGGACTTCCTTTAACATTTTTTAGCATATGAGCCTGCTAATAATGAACTCTTTTAGCTTTTTGTGTCTGAAACCCCTTAATTTTACCATAGTTTAGTAAAAGATAATTTTCGTAGAAAAGAATTCTAGCTTGAAAGTTTTTTCTTTCAGTATTTCAAACATGTTGATTCATCATCTTCTCATTTTCATTGTTTCTGAGGAGAAAACTGTTTTCATCTTCCCCTTGGTTTTTCTGTACATAATGTGCACTGCCCCCCAGACTACTTTCAAGATTTTTTCTTTATCACTGGCTTTAAACAATTTGATCATGATGTGCCTTGGTGTGCTTTTCTTTATGTTTCTTTTACTTGAGGGTTTATTCAGTTGTTGTTTTTTTTGGATTAGCAGGTTTATAGTTTTCATCAAATTTGGAAAATTTTCATCCATTATTTTTTAGATGTTTTTTCCATTAATTTCTCATTATAAGGATTTCAATTCCACTTATATTAGGGTTATTTGAAGTTTTCCTACAGCTCACTGATGCTTTGGTAATTGTGGATGGATCGGTATCTTATATGTGTTTCTTTTGAATAGTTCTTTTTGCTATATCTTCAAATTCATTAATCTTTTCATCTCCCATGTCTAATTTGTCATTTTTCCCACTAATGCATGTTTTAATCTCAGATATTGTAGTTACTTTTATAGAAATTAAATTTGGGGTTTCCATCTCTTTCATGCTCCCTTTTTAACTTTTGGGATACATAGAATACAGTTATAATTATTTTAATGTCTTTTTCTGCTAATGCTAACATCTGTATCAGTTCTAGGTTCATTTGATATGACTTTTCCCCTCCCTATGGAATACATTTTCCTGCTTCTTTTTATGTTTGGTATTTTTTTTTTTTTTTTTATTAGATGGAAGTCATTTATTAAATGGTAGAATTTTACCCTGTTGGGTTATAGACATTTCTGTATTCCTATGAATGTTCTTAAACTTTCTCCTGGGATGCAGTTAAGTTACTTGGAAATAGTTTGGTCCTTTCAGGTCTTGCTTTTAAATTAATTAGTGGGACCAGATCAGTTTTTGGCCTAGGGCTAATTTTTCCCTGTACTGAGGCAAGCCCTTTCTGAGTATTCTATCCAAATGCCTTGTGAATTATGAGGTTTTCCAGCTTAGCTGGTGGAAATAGGAATTGTTCCTAGCCCTTTGTATCAGGCACTGTTCTCTCTAATCCTCTCAGATGATTCTTCCCCTGTTCTTAGTTTTCTCACCTACATGTGCTGATTACTACTCTGCTGAATATTCAAGGGGAACCCTTCACAGATCTCCAGAGCATTTTCTCCCTTCAGCTCTGTCCTCTCCAGTTCTCTGACCTGCAGACTCTAGCTACCTTAGTCCTTGTGTGCTTTGTCACCTTAACTCAGAAAGTTTGCCAGACTCTGCCTGGGTTCCCCTCCCTGTGCCAGGCCCTGGGAACTGGCGGAGTGTAAACTGAAGCAACCCTATAGCTCACCACGTTAGTAATCTCTGTAGGAACCACTGGTCTTCAGTGCTTGGTGTTCAGTGTCTTAAAACATCGTTTTTAATATATTTCACCTGGATTTTGGTTGTTTCAGGGGGGAAGGTTAATTCAATTTCATTATTCTATTTCAGCCAGAAGTAGAAGTTCTCCCAAATTCTTTATTTTGGCATTACAAGCCCCTCCAGATATGGACTCTATTTACCTTTTTATTCTCATTTTCTTCTGCTCTCCTGTCCTCACTGCCATGCTGATACCATGTTGCAGCACATTTCTGTTTTTCTCTGCTCACAAGGCCTTCCCCATTTCCTACATCCTTCTGCGCAACTCCTCCTCACTGCTCCAGACACAGGGAAGGCATTGGGTATCCCTCAGTTGTGCCATCTTCCACCCAAGGCCAAGTTAAGAACTTAGCATCTATCAGAATGATTTCTACATGTCTCAGATTGTGGAACATGTTAGTTTAAGCAGTGCTAATTTTTTTTTTTTCACTTCCCATCTTTTCAAAACTTAATGTGCATTGTGAGTTTCCAAGAGGTTATATGATAGATGAGAAAACTGAGGCTCAAAGAGATTTTGTGTTTTCAGTAAGAAAAAGCATACTAGCCAAGACCCTGTTGTGCAGTGAGTAGACTGTAATATGCCAGAGAGCTTCCCTATTCCAGCCTCTGTGTGAGCGCAGAGCCCAGTGTAGCAGAAAGAGGGCTTTGTCCCTAGTCCTGGGCCTGCTTCTAACTTATTGTGTGACCTTGGGCAAGTTACTGTCCCACTCTAAACCTTAGTTTCCACATCTTAAAAATAGTGGTAGAGGCTAGACTTGATGAAATTAGACTTGATTCTCAACCTTCTAATCAATTACTGCCTGCTGTAATTACACCGACCTTCCCTGAGCTCTTTCTTCCATGAATTCTTATAGTCTCCCAAATCCACTTTGTCAGTTATGATGCTGTTGTACGTCTGTCCTAATTGACCCAAGTATAAGAGTCTTGCCTCAGCTCTGAGAAGATCTGTTCCTCTTTGGGCATGAGTTGCATATAACAGAGCCCTAATAAATGCTTCTTTAGTCCTTCCTTGCTCTGTTCTCTTGTTCTATAACTAGTCCTCGATCAAAACTTTGGGAACCTTTCCAGACTTCTTCTTCTCTTATTCTCTGTTTATATGGTTAATGAATTTGGTTCTGGTTGCTTCTAACCCCTAAATATCTCTTTAATCAATCCCCTTATTTCTTACCCCTAAAATATAGGTATTATTATTGTTCTTATCTTACTCCTCTTATTATAGTTGAAATAATAAAAGGAAGCTGGGGCACAAAAGATTAATTAATTTTTCCAGGGACTCACAACTAACAAATGGCCAGAATCACGACCAGAACCTGAGTTCTAATATACTTGCTTTATTAACATTTTGATTTGAATGAATGAATGGATTTATGAAATTAACTTGAATTTACTACATTTCCACTATTTATTTACTTGACAGAAACTTAAGACAAGTTTTCCCCATAATTTTGCTTTGTTGAGCTGCACAATATCCTGTTTAACTCGTGACAAATGAACAAGGTCCAGATGTCCCCTGTGGGATGCCTGAGCTGTCAGTGAGCTCTTCCCGGTGTCTCGGTGTCTCTGCACACGCTGGGCAGCTCCCCTAGAACCTCTTCGTCCTTGTTTCCCTTTGAATGGCTATGAACATGGAAGCAGCTGCCAAGTCAGAGCCTAACAGAACAGACCGTTCTCAACCTCTTCTCTTCAGCCCGCTAGGAGGTTGCAATTTGCACCATTTTTTACCCATAATTGGAACAATTTATCTAAATGACAACATAAGTGGAATTGTAGTTTTAAAAGAAGTATTACAATGTACTGGGCTTCCATGTGAATATGAAGAAAAAAGAGAGTTAAGATTTGTCAGTACATTGAAAGCAATTTCAGTCTCAGGGATGTCATTTTTGATGAGTAACTTGATTCCAAAATGATGTCCGCACAACTGATCATGCTTGCATATATTTTTAAAAACCAGAAAAACAAATTCATGGTTTGTTTGTTTGTTTTCACCTTGTCACTCCTGTATAAAGCCCTATTCTAATCCCTTAGCCACGCACCACATCCCTGTCATCTCGTCCCTACCCATTTCTCTGTCTTATTCCCTACTGTGTCTGCCCTTACATTTTATCGTCCAGTGAGAGTGAACTGCTTGTCAGGTCCAGAACATACATCTCTACCTTCTCAAAATGTTATCTCCTCTCCCTGGAAGGTCCTTTACCACTTACTTATCTAACTAGTGAACTCTGCCATTCTTTAAAACCTTGATCAGGTGACAGCTATTCTCTAGAGACTTTTTTTTTTTTCCTCTCATCCATGCCCCAAGATACCACTGTTCTATGTACATACTCATTTATTGTTGCATCTGTCACACTGTTTTCTGTTTGTTTAACTTCATTTGTGTCCCTTCATGTATACCTAGAAAGGACTAAACTCAGTGCTTGACACATGTTTGGAGATCAGGAAGTCTTTGTAGCTAAACTCTGATGCAAACTTGCATTGATAGAGCTCTTTGCATTTCAGTCTAGAAAGGCCTTGGAGGACATTCAAAGACTTCACTTTATACTCCTGAGAAAACTAAGGCCCAGAGAAGACAGTGATTTGCCCAGTATCACATTGTACCATTTGATGGCCTATGCTCATTGTTAGGTAAATCCTTATCTTTGCCAAACTGAGGAATTCAGCATTTCTTTTTGCAAGAGTTTTTGTTTTCATATTCTGTTCTAACACAGAAGTCAGGAGCATGAACTTTAGAGCTAGATGTCCTTAGTTTGAATTCCAGCTGAGAAACTGGAACATAATACATACTTTTCCCCTTACTTGTCCCCTCTAGACCCTGAGGATAATGACAGACCCTATCTCATGGTGTTATTGCAAAGAATAACTGAGCTACACCCATAAGGTCCTTAGAACACATTGAATTTACTTAATAATTATTTCCTAACTTGTGCAGAAATAGGGAGAGGAAGGAATCAGGCTTAACTCAGATTTCTAATACAAAAAACAAAAAAATTATTAGGGAGCATCAGAAGAAAACTAGGATCCAGGTTGTATAATATATTGCACAGATGTTCTGATTGGATCTTAGTGCTGCTATGTCCATGAGTGAAGAAAACCAAACCAAAGGAGCTTGAGTGAGTTTATTTATGTTTTTCTCTCCTTGAACATCCCTAGCACTGGTAATAAAAATAGGACCAATGTGTGGGCACAACCAGGGGTCAGATTTCATCTCTGATTTCAGATCATCTTTCCAATATTCAGAGCTGCCTAAATATGAAACAGGCTGCCCAGGAAGGCAGTGAGCTCTGCCACTCTCTGCATTCAAATAGAATTTCAGCAGCTTCTCAGAGGCTTAGATATTATCGCAGATTCAGACACAGAGTGGATAGTTGATGCATAAATTTTAAGATCACTTTGAACTGTGTCAATATTTTTAAAACTGGGTTTTAGTTTATAGTTCTGAAGTTTTAAGGTTCTGTTTTCTTAAATCTATGAATCAATGATTCTATAATTCCATTGGATTAACTGTCAATTCCATAGATTGCATTTGGCAACAGTCTGGCTATCCATTTCATAATAATATCTTTAGACCCTAGTGGGAATTTTTCCACATTGAGCATCAAGGCAATTTTAAAAAGTGATTTCTGTAGCAGGCATCAATTCATGACCTTTACTAAATGCCTTCCTTGCTTCTCTCCATATTTTTGACTGCTGTAATCATTTAACCCTTTGAGTGCCATGCGTAATTCGAAATTTGGATCAACATGAGAAAAAATTATATCAGTATATATAACCTAACGTACAAAAAAAGAGAACAAAACATAAAATACAAATTATTCCCTTGTTATTTATATTTATAGCCATTGAACAAAGAGTCTCTGGGAGTGACGCTGGCACTTTTGGGAAAATTTGTCAGCGTTGCTCACAGCGATGTTGGCACTCAAAGGGTTAAGTTGAACATAATTAGAGGAAAACAATAGCTAAAGCAAAAAAGCACCATCTCAGCATTCTGCAAGGCACGGAGGTGGCTGGAGAAAAGCAGCTGCCCACTGCTGCACTTATATTTAGAATCAACCTGGGGACAGTGCTGACAGACGGAGCTGAGTTCGGCCTAGTTGAAGAAATGGGAAAAAAATATCTGTTGTAATAGTTTTACCATCTTTCTAGCTAATAATCTAAAATACCACAGTTATGTATTTCAGAATACACAAGTATATACAAAACTTAAAGATTAGAACATTATTGTATACAAAATTGGAAAGTACCATAAATGACCTTTGTAATTGTCATTTGAATGTTTGTGACCAATTAAATAATAATCCTTGAATACAGGTTGTCTTAATAATCTAGTGCTCTTCCCTTACATTTTGCACCTCTACCTGTACGAGTTTTATGGATCACGCTTTTTTTCACAAATCCAATGAACATTTGATCACTTAAGATCCTCCAAAATAAAAAATCTTCAATGGCTTCCCATTCTTTTCAGGATGAAGATTTTGGTTTGTTTCCCTGTTCCCCTTCCCCCACCCTGTCCAAATCTCTGTTATTGGATCTTATATACTATATACTTCAGCACTTATCATTGTTGAATTTTTCAATTATATGCATATGTGTGATCTTTTGATTGATGTCTATCTCCTCAATAGACTGTAAGCTAGTCTGAGGGAAGGGCACATGTCTGTTTTTGCTTCTTTTATATTCTCATTTCTTAGTATAATCCCCTAAAGCATCATAGATATGCAATACTTATTTGTCAAAAGAATGAATAAAATGATTAATGAATTATGCTTTAGAATATTCTGTGCCCTAAGATTTAAAAACCACAGTTTTAGGATATAGGTCAGTGATTTGAGGAAAGTAGAGATATTAATTTATAGATAAGTCTCTATGTACACATAGAGAAAGTGCATTATAGGTCCAATTGGAATGTAGGACTTAAGTTTGGAAAGAAGCAGGACATAGTTAACAGAGGAAAGGAGTCACTGATGTTTCCCGTTTTTGCCAAGGAGGATTAAGTAACTTTGATGATTACACAAAGATTTCCATTTGTAAAGGGCACAAATTTGTTGACAGTTGTCTTTTATTGTTAGGTATTTAATTATTTATCATTATCTTAAGTACATAGGTATCTTTGGTTCTTTTGCTCTCTATCCTCAAAACAAGCTGACCAAAAACATTGCAGCTATTAAGACAATTTAGCTGTTGCCTGTCAAGTGAACTTTGAGATCTTGTGTAACTGCTGTGTACAAGGCATGTCCCTGTGTGACTGGGTCATTTAGTTTCATGTAGGAAAACAAAAACTACAGTAAGTATTTCAACAGAAGGCTTTGGTATTTGGAAGCTGTTACCAGGTATGAAGGGGCTAAAGGAGCAAAAAGGGATCGCTGAGATAGACCAGAGATCAGAATTGCAAGAAGCTGGATTGTGGGAACAAAAGGAATGAGTTGGAGTTATCAGAACCAGGAGTTTAGAGAGGGACTCTGTGGCATTGAATTCATTTATCTGAGATGAAGGCATTGCCTTTTTTTGTGGCTAGGACTTCCAAGAGTGCAAAGAGGTTAGTTCTAGGAGTATCAAAAGAAACTGGAAGCTGGAGCCAACAAACACAAAAAGCAGAAAAGCAGCCTCTCCTCTCTTCCTCCTCCTGCATTAAAATTTGCCTTTAGTTATTGGCAGAACCTAACAGGAAGCCAGACAGAAAAGAAATCTGGGGAATGTAGTTTTCGGTATTATAGAACAGAGTATAAAAGGATGAATTTGAAACTGAAATTGACCAAGTCCATCTCTCTGGTTATTTATAATTTATACATATCCTTCTAAACATATTGAACTTCCTGCTTTTACCATAGAAGATACAGTTGATTTTCGTTCACAAAGAGATGTTTTCATCATCTCCTCAAAAGACGAAGAAGCAGAGTTCTAATGGTCACTGTGTTCATCTCTAGGTGAGGTCATGTTATCTGTTTTACCTATAGTCCTATTTGAATAATAGGCAATCTAAAGGCTAACCTTTAAACACAACCACCAACAATGAACTTTATATAAAGGAAAAGGGAAAAGGAAAAGGAAGGAAGAAGTAAATTCATATACACACACACATTCAAAACACACACACACACACACACACACACACACACACAGATACACACACACCTAACAAGTAAGGAAAGAGAGATGTATATTTGCTACAATATTCATTTCTGCAACTTACTGATGGGTGTAGTGATACTTATAATTTCCTTTTCATTACCCATTTCATTTCCATTTTTACCCTCTGCAAATTCTTCAGCTTTTTGGTGTGTTCTTTATCTGGTGGGGTGACCCAAAACTTTATTTCTGAAGGGTATACATTGTCAATGAACCTTAATTGGGTTCTACTTTTCCATTAACTTTGATTATTGGATACAAAATACTAAAAGGCATCCTAGAGAATCCTCTGGGTTCCAGGATTATTTCTTCACTCTCATTATGTTGCAGCATCCCAAGTTCCCTTTAGCAATTGAGATCAGTTACCCCAACCAATACTGCAACATGATTCTTTGCCTTTTGGTTCAGTAACACAAGGAACCCTAAGTAGCCGAGTGGTGGCCTTACTTTATTCAGTGGAACCGTTACCTGTTTCCTTAGGAACTAAGACCCCTAAACCAGCAGAATTTAAAACTGTGGGGATGAGAAACAAAATTTCTGTAAGTGGGTTATTAGGTTGATATGAGAGGAGCCGATCTCATTTTTAACCCTTGACTCTCAGGTGCACACATTCTGCCTGTGTAAGAAACATGTTTGATCACTGAATCAAAGCAAACATATCGTGTAAGAAAAAACCCCAAACTTTCAGTTTCCCAACTGGAACTGGGACTGAGTCTTTGTTAGATTGTTCCACAAATCTATCAGGCCTATTTCTTCTGGGAAATGAGGTATGTATTAAGACCAGTAAATACTATAGGTATGAGCCAATCACTGACATATCTGTAGCAAAATTAGTTTATCAGAATTAATACTGTGTGGGATATCATAAGTTGAATAAGGAATGCTGTAGATTAATGGATTGATGATGCTGGCAGAAGCACCGAGTATAGAGAAGGCAAATTCAAAGCATGATATATGTACATTCAATTGAGGACAAGTCATTGCCCCTTCATTATGGAAGGGGTCTACTGTCATCAACTTGTCACCAGGTGATTGGATGACAATAAATGGTTGGGCATCACTTTTGGTCTCCACTACTGGCAGATTAGATCCTCAGGAAAAATTCACCGTTGTAAAGCCTTGCATAGCCTCTATCCCTGATGACATGGTCTCTTTGTATATTCACCAATTGAGCAAAGCTTTGGTTAAGGAGACAGACTGACATCCAAAGAAAATATTACCTTAACCTGATTATTGAGAAGCTCCTCCACAGTGGGTGCTTTGATGAGCATTCACATATACTATGAAATCTTCACACTCTTTCCATTCCAGTAATTCCATTCTCATACCTTTTTCCCAGATCCCCTTGACAACAATCTTCTAGTCCTATTCATTTCAAGTCCATGATCATCTAATGAAACCATTAGGCTATAACTCAGTGAAGACCATTTCTCTGTTAAAAGTAAACAACTAAATATGCTATTTGAAGCTCTGACCACTGGAAGGATTTCTCTTTCTTTTTGTCTTTCAAGAATACCCCTGATTGGGGGCTATACAACTCCAGCAGTCCACTTCTGATTGATGCAAGCATGTCACACAAAATCATTTATAAACCAAACCCAATTTTGTTTCTTTCTTTAGTGAGTTGGTTAAAAGGAACTTCCTATGAGGCCATAGTTGGACTGAAGGAAAGAAAGCAATGCAGTATGAAGAGATGCTGTAGGAATTCAAGCCACCTGTTTCGGCAACTTATTTGTGCCTTTAGGACCTATCGGAGCCATATACATCATTATACCACTTATACACCATTTTTACTTGTTGATGGATTGTAAGCCCAAGCTTATGGCTTGGTGGGACAGATTAGACACATATCCAGATGGGTAGGCCAGGCCACATGACCACTTGATTTTTCCCAGGTCAGATATGTATCCCTTTTCAGGGCTTACTATGCAGCTGGAAGCTATCTCTTGAAAGAAAAATAGTAATCTGCAGAAGAAAGTGTGGTTTTGCTCTTAATCTAGGGATTGACCCTGTAGTTGTTCTTCTGAAGCCGGCCTTAAACTTCATATAGAATTCCTACCTGTAATAGTCATTTTGGATCTCCTGGGCCATAAATTCCAAATGTAGAGCAGCTTTCACTGTAGCCTGGACCTACTATAGAGCCTTCTCTTGCTGTGAGCTCCACTCAAAACTGGCAGCATTATAGGTTGCTCAATAAATGGACCAGAACAACATGAGAGAAGCCAATCAAATATAGTACATGTTGTTGCCAAAATTCAGAGAGGTCCCACTTATCATTGTTCTTCTTTTTTTAGAGGTAAATCACACAAAAGGCAACACTTTATCTTTTACTTTGGAGGGGGTATATTCCAACATGCTTCAGACCCCTAGACACTTTGACCATTTAACTGGAAGAACAGGCTCCTGGATTTCTATGAGGTTAATCTCTCACCTGTCACACATGCCTCTTCTTTTCGTTTTCCCTTCATTTTTTTAAATATCTTTTTTATTGTCATTCTATTACAGTTGCCCTATTTTTTCCCCCATTGCTCTCCACTGCCCCACCACTCCCTCAGTCAATCCCCACCCTGTTGTCCATGTTGATGGATCATTTGTACATGTTCCTTGAATAGACCCTTCCCCTTCTTTCACATATGTCTCTTCTAAAGCATCTATGGTACTTGCAACTTGCTCCTCATAATTCTACAGCTAACAATACAATGCATCAGTGGGATGGCCTGTCTGTGGAATGTCAAGATGATCCAGATCTCTATAGACTACATTATGATAAAAAGCAGGAGGATTAAAACAGCCCTCCGAAAAGATAGGAAAGGTATGCTGTTGTCCCCATCATGTGAAAACAAACTGCTTCTTGTGGTCCTTGAAAACTAATAAAGAGAAAGGCATTTACCAAACTGATAGCTTACACAAGGTGACAGGAATAGTATCGATATTAGCTAGTAAATATATCACATCTGGACCAGTAGTGCAATTGTAGTCACCAGCTATTTAAAGTTATGGTATTTTATAGTCTTCCCCCAAGATACACCCACTTACTCCATGGACCCAACAGGTGAGTTAAATGGGGAAGTGAGTGATAAGAATGCCCACAGACTCAATTCTGTTTGGGTTCATAAATCTCTTCCCTACCAACCTTTTTAAAAACTAAAATTTATGGGGCTCTATCCAGTCTTGATGATTCCTCCTCAGGCTAAGTTGTGTGCTCCCGCCGGACGCACTCCACGTGTGGCAGCCATCGGAGTGCTCCTCAGGCAAGAGCTGTCGTTAACTGTGTCCCAGCCGCTGCCCCAAACCTGCTGCTCTGTTTGCGCTGAGGCCATGCTTTCCACGGGCCACTCCTGGCATAGACCGAACTCAGTTGGGATATTAACGTTGTCTTCTTCCTGGGTGGTGGGGGACTCCTCTTGACAGGCCAAATTGGCTCTAGAACTCCCTGTTCACCTTGTTGACCTTTTCTCAGGGCTCACTGAACTGTAAGACACTTTCACCCAATCTTCCTCCCTTCCTCGCCTTGCTCCCCCACTCCAAGGCAGGCCTTCAGCGTCTGCATCACAGTCTGGCTGGTCACTAGCCGCCCACAGGTCCCTCCCCATTTTCTCTTATAGGCATTTCCTTTATTAAACTTATTGCACATACGTTCCAATTTAATGTCAAATTCTCAGAGCACGTGGACTACCACACCTAGTCTGTAATGTAGTAAGAAGGGATCTTCCCTAATCTGCAGTTTTTTATTTTCTGCAGCACATCGAATAAACAAGCAGGCACTCAGGAATGCAAAGCAGATACTGCTACTAGAGTTTGTTTTTCACACTTGACTATATTATTTTTCCAAATATAATATAAAGATAGCTTCATCTCTTTTATTTTCTATGCCATATTTCAAATAGATAGCTTGAAATTTTTAAATTACAACCGTGAACAGTTACGGAATATCACCAAATAAACAAGTCTTTCTAACCCCTATCTTACCATTGGCTAACCTTAGGCTGACAATGTCTGTTAAAATAGATTCATAGTAGGAGTTTATGAATCAGATTTCAGCTATACCATAGGAAAGTCATGTAACCTTAGGCAAATAACTTAACATTTCTAAGCATTAGTGTCTTCACCTATAGAATGGAATAATGGTGCCTACTTCCCAGATTTGTTGTGAGAACAGATCTGCAGCTATAAAGGGCACTGGGCAGTGTCTAGAGCAGAGAAGGCATACCTAATAAGTTAAAAATAAAATGCATCTGCTTCTCATCCTGGCCATGGACTGAGACCTAAACTGGAAACCTGAGTCCTCATCCTGCTATTTCACACTTCACTCTGTTTCACTCGTCGTCGGCAGCCGTCCGTCTCGAGAGACGATGGTGTAGCTTCTTAAGAGTCTATCTGCACCGCCGAGAATGGCTGTGCAGTCCGACTCGGGAGTGACATGGTATCTGTCTCCTCCCGTGTTGAATCGACATCTTGTGATGACGCTGAAGCTACAGAGCCTGGGCAGGGTAATATGGAGGGTCTGCTGTTGCCCATGCAGCAGACCCCCCCTCTCTTCGCAGCTGAAGGGTCCAAGGGAAAGACGGAGTCAATACAGCTTGGGTTCAGGTGCGCCGCAGGAGTTGCCGGTGTTGACTACAACGTCAAACCGCCTTAGGGACTCCGGCTCCGGATTTTCTGTCGGGGTTTACTCCCTTAGCCTTTCCCCTGAAGAGGTATGCCACAAGGCAGCGGAGGTTTTTTGGAGTCAGAGTTTTCCTTCTCTGATGTACCCTGACTGGAAGATCGAACCAGTGACACTTAGCTCGCAGGCCGACGCTCAATCCACTGAGCTAAACCAGCCAGGGCATTCTGTTTCACTAGTTGGCTTATAATGACCCTATGAGAGGATGTGGATGGACTCAATCCATTTCCCACTGGAACCATCTTCCTTTAGTTTCTGGCTTTTCCTGCATTCAGTGCAGCTTTCTCTAACAAAAGCAACCAGGCATTGGGGCTCGACATGAAACAATCCTTTTGGTACAAAACAAGACAAAGTTAGAGCTAAAAGGAGCTTAGAGACTACTAAATCTAAAGCCTTTATCTTAGAATGAGGACACTAGTTTCCAAGAAGGGCAGTGACTGTCCCAAGGTCATGCAGGAAGAAAGCACAAACACAGCAGGCTGCAAATACTCATTCTCTCAATGCAGAGGTCTTCCCTAGCCTTGGACATCCATGCAGATGGAGATATGCTGGCTTAGAAGAGCCCTGCACCAGTTCCCTTGGTTCCTAAGGAAGGACACACTGCCCAGTGTTATCCATTTTAGGAGGCCCAGAGTCTTTGCAGATAGGCATCTCTACCTGGGGCTCACAAGCCACATACACTTTTTATTTTATTTTATTTTTGAAGTTTACATACAGTGAAATGTACTGAATTTAAGCATTTTATTCCCTGGCTTTGATAATATGTATATTTGGGTAAGCAGCCCACTCAAGACTTAGAATATTTTCATCACCCCAGGAAGTTCCCTTGTGGCCCTTCCCATTTACTCCCTACCCCTTCATAGGCATCCACTCTTGATTTGAGACAGGATAGTGAGAAGCTAGGGAAGTGGAACAGGGCAACTGAGACTAACAGCTGAACACAATGGCTGAGCAATTTACAGCCAGGTGCAGATGGTCACCAGAGAAGGACCCAGGGCAAAACTGGGAAAACAAGGACCTCTCCCCCAGGGTAACCTTCCCTTCCCTGGCCTTTCCTCCCTGAAGACAACAGCTAGGCCTCAGTCCTGTTTCAGCTCCAGGCCCAGAAAAGCAGCAAAAGCCGGTAGGCTATGCCAGAACCTACTGCAATGACTAAAGATCTCCCTGCACCCCACCCCGTCAATGACCAGTCAGTGGAGACCACAACCCTGAAAGGACACACCTGGAGACTGATGGATAGTCTGCTGAAACCCTCCCCTGAGATCTCCCCTAAGATTCCAGCCTGTGAGAAAGATAAAAGCCTCAAGACAAAGGACCCAGTGAGTACTCTCCCTCTGAGCAGCCTGCACCCTTGTCTTGCCTCTCTCCCCGTGCCCCACCCTTTTGCTTTCACCACAGGCACCAATGGCTCCTAAACTCTAAGGCAATGGGCAGCTGGTGGCTTGTCCCAAACTAATCCCCTGAACCCATCTAACTTCCCAGTGAGCTAAGGCAGCCAGCCTAGGCTCTCCTGTTGCTTCTTCTATACTAAGTCCTTGTTTCAATGTCCCCAGCTTTAATGAATGTATCCTCATAGTCACCTGGACTTGTGTTGTGAAATCTTTCCAGCCTGAAGTCAAGAACCCACACATTACAGCTGGCCCTAGGCAGACCCACAGAGGGCCAGGCCCCCTGTTCGGTAACAGATTATATCACAACAGATTAGTTTAGTCTGTTCTTGAATTTCATATAAATGGAGTCATATAGTATGAACTCTTTTGTATCTGACTTCTTTCAGATGACCATCGATATTGTTGAATGTATCAATAGTTTATTCTGTGTTCTTTTTTCTCTGAGTAGGAGTCCTTAGAATGTACCATAGGATCACATCCCAAATCTAGCGTCTACTGAGTGACTTTACGTAACACATGTAACCTTCCTAAGCTTCAGTTCCCTTATCTGTAATATGGGAATAATACTGCCGACCTCTAAGGACTGAATGCATGTCTGTTAGCAGTGTGTCTGAGCCATAGTAAGTGCTCAGTACAGGTAGCTACAACCATAGAATCTCTGTGCTCCTGCTGCTCTAGAGATTACTGCGGGCAATTCTTTTATTTTTCAGATGAGGACAGGAAGGCCCAAGGCCTCTCTCTCAGGAGTACACCAAGGCCTCTTGATTCCCTGCACTGTGCTTCTGCTGCTCCACATATACTTCAGAGAAAGGCCTTGCGAGGCTGCTCCAAATAGCATGCAACAGAAAAGTGCTTTCTTTCTAAGGACTGTCAAAATACCCTCCTGATGAGAACCTAAATAAATAGTTTCCTGAAACCTTTCAGATTTTTTAATAAGTCAAAATACACTTTTCTGACAGTATAATTGCTTTTCATAGTGGGGCCTTAAATCTGCACTATAAAAGAATAATGCAACAGTAGATCATTTGTGAAAACTTAATGAAAATGGAGTTAGGGAACCTCAGAGTCACTAGACCTTGAAATTCACTTTCAGAAACTAATTTGCAGTAAATGCATGAGAAACATATTTAGACATGATAAACCTCCAGGCTGGTGCTGGGCAGGTGTAGAAGTTTATCTTGATTAACTCCTTTGTTTTAATTAATGCCGCTGAGCAAAGAGTGGGGATCTAGCATTCTTTGGGCAGGAGCCATTTTGAAAGGAACCATCAGGCATTTCTGTGTTCTGGACCAGCATGGCAGGACTACTGCTGTGGAGGTCTGCCAAGCCCTGGAGACACCATACTTGCCTCTCTCCTTTCTGGTGCTGGCCTCATCAATAACAACAATTAAGTCTGCTGTTTATCTGGAGGTAGGTCATGACATGGGTTAAGTACAGGCTACGGAGTCAGACAACCTGGATCAAATCCCAACTTGATCACTTTCAAGCTGTATGATCTTATACGAGGTTACCTTCCTGTGCCTCAGTTTTCCTATCTGTTATGTGGGGATAATAATAATCCTTAAAGAGTGGTGTTGAAAATTAAATGGATTAATACAAGTAATATTTTTAGAATCTGCCTGGCACATTTTGTAAGTGCTCAGTGAGTATTAGCTGTTATTATTTTATTATCATGTTAATGCAGAAATGAGCAAAGAGCCTTCCATACATCTTTCTGTTGAACCATCATAACAGTCCTATGAGGTAGATATTATTATCCTCATTTTAGAGATGAGGAAACTGATCCTCAGAAGGGTTAAGTTGTAATGGACTGACGCAATGCAATGAAAGGTAACGGACCTGTGACTTTGGTCTCACATGAGAGCTGCCTGAAGTTTGGTACATGAATAGTTATATAAGCCACATTAAGGAAGACCTATAAGTTTCTGAAATTTTGTTGTCTGTATTCAGAGACTTAGCAGCCATTTGTTCCTACAGTAGTCAAATCACTAGTCAAATCACCCTTCTGCTAATCGCCTTCATGTCCCGGGGTCATTTCCATTTTCTTCTGTTTCTTTTAAAACTCATCACAGTAACAGGAGGAGAAAGGAGATTGCCATTTTCCAGTGTCGAAGCCCCAGGGCCCCTTGTGGAAATGTTGAGCCCTGCCCTGCCCTGCCCTGCCCTGCCTTTCCCTTCCCTCCCCTTCTCTTTTCCTTCTCTTTTCCTTCTCTTCTTTTCTTTTCTTTTCTATTCTTTTCTTCTCTTTTCTTTTTGAATTAGAAGAAAAGAAATTCCCTCAGTCAGAAGACTCATCAGCAATCCATGAACACTGACCCAAAATGCCTTTAAGGAATTGGTTGTAGCCAGGAAGCCAAAAGTCGTTGCTCACGCTTCCCGATTTGGATCTTAGTTGTTAGGGTTTCTGGTGCGTGAGACGAGGAAAATGAGCCAAAAGGAGCACGACGACACTATTTGTTCTGGAAAGTAAGTAACATGTTTCGAAAGAGTCAGTCTATTAGCTCATTTGATGTCAGGCAAACCTCCCAGGAGGCAGACAGTGTAGGGACAATACCGTACCTAGGACGCGGCTACTCCTAGGGCTGGAGGTTACTTCACCTGGCTTTGGAAGGCTGGTCCACAGTCTATCCTTAGGCCATTCCATTCCCTTCTCTGAGTTTTAGCTTTCACTCTCTAAAATGAAAGCTTTGAATCAAAGCAGTTATTTCAAAAAATAAAATTTTTTAAGCAAAGGAACCCTTTACTCAAACAAAAACCTCATGGAAAATATATAACTAATTAAAGAACCATCTAGTTTGAAGTGAAGTGTCGCAGGTCTAGTTCCTTTTTGTTGGGAAGAGGTATCAGAGTTAATTTTAGGAGTTTGGGATATTTTGATCATTGTTTATATTTGGTGGAATGGAGAAGTAAGACGTAGACATGATATAGGTCCTGCCTTACCAGGATCGGGCCCTGGACTGGCCTTAGACTCTGAAGGGCTGCTACCTACCTAGTGGTCCTCCTTGATGCAGCAGACAGCTGACAAGAAGTGTCTGTTGCATTTATATGTTTGGGGAATTTTCCTTCTCCAGCAAAGGAAAGATGTATTTAACTGAGAGGGGTTGCGGGGGGGGAGGGAGAGAAGAGGGAGGGAAGGAAGACAGCAGCAGAGGAAGGAAGGAAGAAAAATTAATATTAATAGTTGGTCACTTTACTCTTTTCAAAGCTATCTCATTGATAGTCTTTTTTTTAATCTTTACAAATCTCTGTGAGGCAAGTATTAGAAATATTTTTATTTTCACTGTAAAGATGAAGAGACTGAGGATTTCATAGCCATCTTTGCAATGAGATTTGAGAGGAATAAAGTAGCCAATTAAATGACAGGAATAGCCTTTGAGGAAGGGAGCAGCAAGGAGTATTTCAGACAAAGAGAGGGCACTGAGGAAGCATGCCAGGCAAAGAAACAGCCTGAGCAAAGACCCAGAGGGCTGAACGAGCAAATAAGGGGTGTCTGCTGCGCACTATGGTATTAGCCAGTGTGAGCAATTTGCCTCATGCGGTCCAAACATATGGGAAGTTCCTAATTTGGAGAATAAGAGAGTTTGAAAATAATTGGAGAGAAATCTGAAGGAAAGGAGGGAAAGAAAGAGGGAAGGAGAGACCACACATTGGGGTTGGTGTTTATTTAATTTTATGCTACAGGAGTCTGTATTCTGAAAAACCAACAAGAGACTTATTTGAATTTAGTGTTTTAAATTCAAAAGTTAAGTAAATGTTATTTTGGATTCGGAGTCCAAACATTTGGTTGGTATTTTTCACACATCTGTGCTTCAATTGGAGCACATCAAAGTCCTGGTATTTTTTGTTTGTTTGTTTTTGTTTTTGATGCTGGGCAGACTTTTGACTGAATGCCATCTGTTTTTTTTTTTTAAAGGTTTCCAGGAAGATGGTATTGCAGGCTTATGAAAAACAATGAAATTGACTTGGGGAGGAGGTGGTAGAAAATTTGGAGAGACCAAAGAAAAAAGGCAGGATGCCCCTCTCTGCCGCATACCCACTGTGTGACCTTAGACCAGTCCTTTCCCTCTAGGTCTGTTTCTCTATTTGTAGAATTAACAGTTTGAGGAGTTAGGTAAAATGAGGGAGGGACAGTTAAATCATGTCTTGATTCCAACTATTTCTCATCTTCTCCACTATTACCATTCTTTCTTAAGGCCCGATAATTTTGTCTGTTAAGATTCTCCTCTCCTAACAGATCTGTCCTTCATTTATATGCCCCCTGCAGTCCGTGCTCCATTGAGTAGCCAGATTATTCCTTTTAAAATGAGAGTCAGATCATTTCATTTCCATGTTTGCAGTTCTTGGGTAGTTTGCCGTTCACCTAAAGTAACATCCAAAGCCTTCACTATGGCTCCTGAGGCCTCATGTGATCTAAAATGTTCTCTTGGTGTGTTGCCCGCTCTTCTTTTCCCTCATGCTGCCCAACACCTGAAGCTCCTTGCTGCTCCTTGGACCCCTAGGGACAGTTCTTCCTGAGGGCTGTTCTGTTTTCTGTGACAGAGTGATTCTGACCCAGATTTTCATATTTTACTTTCTTTTTTCATGTGGGTCTGTCAGAGAATAAAACCAAGACCCAAAACAAAACACACACACACACAGATTCACACACACACTCAAAAACAAAACAAAGTATGACAAAGCTTAGTCAACTAACTTGCCTGGAGAAGAATGCATGCCAAAGGAAGAAGTTTTACTGAGCGTGAATTAGTAGCTCTTTGAGATCAGCAGCTGCCTATTATTTTCTGTCTATGCCCCCAGAGAGCATAGAACAGCACTTGACCCATTATTGGCGATTTAATTGATGCCCTTGGGCTTTGCCCCTCAGCTGAGCTCCACTAACTTCCTGTTCTGTGCACATGTACTATTTCACACGTTCTCCTGTTTTGCACATCTTGTTCCTTCTTCTGTCTGCCTTGTCTTTCCATCCATTTCCTCCTAGAAAATATCTACCCCTTCATCACCACTCAGTGTGACAAAGGGCATCTCCTCTGGAAAGCATGCTGTCAGCCACTCCATGCTAAATGTCTTATTCGCTCTTGTTACCTCTAAATCTCAGTACCTATGTACCCTCTAGAGAGCCCCTAGTATGGAGTCTTGCAGTGGTATGATTGTTTGCTCAGTTATCTACTCTATTAACTTAGGAACTCTTTGCCTTAAGAATAAAAAATCATGTCAAATCAATGCTGTATTTTTAATGCTTGACACATTGTTATACAATAAATATTTGTTGTTTTGAATTCCTCAGTAAATGTAAATGAATGAATGAGTGAATGATGAATGAAGTTGATGATGAAGGTGATATCAGGGTGGGAAGCAGGTGATGGGGATAGTAAGTATTCACAGGTCTTGGTGACTTCCCATCTACAGATGTGTGAAACAGGAGCGCATAGAATAATATGCTTTGCCCATGTGAAATTAATAAAGGGAATTAAAGACTGTGAAGTATAAGGAAACAGTTCTTAGCAAGTTTTCTATCAGTGCAGTCCATTTATTAGAAGACTCTTCTAATAAAGGTATGTGTGTTTTTCTCAGTGCTAAATTCATTTAAAAAACATTTTTAAAACCAAACATTACAACATGGCTCCCTTCTTAAGAGTGGCTCTTTTGTTGAACTTATGAAAGTAAGCCTTAGGGTCTCACACAGAGTAGTCCCTCCCCTCTATCCACCATGTGGCCTTAATTGGACCCAGTTATAATAAACAGGACATGTGAGTCCTTGTTTTGGTAAAACTTTTCTGCTTGGTGTGTAGCAGGGTAATAAAATGCATGCTGTTCTATAAGACACCTTTAAACATTCAGCATCAAGGGATGAGTAATGATTACATCCCTCTTCTATTCCTAGCTGACTTCTGGTAGAAAAAAAGAAAAAGTCTCTTTCAGCCTTTGCCCAATGTCACTTATTACTGCCATTATAAATTGAAAACATTTTTCTGCCATAAAATTCCCTGTGATGAATTGTACCATAAGCATTAGAGTTTTTTCATCATTTTCTTCTTGATGAGTTGGCAAAATAAAGAGAATAAAACAGGTATATTCTTTTCTTTTGGAGAAATCCAATCTCTGTAAATGACCCCCTTAAGACTCTCAATGACTGTTTGTATGGATTCTGATCTTAAAAAATCACCCAACTTGGGGGCTTGGGTGTGTGTATTATCATGCGGTTAGTTTATTATTGAGCAATAGTCTGTCTGAAAGTGATTTTGAGGATGACTTCATTAGCAGAACTATAGAAAGCTCCCCTTAAGTGATTTGAACAAGGTAATTGAAAGGGAATTTAGGACTTTTATTTAAAACAATGCTACCTTGGGCCCCCTTTTTAATGCACCACACCTCATTACCTGAGCAGAGATATACACTTGATTACCCACATGCTGTCTCTTTTTAAGTTAGACCCACATGTTGAATAGAAGAAAGCTTGAGCTGATTTTTATTCTAAATACTAAGTGTCTGGAACAGTGTAAGGTGTTTCTTATATCAAACCCATATGACAATTCTGTAAGAAAATATGTGCATTGTAAAGATGAGCAAAATGAGGGTCAGAACATTTGAGTAACTGGTCTCAGATAACACAGCTAAGCTGAAATGAAGCCAGAATTTCAGCTCAAACATGTTTTCCCCTAAAAATAAAGCTGTGGTCTTTCCTCTATAGTGCACTGCCTCGCAAATGTGATACAATGAAATGAACCGAGAGCTTGCAACTAATAGAATAATTTTAATATCATTGAGTTATTATTCTTTTGGATACTTAAGTCTAACATGACAGACTGAACATTTGTAGGCACTTCATATGTGTTTAAATAGGGGGATGTGAGATGTGTTTACCCCAGGGCCCTCCAATGGAAGAAGCACAAGGCCCTTGCTAATACGACCTCTGTCCCAGACTGCATCATCTTTGCCCAGCAGAGTGAAGGCAAAACAGTGCCTGATGCTGGGTGGGATGATCTGTTTACCCATCTCTTGCCCAACAGACTATGAGCTCTGTGAGTGCAGCGATCTTGTCTGATTTATTTCTGTAGGTCTTCATTGGGTGTATGGTTGATGGGTGAATGGGTAAGAGCAGTGGTCCCATTCACTACCCTGACTGGTTTGGCTCAGTGGATTGAGCGTCGGCCTGCGATCTAAGTGTCGCTGGTTCGATCTTCCAGTCAGGGCACATCAGAGAAGGAAAACTCTGACTCCAAAAAACCTCCGCTGCCTTGCGGCATACCTCTTCAGGGGAAAGGCTAAGGGAGTAAACCCCGACAGAAAATCCGGAGCCGGAGTCCCTAAGGCGGTTTGACGTTGTAGTCAACACCGGCAACTCCTGCGGTGCACCTGAAGCCAAGCTGTATTGACTCCGTCTTTCCCTTGGATCCTTCAGCTGCGAAGAGAGGGGCGGTCTGCTGCATGGGCAACAGCAGACCCTCCATATCACCCTGCCCAGGCTCTGTAGCTTCATCGCAAGATGTCGATTCAACACGGGAGGAGAAAGATACCGTGTCACTCCCGAGTCGGACTGCACAGCCATTCTCGACGGTGCAGATAGACTCTTAAGAAGCTACACCATCGTCTCTCGAGACGGACGGCTGCCGACGACGAGTGGTCCCCAACCTTTTTTGGCACCAGGGACCAGTTTCATGGAAGACAGTTTTTACATAGATGGGGGTGGGGTGTAGGTTATGGTTTGGGGATGATTCAAGTGCATTACATTCAAGCTCATCTCCTGCTGTGTGGCCCAGTTCCTAACAGGCCTGGACCAGTAGAGGTCTGCAGCCTGGAGGTTGGGGACCCCTGGGTAAGTGGGTGGAGAAATTAGAGGTTGAGAAACTGGGACTTGGAGAACATCGGAATTTAAGGTATAGGTAGATGAAGAAAAGTCAGTGAAGGAGGTTGAAATAGAGCAGTCAGAAGAGGAGGAAGGAAACCAGGAGAAAGTATCAGTGAAGCCAGAGATGGAGAGTGTTTTAAGGAGGGAATGGTTGGAAGTGTCAAACACCAAAGTAGCATTAAGTCAAATGCGGATTGAGAAGATTTAGTATTAATGCGTGGCTTGGTAAAAGCAGTTTCAGGCAAAGTAGAAGTGCAACCCAGTTTAGGTTAAGCACTGGGGAAGTGGAGGCAATAATTACAGGCAATTCTGTGAAGGAACATATGTGAAGAGAAGGAACAATTGTCTGTTCGCTTGGGGGAGACGTAAAACTGAAGGATTTTGAGGATTTCAGATTGTGAGATTTGAATATATTTGTGAACTTGGTATAAAAAACAAAAGCAAGAGGAGAGGTGGGGAACCTGAACTTTGACCTAGCTGTGAAGACTCTCGTTAGTACCCCGCTATTTTGTTCTTATACAAACTACTAATAACGAGGATCCTGAATTACCTATCATAGCAGTTAGCTAGAGGCTTGTGTCTTGAACAGCCTTCAGAAGCCATATGACTTCTAGGTATTTTCAATAGAACCTCTTAAGAAGTATAATTATGATGTGTATCCCTGAACTCCAGCAAGAAAAAGAGTTTCCTTAATATTAATGAAACAAGAAACAGTGCTCACTGTTACCATTTTCTACTGTATATACCTATCTCCTTTGATCAACGGAAGATTTGACAAATTATCTTCAGAAGTTGTATCCAAATGTCTTTCTTTTGCACTGTCTACATAAAACACAAGGCAGGTGTGCATGTTTGCAATTTAATTGTCTGGCTAATTGCTTTAATTATTCACTTCTCTAAAAGCACTACTCCCACTTAGTTATATAACCTCAAATTCTCCCGAACTGAGTGGTATCGTAATGAAGACCAGGAGTAAAAGTTGCCACATGTGAATGTATGGCCCAAACAAATCTGACTGAAACCATAGCTACCATTGTGGTGAAATTTGCTATTGCAGCCTGTTTCCCCTTGATTCCTCTCCTCTTTCTTGGGACAAGGCCACATCAAACAAATCATTCTGAAAACATACTTTGCAATTACAGGCCTCTGAGTTCTTTGTATGTGTTATCCCTTTTCTTGAAATAGTGCCCATCTTTTTAACATTTCAAACTCCTCCTCATCCCCCCAGATCTAGTGTATATGAAGCCTTCCCTGACCCCCTACCCAAAGAATGGAGTTGCTTTAACTCCTGCCCAATAACATTCCTGACTTTTCCTAACTGTTCCCTGGACTTAACTATACTGTACTCCTGCCTCTCTCAGTACAGAATACCTCTTGGCTGTCTCTCATCTCCAGTTGTTTACACCTTAGAACCGGAGAATGTCAAAGCCGAAAGCTCTTAGAGATCATAATATTTCAGATGGGAACATTGAATCCCAGAAAAAGGAAAGCAGCCATCAGGAAGTCAGAACTAGACTGGGGGTCTCGGGTCGAGTTTGTTGGGTAGAGTGGAAACACAATGACTTCTGAGTTAAACCAACCTGCATTCAAACCTTGGCTCTGCCATCAATGATATGTGTGAGTTTTTTATCCTTCCTCAGGATCACTTGCCTTTCCTGTTTAAGTTTTTTTTTTTTTTTTAAGAATTATCTTTATGATTGTTGTGAGGATCATATCAAACAAAATACTGACTTTTGTCCTTTGCACATGACAGATGCTCTATAATTTTGTGTATGTATGTACACATATGTATATGTAGCTATATACTTATTTATTTTCACTTTGGAGAGGCATGTGATGTAGAGCAAAGAGTCTAATAATAATAATAATAGGATTTTTGCAGTAGACAAACTCAGCTGTCTGCTACTATATGACCTTGGACAAGTCACTGAACTTATTTTTTTAAAGAGAGAAATAATTTTTAAAAAGATTTTATTAATTTATTTTTAGAGAGAGGGGAAGGGAGGGAGAGAAACATCAGTGTGTTGCCACCTCTTGCATGCCCCCAACTGGGGACCTGGCCCACAACCTAGGCATGTGCCCTGACTAGGAATCAAACTGGTGACTGTTTGGTTCCCAGGCTGCCACTCAATACACTGAGCAACACCAGCCAGGGTTGAACTTTTTTTTTAAATGGAGACCTTCATATATATTTGCAGTTAAAAAATAAAATAAAATAAAAAAATTGAAGATGAGCAAGATTTGCAATATGCACTCAATAAAGGGTCCCTTATATCATTGACATTATTTATACATCCCTGAACTTATTTAATATTCTGCAGGATTCTAAGAGTAGATATTATTATACCTATTTGTCAAGGGGTATAATAGATTATGGACTGGCAACCACATTTTGAATTATGAACCTTACAGGGACATTTGGGGTATGACAGACAGATTTAGAGAAACCAATGGTCAGTCACTGCTCAGAAATCAGGCCTGTGGGTGGGCCTCCAGCATCTGGGAGAACCAGGGGGCAGGACTGACTCAGGTATGACAGCAGGATCAGTTAATACTCAAGAGCTGGCCCTCATACAAAGGTCCCAGATGTAAAGTCTTTCTTGTCTACCATTTCCCAGACAGAACTGTCACTCTCTTATTGGTACCCTGCCCCACACATGCCCTGCTTCTGTCATAGGACTGATGCATTTCCTGTTCTTTTTTCTGCTCCAGTTCTCTCCAACTTGATTGGGAACTGCTGGAGCCCCTGTGATTCACCTAAACATAGTATTTTGTTGACTATGACTTCACACAGAGCTTGACACGTAGTAAGTAGGGAGTTTTCAGTAAGTGAATGAAAATCCAGTGAAACAGCATTGTCGGCAGCCGTCCGTCTCGAGAGACGATGGTGTAGCTTCTTGAGTCCATCTGCACCGCCGAGAATGGCTGTGCAGTCCGACTCGGGAGTGACATGGTATCTGTCTCCTCCCGTGTTGAATCGACATCTTGCGATGAAGCTACAGAGCCTGGGCAGGGTGATATGGAGGGTCTGCTGTTGCCCATGCAGCAGACCCCCCCTCTCCTCGCAGCTGAAGGGTCCAAGGGAAAGACGGAGTCAATACAGCTTGGCTTCAGGTGCGCCGCAGGAGTTGCCGGTGTTGACTACAACGTCAAACCGCCTTAGGGACTCCGGCTCCGGATTTTCTGTCGGGGTTTACTCCCTTAGCCTTTCCCCTGAAGAGGTATGCCGCAAGGCAGCGGAGGTTTTTTGGAGTCAGAGTTTTCCTTCTCTGATGTGCCCTGACTGGAAGATCGAACCAGCGACACTTAGCTCGCAGGCCGACACTCAATCCACTGAGCCAAACCAGCCAGGGTTAGTGAAACAGCATATATGTAAGGAATGTGTAATCTGTAAAACGCTGTATGTAGGAGAGTGGTTATCAATAGTGATCACATGAGGTCAGCCAGTAAGCTCCTTTGGACGTTCATCTGTTTTTCAGGCCTCAACAGTAAGGCATTCAGGGTACAAAATGGCCACACGGTGAGCCACAGAGGCACAGGCTGCATCAGAAGGGACTCGATGGGATCATTTATTTCCCCTTTTCTGAAAAGCTCTGGTAAGCTGCCATCTTTCATGCCACCCGAAACCCCTCTGGGAGTTCCCCAAGAACATCATACAGAATACTGGGCCCACCTGGGAGCCATTATCCTGTGTGAGATGACAGGCCTGGAAAAAATGACATGATTTGTACACATTCCCAGCTGTCATGGAAGCTGCTGCCTTAATGGATTAATTAGCTTTCTGTGTGTTGGTGCTTGTATTGGCGGCTGGGCTGATCATAGGCTCCTGTGGGCATTCAAAGGGATAGATGATGATGATGATGATGATGATGATGATGATGATGATGATGATGATGATGATAAAATAAAAAAAATAATCGCTAATATTAATTGATATCCTGCTCTATGCCACATAGTGTTCCAATTACCTTAAACTGATAATTTTATTCTCACAACCTCACACATGTCAGAATGGCCACCATTAATAAATCAACAAACAAGTGCTGGTGAGAATGTGGACAAAAGGGAACCCTAGTGCACGGTTGGCAGGAATGCAGACTGGTGCAACCACTGTCAAAAATAGCGTGCAATTTCCTTGAAAAACAAAAAATGGAACTGCCTTTTGACCCAGACATTCCACTACTGGGATTATACCCGAAGAATCCTGAAACACCAATTCAAAAGAACTTATGCACCCCTATGTCCAGAGCAGCATTATTGACAATAGCCAAATGCTGGAAACAGCCTGAGGGGCCATCAGTAAATGAGTGCATCAAAAAACTGTGGTACATTTACACAGTGGAACACTATGCAGCAGAAAGAAAGAACTCCTAACTTTTGCAACAGCATGTATGTGACTGGAGAGTATACGCTACGTGAAATAAGCGATTCAATGAAAGACAAATACCATCTCACCCATCAGAGGAACCTAATTAGCAAAAACAAACGAATGAGCACAGCAGAACCAGAGACATGAAAACATGGAACAGTCAGAGGGGAGAGGGGAGGGGGATAATGGTGGAAAGAAGGGGAGGGGACTTGTCAAAGAACACATGTGAATGACGCACGGACAGGGACAACAGGGTGGGGATTGACTGTGGAGCAGAGGTGGGCTCCGCACAGGAGGGCAAAGGGGGGAAAATTGGGACAACTGTAATAGGATAACAGAACATTTTTTGAAAGGGAAAAAAAACCCACTAAGAGGAATTCAGATAACATGTTAAAGGAGTAACAAAATAGAGAAAACGCAAAGAAAAGTACATCTTTGTTTACTCATAAACATTAAGCCAGCTCCTAAAGTTTAACTTCTAGGTAAACAACACTCCCCCGGTTTTATGATGCACTACTACTAAACAAAATCTTCATTGGAATAACAAGTTCTTCTCTATGAAATTTCCCATGTAAGTGAAACTAAATTTCTCCCTAGAGACAGTTCCTTTCCCAGAATGGCCTAAGCTCCATAACCTACTGCCTAGAACACAAAGAGACTAATCAAACCTTATCAGCTTACAATACTCAAAATTTGACTTTCATGAGAAAAGTTCATAAATTTATATTTGCAAATGTAATTAATATCACTAAAATCAGAGGTTATGGCTTATGTTCACTAAAACTTAGATTACTTAACGGTCTTATTGAAACTATTTTCTTATAGGACATTTGCCATAAAACTATATATTCCAAGAAAGATATCATCCAAAGAAGCAACACATTCCATTGTACAATTTTATGGGTTTTAAAAATGTTGTTGGTAGCAACTTGAAATGCTTTTGTCTAAAAAAATAAACAGACTAATAGGTATTCAAAGATGATTCTGTGTGACAGAACTTCTCAGTAATTGAATAAATAAAAGATCAAACTATCTCATCAATAATTTCTAAACCGAAAGCAGGACCCAGAGATTGAACTCATGACCAAAGCATCACGACCTTCCTCTAAACAAACTTTGGACAAATCAAAAGAATTAGAAGCTACTGATTATACCACAAATTATTACTCTATTGACTTTGTCATTAAAAAAAATCAGCCACCATGGCCAGGTGGGCCCCCGTTGTACTAATGCAAAGTGGGAAGAACACGCCCTCCCATCACGGGAGGGAAGTTGTAACCTGCCATAGCATCACCTAGATTCAGCACAGGTAGGTTCCAGGTTTGAAATACAGTGCAGCTACAAGTGTATCTAAACACAGGGATGATGCTAAGACTTGCAACAATAATGGCTGTGACGCAGCCAGAAATGCCCCCAGTGGTCTGACAGAAGGTGGAAAGAGACATGTCTCATGACATACCTGTATTCTCCATGGTAGTGGCTGTTGCAGGTGTCGGAGATCTTGTACGCCAGGTGGACTGCAGGTGCACTGGTGGCAAGCGTGAACACTAGTGCCTGTGATCATGGGGAAGGTGTTATACTCTGCAATGAGGTTGTGGATGTTCCTCCTCCTGCAGCAGCCATGCTGTGGCCAGATGGATCCCCAGTTAAGAAAAGAGGTGGTGACTTTAGCCAAGGGAAGGTTGCCACTGGGTGGTATGTGGTCAGAATTAGGAAGGGCAAGGACAGGGGGCAGTGGTTTTCCTATGGAGCAGGAGTGGTGTCCATAGGCTCCTCGGGGTCCATGGCAGGGATTTGGTGAACTGCCATGGATCTTACACTGCCACCTGGAGATGATACGACTGTGGTGGCATAGTACGGAGGAGTCGTGTCCATTTCGGTGTCATCATCCTGTAAAGCGGGCCGAGAGGTCAAACGTGTAGATGCTCTGGCAGTGATGGTAACAGGGGCCTGCCCCATTTGAGTGGCCAGGGGAAGGGTTCCTGCAGGCACCGAGGCAGGTGGAGGCAGAGAAGCAGCAGGCTGAGTGACCTTGGTCTTGTTCCCCGCAGTCTTTTTCCTTGGACCCTCAGATCTTTCCATGGTGTGCAGCTTTGGGTCCATGGCAAGGCAAGGAAGTTTAGCAGGCGGGGGCAGCTCACCTCGATCCCACCGCAGTGGTGGCAGTGGAAGCAAGAGCGGCCCAGACTGCTTTCTTTTGCGGGGCCTCCTGCTGGCAGAGGCCGGGGGAGAATTGCTGCTGGATTGCTTCTCCTTCCCTACACATACTGAATCTGGAGTGCTGGGCAGATGCCCACTGCTGTGGGGGCTGTCCCCATGATCCTGCCCTTTTTCCTCTACCTGGCTGGTCTTGTGTGCCGTGCCTTTTGGGGACTCTTCCCGGACCTTCCCCACCACCTCCTTTGGGAAAGGAAGTGGGACGATTATAGAGGGTCCCGGCTCCTCAGCCTTGACTGCCTGCTCAGGTGGTGAGCGCAGGCCAGAAGATCTGCGACCTGAATGACGAATAGGGCCCGGTCTCAAGCTTCCAGACCTCCCGGATGTACAAGCAGGAAGCACAGGCTTCTGCGGGGGGTCCTTCCATTTCACCAACAGGTGGACTTCCAGAGGGAAGCGCACAGTCTGTGCGAGAGGACACCGCCCTCTCGGGACAAGGCCGAAGGCCGATGGACCAGCAGCATGACAGAAATGAAATAGTGGGTGGAAATGGCTGACAGCAGGGTGGTCCCAGCCAGGTGGGCCATAATCACGGGTGACAGGGTGATGGCCACCAGGCAAGGGATGGTGGCCGCGGCGGAGGCGGCAGAAGAACAAGCGAATCCGAGAAAGGAAATTGCCCATGTAGGGGCAGTTGTGCGCCAAACGAACTCAAATAAGAGTGGAAACAGGGAGAGTCTCTCCTTTGCTTCCTCCTCCTCTGGGGTTCTAGCACGCACTGAACTGACTTCAGCCAGGACCTTCTGATGTCTCCATGGAAACATCAATGGACCTTGAGAGGTCACAGAGGAAGGGGTGGGGCCTCCCTGAATGGCCAATCCCATCATGACCTTCTAGCACCTGGGACCTGCATCTCTGTGTAGCAAGTGTTTGGCACCTGCCTTGCCCTCCATGAGGCCTTTGTCCCATACCACTGAGGCCCCACCTGCCTGACATCACCGTGTCTGGCCACTGGCTCTGTGGGAGCTTTGGCGCCTGCCCCACTGTTGTCCCAGGGGCCAGGTCCTGCTCAAAGTCAGTACGGGAGCCACCCGGCTCCTTCCTGGACATGGCCCACCTCCTCAGGGGACCTTTTCAGCTTCTCTTGGAAGCCCGAGGCAGGTGCACTTTCTCCATGTCTGCCCTGGCCACCAGCCTCACCAGTCAGCTGTGAAACACTGTGAGGTGGAGTGGACACAAAGCCCTAACCAACAGGCTGCTGCACCTGGAGACATCCCAGAAAAGAGCTGGCAGCTAGCAGGGGTGTAAACCCAATGTGCTGAATTACTAATGAATAAAAAGGGAAGGAACTAATGGAAATCAAAGCATACCGAATTGCTCAGAAGGAACATACATATATATTAACTTTAGAATTTGTTAAACATGTGAAATGTTTAAAAACGACTATTAAGATGAAAACAGAAGCCTGGCTGGTGTGTTTCAGTGGAATGGGCGCCACCCTGTGAAGCATTTATCTGATGGCTAGTGATGTTGAACATCCTTTCATATGCCTATGGTCCCTCTGTATGTCCTCCTTGGAGAAGTATCTGTTTCCCAATAGTTCTGGTGTGTGTGAATTTATTTATTAATTATTATTTTAAAGTACATTTTATTGATTTTGTTGTTACAATAGTTCCAATTTTTCCCCCTTTGCTCCCCTCTGCCCAGTCCCCCGCTTCCCCCAGCAGTCCCAGCCCTCTTAGTTCATGTCCACGGGTCGTGCATAGAAGTTCTTTGGCTTCACCCTTTCCTATATTATTCTCAACATCCCCCCTGTCTTATTTTGTACTGACCGATTTTGATTATGCTTCTTAGTCCCTGAATCATTTCCCCATTTCTCCAGCTAGCCACTCCCAGCTGATATCCCTCCAAATGATCCCCATACCTATGATTCTGTTCCTATTCTGGTTTGCTCATTTGGATTTTGTTTTTATTTTTTAGATTCAGTTGTTGATAGTTGTGAGTTTGTTGTCATTTTAGTGTTCATAGTTTTGATCTTCTTTTCCTTAAGAAATCCCTTTGAGATTTCATATAATAATGGCTTGGTGATGACGAGCTCCTTTAGCTTCACCTTGTCTGGGAAGCACTTCATCTTCACTTCATCTTCCCTTGCATTTCAAATGATAGCTTTACTCGATAGAGTAATCCTGGTTGCAGGTTGCCTGTCATCACATCGATTACCGTTTGCCAGTCCCTTCCTGCCTGCAAAGTGTCCTGTGAGAAATCAGCTGATAGTCTTACAGGCAGTCCCCTGTAGGCAACTCTCTGTCTCTCTCTTGCTACCCCCAGGACTCTGTCTTTATCTTCCACCTTTGGCATCTCAATCATGATGCGTCCTGGTGGGGTCCCGTCGGGGTCCAGCTCGCCCAGGACCCTCTGTGCTTCCCGGACCCAGATGTGCATCTCCTTCGCAAAATGAGTTTTCCTCATTTTTTTCAATTCTTGCTTCCTCATTCTGCACCGGTTGACTGCTTTTTTCTGCCTTATATTCCAAATCATTGATTAGAACCCGGGTTTCCTCCCCTTCACCATTGGTTCTGTGTGGATTTTCCTTCGTTTCACTGAGCATAGCCTTCACTTGTTATGTGTTTGTTGTACCCAAGCATATCTGTCAAGCCTGTGAGCATCTTTATCACCAGTGTTTTGAACTCTACATCTGTTAGGTTGTCTATCTCCTCATCTGTTAGGTTGGCTATGTCCTCGTCAATTAGTTCTCCCACTGGAACCTTGATCCGTTTCCTTTTTTGGGCCATACTTCTCTGTCTCCTCATTCTGACAGGCTCCTGTGTTTGTTTGCCTCTACATCCCGGCTAGAGCTGTTGCTCCTGTTATGTTGTAATGGGCGGAGCCTTAGGGGTTCTTCAGTCCAGGTCAACCTGTTTCACCACGTTGTGGCGCTGTATGTGGGGGAGAGGTCCGAGGGGGAACAATGCTGCCAGCCCAGCACTTGCCCCATTTCCAGGCACCTCTCCCACACCCGCACCAGACTGGCGCCCCTCTAGCTGCTGCCCTGGCCATCATTCCCAGAGCGGGTGCATCTGAGGACATTCTAGGACCGCGCGGGCCCTTGAAACAAGCAGACTCTGCTGAGAGACTGGCAGTTTCTGCCTCCACCCCAATCCCGCTGCTCTACACAGTCAGAAACAATGAGGCTTGATTTTCCATGGTGCTGGGACCTTGATCTGTGAGGTCTGGTGAGGAGCTAGGAACGCTCTGCAGGTGTCCCTCCTTGCATTTTAAAACGTGAGTGTGCCCTTTCCGCCGACCCGCCTCTGCTGCCACCATTGCTACCACTACAGCGAGTCCTCTCCACCCAGGCTCTGCTTCTCCTGCGTGTCTGGGTGAGTGTTTAATTCTTCTTTATATCTTTGTTTGCTGGACTTTCCTGTAGTTTGATTTTTTGGAACTTCTGGTTGTTTCTAGTTCTGAAGTAGTTGTATTCCTCCTTTTTTTTTGTTTTTAATTTTTTTTTTTTTTTTGGTTATTCAATTACAGTTGTCCCATTTTTCCCCCATTGCTCCCCCCTCCCAGCCCATCCCTTCTCCCACAATTATATCCCTCCCCGTTGTCCATGTCCATGAGTCATTCATATACGTTCCTTGACTAGACCCTTCCCTTACTTATCCCCCTTCTCTCCCTCCCCCCTCCCCCCTACTGAAAACTATTCTAGTCTTTGCCTATTTAGTTCGTTTGTTTGTGTTGCTCTTTAGTTTCCTGTATTGGGTGATATCATATGGTATTTTGCTTTCTTTGCCTGGCTTATTTCACTAAGCATAATTCTCTCTAGTTCCATCCATGTTGTCGCAAATGGCAGGAGTTCCTTCTTTCTTTCTGCTACATAGTATTCCATTGTGTAGATGTACCACAGTTTTCTGATCCACTCATCTACAGATGGGCACTTAGGCTGTTTCCAGCACTTAGCTATTGTAAACAGGGCTGCTATGAACATAGGGGTGCATAAATTCTTTTGAATTAGGGTTTTGGGATTTTTCGGGTATAATCCTAGCAGTGGAATCACTGGTTCAAAAGGCAGTTCCATTTTTAGTTTTTTGAGGTAATTCTATACTGTTTTCCATAGTGGCTGCACCAGTCTGCATTCCCACCAACAGTGCAGTAGGGTTCCTGTTTCTCCACATCCTCGCCAGCACTTGTTGTTTGTTGATTTGTTGATGATGGCCATTCTGACAGGTGTAAGTTGGTATCTCATTGTGGTTTTTACTTGCATCTCTCTGATGGCCAATGATGTTGAGCATTTTTTCATGTGCCTATGGACCTTCTGTATGTCCTCTTCCGAGAAGTGTTTGTTCAGGTCCTTTGCCCATTTTTTAACTGGGTTGTTTGTTTTCTTGATGTTGAGTTGTATAAGCTCTTTATATATTTTGGAGATCAGTCCCCTGTCTCTGATATCATTGGCAAATATGTTTTCCCATATGGTTGGTTTCCTTTTCATCTTGCTGATGTTTTCTTTTGCTGAGCAGAAACTTTTTAGTTTGATGTAGTCCCATTTGTTTATTTTTTCCTTTATTTCTCTTGCCTTAGGAGATGTATCTGTGAAGATATTGTTACGTGTGATATCTGAAATTTTCTTGCCTATGTTTTCCTCTAGGACTTTTATGGTATCACGGCTTACATTTAAGTCTTTAATCCATTTTGAGTTTATTCTCGTGTGTGGTGTAAGTTGGTGGTCTAGTTTCATTTTTTTGCACGTCCCTGTCCAGTTCTCCCAGCACCATTTGTTAAAGAGGCTCCTCTCACTCCATTTTATGTTCTTTCCTCCTTTATCAAAGATTAGTTGACCATAGAGGCCTGGCTTTATTTCTGGGCTTTCAGTTCTGTTCCACTGATCTGTATGTCTGTTCTTATGCCAGTACCAGACTGTTTTGATCACAGTGGCTTTGTAGTATTGTTTGATGTCTGGTATCATGATTCCCCCTGCTGTGTTCTTCTGTTTCAAGATTGCTTTTGCTATTCGGGGTCTTTTTTGGTTCCATATGAATTTTTGGAGGATTTGTTCTAGGTCAGTGAAATATGTCATTGATATTTGAATACGGATTGCATTGAATCTGTAAAATGCTTTGGGTAGTATGGCCATTTTGATGATGTTGATTCTTCCCATCCAAGAACATGGTATTTGCCTCCATTTATTTGTATCTTCCTTAATTTCTTTCTTAAATGTTGCCTAATTTTCAATGTACAGGTCTTTTATCTCTTTGGTTAAGTTTATTCCTAGGTACTTTATTTTTCTTGTTGCTATAGTAAATGGTATTTTCTTTTTTGCTTCTGTCTCTGAGATTTTATTGTTGGTGTACAGAAATGCCTTAGATTTCTGTATATTTATTTTGTACCCTGCTATTTTGCCAAATTCACTTATTATATCGAGTAGTCTTTTAGTGGATTTTATAGGGTTTTCTAGGTATACTATCATGTCGTCTGCAGATAATTTTACTTCTTCTTTCCCAATTTGGATGCCTTTTATTTCTTTGTCTTGTCTGATTGCTGTGGCTAGGACTTCCAACACTATGTAGAATAGAAGTGGGGAGAGTGGACAGCCTTGTCTAGTTCCTGATTTCAGGGGGAATGCTTTCAGTTTTTGTCCATTGAGTATGATGTTGGCTTCAGGCTTCTCATATATAGCCTTAATGATGTTAAGGTATGCTCCCTCTATTCCCATTTTGCTGAGTGTTTTCAACATAAATGGGTGTTGTACTTTATCAAATGCTTTTTCTGCATCTATAGATATGATCATGTGATTTTTCTCTTTCATTTTGTTTAGGTGATGTATTATATTTATTGATTTGTGAATATTAAACCATCCTTGCATCCCTGGGATGAATCCCACTTGATCATGGTGTATGATCTTTTTGATGTATTGTTGGATCCTGTTTGCCAAAATTTTATTGAGGATTTTAGCGTCTATGTTCATCAGTGATATTGGCCTGTAGTTTTCTTTCTTTGCTGTGTCTTGACCTGGTTTTGGGATGAGGGTAATACTGGCTTCATAGAAAGAGTTTGGGATTTTTCCCTCTTCTGGGATTTTCTGGAATAGTTTGAGGAGGGTAGGAGTTAGTTCTTCCCTAAATGTTTTGTAAAATTCGCCTGTGAAGCCATCCGGTCCAGGGCTTTTGTGTGCAGGGAGATTTTGGATTACTGTTTCAATTTCCTTCTTTGTTATTGGTCTGTTGAGACTTTCTACTTCTTCTTGATTCAGTTTGGGAAGGTTATATGTTTCTAGAAATCTGTCCATTTCTACTAGGTTGTCAAATTTCTTGCCATATAGTTGTTTGTAGTAATTTCTTATAATTGTTTGTATTTCTGAGGTATCAGTTGTGATTTCTCCTCTTTCATTTCTGATTTTGTTTGTTTGGGTCTTCTCTCTTTTTTTCTTAATGAGCCTGGCTAGAGGCTTGTCAATTTTGTTTATTTTTTCGAAGAACCAGCTCCTAGTTTTGTTGATTTTTTTGGATTGTTTGTTTGGTTTCTATGTCGTTTAATTCTGCTTTGATCTTGATGATTTCCTTTCTTGTTTTTGCCCTAGGCTTTGTTTGTTGTTGCTGTTCTAGTTCTTGTAGCTTTATGGTTAAGTTTTTTATTTGAGATTCTTCTACCCTTTTCAGATATGCCTGTATTGCTATGAACTTCCCTCTTAGGACTGCTTTTGCTGTGTCCCATAGGTTTTGGGCTGTTGTGTGTTCATTGCCATTAGTTTCTAGAAATTTCTTGATTTCCTCTTTGATGTCATTGTTAACCCATTTGTTATTTAAGAGCGTGTTATTCATTCTCCATGAGTTTGTGTGTCTTTGATTTTTTTCTCTGAGGTTGATTTTTAGTTTCAAGGCATTGTGGTCTGAAAAGATGCTTGATATGATTTCAATTTTCTTGAATTTATTGAGGCTTGTTTTGTGTCCTATTATGTGGTCTATCTTTGAAAATGTCCCTTGTGCCTTTGAAAAGAATGTATATTTTGCTTCTTTGAGGTGAAAAGTTCTATATATATCAGTTAAGTCCATGTGGTTTAGTGTGTTGTTCAATGCCTGTATATCCTTGGTGTTTCTTTGCTTGGATGATCTGTCTATTGTTGATAATGGAGTGTTGAAGTCCCCTACTATGAGTGTGTTGTTGTTGATATCCTTCTTGTGGTCTTCTAGTATTTGCTTTATGTATTTGGGTGCTCCTATGTTGGGTGCATATATGTTTATCAGTGTTATATCTTCTTGATGAATTGTTCCTTTAAGTATTATGAAATGTCCTTCTTTGTCTCTTTTTATTGCCCTTGCTTTGAAATCCGTTTTGTCTGATATGAGGACTGCTACCCCAGCTTTTTTTTCAGGTCCATTTGCTAGAAATATTTTTTTATATCCCTTTACTTTCAGTCTATGTAAATCTTTTGTTTTGAGGTGTGTTTCTTGTAGACAGCAAATATGTGGGTCCTGTTTTCTTATCCATTCCGTTACCCTATGTCTTTTAATGGGAGCATTTAATCCATTTACATTTAACGTTATTATTGACACATATTTATTCATTTCCCTTTTGTATCTCTGTTCCTCTACTATTTTTTTGTTTTTTCTCTTCCTTTTTCTTAGAATATTCCCTTTAACATCTCTTGCAATGCTGGTTTTGTGGAGATGTATTCTTTTAGTCTTCCTTTGTCTGAGAAACTCCTTATTTCACCTTCTATTTTGAATGAGAGCCTTGCTGGGTAGAGTATTCTTGGTTGTAGGCCTTTGTTTTTCATTGCTTGAAATATTTTTGACCATTCCCTTCTGGCTTGTAATGTTTCTGTTGAGAAATCGGTCGATAGCCTTATTGGAGCTCCCTTGTTAAGTTATTTGCTGTTTTTCTCTTGCTGCTTTTAGGATTCTCTCTTTGTCTTGGAATGTTGCCATTTGAACTATGATGTGCCTTGGAGTGGGTTTTTGGGGGTTCCTCTTGATTGGAACTCTCAGTGTTTCTTGGACTTGCATAACTTTTTCTCTCATCAGGTTCGGAAAATTTTCTGTCACTATTTCTCTTATCAGATTTTCAATTCCATGCTCCTTTTCTTCTCCCTCTCTTATTCTGATGATCCTTAAATTATTTTTTCTAATGCTATCCTGTAATTCCCTTACATCTTGTTCATATTTTTTCAATCTTTTTTCTTCTTGCTGTATCATTTGAGAATTATTACCTACATTATCCTCTAACTCACTAATCCGATCCTCTACTTCGTTTAGTCTGCTTTTGACTGATTCTACTGTGTTTTTCAGTTCAGAGATTGCATTCTTCATTTCTTCCTGGTTCTTGTTGATCGTTTCTATGTCTTTTTTTATGCTGGTGTAGTTCTCTGGAAGTTCCCTGTAATTTTCTTGGAGCTGTTGGTAACTTCCTTGGAGGTTGTCATAGTTGTTTTTGAGGTTTTCGAGCATATTGAGCTTCTTCACCACCATAGTTTTGAATTCCATGTCTGACATTTGGGCTATGTCTAGTCCATCTACCTCTCTTTCTGGGGATTCCTCTTTTCTTTTCATTGAGAGGTTGTTTCTGCGTCTTACCATGTTGGATTCTTCTTGTTTGTTTTTGTTATTTGGATTTGTCTGCTTTGCCTTCCCACCTTTGTGGTATGAGATTTTTTATGGTAGATCTGGGGGTTTCAGTGGTGCAGTCTCTTTGATCTTCTGAGCCTGATGTTCTTGAGGTACCTTTTATTTCGTTTGTTTATGCTGTCTGGTTATAGTTCAGATTTTATTTTTTGTTAGGATATTCCTTCTGGCTTGTTGATTGAGAGTCCCTCTATCCACTTTATCTCGAATTCTTTTGTGGAGATGCTGTTAAAAACATAAACACACAGCCCCGGCAGAAGACCCGCACCCTCAAAAATATCCCCCACCCTCTATCCTGCTATCATCAGCCAACGAGCCAGTATTAATATAGATGTAGAGAGATTAGAGCTTTTGCACTATAGGAAGAATAGATAAGAGTTGTTTTAGTGAAGGAAAAATATGGTTTTTGAGAGAGGGGATAATAGGTTAATAATAGTTGAGACTGTGCAAGACAGTAGGTAATATTTACGTTGTATGTTAAAAACTATAGAAAAAAAAGGGGGAAGAGTGCAGAATATAGTAGGTCGTCGGTCGTCGTCGGCAGCCGTCCGTCTCGAGAGACGATGGCGTAGCTTCTTGAGAGTCTATCTGCACCGCCGAGAATGGCTGTGCAGTCCGATTCGGGAGTGACAATCCCTGCCGCACTTGGTACAGGTGAAGGCAGATGGCCGTTGTTGCTGCTGTTGACGCTGCTTCCGCCTCGATCTTTTCTGGACCGCCTCCTCGTTGTGCGCAGCCTCTGCGCGTGACGTACCTTGCCTGACCGCGAGCCTCCAGGCTAGGCGGTCGTCTGCTTGAACTTCCCATGTGTTGAGATTGATGGAGCATTGTGTCATGTCCTTTTTGCAGATGTCTTTGAACCGCAGTTTTGGGCGCCCTGTCATCCTCTTGCCTTCTGCTAGCTCGCCGTAGAGGAGGTCTTTGGGGATACGGCCTGCATCCATTCTTTTGACATGGCCGAGCCACCTGAGGCGTCTCTCGCTAAGAACTGCATGCAAACTGCTCATATTGGCTCGCTTCAGCACCTCGGTGTTGGGGACCTTATCCTGCCAGGCGACATGCAGGACGCGTCGCAGGCACCTCATGTGGAAGCTGTTGAGTTTCCTTTCGTGCCTTGCGTAGGTGGTCCACGTCTCGCTGCCATAGAGGAGAGTGCTGAGTACGCAGGCTTGGTAGATGCGCAGTCTGGTTTTCTCAGTGAGGCTGGAATTGTTCCACGCTCGCCGGTTCAGTCTGGCCATAACTGTGGCTGCCCTGGCGATTCTCCGGTTGACCTCCAAGTCGACTGACAGAGAGCTCGAGATGGTGGACCCGAGGTAAGTGAAGTCGTTGACAACCTCCAGGGTGTATCCGTCGATGGTGATGCATGGGGGAGTCCCCGTGCCTTGAGCCATAACATTCGTCTTCGTCAGGCTGATGGCTAGTCCGAACTCCTTGCATGCGTGGGAAAGGCAAGTGACTAGCTGCTGGAGTCCCTCTTCGGAGTGTGATGTCAAAGCTGCATCGTCGGCGAAGAGCATCTCACGGATGAGCACCTCTTTGACTTTGGTCTTGGCTCGTAGACGGGCCAGGTTGTAGAGCTTGCCATCGGATCTGGTGTGAATGAAGACACCCTCGCTGCAGTCCTTAAAGGCGTATTGGAGGAGCATGGAGAAGAAGATTCCGAACAGCGTAGGCGCGAGGACGCAGCCCTGCTTTACTCCGCTGCTGACTGGGAAGGCCTCAGAGGTTGCGCCGTTGTAGGACACCATGCTGTGCATGTTGTCGTGAAAGGACATGACCACAGCAAGCAGATGTGGTGGACAGCCAATCTTCCGTAGCAAGCTGAAGAGTCCGCTTCGACTGACCAGATCAAACGCCTTCGTGAGGTCAATAAAGGCGAGGTAGAGTGGTTTATGCTGCTCGTGACACTTCTCCTGCAGCTGGCGTAGGGAGAAGATCATGTCCACTGTTGATCGGCCAGCTCTGAAGCCACACTGGGACTCTGGGTAGACGCGGGAAGCAAGGGTCTGCAGGCGGGCAAGAGCGACCCGGGTGAATACTTTGCCGACGACGCTGAGGAGAGAGATGCCCCGGTAGTTGTTGCAGTCACTGCGGTCTCCTTTGTTCTTGTACATGGTGATAATGTTGGCGTCTCTCATATCCTGGGGCATGTAACCCTCCTTCCAGCAGCGACAGAGTAGATGGTGGAGCGGCTGTAGCAGGACTGGTTTCCCGCTCTTTAGGATTTCTGGAGGGATTCCGTCGCTTCCTGGTGCTTTCCCGCAAGCAAGGCGGTCGATGGCTTTGCCGAGCTCTGCCGCAGTAGGTGGGGTGTCTAGCTCCTCCATGACTGGTAGGTCTGGGATGGCTTTAAGAGCAGTGTCTGTTACGGTGTTCTTCGTTGCGTACAACTCGAGGTAGTGCTCGGTCCACCGCCGCATTTGCTGTTCCTGGTCAGTGATGACCTCACCTGTCTTGGACTTAAGGGGGGCGATCTTGGAGGGGATTGGGCCTGTTGCCTTCTTGATACCCTCATACATTCCTCATGCGTTGCCTATATCGGCGGCTTCCTGAATGCTTCTGCACAGGTTTAGCCAATAAGTGTTGGCACAGTGGCGGGCGGTCTTCTGGACTTTGTTCCTGGCAGCCCGTAGAGCTTGAAGTGTACTGGGAGTGGGCGTGACCTTGTAAGCCAGTAGGGCCTTCCTCTTAGCCTCGATCACGGGTTCCATTTCTTCCCAGTGAGCCTCGTACCAGTCAGCGTTCTTCCGCTCTTTCTTCCCGTAAGCAATAATGGCGGAGTTGTATATGGCGTCGCGGAGACGTGGCCAATTGGATTCGATAATGTCATCTGCCACCACTCCCTCGCCGAGTGCATCTTCCATCTTGTTGATGAATTGCTGGGTCTTAACTGGGTTGCTGGCACAACTGGTGTTGATGCGTGGGCGACCCTTCATCTTGGAGTGGTGCAACCTCTTCGGCATTATGCGCACCTTGCTTACCACGAGGGCATGGTCCGTGTCGCAGTCTGCACTGTGGTAGCTGCGGGTGAGGAGGGTGCTGCCAATATCCGTTCTTCTGGTGATGACGAGGTCAAGCTGGTGCCAATGGCGGGAGCGGGGGTGCCTCCATGACACCTGGTGGATCTCTTTGCACTTGAAGAATGTGTTTGTCACGCACAGGCCGTGGTGACACAAGAGCTCAAGCAGTCGCTGACCATTCTCATTGATCTTTCCTCTCCCAAAGTTTCCAAGGCAGGTGGGCCAGGCCATGTGGTCGGCTCCTACTCTTGCGTTGAAGTCTCCAAGGAGATAGAGAGCGTTACTTCTGGGAATCTTGGATAACGCTTCATCCAGTGCATGGTAGAACTGTTCTTTCTCTTCGGTGGTGGCGCAGAGGGTTGGGGCATACGCGCTAAGAATGCTGACTGGGCCGAAAGTTGTTGACAATCGGAGGGTAAGTAATCTCTCTGTGCCTCCTGTGGGTGGCTCTATGGAGTTAACAAGCGTGTTCTTCACAGCGAACCCAACACCGTGCTGTCTTGGTTGGTCCGGAGACTTCCCTTGCCAGTAGAAGGTATAGTTGGTTTCTCTGATAGTTCCGTTGTCGGCCAACCGGGTCTCCTGTAGAGCCGCAATGTCAATGTTTAGTCGTGCCAGTTCCCTATCGATGACAGCGGTTTTCCTGGCACCCTTGATCCACGGAAGGTCTGCAGTAAGTCCGGGGCACATGGTCCTGATGTTCCAGCTAGCGAGGCGAAGAGCTGGAGGCTTCTTTCTTGTTGTTTGCTTGGAATTAACTGGTGCGGGTGTTTTGTGGCCCACTTTTCGAGAGGCGCCTCTCTGATCCCCACGCACCCAGTGGGGCAGGCGAGCCATGGCGAGACGGTAGCTGTCCAGTGAGGTGCGATGACCTCTCCCACCGTCAGAGGAGACCCCTGGCGCTCGTTTCCTTCGCCAATCGGATGAGCTTATAACCGGTATCTGTCTCCTCCCGTGTTGAGTCGACATCTTGCGATGACGCTGGAGTGTCCTCTCAAGTGAAACTGAAGCTACAGAGCCTGGGCAGGGTGATATGGAGGGTCTGCTGTTGCCCATGCAGCAGACCCCCCCTCTCTTCGCAGCTGAAGGGTCCAAGGGAAAGACAAAGTCAATACAGCTTGGCTTCAGGTGCGCCGCAGGAGTTGCCGGTGTTGACTACAATGTCAAACCGCCTTAGGGACTCCGGCTCCGGATTTTCTGTCGGGGTTTACTCCCTTAGCCTTTCCCCTGAAGAGGTATGCCGCAAGGCAGCGGAGGTTTTTTGGAGTCAGAGTTTTCCTTCTCTGAAGAATATAGTAGGAAAGTGGAATTATATAGTATTGGATTTATATAGTAGTGATAGTCTATTTATTTAGAGTGAAAGGGAGGCTAAACTAGGCCCACAAACAAATAGACAACAATTGAAAAACAGGGGTAAGAAGGAAAGATTATATAGAACAGATTAGAGATATAGTTTGTTTTTTCCTCTTTCCTTCCCCTCCTCCCTCCTCCCCTCCTCTTTCAAGAAGAAAAGAAAAAGGAAAAAGGGAAAAAGAAAAAAAAAAAAAGGAATGTTTTTACTCAGTTCAGCCTTCTTGTGTCGTCTTCTTTTTCTGCGTCCACAGCTGGTCTAATGTGATGGGTCAGAGATTCCTATTCCTTGCAGCAGTGGTGTGCGCAAGGTGGCCGGCAGGGCACAATGCAAGGCAGCCAAGAGCCCACCTCAGGTCTGCCACGCCGCGCTCCAGGAAAGCAGGCCGCGCCAAGCTCCGGGAAAGCCCTGCAGGTGTTTTTTTGGCTCGAGCACAGGTGCGCGCCCAAAGGGTCCGGGGAACTAAGCTCCGGCCTGCCCCGCTCCTAGAAAGCGGGCCGCGCTGTGCTCCGGGAAAGCCCTCAAGGTGTTTTTTTTGGCTCGAGCACCGGTGGGCGCCCAAGGTGTCCGGGGAACTAAGCTCTGGCCTGCCACGCCCCGCTCCTAGAAAGCTGGCCGCGCCGCGTATACCTCAATATTAGTTTAGATGATAGGGAAAATATCCAATCTTCTGAAAATTTGAAAAAAGTATTAGCAGTAGCACAGCAGTTATAATGACAAAATAATAATGGTTAATATTCCTTGCTATGTGCTTAGAACTAGCACTTCTGCATAGCTTTACTGAATCCTCACCAAACACACACACACACCCAAGGCTATATGTTATGTCCTTATATATTTAGTACAGATGGAGAAAACTAGAGAGTACTGTACTTTTCAAGATCACATAGACAGTTAGCAGTGAAGCTGGAGTTTCATCCAAAGTCTTGCCCCACAAAACAAACATTTAATCCTCTGTCTGTCCAAAGGCTGTATCTTTGAAAATAAATGGCAGAAAATATATAGATATTTTTTAAAAGCATGAATCTAGAGAAAAAATGATGGCGGAGGAGTGAGGGGAAGCTGTGTTTGCTTGCTCCCAAGACCTGTTTGTAGTTTAGGCTAATTGTGGACAGAGCATCTCAGTTAACATCTCGATACTGGCAGGAGTTGAACCTTGGCACTGCTTGCAGCAGAGGAGACCATCTCGGAGAGACCTGTCTGGTGAGGATCATGGAGGAGAAAGGGGTGAGACAAGTTCTGGCTGGCTTCATTCTTCGTGCTGTGGCTGGCAGTTCGCAAAGATTTTTTAGTGCCTCTAGGTTTTCCTTGAGAGGAGTCAGGGCTGGACAGCAAGGCTCTGCCCACTGGCAGACCCAGTATGGGCCAGGTGGTGTCTGGCTCTGAGAGGCAAGGAACAGTGTATTATTATTACTTTTTGTGGGGGTGAGTGTGTGTGCTTTTGTTTCCCTTTTGATTGCTTTTTGCAGACGGGGAGGAAGGGCTAGGAGCGAGGCAAGATTCTTGAGAAATGCACGCACAGGAGAGCACTCGCCCACTTCCCACCCTAACTCTCATCCAGACCCGGGTGACACTTGGGAGCACCTAGGTCTGCCTTCCCTGGCAAGCAACCGGCCCACCCATGGCATGCCCGCCTGCCCCAGCCTGTGCGACGGAGCACACTCGCCCCTGGCTGTGGCCAAATGAGGGTGAAGTGAACTAGAGGTGCTTCGAAAAAGTTTTGTGCGCAGGCTCTGGAGAAAGAGCTGGGGGAGCAGCGGACGATATCCCAGTGCAGAATCATCCCCAGTGCTATGGGAGAAATCTCTTAAGCAGACTATTCCCCTGCAAGTGGTGTCAGCTGGAAGCAGCAGCTCAACAACTGTATACGAGAAGGTCACACCACAAAGGCAGGAAATAAAAGCAGGTCAATCTAAGAAGCAGAAACAAACAGAAGAGCCACTTAAAATGGGCCAATGGAGAAACAACACCCCATCCAAAGGAAAGGAGGAATTCGCAGAAGGAGGGATAGATGAAATAGAGACAAGCAAATCATTAGACATGGAATTCAAAACAATGATAATAAGGAGCCTCAATGAACTCAACAAACTCAGAGAAAACTTACAAAGAACTCCTGGGGAGCTACAAAGAACTCCACAAAAGCTGTAAATAATTCCAGGAGAACTACAAAGAACTCTTGGGAAGCTTCAAGTAACTTACTGAGAACTACACCAGCATGAAGAAGGACATAGAAACTATCCATAAGAGCCAGAAAGAAATGCAGAATATAATTTCTGAATTGAAGAACACAGTAGAAGGAATCAAAAGCAGGCTAAATGAAGCAGAGCATGGGATCAGTGAGTTAGAGGACAATGTAGAAAAAAATTCCCAGATAGTGTAACAAAATAAAAAAAGACAGAAAAAGAATGAAGAGGGTTTAAGAGAGCTGCAGAGCAACATGAAACATAACAATATCCATATCATAGGGATACCAGAAGGAGAAGAAGAGGAGCAAGGGATAGAAAGCCTGATTGAAAAAGTAATGACAGAAAACTTCCCGAACATGAGGAGAGAAAAAGTCTCACAAGTACAGGAATCACAGAGGGTCCCAGTGAAGATGAAGCCAAGGAGGCCCATTTTAAGGCACATCATAATTAAAATGGAAACATTGAAAGACAAAGAGAGAATCCTAAAGGCGGTAAGAGAAAAACAGCAAATGACGTACAAGGGAGCTCCAATAAGCCTATCAGCTGATTTCTCAACAGAAACACTACAAGCCAGAAAGGAATGGCAAAAAATATTTGAACGATGATAAACAAAGGCCTACAACCAAGACTACTCTACCCAGCAAGACTATTTTTTCAGAATGGAAGGTGAAAAGGGAGTTTCCAAGACAAAGGAAGGCTAAAAGGATATATCATCACCAAACCAACACTGCAAGAGAAGCTAAAAAGAATGCTTTAAGAAAAAGAAGAAGAAGAGAAAGGGAGAGGAACACAGCTACAAAGGGAAATGAATAAATATCTGTCAGTAATAACCTTAAATATAAATGGATTAAAAGCTCCAATCAAAAGACCATAGGGTAGTGGAATGGGTACGAAAACATAATCCATGTATATGCTGTCTACAAGAGACCCACCTCAAAACAAAAAATCTACACAGACTTAAAGGGAAGGGATGGAAAAAACTATTCCAAGCAAATGTATATGAAAAAAAGGTGATGTAGCAATACTTACAACAGCCAAAACAGATTTCACAGCAAAAGCTATAAAAAGAGACAAACAAGGACATTTCATAATACTTAAGGGAACAATCCATCAAGAAGATACAACTCTTGTAAACGTATATTCACGCAACATAGGTGCATCCAAATATATAAGGAAAATATTGAAAGGCTACAAGAAGGATATCAACAGCAACACACTTATATTAGGGGACTTTAACATACCATTGCCAACAATGGACAGATCTTCAAAGCAAAGACACAAAGGATATTGAGGCAATGAACAACACTCTAGATCAAATGGACTTAATTGGTAGATATAGAACTTTTCTCCCCCAAGAAGCAAAATATACATTCTGTTCAAGTGCACATAGAACATTTTTTAAGATAGACCACATGGCAGGACACAAAAAAAGCCTCAACAAATTCAAGAAAATTGAAATTATATTAAGCATCTTCTCAGATCACAATGACTTGAAAATGGAAATCAACATCAAGGAGAAAACTCAAACACATTCAAACTCATAGAGAATGAATAACATGCTATTGAATAATAAATGGGTTAACAATGCCTTTAAGGAATGAGTCAAAAAGTTTCTGGAAACAAATGATAATGAATACCAACAGCCCAGAACCTATGGGACACAGCAAAAGCAGTCCTGAGAGGAAAGTTCATAGCAATACAGACCTACCTAAAAAGGATAGAAGAATCTCAAATAAAAAACCTAACCCTACAGCTACAAGAACTAGAATAAAACAACAAACAAAGCTCAGAGTGAGTAGAAGGAAGGAAATCAAGATCAGAGCAGAATTAAACGACATAGAGACCAAACAAACAATTCAAAAGACCAGTAAAACCAGGAGTTGGTTCTTTGAAAAAATAAAATTGACAAGCGTTTAGCCAGGCTCATCCAGAAAAAAAGAGGACCCAAATAAACAAAACCAGAAATGAAAGAGGAGAAATCACAACCATAGAACTGCAAAGCATTGTAAGAAATTACTAGAAACAACTGTATGGCAAGAAATTTGACAACCTTGATGAAATGGATCAATTTCTGGAAACATACAATCTTCCAAAGCTGAATCAGAAAGAAGCAGAAAGCCTGAATAGACCAATAACAACTAATGAAATTGAAGCAGTAATCAAAAAACCCCTGGCACACAAAAGCCCTGGACCGGATGGCTTTACAGGCAAATTTTACAAAACATTTACGGAAGAACTAATGCCTATCCTTAAACATTCCAAAAAATCCAGGAAGAAGGAAGATTCCCAAACTCTTTCTATGAAGCCAGTATTGCCCTAATTCCGAAACCAGGTAAAGGGACAACAAGAAAGAAAACTACAGGCCAATATTGCTAATGAACATAGATGCTAAAATCCTGAACACATTACAAAGTCCTATATCACGAACAAGTGGGACTTATCCCAGGGATTCAAGGATGGTTTAATATTCACAAATCAATAAGTGTAATATACCACATGCCCTGGCTGGTTTGGCTCAGTGGATTGAGCGTCGGCCTTGCGAGCTAAGTGTCACTGGTTTGATCTTCCAGTCAGGGCACATCAGAGAAGGAAAACACTGACTCCAAAAAAAAAACCTCCGCTGCCTTGCGGCATACCTCTTCAGGGGAAAGGCTAAGGGAGTAAACCCCGACAGAAAATCCGGAGCCGGAGTCCCTAAGGCGGTTTGACGTTGTAGTCAACACCGGCAACTCCTGCGGCGCACCTGAAGCCAAGCTGTATTGACTCCGTCTTTCCCTTGGACCCTTCAGCTGCGAAGAGAGGGGGGTCTGCTGCATGGGCAACAGCAGACCCTCCATATCACCCTGCCCAGGCTCTGTAGCTTCAGCTTCACTGGAGAGGACACTCCAGCGTCATCACAAGATGTCGATTCAACACGGGAGGAGACAGATACCGTGTCACTCCCGAGTTGGACTGCACAGCCATTCTCGGCGGTGCAGATAGACTCTTAAGAAGCTACACCATCGTCTCTCGAGACGGACGGCTGCCGACGACGACGACGATTCTCACAACAGCTTATCAGGTGCATATTGTTATTACTAATCTACAAGAAGAAGTAATGGCAAAATCAGAACTCAAACTCGATGCTTCTGAGTCTGTGAGCTGAATCAATAATCTTATCCTAAATATAAAGATGAAGAAGTAGAGTCTCAGACTCTAAGTGATTGAACTAATCTAAACATAAGTCTGCTCCCCACAGCCTGTGCCCCTCCTGTCCTGCCAGTGCAGGCCTGTGCACAGCCACTCAGTTCTGTGCGTAGGTGTGGAGGAGAACCGGAGCACTCCAGGGCCTGTACAACTTCTGGAAGCAAGGCAGGACCCCAGGACCCCAAAAACTATGTGCTGGGGGAGGTCTTAGCTATGAGAACAAGTCAGAGCCCTAACTGCTCCTCATTGTCTAGTTATGTGAAGAGTTATGTGACCAGCGACAGGCTGACTTGGTACTGCCTCCCCTGAATCACTGAACAAGAGCTCTTTGCATTCTGCTCCCTCTTCTGACACCCAGACCAGTTTCTTTCCAATTCATTAAGAAAAGGATCGCTGGTTCGATTCCCAGTCAGGGCACATGACTAGGGTGCACGTCAGGTCCCCAGTTGGGGGCGCATGAGAGGCAACCACACAGTGATGTTTCTCTCCCTCTCTTTCTCCTTTCTCCGTCTCTAAAAACAAACAAACAAACAAATTATAAATAATTTTTAAAAAGGAAAGGGTGTCATTTCTGGTGATCTTCCAAAAGCCCTGTGGAATAGGTAGTATCATTACTTTCATTTTGAAGAGATTGATGAGAAGCAATGTGCCCCCAAATCACACAGCTACTAAGTATCTCAGTTGTGATATTTTTTCTTTTATTAATATTTTTATTGTATTTTTCCATTATCATTTAGTCCACTTCTCCCCCGCTTTCCCCACAGTCACCACACTGTTGCCCATGCCCACGAATCCTTTCTTTCCTTTTGTTCAGTCCCTCCACCCCTTCCCCTCCCCCTTAGCTGTCATCCATTGTGCTTGTGAGTTCAGTTTGTTCATTAGATTCCACATACGAGTGAAATCAGGTGGAATTTGTCTTCCTCTGCTGTCTTATTTCACTTAGCAGAGTATTCTCTGTCAGAATGGCCATCATCAATAAATCAACAAACAACAAGTGCTGGAGAGGATGTGGAGAAACGGGAACCCTACTGCACTGTTGGTGGGAATGCGGACTGGTGCAGCCAGTGTGAGGAGCAGTATAGAGATATCTCAAAAAATTAAAAATGGATCTGTCTTTTGACCCAGTGATCCCACTTCTGGGAATATATCCAAAGGAATTCAAAACACTAATTCAAAAGAACATAAGCACCCCTGTGTTCACTGCAGTGTTATTTAGAATTGCCCTAAGATACGGAAGCAGCCCCCGTGTCCATCAGTAGATGAGCGGATAACACAATTATGGGACATTTACACAATGGCACACTACTCAGCCGTAAAAAAGAAGAAAATTTTACCCTTTGCATCAGCTGTGATTTTTAACCCAGGTGTATAGTACTTGGTAAAACTCAATGAATGGTTGTTGAATGAATGAATGAGATTACTAGCTCAGGGACCTTTTAAGTGTACCAGATTGCTTTTTAGGCTGGTTTAAATCTATAGTTCTTGACCCATTGGAATACTTACAGAGCTTCAAAAATACCAACTGGCTGCCTCCCCTCTATTAAACCAGAAGTTTTCCCAGGCATTGATATATTTTTTAAATATCCCAGATGATTCTCACATGTAGCTAGGGTTGAAGATCACTGGTTTTGGAAGGACTGAGATTTCTCTCTGGTGGACCTGGATGTACAGAGCTTGTAAGTGGCTGTTACCTGGCTCCTGCTCTTAGGTGAAATGGGCTGTGGGGCAGGGACCCAGGCATCCGCGGCCCCTTGGGGAGGTTTGTGCTGCTCTGACTGCTATTGTTCTGGCCTCTTTTATCAGCCTGGTGGAATTGTAGTGTGTTTGCCTTCACTGCCCTCAGACTGCTGCTGCTGCTGCTGCCTAGCCCTGGACTTGGCAGCATGAATTCCTTCCCTCTTGCAGATGGCAGCACCAACCAGCATTCCCAGGAGCTTTGCAGGATGGCTCCCTTGGCATTTCCTTCCTTAACCCTCCTCCATCCCGGAATCCCTGGCCCTGAGCTCACTGCCACCCTGTAGTCCACCCCCACCAAGGAACAGCCCTGCCTTACACTCCTTTGCTCTCTCTCAGAGAGTTGGCAGGCTTTCTGCATTTCTACTTCTTAGTTTTCTCCTGTGACAAAGAAAGATGTGGTGAAAATCAATTGCTTGGGTCAAGGAGAAAGTATTGATTCAGCTAACAGTGTTGATGCTCCAAGTGAGTCAGAAGGTGAGAGAGATAAAAATGACTGGCATTTCAGGGGCTGGCTCTGACACCTCTGTGATCTATGCTTGAGATGAGCTCTCAAGAATCTTCCCTCCTGTCCAATTCTTGTGGCCTTTTGGGGCTGTCATTTTGCTACCAATTCCTCTTATCCTGCTCCTCCTCTGTGCTATTGCAATGCTCTGGGCCTTCCTCCAGAAATGCACATACTGTAGTCCATATTGATGCAACGCACACATCCATATGCACATGCACATGCACATGCACACACGTGCACAAACACACACAAAAACCAGACTGGGAGCTCCCTAAGGACAGAGAATTGTGAATATGTTGTTTGGTCTCTGCTCCCATTTATCAGATCAGGTGCTGGCATAGAGCTGGTATCAGTGAGTGTAAGTTACATGTAGTGAAACAGTAAAGCATCAAGAAATGTTCTCACAGCTATTAGTTTCTATCAGCCCTTAGCAGCCCTCAAAGGCAGTATTTAGGAATTCACATCCACATTTGACAGAAGAAGCATTTGAGGAGTTTGTGTCCAGAACTGCTGAATGTATCACAGATTATACTCTATGGTAAAAGTGTTCTCTGTCAACACTCTCCACAATGGAGTAATAAAACCATCAACTTTTAGCAGAATTGACCACTTACATCTTCTCAAATGCCTTCTTCCTTTGGCTTTAGGAAACCACGTTTGCTTAATTCTCTTTCCAGATTACCCTTTACTGGTTTCATTTTCTTGACCTCCAGCCATTGAAGTGCCCTGGGGTTTGGATCTCTTCTTTCCTCCATTAGTATTATATTCTTCATGATTTCATCTAGTCTCATGGCTTAAAATATTATTCGTTAGCTGATCACTCCTTAGTTTGTCTCTACCCAGAACTCTTCCCTGAATTCTTGACTCATACAGCCAGTTGCTTACCTACATGGCTTAAACATATGATAATCATGTGAAGCACAGTTTGTCTTAAACCGAAATTATAATTTCTAGTCTCCCAAACTACTTTTACTATAATTTCTCTCATTTCTGTAAATGGTAACTCCATCTATCTTTTTTGCTCCCTCTCCTCTTTGAAATAATCTTTTAATCCTCTTTTTTTTTTCACTACAGCCTACCCATCATCATGTTTATTGACTTCATGATCAAAATATATCCAGATTCCTGATTACCTCATCCCTTTCACCTCCATGTTCTTATTCTAAACCCCCGTTATGTCTCCCTGGATTGTTGGAATAGCCTCCTAACTGATGGTCCTAATTCTGCCCTTGTCTCTCTAGCTCTTCCCTATATGCATTCACTATAATTTATTCTGCACCTGGAAGCCAGAGTGATCCTCTGAAATTAGTTCTAGTTTGACAATTCTCCAAGTAAAATCCTTCAGTGCCTTCTCATCTCACCCAGAGAAAAAAATACAAAGACTTCATAAAATGGTCTACAAGGCCCTACATGATTTGTCCCTGACCTCCAGCCTTTCTGACCTCTTTTTCAGCACCCTCTCCCCTGATCACTCTGTCCCAGCCACACTGGCTTTCTTGCTGTTCCATGCACTCAACAAGCAAAGTGTTCACTATTGCTGGTCTCTACCTCGAATACACTTCCCAGGTACTCTCACGGCTCACTTCTTCTCTTCCTTTACCTCTCTGCCCAAATGTCACCTTACCAGTAATGCTTTCCCTGACCATCATATATAAGATAGCAACTCCACACCTTAGTGTTTCTCGTCCACCTGATTCTGCTTTACCTTTTTGTTCTGACATCCTGAATATTTTTTTTATTGCCTGTCACTTAATAGGCTCTCATAGAATTGCTGAATTCATTAATTCAACAAATATTTATTGATCATTTACTGTAATAACAGCTACCATTTTTGAAGATCACCTTATGAAGTACTTCTCATATGTTATTGTATTTATTTATCAGAAAAACCATAAAAAGTAGGTATTAACCTCTCCAGTCTATGAATAAGGATATTTGAGCTCAGGGAAGGAAAGTGGCTTGGTTAAGATTATATAGAAAAATACTGGCAAAGTTGGCTTTAAAATCTACATCTTCTCATTCTTGTGCTCTTCTTACTCTATCCAGATGCCTCCCTCATGAAATGATATTGATTTAAAATTTATTTTTTGAGTACTTCTGTTCCCCAGGCCTTGAGTGTGGCGCTAGAGGTTACAGATTTCACAGGCAGAATCCCCTGTCCTCCAGGAGTCCATGATCTAATAGGAGAAGCAAGCCCGTAAACAGAGGAGTAAACTATGATAGAGTTGGTCAATGACAGAGAAAGGTGCGGGATATCATGGGATGACAAAGAAGAGGTGCCTAACTCAGCCCTGAGGGGAGAGCATAGGCCATGATGGAGAAACAGGAAAGATAAGAAAAACTCTCTGGAGGTGTATAGGTCAAGTATTTAAGGATGAATCACAGTGACACACAAAAAAAAAATGAAGTAATGGGTAAATGTTATTTGCTTGAAAACTAAATATCAGGAGCTTAACCTGATAAAAGTTAATTTCTCATTTATATGACTCGCCAATGTGAGTAGTCTTGTTCAGTGGTCAGTTTTCCTGTATTCAATGACTTGGGTGGTACCTTAAGCTTGTGGAGACCCTGGGAAAAAATTTTTTACAGGACTTCTGTCTATGTAAACAAGTTGATTAACAAAATTACAATATTTATGTAAAAATTATAAAAATCACTATAATTGTTGAAATATAGAGATTTATTGAAGAATATTTAGAATAATATGGAGGAAAGAGGTAGTGATAGATTTTTTAATTGTCTAGTCAATGTATATAAAGATCCTTCATAGCGTCTAGGCACCATATCTTTGTGTTCTTTATTGTCAAATATGTGGTTCTAAATTTTGTATCTCTCACCTCAATAAAAAGAAATAGCAACCGTGTTATTACTCATGATGCCATGACTCTTAGGAACCTGTTTATATTGAAACAGTATGGACCTTGTTGCCTCTGCAGTTTGATAACACCATTTAGTCAGTGCTGGTTCCGTTGGTACTCATGACACTGCATTGTCCTTCATGAATGATGCTTTCTTGATGAGAACCAAAATGCAAGTCTGTGTTAGATATGCAGGAAAATGTGACTGATAATTTGTTTTTTAGTCATGTTAAACTTTCCCTTTGTAATTTGGTAGTGTAAAATTTCAAGTATGTCTTCCCTGGAACTCTTTAGGTCATAATCATTGCATGACTGGAATGTGAACTCTCTGCACATCAGTTGCGTCTCTGACTTCAGCATATGACCCGAGCAAGGGGAATAGGTGAGGTGCTGTGGGTGGAGTGAAATGTTTCACCTGTGCAAAGAATGTCCATTTCTCAAATAGTACAACTTAAAAGCAACCTAAAGGCAAGAAAGGACAGAGATAGGAAGGACCCACTGGCAGATGAAGGTCTTGAAAGCCTGTGGACAAGACAGGTAGGCACTCCTCAGAGCACTGCTGAGCAGACACGACAGGGATCCTATGCAGGGATGATGGGTGCTCTGAGTGTCAACAGCAGGTAGTGTATGGGGTAACAGGTGAGATCTGACACAGGAACTCACATGCCTGAGTTAACAGACCATACAGCAAGAATTAGAAATGGACAGACAGTAGCCCAGAACTAGACCATTTTGAGGAAGGCGCTCCAAAACATAGGACTTCCTGATGTGGGGGGATCAAATCAGGGCCCCTCTTGCCAGTTCTAAGGACTGTAATGTTGGTAATGCAGGGGCCCAGGCTCCTTCTGTCATATTCTGCTGCCTCCTAGGGCCTTAGAGTCTATTGCATCTAGCTCACAGGTGAGGTACAGCATGGAGGGGCCCTAATACATAATGTGTTTTTATAGGGCAGACTTGAAAGTGGTATGCACCGCTTCTACTCCCAATTCATTGGCTGGAACTTAATCACTTGATCACTTCTCACTGTTACTGGGACTGGGAAGTGCAGTCACTGCTTAATTAGCTACTTCTTAGTGACAACTGTATACTGTGTGGCAAAAGGAAGAACTAGAGCATTTGTTGGAAAATTAGCCTTTCTATCTCAAGTGGAATTGGGGAGCAGAAAGGAATACAGGGAAAGGAACAACATAAACAAAGATCCTTAAGTCAGAAACAACATGGCATGAGCAGCAACTACAGACAAGTGTTATTGGAGCAACGAGTGGCTACCAACAAGGCTACAGGAGGTCATTAGGGGTGAAGTTATAGACAGTATTGAATGTCATGCCAAGGAGCCTGAAATTTATCCTTACAGAAAATGCAAGAGGGAAGGAGGGAGGGGGGGAAGGAGGGGGGAGGGGGAGAAGGGGAGAGAGGGGGGGGGGGAGAGAGGGAAGGGGAGAGAGAAGGATATGGTTAGAGTTGTTTCAGAAAGCTCTCTGGCTGAGATGAATGGAGGATCGTGGTGGATCAGGGAACCCTTCAGGTAGGAAGCCATTGAAGGGATCTGATGTGAGCTGCTCTACCAGCCAGGGCTCATTCAGAACATAGGAAGTACTCGTGGTGCTTTAAGCACAGCCTTTGCAGGGACTGGAGAGGGCCAGTCATGGGGACAGCTGTGGGACAGCCTCATGGACGTGCACTGAAACAAGTCTGGGATGGAGTTTATGAGCACATGGTTGGCAGTTAAAATTCTGGACATAGATGAGATTGGCTGTAATATCAATAAATCCATGACCAGTTGATATTTTGAATGAATAAATGAATAAAGATACATTTGCTTCTTTTCTATTATCCCAACACTATAGGCTTAGTTTTCTTCAGTGTAAAAATAGAAATTAACATTGGATCCTTATCTCATAGCAAAATAAATTCCAGGTGGATTAAATCTAAGTATAAAAGGGAAAACTTTAATACTTTTAAAATAAAAAAAGTAGAACTCATACTGGATGTGCATTTATTATATAAGACATAAAAAGCAAACACCATAAAGGAAAAGATTTAAAAAATTCTAATAACTTTAAAGTTTATAACAAGACTCTCCAAATAAAGAGAAAACACAAGTCACAGACTAGTAGAAAATAATTAAAGAACATACAAAAGATAATGTATATAATAATTTTTAATGTTTTGCATTGATTTTAGAGAAAGGGAAGGAGGGAGGGAGAGGGAGAGAGAGAGAGAGAGAGAGAGACATCTACTGGTTTTCCACTTACTTATGCATTCATTGGCTGATTCCTAAATGGGCCCTGGCATATCGGGATGGTGCTCTAACCAACTGAGTTGCCCAGCCAGGGCTATATATATTATATACACACCCCCCAACATATTTGAAAACCTGCAACTCAGAAAGAGAGACAATCCAACAGAAAAAAGGACAAATAGTAAGAAACAAATAGTTCACAGTAATGAAGCTGAGGAGTCATTATGAAAAGATACTAATCTTTACTAGCCATCAGACAGATGTACACTAAAACCACAGTTTGATATAATTCAGATTGACAAAAATTAGAAAAGCTTATATCAAGTATTGGTGAAGACATGGACTGATGAGACGTCATCTTCTGTTGGCAGGAGGAGTATAATACAACCACTTTGTGAAGTAATACAGCATTATCTAGTAACACTGAAAATACTTACAGCTTACTAGGCACCATTCCATTTCTAGAGAATATCATACCTATGCACATTCGATATTTTTTTGTCACAGTACTATTCACAATAACAGAAAATTGAAAACCACGAGAGCACAGATACATTTGGTAAGGTCACATATATAGCATATGATACAGAAGTTGAAATACATGAATGAGAGCTGCAACTATCAACATGGCTAAATCCCAGAAGCATACTGTAAAGGGAGAAAAGCAAGCTGCAGGCTGACAAGTGCAATATGATGCCATTTATATACATGTTAAAAACATACAAAATAATGTTCTATTTTGTTTACAGGCATGCACATGTTAATAACAGCAAAAAGAGAAAAAGCATGGAAATACTAAACATAAATCTTCAGGGCCACGTTTCCTACTGTTACAGAGAGAAAGGGATCAGGGTGAAATATGAGAGTTTGAACTTATATCTATAGTGTTTTCTTTTTTTAAAAAATATGAAGCATGTAACAAAATGTTAGGAATTGTTAGAGTAGTGTACTATTCTGTTAGTCTCTGTATTTTTTTTTTTTGATATATTCAAAATATTTAAAAGCTTAGATAAAGAAACTCACCTTGCCTGTAAAGCATCAGTCTAAAGAAGAACATGGTGAATGTCCTCACTTTGGCCCCTCGGGTATATTGTTACTGTTGAACTTATCACAGTGATCAGTGTTGTTTGCTCACCTGTCTGCATGCTACAGCAGTCCAGAAAGTTCTCTCAGGGTCAATGCCATATCTTATTTGTTTCTATTTGCAGTTTAAACAGTTAGTTGAGTAAGTAGTAAATGTTTGGCGAATGATGGAATGATTCAACCTAATTCTTAGGAATCACTGCAAACCTCCTTCCTCCCTTTTCTCCCACTTCTGCTTATATCCTCTGAGCTTCTGAAAGCCCCTCTTCCAGGCTCTCTTCTCCTTCTCTATAAGCAACTACATTGCTTTTAACTGGAAAAAGTGTAAGGAAATATCAGGGTGCCTTTAAATATTTCTCTAAGAAAATGACCCTTGTAATTGAAAGCTATTAACTGGTTGTAATGTGACTTTTTAAATATAGTGGTTATCTGAAGCAAAGCAGTTTTAGCTGTTGCTATAAGCACAGGTGTTTTGAATACCTCAAGATTTATGGCTTTTGTCTTTCCAAGAAAAAGAGTTGAATTACCTTGAAATGGAAGTAAACAGTTGGCACTGCCATGTACTGGGCAAATGCCATTGATGGCCAAGAAATTAATGTATACGGTGCATCCCACCCTAAGCCCAAAGTACACTTCTGCCAGCACTGGCCATGCTGTGGATTTTTTTAAGGGATCCTGTTAAGCTAACACTCTACAGGAAGAGAAGAACAAGAAATAGCAAGTGAGGAGAAGAGCAATCTAGGCAGATTAAACAGGGCCTAATGCCCAAGGCTGGTCTTTTCTGCTTCCTGTTGCAGGAAACGAGAGCAGGTCAGCTCCAATTAAAGATCCAGGGTCAGGGCCGACATCCACCTGTGAGGACTCAATCTGGCAAGGTAATAATAACAATTAGTGATTAATGATGCTCAGTTTCCATTTATTTGCTGCACGGTTAGGTTAGCTGGATGTTTTACACTTGTTAGCTCATATTACTCAGAGTATTCTTTTATTTCACTGATGAAGAATCAGATTCAGGGCAGTTAAAAGTTTTTCCAAAGGTCACACAGCCAAAGGCAAAGTCCAGATTTAAACTACGACTGCCTAGCTCCCTGTGTTTTCAATTATACCAAGTTAAACAAACTGGCATACAAAACTATCTAATAAAGATAGCCTGTGATAAAGAGCTAATGCAAGGTAGGGGGCAGAGCAGGGAAATCTCACTGGGTCCTAGGCCTTGGCCTTCAGATCCATCAACCCATCTGCCTCACTACCACGCTGAGAATGAACTCAACAGATGTATAAGGGCAAGATTTGGGTTCAAAACCCAGCTGCAGCATTACCCATACAAAGTTACCACTGAGCAAAAATATTATAACTGGTTTAAAATGTGTAAGTGGCCTTGATATCCTTCCTAACTCAGATGTTCTTCTGTCAAGGGCCAAAGCAAGGGTAGAGCCATGCAAAGGGATGTTTATTCTGCTGCGGAGCTCTGGGGTGCTTGGAAGAAGAGGAAGGATGTTGCACTAGGCTGGAAGTGTGAGTAGGGCTCTACAGACAGGCCCGACTCCGAATCCTCCCTTCCGTCCACACCAGTTGTCGCCTTATGCCTTTGTGTTTGCCACCTAACTACCCCGAGCCCTGTTTTTCTTGTGTTTAAAATGAAGGCAATAACAGCAGACATCATTTACTAAATGCTGCATGTACATTATCCATGTAATCCATGCTGATCCCTTTGGGTCAGTGCTTTTTTGTGTGTTTTTAGGTTTATTTACCTGCCAGGTCTGTGACGCACCCATCTCCAGGGCACCAACGGTTGCCACTGTCTGGGAAGAAAATGATTTGGGTGAGGGTAGGTAGGGCCAGGGTGGGCAATCAGAGAAAAACAAGGCTGTTTGTGGTATCAGAGAGGCACTGCGGGAGAGGCACTGAGGGGCAGCACAGGGTCATACCATACCCACAGGAATCTATGCCTCTGTCATGTCACCAGGTGTTTAGAGCAGTGGCTTAGAAACCAGAGCCATATAAGATAGCTACGCTAATACCAACCTTATGGCTTCATGTGGCACTTTCTCACATGGTAGCTCATTTGACTGTGAGAACCTTTAAGGCAAGATGGAAGAAAGAGATGTGGCTTTGTGTCCTTAGGTATGTCACTTCTGCATGGTACCCGACCCAATAAAGATTCAGTAGTGTCCAATAAGTGTTTGCTTAGTGTAATAAAACTCAGAGATACTATTGGAATCAAACTGGATAATGTGCAGGTAAGTGCCTTGTAAATTATATTTTACTCATAGATTATAAGTGTCAAATTAGCCTCCTTCTAAGATGGGATTAATTTCTGGGAGGGATCTTACTGAGGATGAAGGAGCAGTTTAGCTAAGATCTGGGGTTTGGGGAGAGGTTTTAAGGGATAGTTGTTAAGGATTCATAAGTATTACTCATAAGTGGTGTATCCAAGGTTTAAACTTTGGTTCTGAGTTTGTTAGAAACAGGATAAGACCAGTTTGAGCTGGTTCTGTGGTTACAACAGGTTTTCAGATATGCTGGGGTTCAGGAGTGGTCTTCTGTCCCAGAGGGAAGGAGAAGTGGCAGCAAGGAAAGGGAAGTGGAGTGCAAGTCAGGAAACTGAGGCATACTTCCAGTTATGGGGCTGAGTATAGATCCAGAGAAAAGCCTGCTGCTTAGGGCCCATTATTGAATTACTCATCATTTGTTTACTGATGATTTGGGGCCCGTCTTCCCATGTTTCTGCCTTCAATCAAAGGCTTTTGTGATGGATCAACAGCTTATTTGAGGCTCAATTTTCAACTCACCTCATTTTATCAGCCTACTCTACGTCTGGGCTAAGAGGCATTCAGGCAAATGCCAGGCACGTTGTTCCTGCTCTGAGCCAAGTCCCAGTCAGCAGTCTGTCTCTCTGGAAGGTGTCTACAGCACGGGCTAAATTTACGATTCCTCTCTGGGTGTCTTAAATAGTATGTGACCTTTTCATCTACCCATACAGCATTATTAATACCTCATCAGAGCTTAGGATCAGATGGATGGAAGTCTGTGGAACTGGAAGAGAAAAGGAAACTTACCTTCACCAAGCGTCTGCTGGGTCTCAGGCACCATGCTAGGTATCTTCCATCCTCAGTAGCCATTTGCCATATTTTCTGCCTGCCCAGCCTCATTTGAATATTTCACGAGTCCTTCCACCTCACCATAGCAGTTAGAAAACTTCACCAGTCTCTTCCAGACACTAGAGCACAGATATGATACTAAGCAGAAGCACCTCCCGCAAGAAAGCCATTCTGAGGTGATCAACTGTGAGGCCCGGGCACCTTGAGTTCCTGGCCCAGGAATGTCCCTAGTGCTGGCAGCACAGCTGCTGCAATCAAGTTACCTTGGTGGCGCAGAAGGGGCAGTAGTGTTAACTGTGGCATCTGGCACTTTGTGACGTGGGCGGCAGCTGTGGTTTTCTCATCAGGCTAGGTCTGCAGACCTGGCTTTGGGCCTGAAGCAGAGCCTCAGACCTGTGTTTCTGGATCTTCAACTCATTCTGTGATTTCCAGGAGTGCTTTAGTATATTCCCTTTATGTTGATTTCATGACCTTTTCGCTTATACCTCTGCACCCCCCAACCCCACCAGGGATGAAGTGAGAGATGGGAAGGAGTAAAGGGACCAGAAAGGTCTCACTTCCCTGCCACTCTCCTCAGCTAGCTTCAGGCTTTCTGTGCCTGGTAGGTGTTTCAGCTATTCCTTCTCAATAGGTGCTTTCACGGGTTCTTTGGAGGCTCCTATACTTGACTGTGACCATCACTTGGGAAATGCATCCTATTCCTCCCCACTGTTGCTACCCCCTTATTTCCTGGTTTTCTGGTGGTTCACTGTATACATAGATTTCACAGGATTGAAATGATATCATACTGATTCTATCCACATCTTCTCAGAACTCATTGCTGGGCCAGCACTGGGATCATAGGCCAGTCAGTGCAGCTACTTCACTTTTTCCATAGTCTCTTACTTATCAGATATCTCAGAAAGGAGTCAAAAATCTAACCCATTGAGTTCCCTCTCCCTTTTCCTATGTAGAGATGAGGGGGAAATTACCCCTGGTGCTTCCTCTGGGGTTGTGAAATATGAGACTCTAGGTATCAAAAATCCCCCTCACAAAACCTTCTCTTTAATTTCCAACTCTCTTTTCCTTTGTATCCTTGAACTATAATTAGTTTCCAGATATAAACCTGAAAATTCTGTATAAACTCTGACATTTCTGTGGGTATTCCAAACAAACATTCCTGACTCCCTGGTTCCTCAGATGAAAGAAATGCCCCCTTCAGCATTCTATAACACAGTGCAAGTGCTCAGTACATGGTTACTGTCATTGTGCTAGGCTCCCTTTTTATCGGCCCAAATGGACATCCCTTTAATTTTCATGTCGTCTTTAATGCATGTACCTCTTATATCGAAGGCCAGGCCTGCAGCAGCGCCATTTCTTTAGCCATCCTTCCTTGCCCACACATTCTACGTGTTGAGGAACTTCCACTGAACTTAAGGCCTCATGAATAAAGGAGTGGATACTGTCAGCACGATGGCTCAGAAAAAGTCATCATTGCTTCACCTTTGCTCTTTCAGACACATTAACTCTCTGAAGTTGCTGAATCAAGAAATGCAAGAGAGTGAAAAATAGATGATGTAAACTTCAGAAAATGGTGGCCTGGAGATGGATGAGGCAAGATCAGAGCAGCTGTTTATTGGGCCCATTAGCAGGGAAGAGGGCGTGACAGAGTTCAGGGAACAGTGGAAACGCTGGGGTTCTGGGAAGAAGTCGGAAAGCAGATGGCAAGTGGATGAATCAGTGAAAGGCGGCAGAGCTATCTACAGAGCGGCGGCGCTCCGCAAGGGCAGCTGCAGCCGGCAGGCTGTCACCGGGACGCGAGAAGGAAAGGCAGCGGGCTCCAGAGGCGGCCCAGGAGGCCCGAGGCCAGGGAGGGCGCGGGGCCCGCACTGCTGACAGAGCACCCCGCCGGCGCGCGGAGAGCCCGGGCACTACACCAGTGCGGGGAGTTCTGGCTCCCTTGTCGACAGTGCTTTGCTCTGTGCCTTAAACAAGTCCTTTGCCCTCTCTAGGCTTCTTTTTCTACATTTGTAAGTCAAAAGAGATGATCCAAATGTTCTCTGGGGACCTGTGTTCTAGCTTTTGTGAAAAACCATCTTGCTTTTGTGGGATGATGCTAAGAAAGATATTTTCTATTTTTACCTCAGTGTATTTCTAGTACCCTAGTCACCTGGATAGAGCAGCCCTTATTTTTTGAAATTAAGATAAAGAATAAAAGGAAGGAAGGGAAGAAGGACAGAAGGAAGGAAAGAAGGTTTGGCTTAAAGGTGGATCAGCCATTCATACTTGATTGTGAGATTGCTCAGTCAGGTTGTTTTCCTAACAACCCTAACCCGAAATCAGTCGTACGGAGGGCCGGGGCTGTCTGATTAGAGCGAGGGTCCTGGAAGGCACTTTGTGAGTGTGTTGCACTTTGAGGAGTGGGAAAGGTTTTTGGTGAGTTAATGCAGGGAGAAGCTTAGACAGTATTCATTTATTCTTTCTTTATACAAACCTGTTTTGAGTACTTAAAACTCTAAGGATTCATTTAATTTTAGAGTAGAAGAATGGGAGAGAATGGAACAAAAAAAAGCATTCGCCTCAGAGGCATTGCGGATTTTAATGTAATGAAAGATGAAAAAGAGCATCAAAGTGGGGTTAAAGAGAAAGGCGAATGCTGCCCTCCCCCGCTGTCTCCCCCTCTTCATCCCTCCATTCATTCATTCCACCAATACTTATTGAGACCCTCCCATAAGTAGGGTCAATATACTCAATGCACAGTTGAGACCCTACCACGCTGGAGATAAAACATTGAGTAAGAAGGAGTCTCTGCCCCTTGTGGGGACTTCATTCTAGCAGAGCAGACAAACATTAAGCCACTGAGCACACAGTTAACTATTTAACAACATGATGGAGAAGCACAGGGTGCTGAGGAGACCTATAGTGGGGAGTCTGGCCTGACCTGGAGCACCAGGAAAGGCTTTTCTGAGAAAGTGACTTTTGAGGTAAGCTCTGAAGGGGGGAGAGTTAAAAGGATGGGGTGATGAGGAGAGAACTGGGCAGAGAAGATGCTGGCAGAAGAGAGAAGCTTGTTTTGGGAACAAGGAATGGAGCATGGCATGACAGAGGGATCGAGAAGACAGCAGAGGGATACTGTGTTCCTGAGGGGAGGGGAGTCTCAGACCAGGAGGTGAAGTCGGTCCACGTCTCCAGGGCGTGCACGCGGGACCCCGTGCTGGCCTGTCCCTCCTTTGTGTCCTCACAGGGCGAGTTCTCCACAGGGAACTAACTACCTCCTTCAGGTTGCCCTGGCTGAACTCCCCTGTCCTGGGGCTACGTCCTCCCTCGTCTGTGCTTCCCTCTTTTTCTCTCCCTCCCCTGTAATCAACAGTTTGTAAGTCTGTGTTCACTCAACTGTGAGTCCTTATGGATAAACACGAGGCGTCATTTATCTCTGTGGCAGAGAGAGTGTTATTTATCTCTGTCTCCCCAGCGCCTGGCACAGACCCTCTACTCAAGCACTTATGGAAGGAACCCAGCACAGTGTGGGCAACGTTTTGACCACCAATACAAAGTTTAGAGGTACAAGGGCTCTCCCCATTTTACCTGTATGGATATTGTGGCTGAAAGAGGTTAAGTAATTTGCTCAAGGTCACACAATAGCCAGAAAATGATGAAGGTAGAATTCAAATCTGAATTGAAAATAACCCTTGATTTTTTTTCTCGCCACTCATCTACCCTTTACCCATTAAATTTTCATTTATTGAGTCTATGTCTCGGGCTTTGCTCTAAATACTGGGAATACAGCGTTGAATTGGGACATGGCTTGTAGTGCAAGAGGGTAATTTAGGAGGAATGTAGGGAGTGGAGCTGACATTTGTTGCATGCCTATCCATATGCCAGACACTATTCTAGGTTCTTTGCCCAAACTGTCTCACTTAATCCTCAGAACAGTCCCTTAATAGTTTTGGTGCAATCCTACTTAACAGATGAGGAACCTAAGGATTTGAAAGATTAAGTCATGTGCCCAGGGTCACTCAGCTAGGGGGCTATGAATCCAGAATTGCTATGAATCCAGAATTCAAATCCAAACCAATCTGGCTTTAAAGCCCTGCACCTCTGCCATGCCAGAGCCGCCCCAACCACATTGAAGGAATAGGAGTATTTCTGCAAGGAGCCCTTCAATAGGCTGGCATTGATTCCTAAGACATCTGAGTATCTCTTTCTCTGATCCAGAGACCTGCTTTTCCCTGGGCAAAGGTTAGGAGAGATGCCACACTGGACTTTATAATGGCAAATGTCAGGTTTCTCTGTGAATATGTCTATGACTGCTAAGTTTGAAAAGATGCTTTTTTGGTTTTATTGAACAATAATTCTGCTTGTCTCCAGAGGTCCCAAGCAGAGACTTCCAGGAACAAGAAAAGAAATATTAAGAGTGATCTGAAGTCAGGCTCAGAGATATGGGTCCTTCTGGCCATTGTCCACTTCTCCTCCTGAGGGATGCTGAAACTGTAGGAGGGATACAGCTTACTGTTTAGAATCAGATAGATCCTACTTCAAATCTCCGCTCTATCATCTCCTAGATATATGACTTTGGGCAGGTGACTTTGGAGAGTATAAAACAACCTTACATTTTGTTATGAAGATGAAATGTGATAACACAAACAAATCCAATGGCATGAGTCCCAGCATCCTGTTCATACAACTGAGGTCATATGAACATGTCTACAGCCCAGTACCCTACCTATTCTAGCAGGAAACCCAGTCTTTTCCATGTTTCCCTCCCTCCAAATGGTTCCTGGAGTCCCCCAAGGAGTCTCACAAGTGCTTGTACAGTGCTCTTGGTTAGCACTTGCATCATCTGTGCTGATCAGGACTTCCACAGCCCTAGGCCTCATTCTGCCTGGGAGCTGCTTGCTTCTAGGCTGGAACTTTATTCTTTTGAATAGTGTGTTCATCATCACCTTTATCGGCTGAGCTTGAAATCTGTAACGTATTGAAATGAAAGTGAAATGCCAATCCTGCATCCAAGTTCCAGAAATTAACTAACCACAGAACAATGTACAGAAAGTACCCTCTGTTGTGTTCACTTTTGGAATATCCCACAGCAAATACCTTGGAATCCAAAGTGTTACTGAATTTAGTGATTTAACTCTTTGATTCACACACAGAGAGCTATTCATGCAGGTCATGTGCTCGGGCTGCCAGAGCATCTGACGCTGGCTGTGTTAGGAGCTGCCACTGCCCTTCAGGGTCATCCTGCTGGGCTCTTCCTTTCCTTTGGAGAGGCTCTCTCTGCAGCCTCCTGACCCCTCCTCCTTCTCTCCTTCCCCTGCCCACCCCCAACCCCAAACACATACATCTGTCCCAACTTATCAGATATGTGGGTGTATTTGTCAGAACTCCGGAAAGGGGTTTAAGTGTGAAGCTTTGGTTTGATTTTTACCTGCCTCACAAGTTCTGTGTAGCTCTGACTACACTTACCTCTTCTTGCTTTCTAAGATAGAAAGGACAATAAATCTCAGACGTAGAATAACCAGTGATTACGAGCCCGGTGACCTTCTGGGCTGCTGCCTTCTATTCAAAAGTGTGTAGCAGCTGCGCAGCCGTTGCATGTAACTCTTGGGGTTGGAGTAGAGGGACACACGTCACAGCGTCAGCTTCCTCAGCACCTTCTCCCAGATCAGGTCCCACCAAGCTGAACAGCCTACCACATGGGTAAGTCCCCTGCCTAGTGCCTGTGCCCTGAGGGGTACTTAACAAATGTGAACAACTCTCGTTCCCCTAAAAGCTATCTGGAGACTCCTAAAGGTGCTTTCTCTTATTGTCACTTGGCTAGAGATGGAGAAAGGATCTTGCTCTGGACTGTACACTATCACTTACTAACAGTGCACTTTGAACACATCACTTGAACTCTGATGGTCCATTTCCTCACCTCTTAAATGAGAGTCAGCAGTCCCAATCCTGCTTACCTCACCGAGACATTGTAATTAATAGAGAGTGTGCCTAGGAAACTGCACACAAGGACCAGGAGAGGGTTTTCCAGCCTCAGCACGATTGATATGGTGTGCCAAGTCATGTTTGGTGAGGGGAGCTGTCCTGTACACTATAGCTTTAGCAACATCATGGCTTCTTAGTAGATGCCTTTAGCACCTTCCTTCTAGTTGTGACACCTCAAAATTTCTCCAGATATTGTCAAATGTCCCCTGGGATTGAGAACCACTGGTCAAGGAGATTATTACTAATATTATTGTTGTTGAATTCAAATCCAAAGCAGACTGCCCCTTTGAAGAGCAACAGCTGACTCAAAGGGCAGACTGCACCCCATCTTGTCTATGTGAAGAGGGAAGGGGCAAGCCTAAATGGTACAGAAGCCGGTTGTCCTGCTTTCGGCTACATTCCTGAAGCATCTTGTTGGGTCAGGGGTAGGAAGATGATTGAGGGGCAGACAGTGCTCAGCTCCCTGAAATCATCAAAGATCAAATCAACAATCAGCTTAATCTGTGTGGAGCCCCTGCCTTCCCTCCCCCTCCTGGAGGCCCCTCTCTTGAGCTTTTAATTTGTTTTCACAGCGGTTTGAACAAATTGAATTTGTTAATTAAAGTGGTAAAATGAAATGCTGAGCATTATTGACTAGATGCTAATGCCATTAACGGGGACGGAGGAGAGGGACCCAGGCTGCAGTCACTGCACAAATCAGATCAGCAGAGGCCACAGGCCAGGCTGCGCCAGAAGGCCAGAGGGACAGGCCTGTTTCGGTGTTACGTGATTTCATCTTTATCAGTCAGGGTCTGCAACTGAAAGACATTCTTCTAGCAAATAGTTAACCCCTTTGTGCCAGGGCTTGTTCTGTGTGCCAAGGATACTGATGAATCACACAAACCCACCCTTAGGAATCTTTGGCCATAGGGGCCCGTGAGGAAAAGACATACAAAGATGTCACTGTAACATCCCTGAGGGGCTGAGAGTTTGGATGGAAGCAAAATTCTGGAGTTCAAATCCAGACTTAGCCTCCAACATTCAGGGTAGATGACTATGCCTTTAGTTTTTATGTTTGTTTGTTTTTTCTGTAAAACGGGAATGATGATAACAGTACCTATTTCACATGGCTTCCATACAGATTAAATGTGATAAATTCAGGTAAAATGCTTAGCACAGCCCATGGCACAGGGTAAAAGTTCAGTAACAGCCATTACGTATACCTATTAATGCATTGTTATAAATTTAAACACAGATTTGGGGGAGCACTGGGGGAGAGAGGGATTCAATTTCCTTTGGGGAGATTAAAGAGTCTTTGAACGTGACTTGGGAGTTCAGCATCCAGATGGAGAAATGGCAGAAGGGCTTCTGAGGCAGAGTTATGTGCACACACAGTCGCCCAATTTAGTTTGGAGCGGTAGGGGTCTGTGGGAGAGCCAGAGGCTGGGTTTGAATGACACCCAAGTCTCAGTCTCACTCCAGGCTTTCACAGCTGCTGGGTGCCCTCTGTGGACTGTGCCCCCCCACCCCTTCTCCGGGCCGACTCCTTTCCATCCTCAGCTGTAATGTCACCTCCTTAGAGAAGCCGTCCCATTCTAAATTAGGTCATCCTGTTCTCTAACAGCACCTGCTTTTATTTTCCTTTGGCAGCACTCATTACAATTTATAATTACTTATTTTATCTGCTTGTTTACTTAATTAATACCTGTCTTTCTCACTAGGCTGCAACTCCATGTTTGCAGAGACTGTGTTTGTTTTTTCCTCACTGAATAATCAGTTCCCAGCAGAACACAGGGTCAGGCACATAGAGACATTAATAGATGTTGAATGGGAGATTGAGTGATGCAGCAAAGTAGGCTGTAGGACGTAAGTGCTTTGGTCTGCATAAGACCCAATCACTTTGGTCAATAACTTACACATATTGATGAATCATTTATGAAAGGAAGGGGAACTAATACATGTTGATCTCCCACTATGGGCCATACACTTTAGGCACATTATTTCTAATTCTCCCAATAACCTTAGGAGTAGATATTTTAGGGATGAGGAAGGTGGCGCTCAGAGAAGTCAGGTTACTTGCCCAAAGGCATCATAATGATAAGTGGCAGGACTGCAGGTAAAAGCCAGGTGTGCTTGGCTCCTACACTAGTGCTCTGGAGAGCTGGCGGGTAGGGAGGTGTACCCAAGAGATCAAGTGCCTAAAGCAGTGGGGGCTGTGGAGGATCCCAGCCATGATCTGGAGACTGGAGACCCAGGTACTGGCCTCAGAGCCCTGTGGTTCAACTTCTTTTAGCAATGCCTGCTCTTTGAGTCTGACAAACCCAATTTGGCTGTTGAAATTTAAACTTCATAATTAGGCAATAATAAGGTAAAGCCTGATTTTATTTATTTCTTTATTTTCCATTAAAGTCATTAAGAGCGATTTATTGATTTCAAACCAGAGAGAAAGAGAGAGAGAGAGAGAGAAACCCACCACTTCCAAATGTCAAATGTTTGCAGGCAACTTAACCGATGCTGGCTCTGAGGTAGCTAGCTGTTAGTGATGCCATAGATGGACAGCATATACTTAAAACTCAGAATCTGGGGTCTGTAAATGCCTTATTTTAAAAAGGCATACCACACAAATAATAGCACTAGTAACAAAAGGGAAAAAAATCTATGAATTTGTCTGAATAACAATTAAACTGACATCAAGGCTTGCATTTATGATAGTTACAAAGCCATAAAGTAGAGCTGGAGTTGATAGAAATAATCATAACAACAATAATAATAATTAAACGTAATTCTCACTTATTCAGCCAAGTATTATCATCTGACCCCAAGGCTAATCTCAATTCTCCTGTTCGCCAGCTGTGGCTCCTTGAAAAAGTTGCTTTACCTCTCTGAGATTGATATTCTCATCTGTGCAATAGGCTTATGCCTTCTGCAGGCAGCTCTAACCAGCCTAGGCTGGACTTGGAGACTTAGATTCAGGTCCTGGCTCTGCTAGACTAACTTCAAGGCCTCAGGAAAATCATATTCTCCCTCTGGGCGTTCCTTTGCTGCATCTGGCAAGGGAGGGGGTAGGACTATATCTTTGAGAAGCCCCTTCCAATGGTGATAATTTTGTGTTTTCAAGAGGATAAAGTTCTACCCAGATGTAAAAGATGGTAGGATTTGCTGTCATCACTAAGGGAGCCTTTCACCTATCCTTATGTTTCTAACTAACTGGGAACAGCTTTCCCAAGCTTTTCTATAAGCTTTCCAAGTAACCTTGAGAGAGTCACTTAACCTGAGACTGCATTTCCTCATCTGTTCAAAGGAGCGATTTGGTGCACGGAGCATGTTTTTCTGAGACTAAGCTGAATAAAGGAAGAGGTTCTATGCAGACAAATTGTAAACTTCCTTTTCACTATAATTTGCAAACAAAAAACGGGGATGATTCATCCTCATCCATGTAACCGAGAAAGTGTCATAGCCTGATTGAGAGTGGCTGTTTCAATACCAGCAAGTGCTCAAACCCTCCTTGAAAGCTCAAAACTGCTTCAGTGTTAGAATCACACACCAGAGTGCAGCTCTCTCAGGCTGTGTGGGGCTGAGGAAACTGTAAGGGCCCCTTGAGCCTGCCTCTCAGACGGCACTCCTACCACCAATCTGCCTCCAGCCAACTTGTCATGGCTCTTTTGAGCTCAGATAAGATCTCTGGGAAGCTTAGCCAGGCCAGCGGATTGCCATCATAGTGGGTGACTTTCCAAAAAAGCAGCCTGAGGACAGGAAAGAGGAGCAACTGCAGAAAGACAAATGCTCCCACTTTGCCAAAAGGGGGAGTAGATTTCTTCTGCTTTGTAGATAACCAGAGAACTTGACTTCAGTCCTGTGTCCTGGGGTTTGAGGAACTCAATGCATTATTTCTCTGCTCCCTATCCAAAATCAGCCCACCTGAGAGATGGGCTCAGAGGTCATGTACATCGCTACTTGCAAAGCTACCATGGAGAATGGGGCTGAAATGGGTTGCAATGAGTACTGAACCCTAGAAACCTGTCACAGGCAGCAGTGAGGCAGAGCACAGAGGGGAGGAACTGAGTGTATGCTCTTTAGAGGCAGGCTAATTTCAGAAACAGAGAACACATGCTAAGCCTCAACTGCTCAATTCTCCCACCATCACCCTTGGATAAGTTACTGCTACTCCCCAAGGAGACTCTAGTAAAGGGAAGGGTGGGGGGGTAGGGGAGGCAGGATGCTATCTGGCAGGATGCTATATGCTTCCTTCATATGCATAGCCAATGGAGAGATGTTGGAGTGTTTTAAGAAGGGCAATGGCATAATGAAATTTATGTTCTGGCAACAACACTCTAGAATATGAGTGCAATATGGGTTTGGACCCAAAGTATAAATAGATATCGCTCTAAGTTCATGGCTTTATAACTGCTCAGCAGGTTGTAATCAAAATTGATTAATCCAATAATGTTGACCCATTTGAACTCTCAGGACTTAGTATATTAATATTTTTGTTGAATGAATGAATGAGCAGTTGAAAATATGAAATGGATTGTTGACTTCTAGAGGTGAGGTTCAAAGATCATTTATTTAGATAAGCACACCAAGAGCATGTTCATAAAGGGGAACTGAGAGAGATGACTAATATAAAAGAAGGCAGCGTTGAGATCTCAAAAAACTTGGAACCAGTGACTCAACAGAACAAAATGAAATTAAAGTTTTAGGGGTCCTAAAATGAGGATGAGGTTCAGAACTAAGGCCATGGCCATGGGAATGGAGAGGAGAGGAAAAACCGGAAGGATTCCTTGGAAACCGGTTGTTGGGATGAGGGCCACGAAAGTATCTCTGAGGACTCCAAGGTTTCCAGCTCAAGGAACCGGGTAGGTGGTGAGTCCCTTTACTGGGGTAGGAAACACTGGAGTACAGCGTTCCTATGCCACTCACCTCTGTCTAAGGTGAACACACAATTTTTCCTTCAAATCTCACTTTCGAGAATGAGAAGCGGAAGCACTAAGAATATTATTGGGATAACAGATATGCATTCTGGGATATACGGTCACTCTGCCTTGCCGTCCTGATCACCACATGCTCTGGTTCTTTCGTGTTGCTCATTCTAAGTCCCTGGGATCCCTCCTGATGAGTGACTTCCCCCCACCCCCACTGTCATGATAGTTGGGTGTCCTCCACCCACTTCTCGCTACTGAAAGCTGCGTCTCTCAGCCAGCCCCTAGACGCATACGTTATTGAATCATTCAGCCTAGGGTCTCTAGGGATATAGAACCTGTTCTCAATTCTTTACCATTAGATAAACATTAGGGGAAAGAAAGGGAATTAAACCTTTCTGCAGCTCCCCAGGGGCACTTACCAAAATAGGCTACCTCGTCAAAACAGCATTTAACTAAATGGGTGAGCAACATCAACGAGGGAACCTGGGGAGAAAGGCAAGGGCTCCTGCTGAGAAAGCTGCTGGGGGAGCCAAGAAGACTCAAATCGGCCTTGAGCCTGGTGCTATAGAGGGCAGAGCTTAACCAAGGAAAGTCCATTTCCCACCCTCCCCCGTGCTCCACTGAAGCAGGTCCAACAGCTCCACTAGAGGCAAAGTGGAGTGGGGAAGATCGGGACAAAATGACAACAATAGTTACTATGTGTAGTACTTTATAGTTTTCAAAGCAGTTCCCATGTGGCATTTTATTCCGATCTTTAGCCAAACCCTGAGAGGGAAACGGGGAAAGATTTACTATCCCCATTAAACGGTGCTAGAAACTGAAGGACAGAGATGTGAAGTAACTTGCCAATGGTCACACAGCACTGCCTCTTATTAGAACATATGGCAAAGCATAGAAATGGGCTTTTATGGACTTAAGAAAACATGGGTGATGCTTTGAGAAAGAAGTAGAACACATTTATTCTGTGTGTTCTCAAAAGCAATCAGTTCTGATGGATAAAAGCTATAATAAGATTCCAACTTAATAAAAGGAAGAGGTCATCTGTCTATTAATGGCACAAACTGTCTTGTAAGGTAGTGAGTTCCCTGTCCCTGGACGAGTTTAAGCAGAAGTTGTATGGCAGTTATATTTTAGAAGGAATTCTCTGTGCTAAACAAGAGGTTAAATTAAATGACTACTAAGTTTTCTGTTTTCTAAGTATGTATTGAGCATCTACCATGTGATAAATGCCACATATATAGATATGTATGCATATATTTTATTTTCAGAACATGGAAGGTAGATTTAGGATTAACTGTATCTGGTAAAAAAGACAACAGATTCAGATGGTAATACAATTGAAATTCCTTGATGCTATTTCAGTCTTTCCTTTAAGGCAAATTATATATATCCTTTGTTTAAAGTGGTAAGGAGGAGAAAAGGTGAGTTCTTTTTTCTGACAAGTCAGATAACTAAATATTGTTTTTTTAAATCTGTGTGTGTGTGTGAATGTTTATGTGTTACTCTGAACTGCAATCAAACATTATTTTTGCTTTTTATTTGTTTTTCTTTTGGTGGGGGGAGTAGTTGGAGGGAATAAAAAATTACCTGAAGACGTTTACTCCCAGAAAAACACTCATTAAAAAGGTAACCTTTCAGTGCCATTTCCTGCCACAGCTAAGAAATCCTCACAGTTGCACGACTGTGCCACACTTGGCCCAGATTTTTCAAAATACTCTTAAACCAATTTACCAGATGCTTCATTTTTTTTTTTAACTTGCACTTAGGCTAACTTCTGTACACAGTTTCCCTGGCAACTGTGTAACTGCAGGAAACAATGCTTTTCTCCTGGGTCTCACTTCCTGCAAGTATGCAACAAGAACAATTTTTATCCTTATAATGGTAAAAGAAAATCTGTGGTTTTTTGACAGCGGAAAAAATGTTCAGAAATATCATCTTCATTCTTACAAATTAAAGGAGTAACAGCATCTTCCTTTTCAGGACATTTTACAAAGAAAATCAAACTTAGATTGAAGGAATGCATTTTTTTAAGTGTAAGAAAAGCTTCAAAAATACCTTTTACTTCTTCAACCCTGTGGCCTATGAAGTTACCCAGGTTTAATTGAGCCCGCAAAGGTTTTCTCTTGCGGAAGACACACATAGCGTCCTGCTCATTTATCTTCCTCCTGTGTTCCAGGGCAAGCGAGAAGCAATCGCGCAGGAGGAGGAAGGCTGACTGGTCTTCCCCTGGCAGGATTCCTGCCGCATGTGCCTTGGGGAGAGGGCACGACCCCCAGAGTAGATGCAGCAGAATTCCTGACATCGATTTAGGGAGTCCCAAAGGAAATGCAGGCTTCCTTTGAACTCACTCTCATCTTCTTTTCTGGGAGGGTGGTCTTCTTTCACATGCAGGCAGGGGAGTACCAGATTGGGAGTCAGGAGGAGGGGGAACATAGACACATTCATTCATTCATTTAGTCAGTCAGCCAACAAATGAATGAGTAAACAAATATATGACGTGATGTCAGATGCCATGAAGGAAAATGCAAATGGGTAAGAGAGTAGGGTAAGGGTCACAGCAGGTGGGGTGGAAAGGGAAAGCCCGCTAAGTGGTGACATTTAAACAGAGACCTAAATGAACCAAAGGAGCCAGAGGATACATGGGGGAAGAATGTTTCTGTACATTTACTACCTGGTTTTAGCTGTACAATTGCCCTGTGAATGAAGAATGAATATTCCCATTTTCACGGATGAGGGAATCCGTCTGGCCCCCAGCCCTGCCACGTTGCTGCTACTGACCTTGTAAATCTTTAAACATGACACTTAAAGACCTTTGTGTTGGAATTTTTGCTTAGGTTTTTGAGAAAACTGGTGTCCAAAGTCATTTCTAGGTCTCTTCATGGGTCTCTGCATCTCTATAGCATCTTCTAATTTCCATGCAAAAAACTGGAGCAATATTCAAATAATATTTATTGTGATGACATTTCCTGAGCCATAAAAGGAAATATGGTTAATAGTATCTGTGTCATAGGGTTGTTGTGAGGACTAAATTGGGCTATGTATACAAAATAGTTTGCAAGTGCCAGTTTTATAGTGAATGCTCAACAAATAATAGCTGTCGTTACTGCCGCTATCCTAGATCTGCCATGGAAGTGCTGGGTAGGTCACTTAACCTCTGGCACAGTGCCTAGCCCATCGTCGTCATTGAATAAATGATTAATTGAATGAATGAATGTGTTAACCTTAATGGCCTTTGGTTTCTTTTTTGTAGAGTGAACAGGATAGCTTTAAAAGAGGTAATGAGAAAATGCTTATGGCGTGCCAGTACACACCCTTTCACATGTGTGATCCATTTTAATCAGCATGACTAGCATGTGGGCATTGACCCATCTAACTCCTTACTTAACAGATGAGGGATTTGAGGTTCAGAAGTGGAAGAGAACCCTCCCACGGGTGCAGAGGAAGTCTTAATGCTCATTATTCTTTAACCTAAAATAACTGTAGTCATGGATTTTTATTTTGCTCATCCAAGACTGAATTTGCTAAAATTATGTTGGCTTTTTAGGTTGCTATTCTGCAGCTCTGTTGTTGGCAAATCATATTGGGAGTCAACAAAACCTTAAAGATGGGGAACCTTAATGGCTTAATGGCAACAGATCTGACAATTAAAAAAAAAAAAATCTGTCCTATCTATGCCAGTGCAGTAGAGAAAGAGCAAAGAGAGGAGGGTTGGAACTGTCATTGGATAAGAAAGAAGTAGGAAATCTTCTCCCGATGGCCATGTATGCTAGGCAGAAGCCTGGTTTGTGAATTGAGAGTGAGCCTGATCTAAGCCCTTAATCCCTTACAAGTATCTAGTCTTTTCAAGTTTACAAAGCTCCTTTCCGTATGTGATCATATTTAGACCCAAGTGTATCAAGCAAAGTAGTGGGGGGGGGGGGCACTGAAAAGGTCGATCTACTTGAAGGGGCACTTTAGAGAGACCAGCCAGGCATCCAGGCTTAATGTCACAGGGTCGTGGTGGTTTCCAACCTCCCATTATAGCTCGACATATTTAAGTAGGAAAAGAGAGGGTCCTGCCCTGTGAGCTGGCACACCTGCTGGGTTCTCTCCTTGAGGTGGTGTACAGTAATAAAACCAAAGAAAAGCTCTGGATAGCAGAATGGTGCTGATTATCAGTTCTGATGGATGTAAATGAGTCATGAGGTTAGCAGCCCAGAGGATCTCTAGGAAATGAGAATTCAGAGGTGGGTCAAGGCAGGTGGTTCCAGGACAACCTGTAAAGGAGCGAGGGTGTTGGGGGGCTGCCTTTCCGCACTGACAATTCTGTACACCCTGTTGTGTATTGATAATGCAACGATGAGTAAATGTACACAATCCCTGCCTTCACTGGTTTACAGTTGAGTCAGGAAGTAATCAGATATACATAATTATAAACCATAGAAAGTGCTACAGATGAAAAGTCATATCAGAGGACATAATAAAAACACCTGAAGTGATTTCCAAATTCAAGGGTGACACCACTGAGGAAGGGACTTTTGAGATGAGATATGAAGAGTAAACTTAAATAGGACATGAGGGAGGTGGGTAGAGAACATTGTTCCAGAAGAAGGGAGCAAAGGCCAAAGAGAAGGAGGATGGCATGTTTTTGAACTGAAAGGGTGAAAATGTGGCTGAAGCAAAGACACGAAGGGAAAGATGATGCTTGAGAGGCTGGTGGTCCAGACAATGCAGGGATCCAGGGCCTCCTGGGCCATGGGAAACATTTTAATCTTTTACTTCAGAGCATTGAGAAGCCAATGAGTAAGGGAGTGAGGATCAGATTTGCATTTTGAAAGGCTATGTCTGTCATGTCAAGAATGGTTTGGAGGTGTGCCAAGTTATTCATTAAGAGACACACCAGCCAAGGGAAGATGACAGGAAGATTCAGGTCTGGAGAAGGTTGTTGGTGAATGTAAGGCAGGTAGCAAAACATTTCAAAATTCTGGAGTTCAGAACATGGCTTTTGTGATTTAAGCAACTATTGAGAGGCAGGCCCTAGCCTGAGAGTAAAGACCTGGAATGCCGCTCAGTAGAACCTATCAAAGCCTATAGAAGTGAAAGGATTTTGCAGGAAAATAATTCAGGTCAGCAATTGCATGTACCACACAAGATGCTAGGTTCGTTTTCTCTTTTATCTATCTCATTTAAATTCTCATAGCCACCACTTGAGGAAGAGCTATCAATTAATATCCCAATTTTACGGGTGAAGAAACTGAAGATCAGAGGAGTGAAGTGACTTGGCAATAGCATCCTGCTATTAAATGGAGCCAAAGTTTGTGCCAAGTCCCTTGGTTTGCAAGCCCAGTGCTCCCTCACTTTACCACTCTCTAAAAAATGGCATCACGTTTGAGGAAAATAGTAAGCCTCATGGAAAAAAAAAAAAAAAAAAAAAAAAAAAAACAGGAAATAACTGATTCTGAGCATAATGAAATTGCCATGGAATTCCAAACAGAATGTTATTACATTTTTGTGCCAATGGTCTAAATTGAGCCCCAGGTCCATCTGACCCAACCATCTCCTTCCAGGAATACATATTAAAATTGGGGTGAGAGCCCAGAACAGTCAGAACACACCTGTGCCAAGATTCCAGTTGAAATTTTTAATTGAGTTCAAACCGCTGTAAGTGGGGATGCCCTGATCCGAGTGTTGATTAAGTTTTCATTCTTGCTGCTGGAACAATGTGGCTCTAATCTAAGCTCCAGTGGTGGAGCTGACTCTTCCTGTCACACTGTTGACTTTCCCCTCCAGGAGCGGGGGCTTCTCACAGGTATGAATGCCAAGACAAGCGAGGAGGTAGCATTCTTGGTGTACTTCCTAAAGCTCTCAGCCCAAATGGATTCATGGCTTTTGGACACTGAATTGTGCATATTAAAACTTTCTTTAAAAAAATTTTTTTAAATTTATTTACTTTTAGAGAGAGGGGAAGGAAGGGAGAAAGAGAGGGAGAGAAACATCAATATGTGAGAGATACATCAATCCGCTGCCTCTCGCAAGCGCCCAACTGGGGACCTGGCCCGCAACCCAGGCATGTGCCCTGACTGGGAATCAAACCAGGGACCTTTCAGTTCTCAGGCTGGCACTCAATCCACTGAGCCACACCAGCCAGGGCTAAAACTTTCTAAGTAAACAGAATATACCCTTTTAGATATTGTCACGGTGGCCGACTGTCTAGGTTGGCATTCTGCCCCTCAGCTGTGGAGCCACATCGTGAGCCACATAAGATATTTACATTAGTCATTCTGAGTGGTTAAACGGCAGGCACAGTGGTATCTGGAGAGGGAGCCTGGGCTTCTTGGGAAGACCATGGACTTTGGGTAGGAAAATTTGGGCTTGAATCTTAGCAATGATCCTTGTAGCTCTGAGATACTGGGGGTCACTTAGCTCAGTTTGATCCCCAACTTTGGCAGTTTTGAGGAAAGTGACCAGCACAGTACTTGACACACTTGCCAAGAACCAGTTAATTTTCTTTCTATTTATCCAGCCAGAATAGCCTTCTTCTCTCTCATAAGCCATTAGCCATTAACTTCCCTCTTCAATGTGTCATTTATAGTCTTTCTAGGGACCTTATCCTCATCCCACATACCCATCCTTTGTCTTGGAAAAGAAAACCTGTCCCCAGACTTTCCTGTTTCTGGTGGATTCTGCATGTAAGCCACTGACCTATTTCAGGGTAAATTTCCTACTAGTCTTTGGGCAGGTGCATGATGATGCAGGAAAAGGTCTAAAGGTAATAAAGGAACAAACCAGAGGGTGAGGCAAAGTATCTCTCAGAATTCTCAGTTATTTCCCCTAACTCCTGCCTCCACCTCTGCTATATTAATACCACAATTACCATACTACCGTGACTGACACTATGAGAGCTATTGCTACTAACACTTGTACTATTACCACTAATACTACTCTACTGTTGCTACTACTTCTCCTACAATATGAGGTCTGTCCAGAAAGTATCTAGCTATGTAATATAAAATATAGAGACATTTACTGAAGGAAGTAAAAAAGATACAAGAAACATTGTACATACGCCAATGATGCCTCTGTCCCCTTCAAATTAGGCATCTTGAGACCTCATACAGTTCTCCCAATCGCCATCAACTGCCCTGTCATATTTTCCTGAATCTTGTTGATGGTCTGAAAGCTCTTCCCTTTCAAAGGTGATTTTAGTTTTGGGACAATTCAGACACCAAATCTGAGTTGTAGGGGGGCTGAATCTCCTGGGTGATTTGATGTTTCACCAAAAAGCTCTGCGCAAGACATGATGCATGAGTGGACGCATTGTTGTGATGAAACTGCCAATCACCAGTTGCCCAGAGCTGCAGCCTTCTGAAGCATCCGAATAGTTTCCACAGAGGAATGTTCAAGCTTAACACAAAATTGGATGCAGATTCATTGGTCTACTCACTCAGTCATTTTAATGCAACAGCCACACAGTACACATGCTCACTCTGGTGTCTACTGGCCCCACTAACTAGTACAGTGAAGTCATCATTGTTCAGGCATCTGCATTCCAGTCTACTCTCCTTGGCTGCCAGATTACATTGATGTTATGCAAACCATTCTTGTTATATTAACAATGACTGGACTCCGCCTGTTACTACCACTACTTCAGTGACTGCTAGCTGATACCTACGAATGTACCCTCGTGAGTAACAATGCTTGCTATGTGCAGGCACAGCTCTATGAGAGCTTTTCATGTAAAATCTTGTTTAATTCTATACCAGTTCTGATTGAGGTGCTATTATTGTCCCCATTTCACACATGAGGGAACTGGGGAACAGAGAAGTTAAGCAATTTGCTTAAGACAACACAGCTAGAAGTGGCAGAGTCTAGATTTGAATTCAGACAGTTTGAGCCTAGTATCCTTTCTTTAACATTAGTAACTAGCCTCCAGGCTGTTCTGCCCACAACTTTTATTCTTGAGAGTGACCTCCCCCAACCTCTTCTACCTGCTTATGCAAAATCTAGTGTGACTCTTTCTTCTTGCTAGCAGATGGATTTTAACATACTACTTCTGCCAAAACACTTATTGTAATTAATGTCTACATGTGTGGTTGCCTTACTGCCCCCTCCTCTACTCCTTTCGGCATGCCGCTTAATTCAACATTGAGTTTTTGTAGGACAGAGATCATGTCTGACTTATACCTGGGACTCCCATGCTTTGTACAGTCCTTGGCCTACTGGGTGCTGAATTTAATGAATGGATGGATGGAGGAAGGAAGGAAAGAAGGAAGGAAGGACGGAAAGAAGGACAGAAGGAAGAAAGGAAGGGAAGAAGGAAGGAAGGAAGGAAGGAAGGAAGGAAGGAAGGAAGGAAAGAAGGAAGGAAGGAAGGAAGGAAGGAAGGAAGGACTTTTAGGCAATCAGAGTTCACCAACAGCTAATACAAATGTCTGGGGAGATAGTGAGCTCCCCACACCACAGATGTTCCAACGTAGCATCCAGCGTTCCTGGGGATACTGAACTACTATCTCCCAAGTTTAAGGTACTAATTCCTTGAGAAGTACAAGTGGGTGCTAAGCACTCTTCCTTCTGCATACTAGATGCATTGTTTTGAACTCTGTATGAAATGAAAGAAGTTAGATGCATTGATATTGATGTGACCTTCTCAAGTCTGAGGCCTGTAGGCTTTCAGAATCCTCTAATCAGTAGCACCATTTGATAGATAAGAAGACTGAGGTGTGGAAAAGTTAAAACCTTGCCTAAAGTGGCACTGCAAGTTACAGGGAGATCAAGGATCAAAGCTCCTCTGTACTGAATGCCATTCCAGGGCTCTTCCCATTCAAGCCACTTAGCAGCAGACTGTGGTCTTTCATAACCCCAGTGACTTCAAGAGGACATACTGGGTTGGCCAAAAAGTGTGTTTGTTTGTTTTCCATAAGATAGCTCTAAGTCATGCTTCATGCTTAGTTTTCTTTAACTTCATTTGAAACGGTGTTGTTAGATTGTATTGTAACAGCTATCATATCTCTGTGCATTTTTAAAAATGTATGAAAATTGATGAATTTTGTGTAGCCATTTTAATATTGAAGATGGAAGAAATTATGCAACATTTTGGCATATCATGCTTCAAGAGAGGTAAAAATGCAACTGAAATGCAAAAATAAAAGATTTGTGCAGTGTATGGAGAAGGTGCTGTGACTGATCAATGTTGAAGTTGTTTTCAAAGTTTCAGGCTGGAGCTTTCTTACTGGATAATGCTCCATGGTTGGGTAGACCAGTTGAAGTTGATAACAACCAAATCGAGACATGAATTGAGAACAGTGAATGTTATACCACATAGGAGATAGCCAATATACTCCAAATATCCAAAATCAATAAAGTTATTGGTGAAAATGAAAAACGTGTCTTTTATTTTATAGAAAAAACTAAGCAGATTTTTTGGCCAACCCAATATATGCCAGCTTTCTGTGTCTTTGTAGAAAGGTAACTCAACTACCAACAACAGATTTACCCAATAAAGATTTGAAATCATCCCTGGTCATGCAAAGTGGTCAGCTCCTTATTTCTTAGTCTTCTCTCAGTCTCTCAAGGGCCTTGCTCTTCCTAATGTTGCTGTTCCTTCTGCTTGTAACGTTTCAGCTTTGAGTGGAATATTGTAACAGGACTAAAGCTTCTCCCTTTGAAAATCAACATTTTGGCAGCCCCTTGCTGTTCAGTTTCTTAAGGTGCCCAAGACTGCCTTGCTCATTTATCTAACCACAGGAGATCATTATCCAGTGACAGAGTTCTATTCCACGGTCATTATCCTGTAATGAGAATGCCTCATTGGTGGGGGAGGGGCAGAGACAGGGTACTGAGGAGAGGGTAGAAGCAGTAAAGATCCTGCAGACTTCAGAAAACACTGCAGTTACAGGTGCCCGATGGATTATGTCTTATGGCATAATGGGGTGTGTGTGTGTATGTTACACACACTCACACACAGTATTATATAATATGTAATGGTGTGTGTATATATATATATACACACACACATAAACATATATATGTATACTCATAAAGATAACTCTTTTAAAGTACATTAAGCATTTTGTTCTTTTGTTATACAGCATCCATTTCCTCTTCTTCTGATAATATCACACTGACCTTGCTTGGGGGAATCACTCAAATACCTGGTTTAAGAGGGACATCCACCCCTAGAGTCAGAGATGAGACACATTGCTGCCTCATGCATCAGCCAATCAGCATATTCTATCCCCTCAGACTGCAGAGTCATGCTGAAGTTGAATATGTATATTAATTGTAATTTGTTGGATAGCTGGTTTGGCTCAGTGGATTGAGCGTCGGCCTGCGAGCTAAGTGTCGCTGGTTCGATCTTCCAGTCAGGGCACATCAGAGAAGGAAAACTCTGACTCCAAAAAACCTCCGCTGCCTTGCGGCATACCTCTAAAGGGGAAAGGCTAAGGGAGTAAACCCCGACAGAAAATCCGGAGCCGGAGTCCCTAAGGCGGTTTGACGTTGTAGTCAACACCGGCAACTCCTGCGGCGCACCTGAAGCCAAGCTGTATTGACTCCGTCTTTCCCTTGGACCCTTCAGCTGCGAAGAGAGGAGGGGTCTGCTGCATGGGCAACAGCAGACCCTCCATATCACCCTGCCCAGGCTCTGTAGCTTCAGCTTCACTGGAGAGGACACTCCAGCGTCATCGTAAGATGTCGATTCAACACGGGAGGAGACAGATACCATGTCACTCCCGAGTTGGACTGCACAGCCATTCTCGGCGGTGCAGATAGACTCTTAAGAAGCTACACCATCGTCTCTCCAGACGGACGGCTGCCGACGACGACATACAAGGTAATTGTTTAGTAAACACTATTGGCTTTAAGTCTCCCAAATTTGTTCTTTATGTAGCTCTTATAAAATTTCCAGTTTAAAATACAAAACAAATGAAAAACACTCTCCAAATTAGTTTACTTCAACTCATCAGTTACTGAGGGTGTTCTAAGTATTAAGGACAGTGAGAGGTGAACAAGACATGGTTTCTTGGGTCTTTTGTCCACGCAAGACTATCAGAAAATTGGGAGGTGGACCATCTCGAACATTTCCAGGGCTCAGGTGAAAGAACAAATTGAAGCCCACAAAGTATACGTCTAAATATTCTTAAGTTATAAATCTAGCTAAGAAATTGTTAAAATGTATACTTTTTCTCTCAACAAATACACTTCCAAAAATGACAAAATAGAAAGATGCTTTTGACGTCATAGTTTTTATATGATGAAAAGTTGGCAAAATATCAAAGAGATCTGACTGCAGTTCCTATTGTACATGTCTCAATAGGCTCTTGGCAGAGAGATTGGCCAACAATATTTGCATTAGTAAAGCTTAGGACCCACAGTAGGTCCCTCTGAAGCAGATCTATGAGTAGCATTGGAAGGTTGAATTCACTAATATGCTAGTGTCCCCATGCTCTAAGGTTTACTGGTAAATAAGAAAATAGGTTATTTTTAAGACAGGAAATACTTGCGTTTAAAAAGACATTTTCTTGGGATAGTTGGGTTTTAGATGCCTACAGAAGTATGCACACAAACATACAATTGCAAAAAACTAGAGCCAGGTTCTGTGAACAAATGCAGAATTCATTGAATGCTAGTTGCAAGAGACTACAGTGAAGTTAAAAGTAAATTGGACTTGAAGATGAATATTTAATCATGGATGATACTTACAAAATACAGTGATATTAAAACATTCAAACATTAAAAGCATCTCAATGCTGATGCTATATGTTCTAAATCTAAATGAAAACATTATCTATATGCCCAGACCTATATTATTACTCTAACCTAAATATTCTTCTGAATAAATCTTGGCAAGTTGAAATGCAAACAGTCAAGGTTATTTTTATAGTGCTTTGCACTTCCTTCCTCCAGATCCACTACTAGAGATCCATCCCTGAATCATTCCCAGACTCTCCTTTTGACTTGTGGGTTCTTCTGGAACAATCGGAACAGCAGCTCAGTCAGACCCTTTGAGACCTTTGCAGGTCAGTCCTCACATTCCAGGCAAGAACGCAGAGAGGTAGCTCTTAGAAAGTCTCTGTGGTTCCACGGGAAAATTCCCAGATTTAGAATCAGATGACAGGTTTCAGTTGTGCGCAAACCATGTATGGGCTAGAAAGCCTCAGAAAACTCACTTAATTTCTTAGAGCCTCCATATTCATCTGTAAAATGGAAAAGCTGCAAAGTCACTCTTTCTGTGCCAGGAATATCCTATACATACTTCTAATATAATAATTTATACTTTTTGGATAGAAATTTTCTGTTAACTTTCTGCTATATATTTATTGTACAACATTTCATAAATACAGAAAAATATTATATAAGAGGAAAATAGTACCATAATACCATCTGCAAAGATAGCTATCGTTAATATGTTGAACATTTTTTCCTGACTAATTTTTTGAATGTATGTATATATAGTTTATAACATACTATATCTAGTTTTATATCACTTAACATTTGTGAACATTTTACCACATTATTTAAAAATACTTATAATACTTTAAGTGACCGAGTAATACTCTTTTCAAATAATGTACCATACTTTATTAAAATCTAGTGTTTATCATTTAGATGGTTTTAAATTGCCATTATTATAAATAACAAGGCAATGAATGATCACAGTATTTTGTAGCTATATAAGCATTACCCTTCTAAATTATGAGTAGCAATAAAATCTTATTTATCTCTGCAAATCCAGTGCCAAGAATGGTACCTGAAATAAATCAAGACCTATAACAATGTGTTGAATAAATGAGTACGTGAATGAGTGAGTGAACACCGGTGACTTCCCCTTCTTCCCTGTCGCTGCTTTTCAGGGAGGTGTGGGACGAATTCTCTAGCCAGACCAGAGAGATAAGGTGGTGGTGGGGTTCCCTTCCAAGGCAACTGCTTAACATCTTCCTCTCACTTCCACCCTACACTTTTGTCAGATAAATTTCTTCCCTGAAACTCAGGGGCCAATGAGCCTTTTTATTAGAATGCAATCTCTAAAGCTATTATTGGCTTTACTCACATTTTGCATTTGCCATGATCCACCTCACATATGCATGTCAAATGAGAAAAGTCTTAATAAATAAGTTGTTAATGACCTAATTAAAAGGAATGATTATGGAGTGCTAGCAAGAATAGGGGCCAGAGGAGGCACCTCGGTTTCATCAGAGAAGAGTAGATATTCAGTGAGGCACTCTAGAAGCCTCCCTGAAATTAGGTAGGCTCTGCTCCTCAAAGATCCTCCCTGGACATAATAATATTAATAATATGATAATAATAAGTACCATTTGTTGAGCTTTGTAGAATACATTAACTAATGCTCTAAATATGTTCTTATTTGGTGCTTACAACAAACAATGGAGGAGAAGAAGAACTTCAGATCCACTTGACTTATAAGGAAATTGAGCCTCTGCAAGGTTAAATAACTTGAGTACAATGGAGATAGTTGAACTTCGTAGTGTTGAATGGTCATATGGCCGTGGAGCCACACGAATCTGAATTTGAACCATGGCTTCTCCACAACTTACAAACTGTACCTATGGGAGTTATTTAACCTCCTTGGGGCTTCATTAGCTCATCTATAAAATAAATTAATAATAGTATCTAATTCAAAGGTTGTTTTGAAGATTAAAAGACATATAAGATCTAGGCATTTACCTGGTACACAGCAAGGCTCAATAAATATTATTCCATTATTACTACTTTTATTATTATACTACTAATATTCTTTGGTGATTATGTCAATGCCAAACTCTGGACTGGGACACTCGGCATCCAAAACTGTATTAAAACAAGTAGTGTCTGCTCTCCAGGAGCATCCAATCTAGCTTTGCCTACAACCACATTGAACCAAAACTGGATTTTTAAAACATGTTCCCATTACCTACTGCACCTTTTATAATAGCATGTGTCTGATTGCCATGAATATTGTGTCTTCCCCACAAAACTGAATCCTTCAAGATAGAAATTTGTGTGACTCCTCTTTGTGTCCCCAGTGCCCAGCACAGGGCCTGCCACAGAGTCATCCTGAGTGTGCGTGCTGCCTTCAACCAAAGACCCTATGTTGGGCCATCTATCTGTCCCCTGCTTCCCCTGGCCCCAGCAAGGGCCACAGTTCCAATGTTTTCGTCTCTTTCTCTGTGTTTCATTCCCCACCCCCCTCTCCCCATTATGATTCTGCAGTGAGTGATTCCCTCTGTCATCTCACCGTAAATTGATGACTCGGGCCTGCTGATGCACTGAGCCACATGGCTAATACATCAGCTAAATGGATGCCGAAAACACCACCTGCTCCTTCAGGCAAATGGCACTTTGGAAAATGGAATGTGTAATCAATAGAATTAAGCCTTAAGTAGAGCTCCATACCCGTGTCCCCAGTGCAGGGCCTTGGCAGGCAAACAGTGGTAAGATGTTTGTTGTTTTAAATTTTTTCAACTCTTTCAAAGCACATGGCTTGGCACTTGTTCAGCCAGTTCTATTGCCGCTATCACAGTCAGCATGGTATCCTCAGTTTGCTGTCTCTTCCCTTCATATTTAGCCTGCATTTCTCAGTCATGTGGCTTTTCTGTCCCATCTCCAAGAAACTGGGAACAATAGTCAGTTTCCATTGTGTTTCGTGAAGCACAGGCAGCTGATTACACTCCAAACAGCAAGGAGTTTGAAGTGAGGCAAGTCTGGGTGTGACCTTAGGCAAAGGCACTCAGTCTTTTTGAACACTGATTTCTCTCATCCATGAAGTGGCAATAATTATTCCCACCCCATAGGCTCATTTTGATATATATATATATATATATATATCATATATAAAGGTACTTTGTAAGCTATAAAGTCACATATGAAAATTAACCACTATTATCACAATTATTCCAAAGTATGGGTAGGAGCATAAACCCTCTCTATTTCTCTTTGGAATCTGCCTGAGAAAGCCTAGATCAAGTAGTCATCAGCCTGACTTGATTGCACTCTTTCTAGAATAGTGGCAAACATTAGAAAATAGAATCCTTGAGCTAGGCAGGAACTTAAGGGTCATTGGCAAGACTACAGTCCTCACTCCCCATCCTTGTTACAGGTAAGAAAACTGAGGTCCAAAAGGGAGCGAGATTTGGCCAGTGTCACACTGTGAATTAGCAGCAGAGGGAAGAATGGAGGCACGTGGCCTCATATTGATGCAGGAGTTTTTCCGTGCAGCAGCCAGACGAGGAAATCCTTAAGCAAGCAGGGGTGTGAAGACAATGGCATGTAGCCATCAGGGCCAGCCTGCATTCAGCCAAGAGCCTGCCTCTTCTTTCTCCTCACTGCGCTCACATCACCGCCTTGGTAGTGGCACTTGCCCATTCCCTATCCTTCTAGGAAGCAAAAGTGTCTCCTGCTGGCCATAGGGATTACACAGAATGAGCACCTGGGTATAGGGGAGCCCCTTCTTTCACAGTTCTTACAATACTCATCTTTGTCATTTACCTGGCCTTTAAATTTATACAACTTCTTTATTTTATGCAGCTGGTGAGATCACTTACATTGCTCTTCTGCGTTAATGAATCTAGTGGTTCTCAACTGGAGATCTTTTGGAACCCCCAAGGGCATTTGGCAATGTCTGGAGACATTTCTAGTTGCCAAGACCTGGAAGGGGCTGTTACTGTCATCTAGCAGGTAGAGGCCATGGATGCTGCTAAACATCCTACACTGTATTAGGCAGCACCGCACAATGGAGAATCATGTGGTCCAAAATTTCAATAGGTCCACTGTTAAGAAACCCTGCTCTGGCCCATTTGTAGGCTTCTGCCTTTCTTTCTTTCTTTCTTTCTTTCTTTCTTTCTTTCTTTCTTTCTTTCTTTCTTTCTTTCTTTGGCTAGTGCATCAGTGGTCTGTGAGCTCTATCAACTTGAAAGATGTCTCGCTCTAATACCCTCAGTACATTCAACAGAGCAGAATCTCAGTAAATATTGGTTGGGTGGAGAACGGATTGATGAGTGCATGACTCAGGAAAGGTGTACAGGGGAAAGAGCACTGGGCAATGAGTCAGGAGACCCAGGTTTAGTCAAAACCTCACCACCAACAGAGTAAATGTAATAGTTAGACTAGGGTAGTGATTTTCAAACTGAGCCTTATGTCTCACCCACTGCATTTATTTTATGCTGTGAAGTTTAAATATAATTTCTTCTGTGTAGAGGGTTTCAGTTTTAAAAATTTGTAAACTACTGAGATAGCTCAACCCTAAGATACCTTTAGACCCAAATTCTACTGAAGACGTCTCAGAGAAGGACATCTATACATTCTATTTTTAATAAACTCAACAAATGCCTCTGTGAGTAGCTTACAGTCTCCAGTCTTGGGTTGAAAACAGTGACCTACCTGGCAGCATTCTAGTTTGGAAACTGCCCAACTCAACCTTCTTGTGCCTGTGAACGAGCAGTGGATCTCTCTTCAGGCATTTGAGTGTTCCGGCAGGTAGTCTGGGGAGATTCCTGCCCCTGCTCCCAAACTCAGGCAGTTTCCTCTGGATGCTAAGAAGGGCCTAAGTCAGGAGCCAACAGGAAATGGCCCCTTGGCATACTCAAACCCAGGAGCCCCTGTGTGGTGGAAATACACCTGTGTAGGAGCAGGGACTACCTGACGCCTGACTCAGTGAGACGGTCCGGCAGCCTCTGAAGGGGGTGCCTGCCTCGTGCCAACAGCAGCAGAGCAAGCAGAGGGCACTGAGAAGAGTCAAGAAAGAAACTTAGGGAGAGACTATTCAGGAAAAGGGAGCAAGAGTTTGATGTTAGTGGTGAGTGACACTAGTTGTCTCTTAGTATATATTCAATAAACACATGCTTGTAATTATTATTAGAATTGTCATTATCATCATCATTAACAAGGTGTCTCGGTTTGCAGAGGCAGGAGCTTAATATAATTGGCAGTGTCAGGTGAGCTATTTCCGCTCCTGGCATGCTGCTTGGCACAAAAACACATTTTACTCCCGTCACTCCTGTGTTTGCATGGTTCACGTGGGAAACTGGCACCCAGAGAAGGTCAGGGGTGGGCCCTAAGTCCCACAGCAAGTCACTGTGGGAACCAGAATGCAGCTGCTGGTGACCAGGTGAGAACTCTTGGTAACACACCAGGCTGCCTCTTAGGAGGGCAGTATTTATGTATCTGTGGTACTTTGTCTACAGAAAAGTCACTGACATCATTTCATCAAATCTCAACATGTCCTAGGAGAACGAGGAAAACAAACACACACACAAACAAACCAATGAACAAACAAATAAAGGAACAAGCCATTCAGAGCTGTAAGATAAAGGAGATGCACTTGACTAGGGTGTGGAGATATGAGTTCCCCACCCCCACAGTAGGCCTGCTTACCTCTGAGCCCTGTCAGCATGACCAGCAATCCAATAAGGCAGTACCCCGGCTGCGCCATTAGCTCATTAGGCGGAGGCGAGTGTCTGCATTGATCTGTTTATCTCCCTTGCCCGGCTGCTGGAGAAAGACCAGCTGTTTCCCTGAGAGCTGCCTTTCTTCTTGACTCATCACAGAGCATCAGGGGAGTCTGCTCCTTTGTCCCTTTCAAGCTCAAGGTCACTGGAGTGCAGAACAAGAGCTGGGCCATGGTAGTGCCTTCTGAGAGCTTCAGACGTTGCATCTCCTCCTCCATCCTTTTAATTCTCCCCTACTGACCCCTCATGGAAATGAAGAATGTGGTAGGAAGTGCTTGGGTTTGCAAGTGGACAAATCTGTTTGAACCAGGAGCTGTTACTTGCATACTAGCTATATGACTGTGGGAAAGTCATTTCTCCTTTCTGAGCCCTGATTTTCTCATTTGTAAAACAAAACATTGCATATATCATAAAATCATTATAAAGATTCACTGAGATAAATCTGTGACAGAACAGGCACAAGGTGTAGCTCAGTGCTGGGCATATAAGAAACATCCGCAAAACTTACCTGCCTGCCATTTCTGAGACCCACTGTTCTTTGGGAGAAAAGAATAGTATATCTATCAAGCAGGGTTTGCTCATGAGATTTTTGTGAGATTTGCATGAAAATATCTGGGAAAGTATAGCTATTGCTATCCAAATAATGCTTTTCATAAAGAGTTCATTAAGGATGGACGATGTCAAGGACGTATGATTTTCTCCCCTGGCCTCATCTGGTTAAACTTTTTAACTAGCCTACCTATCTGTGTTCTCACAGGTGGCATTTTATTCTGGAAAACTAAATTGCTTAACAAGGTACAAGTTAATTTTATTTAATTCTTTAAAAATAGAAAGTAGTTTATTAAAACACCAAACATGTGACCTCTTAGTCAATAATAATGGGGCCTGGCACATACTAGGCAATATTGGCAAAATTGTTTCCCAAACTACTACAACTGTATATATTTTTTATTCAAGTACATCTTTCCAATGTGACTAATATCCCACTTTTCATTTTCTAACATTTTCCTTCTTTTTAAACTACTGCCCAATTCTCAGCTTAATTCCATATTTAAACTATAAATATATTCATTATAAAAATAGATATATAAAAGTAGAAATTTTTGAATTTAAATTGCTATTAATTCCACAAGCCAACACATCACTGTATTCCTCACCAACTTTTGTCTTTGTATTTTGTACATATTTACTGGGTGTGTTACTATATTTTCCTTTTTTTTTTCACTCAACACTGTATCATAACCATTTCCCATGATATTAAGTATTATTTTTAAAATATTACTTTAAGAATTACATAATGTTCCACAGTATGCATGTGAATATTACTTAACCATTTCTTTTTATTGAACATTCAAATAACTTTCAATTTTTTACAATTATACATGTTTCTATCTCTGATTATTTTCCTGCAATAGCATTCATTCCATCCTTATCAAAGTCATTGATGATAATTTATTGATTATCTTTAAAGAAAAATTACCCCCTCCCAAGTCCTAGGTTTCCTTATTTTCTTAGATAGAGTCTGGGATACCCCCTGGTGGAGGTTACAGAACATCGCCATAACCTGTCACATATGCCCTGATATGGGAATTCAAAGATTCTAGGTGCACAACCTTTGGAATTTGGCATATGCAAAGGACTTGTCTTTTATCCCTCCTCACACACAACAAACAATATCAAAGCTACAGGAAATTCAAATGGAATAACCAAATGAAAAAAATCAAGAAAGCTCAGACCTAAAAATTTGAAACAAGGCCACTGGCTGCCTTGCCTTCTTCCCACCCCTATAGACTGAAGCATAACAATCAGAGGATGTTTCTTCTGTAGTTAGAGATGTCCTAGACTAGAAATCTGCCCATTACGACACTAGATGGAGCCAGATGGGAAAGTTTATGCTATGACTGCAGTGGAACCATTTTCTCTGTAGTTTCCTTTTCAGGAACAGTTGCATGATATGGCTGAACTCACAGAAAACCTATCTGGTAGTTTTCTTCAGACAAGCTGCCCTTAATCAGTCATTCATTAGACATTCACTAAGCCCTGGCCTTGGGTCACCTATCAGACACAGAGCTGAGTCACCCACAGTCCCTGCAGTGAAGGAGCTTATGAGTCAGTGAGAGAGCCACCAAATTACCAAACTGATCTCCTTTACTTTTCCCTCACTCCTCTTAGTCTCCAGGCCATGGGACCCAACAGCATTGCCTGACCCCGCATCACTTCTCTATCTATATCTCCTTGCTTTGGCTCTTGTAGTTTCCTCTTTCAAGAAGGCCCTTCCTTTCTCTTCCCTCCTATCTAAATCTTGCCTCTATCAGATGAATTTAAATGCTTCTTCCCCTGGGAAACCTTTTGGGAGTCTTTCCACACAGAATCCTGTTTGATTCCTTCAGTCTTTGAGTGCGGCAGTTCTCACACTTCAGTATGCATCAGAATCGCATGAAGGACTGGGTCCCACTCACAGTGCTTCCAATTTAGTAGATATGGGGTCGTCGTCGGCAGCCGTCCGTCTCGAGAGACGATGGTGTAGCTTCTTAAGAGTCTATCTGCACCGCCGAGAATGGCTGTGCAGTCCGACTCCGGAGTGACATGGTATCTGTCTCCTCCCGTGTTGAATCGACATCTTGCAATGACGCTGGAGTGTCCTCTCCAGTGAAGTGAAGCTACAGAGCCTGGGCAGGGTAATATGGAGGGTCTGCTGTTGCCCATGCAGCAGACCCCCCCTCTCTTCGCAGCTGAAGGGTCCAAGGGAAAGACGGAGTCGATACAGCTTGGGTTCAGGTGCGCCGCAGGAGTTGCCGGTGTTGACTACAACGTCAAACCGCCTTAGGGACTCCGGCTCCGGATTTTCTGTCGGGGTTTACTCCCTTAGCCTTTCCCCTGAAGAGGTATGCCGCAAGGCAGCGGAGGTTTTTTGGAGTCAGAGTTTTTCTTCTCTGATGTGCCCTGACTGGAAGATCGAACCAGCGACACTTAGCTCGCAGGCCGACGCTCAATCCACTGAGCTAAACCAGCCAGGGCCTTAGATATGGGGTATTGCCTAAGAATTTGCATTTTAAACAGGTTCCCAGGTGATGCTGATTCTGCTGGTCCAAGACTCACACTATGAGTACCACTTGCTTTGGTGCTTTGAGCACTAACAAGGACCAAGCATCCTGCTACGTGTTAGTGATATTACAGTGCCCAAGACAGTTCTTCTCCTTAAGGATAGCAAAGGCTGGGGATGGGGAAGATAAACAAATAGGACACAATTTTGCTCTGCCAGAGGAGGGTAGAGAATGCTTCATGAGTACACATGTAGGTGGAATTAACTGTCTCTGTGAAGTTGGGAGGACCAAAAACTTCCCAAAGTGGGTGGCATTTGAGCTGCCCCTGAAGGATGACTAAGACTTCACCTTCACCAGGAACAGAAAAGCTCAACAGCATGTGTCAAGGCACAGAAGTACAAGGACATAGCATATTTAGAGTATGACAAAAGATTTATGAGGTGTGGGACATGGGGAGAATGGGCAGTATCCTTGGTAATGTGAGTGTGATGGGAGGTAACACTGGAGAGGTTGGCATAAAGGCATTGAATGCCATGCTCAAATGTTTTGATTTTATCTTTCAGCTAATGAGGAAATAATAAAGAAATAAGACCAAGAAATAACATGGTAGATATTTTTTTATTGAAGAATCAGTCTGTGTGATAGTTAGACTGCCAGTGGCAAGACTGGAGGAGTGAGGCCAGTGTGGAGGTTGTAGCAACTGTGTAGGCAAGAAATGAGGACTGGACTAAAGCACTGGGATGAAGAGGGCACGATGGGTTGGAGAGATCTAGTGGACCTGGCCTCAGTACTGCACCTGTGAGGGAAAAATGCAAAGGTTTTTGGAACCATAGCTCAGCTCTGTCCTTCCTTCCACTCCTTCTATAACCAACTCCCCATCCTTGTTTTCTTCTCTGCCTCCAATAACTAGGTCCTGCTGATCTCTGTAGTAGAGCACACATCTCCTGGATGTCTCTGTCTCAAATCCCATTTTATCTCAGGGATTATTGTCCTCCCTCTCTCCAAATCTGTGTTTCTTGTCAGATCTGTGATTTAGTCCCTGCTTTGTGACACTATCTTAACTGAGGGGCCTTAGGCCATTTACTTGGACTACTTTCTATCTCAGGTTTCTCATTTATCAAGTGGGAAAAATAATACTTCTTGGCTGGCTTTTATCACTGTGTTTTTGTGAGGATCAAGTACCATGACAGATGTGAACAAATTTTGGTGTGTTACTATTGTCATGGAACCTGTAGCTTCCTTTGGAAGACATTGCTGTTGACTAAGAATCCCTATTTTGATATAATCTGTATTGTAGTTTGAGCAGAATCATTTTATTTTACCTAAGGAAATTCAAGTTAGACAGCCAGGAATATGTTTGCAGAAGTAAGTCAAATAGCATGGGAAATTGAGATATCATTTAAGGAGTTTGAAAATAATATGGATATTTGATCATTCAACAAATATTTATGAAGACCTATTCTGTACCAGGCATTATTCTTAACACTTGGAATATATCAGTGAGCAAAGTGAATACCTTTGCGAAGCTTATAGTTTACTGGAGGAGACAGACACAATAAACATAAATATACTAAATAGAATGTTAGAAGGTGACAAATACTATGGAAAAATATGAAAGATGTAACTAGCTCATTTTTGAAATAAAATACATAAGTAAATATTTTCTTTAATTTCTCTTATTTTTCTTAATACATGATAATTAATAATGAATTTACATTCAGCAAACAAAACTTAGAAAATTCAAGAACATAGAATGATGATGATGATGATGATGATGATGATGATAAGAAGAAGGAGAAGAAGAATGAGAAGAAGAAGAAGAAGAAGAAGACAAAAAGAAGAAGAAGAGACTTCCAGCCAAGGTGCAGTCATAGGTAGACATGCTTCACCTCCTTGCACAACCATAAGAAGGAGCACTACTAACCTCAAAACAAAAAACAACCAAAACTGCCAGAAAATGGAACTGTATGTAAGTCCATCAACCAAAGATTTAAAGAAGAAATATCCATCCAGACAGGTAGGAGCAGTGGAGATGGGGAGCCAGGGTGGCGAAAACATGGTGTAGCAGTGGCGAGGCAGTGGCGAGGCAGTGGTGGCAAGGCAGTGGCTGGCAGAACTGGTGGTCCTGCATACATATGTGGCAGATAAAAGCCAGGAGGGACATCTGGGGAGTGATCTCAGCCCCAGGCCAGACCACGCAGCCCAGGGTTCCAGTGGTTGAAAAATAAAGCCTCATTGCTTCTGGCTGTAAAAACCAGTGCAGATGGGGATGGTGGGAGAAACTGCCCACATCTCAAGTGAGTCTGTTCAGAGGGCCCCCATGGTCCTAGAACCTAGGCAAACCCACCCACTCTGGGAACCACCACAAGTGCACAGCTAGAAGGGTGCCGGTCATATATCAGAAGTGGGTGAGGTGACTGGAAAAGGGATGAGTGCTGTGTAAGTGGCATTGTTCCCTCTCTGACCCCTCCCACATGTACAGCCACAAAGCAGTGAAACCAGTCACCCTGCACTGATGAATACCAAAGGCTCCACCCCTTACAACTTAACAGGTGCACCAAGACAGGGAGTTAAAGCATGTCTACCTAATATACAGAAACAAACACAGGGAGGCTGCCAAATTGAAGAAATATGGCCCAAATGAAAGAATCGATTAAAACTCCAGAAAAAGAACTAAGTGAAATGGAGATAGCCAACCTATCAGATGAAGAGTTCAAAACACTGGTGATAAGGATGCTCAGAGAACTCATTGAATACAGCAAATGTGTAAGGGAAGAAGTGAAAGCTACATTAAGTGAAATAAAGAAAAATACACAGAGAACAAATAGTGAGGAAAGAATGCCAGGGTTCACATCAAAGAATCAGAACATAAGGAAGAAATAGTCAACCCGTACAGTATGAAGAAACAAAAATTCAAAAAAAACAAGGAGAGAATAAGAAGACTCTGGAACATCTCCAAGAGTGCCAACATCCAAATCATAGGGATGCCAGAAGAGTAAGAGGAAGAACAAGAAATTGAAAACTTATTTGAAAAAATAATGAAGGAAAACTTCCCTAATTTGACAAAGGAAACAGACATACAAGTCCAAGAAGCACAGAGTCCCAAACAAGTTGGACCCAAAAAGGACCACACCGAGACACATCATAATTAAAATGCTGGAGGCTAAAGATAAAGAGAATATTAAAAGCAGCAAGTGAAAAGAGTTACCTATAAAGGAGTTTCCATAAGAATATCAGCTGATTTCTCAAAAGAAAGTGCAGGCAAGAAAGGACTGGCAAGAAGGGTTCAGTGATGAAAAGTAAGGACCTACAACCAAGATTACTCTATCCCAGCAAAGCTATCATTTAGAATGGAAGGGCAGATAAAGTACTTTCTAAACAAGGTAAAGCCAAAGGAATCCTTCATCACCATGCCCTTATTATATGAAATATTAAAGGGACTTATTTAAGAAAAAAGATCAAAACTATGAACATTAAAATGACAACAAATCCACAACTACCAACAAATGAATCTAAGAAACAGAAACAAACTAAGGAAACAACTAGAACAGGAACAGAATCATAGACCTGGAGGTCATATGGGGGTTATCAGCAGGGAGGGGGTGAGGGGAGAATAGGGGAAAAGTTGCAGGGATTAAGAAACATAATTGGTAGACAGAAAATAGACAGGAGGATGTTAAGAATAGTATAGGAAATGGAGTAGCCAAAGAACTTATATGCATGACCCATGGACATGAACTAAGCAGGGTGATTGCTGGAGGGAAAGGGGTTACTGGGCAGAAGGGTGCAAATGGAGAAAAATTGGGACAACTCGTCGGCAGCCGTCTGTCTCGAGAGACGATGGTGTAGCTTCTTAAGAGTCTATCTGCACCGCCGAGAATGGCTGTGCAGTCCGACTCGGGAGTGACACGGTATCTGTCTCCTCCCGTGTTGAATCGACATCTTGCGATGACGCTGGAGTGTCCTCTCCAGTGAAGCTGAAGCTACAGAGCCTGGGCAGGGTGATATGGAGGGTCTGCTGTTGCCCATGCAGCAGACCCCCCCTCTCTTCGCAGCTGAAGGGTCCAAGGGAAAGACGGAGTCAATACAGCTTGGCTTCAGGTGCGCCGCAGGAGTTGCCGGTGTTGACCACCACAACGTCAAACCGCCTTAGGGACTCCGGCTCCAGATTTTCTGTCGGGGTTTACTCCCTTAGCCTTTCCCCTGAAGAGGTATGCCGCAAGGCAGCGGAGTCAGAGTTTTCCTTCTCTGATGTGCCCTGACTGGAAGATCGAACCAGCGACACTTAGCTCGCAGGCCAACACTCAATCCACTGAGCCAAACCAGCCGGTCGAACTTGGGACAACTGTAATAGCATAATCAATAAAATATATGAAGAAGAAGGAGCAGGGGGAGGGGAAGGAGGAGGAGAAATAATCTCTATACTCATCACCCAAAGATAGTCATTATTATTATCTGGGTGTGTATTTCCTTTCCTGAAATGGATTATACAGAGTAGGGCAAAAGTAAGTTTACAGTTGTGAGTATGAGAAATAATGTAATAATTAATAAGTAATGCAAAAATAAACTGTTTACCTTACAACTGTAAACCTACTTTTCCCCTACACTGTACTGTTTACAGCTATGATCTCCATATGCTTACTTCTTCATTTAACAAAGGTTTTTTGATCATCTCACTTACTCCATGAGAGGGATATGAAACAATAGAAAAATACGGATTTTGGATATAGTCTTTGCTCTGCTCTTACCAGCTATGTGGCCTTAAATAGATTACTCAGCTTCTCAGTCTTCATTTCTCTATCTGTAAACTGGAGACTTGGATGCCTTATACAGTGTTGTTATGAGAACCAAATGACCTAAATGAGATAGGACCTGGAGAGCGCCTGACTCACAATCAGCACTTAGTAAGTATGGAATCCTTTCTCTGTTTTCATTCATTTAACACATGATGTGTATGGCAGCATGCTAGGCACTGTGACAAACACAGCCCCGCTGTCTTAGAGCTCAGCATCTGGCTGAGTCAATTATCTTAGAAAGGGGTCAGGAAAGACATTCCCCCCAAAATGAAAGGTAAATAGAAGTTAGTCAGACAAAGATTTTGGGAAAGATATTCCAGACTGGTTCGAAACCCCAAAAGCAGGAGAATAAAAGGAGTACTGGTGAAAGTCAAGGCAGTTCCAGATGGCTGGCATGTAGTTGGGGAGCGATGGGAGCAGAAGTCACCTGGGGACACCAATGAAACACAGCTCCTGAGAACCCTATGTCCCTGAGGGAACTGGGGCAGAATTTGCATCGGGAATCAGGGTTTTAGGACCCATGCAGAACTTATAGAAATAGTTCATTAAAAGCTTGGCCTTGGGACTAATTAACTTAGTAGATTAATGAAGATCAGAGAGTACCCCAGGATTTGGGTATCACATTTCCCAAACCAACAATCTTAACACAGTCTAATGAGGAATTTTTGTCTCATTTGTCAATTTACATGAAAGGTCTCACAGAGATGTAAAAGTTACAGCAACACCTGTTACACATTTAACAAATTCCCTTTAAGGAAGAAGAATAAAAATACTTTTTTATTCTCCACACACTTGCTAAGCAGAGGCTTGTAGCCAGGCCCTCTGCCAAGTTTGGGAACACTGAGATGAAAGAGTCCCTGCTGCTGAAAGCCTCAAGTCTAGAGGGGAAAACAGTTAAGTAAGCAGACAATGGCAAGTCAGTGGGAGAAATAGTAGGACAGATGCCAAAATGGGATGCAGAGGAGAACATAGGTAAAGGGATGCTTAAGGAAAAGGAGGCTCGTGATATTAACTCCACCACAGGGCTTCCCTTGGCTTTGAAGAAATCCTATTCAATATTTAACAAATCGTTCTTTCTTCTTTTATCTAAAGGTTATTGGCAAATCTCTGAGCAATACATTTGGATTATTAAGGAAGATCTGACAGCTTTGGTGTTTATCAACAATGTTTTCCAGTCCCACTAAGCTGATAATCAGAGAAAATGACTCTTGGAATACTGTTCATCCCTGGCACTGAGACAAACAAGGGAAGGAAGGAAGGAAGGAAAGGAAGGAAGGAAGGAAGGAAGGAAGGAAGGAAGGAAGGAAGGAAAAAGAGAAGGAAGGAAGGAGGGAAGGAAGGAAGGAGGGAAGGAAAGAAAAGGGAAAGAGGGGGAGGGGGAGGGAGGAAAACTTTTTGATGTTAGGAATACTAATATTCTTATTAAAAATTATTCACAAGTATACAGTAGTCATATATAATGTCTTTGTATATACATGTCACACTTTCTTTATCCATTCATCAGTTGATGGACAGTTAAGTTTTTTTTATATCTTGATTTCTATGAATAATGCTATAATGAACATAAGAAGGCATATAGCTCTTCAAGATACTGATTTCATTTCCTTTGAGATTCTAAATTATAAGGTAGTTATATATATATATATATATTTTTTTTTTTGAGGAAACTTCATGCTGTTTTCCATAGAGACTATACCAACTTACATTCCCCCAGCAGTGCACTAGGGTTCCCTTATCTCTACTTCTTCACAACACTTGTTATCTTTTGTCATGTTAATGAAAGCCATTCTAACAGATGAGATAGTATCTGTTGTAGTTTTAATTTGCATTTCCCTGGTGCTTAGTGATATTGAGCACTTTTTCATATACCTGCCGTCCATTTGTATTTCTTCTTTTGAGAAATGTCTTTCAATTCCTTTGCTCATTTTTTAAATTATTTGTTTCTTTACTGTTTAGTTATATGAATCCCTTATATATTTTGGGTATGAACCCCTTATCTGATATATGGTTTACATTTTTTCCCTTTCTATAGGTTGCCTTTTTGCTCTGTTGGTTGTTTTCTTTGCTGTACAGAAGGTTTTTTAGTTTGATGCAACTGTACTTGTCCAATTTTGCTTTAGTGACCTGTGCTTTTTGTGTCATATCCAAAGAGTCATTGTCCAGACTAATGTCAAGAAGCATTTTTCTTATTGCTTTCTTCTAGTAGTTTTATACTTTCAGGCCTTACATTTAATCCTTTAATCCATTTTGAGTTGATTTTTGTATATGAGGTGAGACAAGGTCCAAATTCATTCTTCTACAAGAGAATATCCAGTTTTTCTAACATCATTTATTGAAGAGAGTATACTTTCCCTGTTGTGTTATTAGCACCCTTGTTAAAGATTAGTTGGCCTAGCTGTATTTAGTTCTGGGTTCCCTATTCTGTTTTAACTTGTCTTGTAGTATATGCCTGTTTTCTGCCAGTACTATACTGTTTTGATTACTGCAGCTTTTTGATATAATCAGGAAATGTGATACTTCAAACTTTATTCTTCTTGCTCAAAATTCCTTTGGCTATTCAGAGTATTTTTGTCGTTCTTCTTCCGTACAAATGTTAAGATTTTTTTCCCATTTCTGTGAAGATTGTCATTAGACTTTGGACAGAAGTTGCATTGAATCTGTAGATCACTTTAGATAGTCTCAAAATTTTAATATTAATTCTCAAACTCAGGATGTCTTCCCATTTATCTCTGTCTTCTTTGATTTCCTTCATCAATGTTTTGTAATTTTTGGTGTACAGGACTTTTCATTCTTTAGTTAAGTTTATTCCTAAGTATTTTATTCTTTTTGTTGCTATTGTGAATGAAATTTTTTTCTTAATTTATTAATGTTCTCTTTGAATAATTCATTGTGCATAGAAACAACTCATTTTTATATGTTAATATTGTACCCTGCAACTGTACTGAATTTGTTTACCAGTTCTAAATGGTTTTCTTTTCACTGTTTATATGCCGAGACATTTTTCTTTATTTCTGTTAAATGTATATGGCCATAAACTAATGCATAACATGCCCACATTTGCACAAGTAACTAACTTATATTCATCTTTCTTGACTTTGGTGTATTTTGTTGTTAACACTCATTGATGTAATGCTTTCACTTACTACTTATAAAACGTTGAAATTTCTAGGCTTTGCTATCACAGATAACAGGCCAGAGTAAGTTAAATTGGAAACATTCCAGAAACTCAGGTGTGAATGTTTGCTTTAGTCATTGGATCAACTGCCATTTTTGACACCAAATTCCTGCTGATGTGAGGATGTAAAATGCTACACTGTTAACACTTTGATCCACAGAATTTCTAGGTGAGTTTTTATGATATAAGTTCCAAGGTATGGTGACTTCTTTTTCTGAATCAAGAGACAGGGTATGTATAGACACAGGTAAATATGCCGAGACGAGCAGTATAAAAGAGAGTTTAAAATCTCTTTACTTGAGTCAAACAGACATTTACTAAGCTCCCATTAGGAAAACATTCAGAGTAACATTTGAGTCTTGGCCCTACCACGTAGTTACTATGTATCTCTACTTACTCATTTCTCAACCCTTCACAGTCTGGCTTTTGTTCCCCTCAACTCTACTGAAGCTGCTCTGGCCAAGGTCATAAAATGCTGTTCTTGTTTTTAGTATGACCATTCCCTTCTGGAAACACTGTTTTCCGTGGACATTTGTGACAGAGCATTCAGCTGGGCACCTTCCCATCTCCTTGGCCATACCTTTCCAGACTCCTTTTCTAGCACCTCTATCGCTAAGGTGATAGAATGTGCCAAGGTTTTGTTCTAGGCTATTTTGTCTTTTAATTCTCCACAGCCTCCCTGCATGATTTTAGACTCTCTCTTGGCTACAATTACCATCTCTCTGCAGCAGACTCCCAAATCTGTGCTCCGGTTCTTTGCTTTCTTTGGAGCTTCAAGCCTTTCTCTCCAACCTCCCACTTAATATCTCCACATGATATCTCACAGGCACATCAACTGCATTTTAAAACTGAATTCATTATCTTTCTCCAAATTCGAAACGAACTTTTCCTCTTGTTTGTGCCAGTTCAGAAAATCCATGGCCTCTTGCTTCAGTTGCCAGAGCCAGAAACCCTCAGGTCTTTTGTGGACTCTTCCAACTCCCCCAGCCCGGACTGTAGCAGGACTCGGTCACTGAGTCCTATTGATTCTGATCTTCCAAAAATAACCTCTCCCATTCTTGCCACTACTCTAGTTTAGATGACCCTCATGTCACTCCTTTGCTTAAAACTCTGTGGTGACTTTTTATATTCTTAAAGACAAGACTTTTTAACTTGATTTACAAGGTCCTGCACAATCCGGTGTTTGCCTGTCTCTCCAGCTCATCTTTCTTCCTTCTTCCTTTTATAGTTTCTCCTGTAACTGTAAGAACATGGCTTCCTGTCACCTCTGGGTCTTTTCCTCATCAGTAATATGTTCCCTTGCCCCTTGCACTCTGTCCCAGGTAACTACCACTTGCCATTCAGAATACAGTTTATATGCCACTTCCTCTAGGGCACTTTTTCTGACTCCTTTTGTCAGAGTTTGTTTCTCCTCCTGGTTATTCTAATAGATCCCTGTGCTTACTCCTTTCATAGGCTGATCAGTAATTACCTGTCTATTTATCTGTCTCTACCACCAAAATTAATAGTAAGGACTAAGACTATTGGTTTGTTTGTTCTTTGCTATATTTTCAGTGGCTCTCATGGTGTCTGGCATATAATACATGCTTAGTATATTCTTGTCGAATGAATGAAGAATAACAAGTAAATAAAAGAAAGTATCTCCCGTCAAGCAGCTCAGTTTAGTGGAGATGACAGAAATGGGTACAATTATCTATAACAGAGGGTGAATGGACTAAGTAGTAACTTGGGCTGCAAAGTAGTGAGAGAAGGAAAATGAGAAATTACTTTTAGTTGGTAGAATTGGTGGAGACATTTCAAAAGAGACAACATTGGAGCCAGCCCTTAATAAAATATTAACTAATAATTTGAATGATCATAACTACTATATATGAGTGCTTATAATGTGTTAAGCATTGTGTTGATACTTTAATATCTTATTTATTCCTTTCAATAACCTAATAAGTTGGTCTTTTTTATTTCCAATTTATAGACAAGGAAAGAAAGGTAAAATATCTCAAGCAAGTTCCCACAGCTAGCTGGTGGAGGAGCTAGAGCTCCTCATGGGCAGGAAGTGTGTCCCATTCTTTCAGTCCTAGTGTCTGTCCAGCACAGGGCCTGGCACAGAGTAGGAACTCATCACTGTTATCAAATGAGATGAACAACTTTGGGGATCTAATGTACAGTATGGTAATTATAGCTAATAATACTGCATCATAGACACGAATGTGCCTAAGAGAGTAGGTCTAAAATGTTCTCACCACAAAAAGAAATGGTAACTATGTGATGGAGGCAGTAGCTAATCCTACGGCGGTAATCATTTTGCAATATATAAATGCATCAAATCAGCACATTGTTTGCTTTAAATTTACATAGTTATTTGTCAGTTATACCTCAATAAAGCTACCAAAAAAAGTCAACTAAAAACAGTTATCAAATTAAACAATAAATGGCAGAACAGAATTTTAAGAGGTAAATTCAAAAGCAAGATGAATGATAGGGACAGAAACAGGTTATGTTCTTTTTGAAATGGTCTCATGAAACTGATAAATAAAAAAAAAATACCAAAAAACAAACAAAACCACAATTCTGTCCAGAAACATCCAATGCTTCTGTTTAATATTAGCCAACAAAGCTATAAGTATGTCTGTGCTGACTCAGCCTTCTGCTCTGTTAGCTGCCCTGCTTCCTGGAAGTGAATGAAGGAAATTCAAAGTCCTAGGAATGTTTCACTGATGTGCTATACATTAGCTTTGTAGTGAAGATCAGAAAGGATATAAATAACCCACAACAGAAAGGGCCTGCCATATGGCTAGTCCATTAGTAAAAGTACTTCAATGGTAAGCAGCATTTACGGCCATGTCCCCTCCTCTCCTGAAGGGCATGCCCTCAACACTGAAGCCAGGGGCCAGGGCACCCACAGGCAGTGTACTGAAGGGAAAAAAGGCCTGTCAGAACTGTCATTCTTACTCTTGTTTCTGTCACCCCGTGATTTGTTTGCGAGATTCCTAAATTTGTTTGTGAGCTGACTGTTTTGACAGTCTTTCTTAATGAACGTTTTTCTTAAGCTCTTGGGGTCTGCATATTTTCCTGCATCTGGGGTGATATGGAAAGACTTTCTTCTTGTTAGGAGCTAGGGAGCCTCTTAAAATGTCTCCTAGAGAACCTACCACACCAGAAGCCTTCAACTACAGGGCCCCTGCTGAATAATAACTTTTTTCTGTTTGAGCATCAACTAAGAATGGGTTTTACTTATTTTAGTAAGATCATTTTAGAGAGAGCATCCTGATAAATAATAATGTTCAGTGAATTTCATTTAGTTCCTGGACATTATGATACGATTTTACTTCACTTCCAATGAGAGCAGTGGTATTTGTTGAGGACCTACTATCTGCTTTATATAGCCAGGACTGCCTTTCTGGCTGCCTCGTTCTGTATGAAATCCAGAAAACTGAAGGCCTCTCAGGAGAATCATCAGGTCCCTGTTTATTGTGTCCCAGGTTGAGACAAATTAAAATTTACTAAGAAAGTCCTTTCTAATTGAGTCTATTTACTTCCCATTCTAGAAACTAAAAATGTGACTGGGGTAGTCAGGTAGGGTCTATTGAGTTTACACCTTTGTCACAGTACCGGGAGGGAGTATCAAAATTAGGATTTATGGGAAAGCAAGAGGACTGAGGATGATTACATGAAATAAGAACTACATACAGGTAACCACGTGGGAAACGTGAACATAAACATTAACATATCCCAAGGCATTTAGTGGAGTTCTGGTATCTGCTTTCAGTTCCATCTCAATCAGGAATTTATGGAAACTGGCCACGTGCAGCTGAAGAGTGGTGTGCGTTTCAGGTGTCCTGTATTTCTCTTTTCCTGTGCTGCGTATGCTTTGCCATCTTCCTGTCCTTCATGCGTTGTCTGTTTCTGTCTCTAGCAAATTGGTATTGAACTATCTCTTCCTAGTGATAAGAGTCTTATTGTTTGAAGAAAGATTTTAGCCTCTGCTTGTGTGTTTACTCCAAATTCAGTGTATTTGCAGTCTTCCACAATGGTGTTCCTGAGCAAGTTTTGCATTTCTCCAGTGTGCTCTACGAAGTACACACTGCATATGAGTCATTTCAGTGGAAATGGCTTCTCCCAGTGTGTGTTCGTGAGGCCTGCATCTCTCTGTCACTAACCTGAACAGGAGGCAGCCAATGGCTCTCACTTTCTGCCACGCTCTGGAATTGGATGTGGAAGCAGTTTGCTTTTGGTTCTTTCAATAGGAAGAGTCAATTCCTCACCAGGTCCTGAGATGGAAACAGACAGACCCACTGTGAGCATCATGATGTTTCTTATGTCATGCCGACTACTTTATAATCAGGCACATGCATTCAGATGAGCACATTTTCCACATAGTCTCAACACTGCAATTGTCATTTAACCCTATTTACCTCATTTTAGGCATACTCAAATAAGCACAGCTATTTTATTTAGTAGCCTGCAACAGTTTAGAAGGAGTAAATGTAAAGGGCCTGGGAGGATTTCCAGGAGGCAGATGCAGCAAGCCCTAGAACTGCACAGAACAGTCCATGATCCTTTGTAAGCAGCCAGACAAGGCAAAGGCAGAGTGATTTCAGAGCAGATGCAAAAACAGTCCCATGAAAACAAGTTAGGGCAAGGTTAATTTATGTTTAGTTTTTCCCTGCATATGAACATAAGAAAGAGTATGATATAATTTACAAAGATTTCATTCAAAATATGCAAAACTAATAAAGCTTTGGAATTTGCTGATAGACTCTAGAGTACCAGACCTGGGATCAATTTGCAACTATTCCCTTATCTAACTGTAGAATGAGAATTATTTCATCTCTCTGAGCTTCAGTGTTTTTCACTGTATAATGAAAAATATTTCTAATTCCTAGGATGATGTAAGAATAAAATGAGATAATATACATAGAGGCACTAGATCACTGCCTGGCACATTGCTAATGCTCAATATACTAAAATATTCTTATTCCCATGAACCTTTGGACAGTTTAGAGTATACAAGACATTTCTGTACTTGAAAGCGCCATTGCAATAAAGCCATAAGCTCCCTTACATGGAATATATTTTGTTTTAGGGAGATTGACAACTTGCCTACAAAATAGAACCTTGGCATCAGAAGAAGAGAAAAAGAAAATGCCGTATTGGTCGAGTCTTTTCTCCAGGCCTCTGTAAAAGGCAACTTTGCTAAACACTTTGGGTGCCCGATCTTAAAGAGTTTAACGCCACCACCACCCCCCACTCCCCCACCCCCCCCACCCCCTGGTGAACTGGGGTAGCCCTGTGAGCATTAGCTGACCCATTGTGAAGTGATCGCAAGTTGGCCTGATCACAGCATGTCAGCTGGGGCTTGGAGGAGGGAATCACAGTTTGGTAGAGAGCTGTTCTCTTACAAGGTCAGGACCAAGTTACTGCCTTCCCCAAGAGCAGAGTCCTAATAGGAGTGGCTCTTAGGAGAGGCGCCTACACAAACTCCGGAGGAAGGGGCAGAGGAAGGAGCTTGAATGTTTCACAGAAAACTTTTGAAGTCAACTTGCTCTAGGCTTGCTCTCTTGAGATACTCATTGCACATGCACGCACACACACACACACACACACACACACACACGCACACTCTTTTGACACTCCTGCTTCAGCAGTTCTCTCTTTATCCTCCTTTTCTTAACCTGACAAATACGTATGCCAGGTTCAGCACTGGTTTCAACTCTTCTGAGGTCTCATATGAGATTCCACAGGCTGGATTATGAGGCCCTCCTCTGGGTCCCTATAACCCTGCAATCATATCATGAACCCCTCTGGGTTTTAACTTTGTCTAGATCTTATCACCTCCATTGTGGTTGGGACACAGTAGATACTCAGTTAAAGTTGTTTGAGTTGACCTGGATGAGGGTCATGGCTCCAAAAGGTTGTAGATGAGGATCATTTTAGGGTGAGCACCTCCATGCTAGGAAGAAGGAATTGGGTAGCTAGAGCTTCCTTCAGGCTGGTCGGTATCAACCTTCACAGAGTCTTACTAGCAGGTCATTTCTCCCTGGCTTGCTCCAGAATGGAATGAAGCCCAATAGATTATACCTACTTCCCTGCTTTTGAGGAAAATACATGGTTTTTTTGGAGCTTTTCTAAAAGCTCCCCAAAAATAAACAGACAGAATACCCATTTATTGAGCACCTTAGTATGCCAGCTGCATTACTTTATTCAATCCTTATCACAACCTGTGTGATATTGTTAGACCTCATCTTATAGATGAAGAATAGAGGTTCTAAGATTTTTTTCCCCAAGCTATACAGCTAAATACAATATCTTCATCAATCTCCAACTCCCTCTCTTTTTCTCTTCCACTTAAATGCGACAAGAAAAGGCAGGGCTGCATGTGGGCCTGCAGGCTGGGTGTGGTTGGTAAAGCCAGAGTGCTGCAGAGCTTACACAGTACTTTCCACGTGCGAGACTGCGGTGCACTTACGCACACCCCAGAAAAGCAGGCCACTTAGGCATCACCCACGTTATCCAGCGAGGGAAGCGAGGCACAGGAAGCTTAGGTGGCATCCCAAAGTCACACATGTGACCTCACGACCATGTCCCATAGCTCCCTTACATGCAGAGACAGTGGCATGTGGGTGTTTTTTTTTGTTGTTGTTTGTTTGTTTTTTGCAGCCACAGAAGGAGACTTGTGTTCTTCAATCATCTGCAACAGAATGTACTCATTGATGTATTTATAGCTTACATCATTCCTCTAAGGATTTAAAATGATTTCATATCGTATTAAGTTGCCTAATCACATAAGCCAGTTAATCCAAATTATTTGATTTCTTTGTTTTCATGACAAAAAATAACCAAACTGGATAAAATTTTGCCTCTCCTTACCTTCCTTACAAATCTGCTCTAGCAAGGCTTCTTCCCCCACAAACCCCTCCCCCATTTGTTGGCAACGCCATCACCAACCTCTCTCTGGTCCCCACATTTGCACCTCTACATGTGCTGTTTCGCTTGTTTCTCCCACCTATGGGCCCATCTCAGCTGCAAGGCCTAACCCCCTCACCCCAAGTCCCTTTCCACACCCCCAGTAGAACTCTTGGTTCCTCCCTTTGAAAGCCTGTCGCCCCCTTTGTTATAATACAGCCATCTCTCATACACTTTCCTCCCCAGACTTGATGAGGGCACGGACTCTGTCTGTTGTCCCTGCATCCTTCAGAGTGCCTGGCATGGTGCCTGATGCACTGGCAAGGTCAGTGCATGACTTACTCCCCAGGCTCAAGGAGTTTTCTTTTCTAGGTAAAATAATATGCTTGATTTATTTGCACCCAAGCAGAAAGATAAAGTTTATTACTTAACATTAACATACCTGTCATTTCCATGGTTCTCTCTCTTCCTGTAGGTTTTTAATTTAACATTACCTTCTCCATGAGACCTTTCCTGATTAGCCTATCCAAAATTTCAAGTTCATCTCTGAATACCTATATCTTCCTTTCCAGTTTGATTTACTTCCACAGCACTTACTTGACTCATTTATTTACTGTCTGTTTTCCTTAATTGAAAGTACACACTATAAGAACAGGAGTCTTTATCATTATTCTCTATTATATCCCTGGTGCCGGTAACAGTGTCTGAAACATAGTCAGTAGTCAGTCAGTATTTCTTGAATGAATGAATAAATACTAGTAGGCATCATTATACAGTGGAGACTGGATGGCCATACCAGCAATCTTATTGTTAATATGGTGGTGTTAACACGCTTGATTTTTTGGTAATATTTAGGACAATTGATCTTGACAAAGGGTATGTTCATCATCTGTGAGGGACAAAGAGACTAGATAGGCCTGAACTTTGCACACAGGCACTGGAATCAGTATTGGGGAAATTAAATTACTTAGATCATTCTATGCCTTAATTTTCCCATCCATAAGAAGGAGATAATACTAATAACTTCAGAGAATTATTAAGAGAATAAAATCCATGTGAAATGCTAAGAACAAAAAGCTCTCAATAAGTGTTAGCTGTTTTATTTCCCTCAATTCCAGAAACCATCAACATGAGATACATTGATTCCATATTGCCTTAGTTTTTTGTTGTGTATTGTATCTGTGGCTTTTAGTTGCAGTCAAATTAGTACTTATTCTCAGTTATTTTTACATTAGTTTAATTGGCTATGTTTTAAAGACTTTGCAGTAAGTTTCTTACCGAACATTGTTGCAGCATTTATGTCCCTACACTTTCATCATAAGTGGTAAATGTAAAAATAGTATGCCTGCAAGCATAGAGATGGACTTCTTGGATACCGTGTGCTTTTTGCTTCACTCTTGCTGTATCTTTGATCAAGGGCCTTGGTAGGATGAAAGATGCTGAAGGTTGAGAACCCTTGAAAAAGATAAGGCTTTGCAGCAAATGAGTAACTCACAATTTGCGATTCTCTCTACTAAAGATCCCTTGTTAGTTGCCTAGGCTCATGATTGTCTATTCTCTTCTGCATCAGCCCTTTTGGTAGAATAAAGGGTCAAATTAAATTAAGCCACTGGTTTGTAACTATAATTTTGAAATAGAAGATTCTGCAGGGAATGTGATCGTATTTATTATTGAAAGCCACGTGGCTTGCAACTGCAGGCTGGGTACAGTTACCCACCTCATGACAGTAGAGAGAAGCATGAGCAAATAGAGCAATAACACATCAATTTTAAGCTTGGTAATAATTCTTGCATTAAAGTTTATCTATCTTGGTCATTTCACATTTCTTCTTGGGAAATCAGAACTGGTCTTAGGTGTCTGTGGATAATAATAATTATTACTAACATACATTGAACACTTACCTCATGCCAAGCACCGAGAACTGTACATTTATGAGCTTAATCCTCACAATTACACTATGCAGTAGGTTTTATCATATGCCCGTTTTATAGATGAGCAAACAGAGGTAGGTTTTTATTATATCCCTATTTTACATATGAGCAAAAAGTAGGCACAGAAAAGTAACTTGCCCAACTTCATATAATCAGGAATTGGTTTAACCAGTACTTAAATATTGGCAAACAGTCCCCAAATTATTCTTAACCCTTACAGTAAACTGCCTCAGGGAGATAAAGGCTATGTATCTCAGAAACTTCCTCAGTGCAACTGTGAAACATTTGACATGCTACTCACATTACGATCCATGATGCTTTAAAGATATACACTGCACTTTGAACGGTGGGCATGCGTGTTTCAGCACAACCGCAGTTGTCAATAACTGAGGCTATTTTATGAATGCTACATAATTTCTTCCAGGTGTTTATTTCTTCACCTACAACTACTCACCTTCCTGTCATTCAGCTTCAATTTAATCTCAGAAGCTTGAGGTTATAGAGGAAAAGGCACCTTAGACATTAGTTTGCTGGTGGGGAAGCTAAATATCAGAGTATGGGAACAGCTAGAGCTCCCTAAGGTCAGTGACTGTATCACATCTGTCTTCATCTTCCCACTTCCAGCACATGTCTGCCTCCAGAGGTATTCAAGACAGTATATGAGGAAGGAAGGAATGTGGCACTAGGTAAGGTACTAAAGGCAAGGAGTGTCCAGGACATGCCTCTAGGGGCGGGACAAATGCTGAGCAAGAGACCCAGCCCTGGTGACACCAGGGGAGCCATACCCGATTTCCAAAGCCTTTGAGTCTCCTGTTAAGCTGAGCCATTAATCTATAAGATGAAGTAGGGAGCTTCCAATGAAGTGACAGAGCCCAGGGACTGGGGAGTTAGGCCACATCAGCGAGAAAACAGCTGGTTAGCACCGGCAACATTGCTCACAGGAAGCAAAACCCAAGGCTCAAAGCTGAGATACCTACTATGTGCCTGATACTAAACTAGATACTGAACAGTACTCAGACTTCTGGAAGGGGTTCAGAGGAGCAAACAGATTCCCAGGTTAGGAAGAAGATAAAAGGAGAGCTTTATAAAGATGTAAGAGGAAGGGCCTCAAAATGGGGACCAAATCAGAGGTGCAGGTAAATACCATCTTAGAAAATAGATGCTCTGATAGAAGGAAGCACAAAATGCTAACAGATATCCAGGAGTCACCAAACCAAACCACAAAGTGAGTTCAAAGCAGAGGAGCTAAAAAAGGGAAGGTCACATTCAAGAAACTACAAGAAATTTAGTACGTGTGGAGCCAAGTACTGCAGGAAGTCAAGGTGGCTGCAGAAAACAATAGGGCCAAGCCAGGGAACGCCTCGCATACGTCAGACCAAGGACCTTGGACTTGATCGTGAGGTCGTGAGGGCCACGGCAAATCGTGCAAAGGAATTTAGCAGGGAAATGAAATGGTAAGATACGCCTTTTAGGAAAATTACTGTGGTCTCTGATGTGAAGGATCACTTGGAGAAGGGAAGTCTGGATATGGCGAGGATAGAAAAAACTGTTGTAGGCAAAAAGATGGTAAGGTCTGACCCAGGGGAGTGGAAATGGGGACAGGAGCAGGGAATTGAGGTCAGAGGCGAGATGAGGCTTCCCTTCAGCATTCCCTGAATGGCGATTACGTCTCACTAAGTGGCACTGATTTGAGAGCTCCAGACTCCTAGGCGCTGTCCTTTAGCCCTCACTCTCCCTCACTCTCTTCTGCATCCAGTCTATCCCCAATCCTCTCTGTTCTACCTCCTAAATCCCTTGAATCCTTCCACTTCACACCATCTCCATGGTTCTCACTTTCTTCTAAATTATCACCATTTTCCGCCAGGATTTTATAATCGCCTTCTAACTGTTCACCCGAAATCCACTTGTGCCTTCTACTCCACCACAACCGTACAGTCCCTATCCATTTTCCCCATTTCCTTTCATTTGTCTTTAATCTTAAACAGTTTTGAGGTGTAGCTGACACACAGTGAATTGCATATATTTGAAGTGTACAATTTGACAAGTCTGGGCATCTGTATACACTCTTGAAACTATTGCCACAGCAAAGATAGTTGAATAATCTACCACCTTAAAAGGTTACCTGTGTTCTTTATAATCTCTCACTCCTTCCCCATCACTCACCCCCCTCTAACCACTGATCTTTGTGACACTATGGATTAGTTAGCATTTTTTAAATTTTACGTAAACAGAATTATACATCATTTTTCTAGAATTTTATAAAAATGGAATCATATATATGTGCACCTTTTGTCAGGCTTCTTTAACTATGCATACTGTTTTGAGTTCAGCCACATTATTGGGCTTACCAATGATTCATTCCTTTTCACTGCTGAATGATAGTCCGTTGCGTGGATATACCACAAATGTTTATCCTTTCACCTGTTGGTACGCAACTGAATTGATTCCAGATTTTGACTTTTGCAAATAAAGCTATTTTGAATATTTATGTACAATTCTTTGTAAAAGCGTATGCTTTCAGTTCTCTTGGAGAATAATTTTTCAGACACTACCAATTATTTTTCCAAAATGGCTGTACCTTTTTACTTTCCCAGCAGCAGTGTATGTAAGTTCTAGCTCCTGCATTCCTCCCCAATACTTGGTGTGAGCAGACTTTTTAATTTCAGTCATTCTAGTAGATGTGTAGTGGTATCCCATTATAGCTTTAATATGCATTTCCCTAATGACTGATGATATTGAGCATTTTTAGGTGCTTATTTGACATCTATTTCTGTCTTTGGTGAACTGTCTGTTTAGATTCTTTGCCCACTTTTTTGTTGACTTGCTTGTTTTCTTATTGAATTTTGAGAGTTCTTTATTTACATATTCAGGATTTAAGCCCTTTATCAGATATATTGGGTTGGCCAAAAAGTTTTTTTTTTTTTTTCTGTAAGATAGCTCTAGTAGCACTTAGTTGTCTTTAACCTCATTCTAAACAATTTTTTAGATTGTATTGTGACAGCTGTCATATCAGCATGCATTTAAAATACAACAAAATTGGTGAATTTTTGTGTAGCCATTTTAATATTGGAGATGGAAGAAAATATGCAACATTTTTGGCATATTATGCTTTATTATTTAAAGAAAGGTAAAAACGCGACTGAAATGCAAAGAAGAGATTTGTGCAGTGTACGGGGAAGGTGCTGTGACTGACTGGATGTGTCAAAAGTGGTTTGCGAAGTTTTGTGCTGAGATTTCTTGCTGTCGGGTAGACCAGTTGAAGTTGATGGTGATCAGATTGAGACGTTAACATCAACACTATACTACGTGAGAGAGAACCAACAAATTCAAAATACCCAAGTCAATAAAGGTATTGGTGAAAATGAAAAATGTGTCTTTTATTTACAGAAAATAAATGAACTTTTTGGCCTACCCAATATTATTTGCCAGCATTTTCTCCCAGCCCATGGCTCGTTTTTTAAATCTCTTTACAGCGTTTCCAATGAACAGAAGATTTTAAATTGTCATCAGGTTCTATTTATCAATTAACTCTCTTATGGGTCATTCTTTCTGTATTGTATATAAAAAATCTTTGACTAATTCAGGGTTACAATGATTTTATCATGTTTTCTTCTAGAAGTTTTAAAGTTCTAGGTTTGACATGTAGGTCTATGAACCATTTTGAGTTAATTTTCATATGTAATGTGAAGTATGGATCAGTTTTGTTTTGTTTTTTTCCTTATGGACAACCAATTTTCCCAGCTCCATTTATTGAAAAGATTGTTCTTTATCCACTAAATTGCCTTCAAATCTTTGTTGAAAATTAGTTGTCTATATATATATGGATCTATTTCTGAAATCTATTCTGTTTCATGGATCTAATTATGCGAAAACCACACTGTCTTGATTGCCGTAGGTTTATAATAAGTCTTGAAATCAAGCAGTGTTAGTACTTCAACTTAGTTCTTGTTCAAATTTATTTTGGCTGTTCTAGGTCCTTTGCATTTCCATGTGAATTTCAGATTTAGTATGTCATTTTATATAACAAAGCCTGCTGGGATTTAGTGAGTTTTTGCAATACAAATCCAATCATGCCCATCTTCCTCTCAAACTCTTCAGTGGCTTCCCCCATGCTTAGACTGACTTACTCTCCAAATCATATTCCCTAGCCTGGAAGGTTCTTTGGGGTGTAGACTCTTCTCTCTCCTCTGATCTCATCTTCCTTGATCCCCAACTCTGCATCCAGGCACTCTGGTCTCCTTCAGTTCCATGAATATCCCATTGTCCCTCATACCTCAGAGCCTTCACAGGGGCTGTCCCCTCTGACAGGAGCATTCCAACCTCACTTCACTCACACACTTCCAGCCTTCTTAACTCCTAATGTCTCTTCATCATGGAAATGGGACCCAGAGGAGAAACTGAGCAAAAACAAACAAAACAAAAATCCACTAAATTATTGTCTGGAAATTTCATCTTCCCTTTTTATTCAAGAAGCTGTTTTGCGTAACTGTAGAAACTATTTGCTTCATTTCATTTTCCACTAGTTTGAAATGAGGTAAGAGAAGTGGGCTAACCCTATGACCTAAGGCCGTATGATCATGTTAGAAAATAGAACCGTACTCTATACCATTTTTGATTGATCCATTCCCCCCTCTGCTACATTGGATTCTCCTGTTAACTATTTCATGGCTCCAATTATTTTCCTTCCTGATACTTATTAAAGGGTGAAGTCATCTATGTAAATATATGATTATTTTTAAATGTCTCTAGATTGTTAATGCTATGAGAGCAGAATCTGTGCCTTTTTGCCTATCTTTGCACTTTGCCTGGCAAAAAGCTCAGCACATAGCAGATACTCAATAAATATTAGTCAAGTGAGTGAATGAAAAGGCAGAATTTTTGAAATGCTCACCCTTTGCTTTATATCAAGGTGTATCTGGACTTGGAGCAGGCCTGAGTTGATGGGCAAAAAGACCAGGAAAGAGGAGGTGGAGCCAAGGGAGACCACATTCATGTTTTCTGACTACCTGCCCAGGGGTCACCGAGTCACCCCGTGTAGAGTCCAGTGTCTTGAGGAAATCATCTTTGCATGATACATTCATTTGCAACAGTTCACACACAAGCATTTACACTCAATTTCTCTTTGCCACCTATTATATTATTGTTTGGGAATTTCATTTCCCTTTTTATTCAAGCAACTGTTTAGCATAACTGGAGCACTATTTGCTTCTTTTCATTTTCTGCTAGTTTGAAATGAGGCAAGAGAAGTTGGCTAGCCCTATGACCTAAGGCCTTGTGGTCGTGTTAGAAAATAAAACTCTATTCTATACCTTTGGAGACTGGCAGAGGAATAACAGAAAAGAATCATTCCATGCTGGCAGCCTACGGTAGCGCCACGCCTACTCCTTCTTTCCCACCCTCCATCCCCCACCCTCTGGAGCCAAAAGTGCAGAAATGAAATCACAGCTCTGAATTCTAGTTGTGTGACCATAATCAAATGTCTTCACCTCTCTGGGCTTCTCATGTGTCATTACTCAAATTGGGGGTAAAATTACCCCTTCTCTACCTATCTTTCAGGGTTGTCGTGAAATTTAATAAAGTAATAATTAAGTTATATAGAGTATCTATGATGTGCCAGGAACCATACAGATCACTTTAGATGTGAATTCTAATTGTCACAACAGCCTTCTGAGGTGGGTATTAGTTTTATGATTTATGAACCAGGAAACTGAAGCTCAGAGAAGAGACGGCAAGTGCCCAAAATTATAGAGAATCCTAAATGCCTGGCTCGTTGCTCACACTTTATCCAAAGGATGATGTGGAAAGAGTTAAATAGAAAAACAGCAAGTGAGTCAGGTTCAGGTTTTTAAGATCTTGCCAACAGCAATGTGGAATGTAGTTTGGAGGCAGAGAACTTCGGGGCCCAGAAAATGGAAAGGAGGTGTGTAATCATAGCACTTTCTGTCTCCTTTCTACCACTGAGTCTCACGAGAATCCTGTGCAGTATGGAGGAAGACATGATCATTGTCAGTTTTGAATATGGAATCTGCAGCCTAAAAGTCACATAAGTATTTTGTTCTAATATCACACAGCCCACAATAGCAAAGCTGGGTCCCAAACCTAGAGCTCTGGCTTTCAGCACGTGTTCTTTCACAGTATTCCTCGGCTAATGCAGATGAGAAAATGGATTGTACTGCCGACAATCATGTGATGTTACCAGGTCTCATGTCCTCTCTGATGCTTGTCCATCCAACTATAAAAGTCAAGGGTCAGGGTCAACTAACTCTCTCACGTCCTTGCACTCTGTCTTTCTGCTATGCCCAGATCTCTCTTTGGGCCTCCACGCACACCTTCTGTCCCAGCCGGATGAGGGGAGAAAGGTGGGGAGAGAGGAGCTCCAGTTGGCCAATGATGGAAGCTGGAACAGGATGACTTAGTTACAAAAGGTTAAAACCAACTTGCCTGATTGATTATGAATTTTAAGCAGTTTTTCTTCAGTGCAATCAGCTCTCTCCGATCGTCATTGCTCATTAGGGAAAGATTTCCATTCCAGTGGTGATTGAGGATGCTTCCCAGCATTTGCATTTTGCATTCTATACACTAAGCACTTTGCTGTCAGAATCATGAGCTGTTTCTCCTCACCTGGCCCCTGCCTCTCCTTCCCTGCTGGTCCTGAGTACCTCACTGAGATGGTGAGAAGTGACCCCGGAGTCAGAAATGTCATGGCCATATTGACCACTGGCAGCTGGTCCATGCCTGACGGTAAGCCAGCCCGCCTCTGACAGGAAGATAGAAGGGATTGTCTCATGGCCTCTCTCTCCCCTCTTCTAATTGGCCTTTATGAATATTTAATGAAATCAAGATGAAATTCAATCAGAAGCTTTACCTGCTGCATCTTCGGGAGAATGAAGAAAAAGAAATAGCAGGATATTATTAGATTCCTCTAGCCACAGGGCAGAGGCAGTGTGCCCTGAAATTCCTCTGATACTCAGGTGCCCAGCAGCCTTTACTGTTCATATGCTTCTGCTAAGTCCATTGAATGAACCCTTTTTACGAGTGAGAAACTGCAGTTTTGCACGTGCCATGTAGGTGAACGGATCTTGTCTGGAAAGAGAAAGCTGATGTGCCGAAGCATATGCTCAAGCTGAAGATGCTGTCTTAGAAACATCCTTTTAGCAAATGCTCTCCCTACCTACAGGAATTCTCTTTGTTTTGCAAACAAAACATCCTTTGTTCCCTATTATTAAATTAATTTCTTTTTTATTGCAGAAAAATTATACATTTAGAAAATCAAAAAACAAAACAAAACAAAACTCACCCATAATCTTACTGCCCAGAGATAATGAGGGTTAATGTTTTTGTATTTATTTATCCGCTCTATTACATATACCCAAATACTCACACAGCAAGCAATGTTGTATAATGTACCTTTTTCTTATATTATCACTAGGTATTACTCTGTAACACAATGAATAATGACATTGTGTTTTATTGTATGGATGCACCTTAACATTTTTAACTGATTCCCAGTCACTGGGTTTCTGTTTGAGGTTCCTGAGGACAACTTTAAGACTTTATGCAAATTATCATAAGAGCCTGGGCTTTGAAATCAAAGAAATGTGGATTCCAAACCAAGCTCTTTAAGTTATTGGCTGTGTATTCTTAGGAAATTAACTTCTCTAAGTCTCAGTTTTTTACTTAAGAGAAATAAAATTTATTTTGAAGATTAAGTGAGAATGTATGCAAACCACCTAGTACAACTTCTGAGGTAAAGTATATGTTGAGATTATGGTAGCTATTTATATTGTCATTATTATTAATGCTCTGATAAATACCCCTGTAGCTTAATCTTAACCATTTCGTTAAGCTAATTTCCTAAGAGTACAATTACTGGAGTCCAAAGATTTGCATGTTTAGAAGTCAACTAAAGTGTTTCAAAGTTCCTGATGTATTCCTTTTTCAGACCAGCTTCCTGATCTTGCTAACATTTGAAATCCTGGACAAGTCATGTGCCCTCCTTGGTCCTTGGTTTTTCCTCATTCTGAGATGAGGTGTTGGATTGGGTACACTTTAGGTTGGCAGATTCTCTCCCGTGTCCTGCCCCTATGTCCTGGTCCAGGTCCCCACTGGAACGGGCAGATCTAAAGCTAGCTGAGCAGCCTCAGGTATCACACAGGTATGCAGTCATTAATGTAGGTTTACTTTTTCATAAGGATGCCCTCAAGTAGTGTCCAACAGACAACTGATTCTATAAATGGCAAATGACTTCCAGAACATTTCTCCTTCTTCTCTATATATTTTGAAGGTGTTTGTTGTTGGTTGGGTTATATCCTCCAATATATACCTTGAAGTCCTAACCCCTAATACTTGTGAATGTGACCTTATCTGGTTGGAAATAGTGTCACTGCAGGTGTAATCAAGTTCAGGTATAATCTAATACTGGATTACAGTGAGTCATAAATTCAATAACTAGTGTCCTTATCAGAAGGCCATGTGAAGACACAGGGACAGAGACACCCAGGGAAAATGCCATGTGACAAGCAAAGCAGAGACTGGAGTAATGCTGCCACAAACCAAGGGACTGCAAGGACTGCTGGCAACCACCAGAAGCTAGAAGAGGCAAGGGAGCCTTGATTCTTACCTAGAATTTCTGAAGGGAGCATGGCTCTGTCTGGTCCTGATTCCACATCTCTAGCTTTCTGAACTGTGAACATAAATTTTTGTTGTTTTAAGTTACCCAGCTTGTGGTGATTTGTTATGGCAGCCTCAGAAAACTAGTTCAGTATATATTCTAATTTTTATTTCTTCTCTTCTTATTAGGGTGCAAGCTATTAATCCCTAGGGTCATTTATAGAAACAGAACAGTATAATGAGAGAAGTTTAGGATTGGGAGTTCAACTGTCCCAGGTATAGGCCTAGTTCTGTCATGTAGTCATTTTGACCTCTGTGGGCAGAGAACACCTCACATCATGCTGGGAATGGAATGAAGTCCCTCTGCAGTGCCTCTGCTAGGAAATGCCTTTTTCTATCAGTCATCAAATGTTCTGCCTGGCCAGTGGGTTGCTTTCCTCCATCACCCCAATTAGGCTCCAATGTCTAATCTTATGTAAGAGTGACTTTCCTTTGGCAGAAAGAGAAGAAAGGTAGTAGAACTAAAATGGGAAGCTGGACTATGGCAAAAAGTCTCTAAGACCGCTGCAACCACATTAAACCAAAATTATCTCTTTATGTGTCTCTGTCTCCCATCAGATTGGGTGCTCCTCGATGCCAGGGACTATGTTTGATTCATCATTGCAACTCCAACTCGGTACCTAGTCCAAAACATGTTCTCAGTGAAAGTTTTTAGAACAGAACATTCAGAGATGCAGTTCTTGTGCTTTTGGTTCTGTTGTTTCAGTTCCTTGAATTAAGCTTCCTTCTGACATTTCCCTCATGTTTTTTTACGGTGCTTTATTTTTACTTTGTAAAGATTGGTAGACCATTGTTGGCACTGCAATTGAGAACTATTTTTGACTTGAATCATCCACCGAAGGTATTCTGTGACTCTTCTAAGTATAGCATTTCTTGCCTTTGAACTTTTAAAAGTATTTTTTTTTTGTTTTCCAGTTATAGTTAATGTATAATATTAAGTATAATGTTTTATCACCCTGATAAATCTAGTGCCCATCTGACACCATATGTAGTTATTAGAATATTATCAAATATTTCCCTAAGCTGTACTTTACTTCCCTATGACTATTCTGTAACTTCCAATCTGTACTTCTTAATACCTTCACCTTTTCACCCACCCTCCCATTCCCCCTTCCATCTGGCAACTGTCAGAATGTTCTTTGTATCTGTGAATCTGTTTCTATTATGCTTATTTGTTTTGGCTTTTATATTCCACATATAAGTAAAATCATATGCAATCTGTCTTTCTCTGTCTGACTTATTTCACTCAGCACAATAATCTCTAGGATCATCCATTTGTAGTTGGCAAGATTTTCACTCCTTTTTATGGCTGAGTTATATTCCATTGTATATATGCACAGCTTCTTCTCTATCCATTCATCTATTAATGAACATTTAAGTTGCTTCCATATCTTATCTATTGTAAAAATTCTGCAATGAAAATTTGGAAGCAATTTCTTTTTGATTTAATGTTTTGGGTTACTTTGGATAAATACCCAGAAGTGGAATTGCTGGGCCTTTCTCTGCCTCTTGCTATATAGCCTTTGTTTTAAAGTCTGTTTTGTCTGGTATTGTTACAGAAACAGGTGAGTCCAAAAATCCCCAGAGTTTTCGGCTGGGGATGGGGAGAAGGAAGCATCTTTTTAGAATGCCTCCACATGCCTGAAGCTGGTGGCTAGTGTCTTTCTTATGCAAAATGGCTTTAATGCATTCAAAGCCTCAGGTAGATGGGAGGAGTCTTGAACCAGGGGATAGTATGGAGAAAGCACACAGAGCCTACGTAAGGTTCTGTGAATGGTCAGAACTGTTTGCAACGCCCACTGCGTCAGAGGACGCAGTCAGGGATATATAAGCAGCTGCGGACATTTTAGCTCTCTCTCTCTCTCTCTCTCTCTCTCTCTCTCTCTCGCTCGCGTGCTCGCTCTCGGGCTCTCGCTCTATCTCTCTCTCGTGTGCTCCCTCCACGTGGCTTGGTGAAGGGGCCTTCTCCATGTGGCTTGGAGAAGGGGTCTCCAGGCTGCTTTAAGAGGCTATCACCATGCGGTTTTGAGGAGAGGAGATCCATGCGGTTTGCAGGAAGAAAGCAGTTTGCAAGGAGGCTGAGAATCCAGGCGGTTCTGCATTGAGAGCTGGAGGGCACCACAGCACAGAAAGGACCTCCCCAATCAGAATTGAGTGATTGGCAGCTGCTGGTAAAGCTGAACTGTGTTTGGAAAGTAGGGGAACGGTTTCTCTAACTTTCCTAAAACTAGCCTGGTTTGGTAGGGGGGAGGCAAGGATATGTGTTTGTGGGTGTTTTAAAGAGCATAAGACTTAACAACAGAAATCCGCAAATAACTAAATCTATATAACAACAGAAATCCGCAAATAACTAAATCTATATAACTGTTAAATAAACAATTCTTTTTCTTTTCACTAAACTCTGGTATTGAGAGTTATAATTTTGGCAGCAGGCAATCAGGCCCCTAACTAAAGAGCCCGTGGGTTTGTTTTCAGTTGGAGCAGCCCAGGGGTTCTGTAACAGTATAAGTATTGCTACCCCCACTTTTTAAAAATTAAATTTATTGAGGTGACATTCATTAATAAAATTATATAGGTTTAAAATGGACAATTCTGTGATATAGCATCTGTATATTGCATTGTGTGCCCACCACCCAAAGTAAAATCTTCCATCACCATATATTTGAATCCCTTTGCTTTTCATTATCCCCTCCACCCCCCTGCCCTCTGGTAACCACCATAATGTTGTCTGTGTCTATGAGTTTTTGTTTGTTTTTCTTGTTTGTTTATTTTTTGCTTTCAGTTTTATATTCCCACATATGAGGGAAATCATACGGTTCTTAACTTTTCTGTCTGACTTATTTCACTTAGCATGAATTTCTCAGATTGCATTTATGTTGTTACAAATGACATTATTTCATCTTTTCTTATGGCTGAGAAGTATTCCATTGTATATATATACCACATCTTTTTTATCCATTCATCTATCAAAGGGCACTTTGCTTGTTTTCATGTCTTGCCCACCATGAATAATGCTGCAATGAACATAGGGATCTATATATCTTTACAAATAAATGTTTTTAAAATTGGGGGGTATATACTCAAAAGAAGTGTTGCTGGGTCATATGGTAACTGTAATTTCTTGAGGGGCCTCCATACTGTTTTCCACTATGGCTCTCCCATTTACATTTCTACCAGCAGAGATTGAGGGTCCCTTTTTCTCTACAACTTCTCCAACACTTGTTATTACTTGTCTTATTGATAATAGACATTCTAACAGGTATGAGGTGGTATCTCATTTTTTGTTTGTTTGTTTTCATTTTCATGAATTATCTTTTTCCATTCCTTTACTTTCAGCCTGTGTGTGTGTGTCTTTTGATCTGAAATCAGTCTCTTGCAGACAACATAGGTAAGGGTCCTGTTTTATTATCTATTCAGCCACCCTATGTTTTTTTATTGGAACATTTAATCCATTTGAATTTAAAGTAGTTGTTAATAGGTATGTATTAACTGCCATTTTATTATTTATATTTTTATCTTTTTTTCTTCTTATTCTTAAAGAAGACCATTTAACATTTATTGTAATACTGGTTTGGTAGTGATGAACTCCTTTAGCTTTTTCTTGTCCAGAAAGCTCTTTTATCTGTCCTTAAGTTCTAAATACATAGTTTTGCTAAATAGAGTAATCTTAGTTATAGGACCTTGTTTTTTATCACTTTGAGTATGTTGTGCCAATTTCTTCTGGCCTGCTAAGTTTTTGTTGAGTAATCAGCAGAAAGTCTTATGGGAGTTTCCTTGTAAGTAACTAATTGCTTTTCTCTTGCTGCTTTTAAGATTCTCTCTTTGTATTTAACCTTTAGCATTTTAATTATGATGTGTCTTGGTGTGGTCCTCTTTGAGTTCATCTCATTTGGGACACTCTGCTCTTCCTGGACTTCTATGTCCACATTATTTTTTCAAACGGGTTTTCAATTCCTTGCTCTCTCTCTGTTCTCCTTATGGCACCCCCATAATGTGAATGTTGGTATACTTGATATTATCCCAAAGGCCCCTTAAATTACCCTCATTTTGGGGTTTTTTTTTCCCTTTCTCTTTCTGCTGTTCTTTTCTTTTTCCTTTTTTAATTTTTATTTATTGGGTGACATTGATTAATAAAATTATATAGGTTTCAAGTGTACAATTCTAGAATATATCATCTACATTACATTGTGTATTCACCACCCATATTCAAGTCTCCTTCCATCACCATCTATTCCCCCTTTACCCTCTTCTACCTCTCCCTCACAGCCCTATCCCTCTGGTAATCACCATATTGTTGTTTATTTCTGTGAGGGTTTTTTTGTTGTTGTTGTTCTTAGTCCCTTCAACTTTTTCACAGCTTCCCCAAAGCCCCTCTTCTCTGACATCTGTTAGTATATTCTCTGTATCTATGAATCTGTTTCTATTTTGTCTGTTTATTATGTTCATTAGATTTCACATATAAATGAAATCATACAGTATTTGTCTTTCTCTGACTGGCTTATTTCATACAGCTTAATACTCTCCTTTTTTTGAGAAATAACGCCCCCCCCCCAATCTCAAAGCCATCCTTCTCTCCCCTCCTTTGCCCTCGAGATGTCCATAGTCCACAGTCTCTTCAGTGGACCCTGGCTTTCATAAAAGCACAAGAATACCACTGACTCCAAGCAGCTCATTCTTTCCCCTCCTTCAGAAATCCCCAGGAAAGTGACCACTAGTAGCCTAACTATTTCCTGGACAAGGAGAAGAGGGAACAATGCAAGAAAATATTCACAAATTCTCATTCTAATAAGTGATTAGACTACAGTAATCCCTTTAAAGTAGTGAGTATCTTATTAACATGCACGACACTCCTGCAAAAGTAGGAATTTTTACACATGTAGAAACCAAGACTCAAAGAAATAAAGGTTTCACAGGTAGTGAAGAGAGTTCTTAGAGATGACGGAGGTTGGTGTGACACTGAAACTCGGAGGCTGAACCACTGAAGCTCGGAGGCTGAACCACTGAAGCTCCATCTGTGCTCTGGGGCTGGGGAGGGGAAACCTGATAGCAGCCTCGAAGGATGGATACACCCAAGTAAGAGAGGGAAAGAGAAGGCTGCAGCCCGTGGTGAGAGGGAGAGCAGGAGTGTCTGTGGGGCCTTAGCCCTCTGCTCCGGTACTACAGCATGTCTCAGCACTGCGAGGAGGTGTGTGCATGCACACACCACATGGACACCATACACACATGTGCACACACGCACATGCACAAGCAGGTCATCGCCTTGAGGCAGGCTCACAGTGCCAGAATCACTGGACCCAGAGGGTTTCCTGTCTGAGCCTCATAATGTTCTCAGAACTCTGCTATCCTCCTGGTCCCGGTGCCAAGCCTGGAGGACATTCCTCCCACTCCAAGTCCCAGGGTAATGATGCAAGAAAGAGCGCCCTGTTAGCATTGCCTTCTGTAGAGGAATCAGCCGTGTTCTGAATCAGGAGGCCTGGATTTGAGTCCTTGCCCTGCAGGTCCTTCTCCTCTTTTATAAAGTGAAATTCAGCTCATTAACCTCAGAGGTCCTTCCAAGTCCTATATGGTTTTATGAGACATCAGGCTGAACTGTAAATTTGACACATTTCATAACTTCCCACTAACTTCTTTCCAGCGTCACAGACACACAATGTAATGCGACAACCCTAAAGCCTTATAAGATCTCCCTGACTGCAAAGTCTCACAGCTTATGTACAATTCATTTTTCTTAGCTTTAATCCAAATATAGTTTCTAACATTTTCTAATAAGCTCTGCCTGTCTTTCTCACATAGTTTATTGCTATCAGAGAGAATTTTCTCTATCTATACCCCTCCCTTTCAATATTTCCCTTCCTTTCTTTTCTTTTTTCCTGCTGGCAATAATTATAAGTTGTGAAGCCCACAAAAAGGCGGATATGAAATAGACTGTATATGATTAGAGATAGTGTCACAGGCATGTGTCTGAAACCTCCCGTCTGGCTGTGTGTTTTTCTCCCCGTGATACCGAACACAGTTGTTATGCCTTGGTGGGTGGCAGGGTTTGGCAATGGTGTGAAAGGTGTTTACATGTGAAGACTGTTTCCCTTGTGCTGCGGGCCGTCCCAAGCACTACCTCCTTGCTATGAGGCGAGGTTGATCAGTCACATTTTTAAGATTCCTGATGGCATGAGCTTTACAAGTTGATCTTCCTCTTTTGGATCCTTGATTCACTGTGGCTTTTTTCTTGAAAGCTGGAGGGTTAATAGAGCCTGGAAATAAAATAGATTCCCTGGCCTGGGTATGAGCCTTGACCTGAACTGAGACCAAGACCCAATCTTTAAAAAAAAAAAGTGACTAAGCAATGGTACAGCTGCTTCTGTTATTATTTATAAGATGTGAATGTATTCATTTCACAAATACTTATTGAGCAAGTGTTTTGTGCTGTGCACTGTTCTAGGGCAGGGATCAAGTACAGAACAAAATATAGAAAACTTCCTACCTTCATAGAGCTTATGCTTTTAAAGAGGGAAGCATAGGCAAGCAAAATAGATGAGTTAAATATTTAGTATACTAGGTCATGGAAAGTAAGGCGATCATTTAATTTATATCCAAACCAGGGCATTCCTGAAGGTAAAAGCAAAAATCTGTTAACAGTTACACTGGATAAAGAAGTATAAGCTAGGACAATGGTCACCCTAAAATGCAATGAGGGAAAATAAAGCAATAAATGGAAGTAAGGAGTATGGAGAGGGTGTGGGCAAGGGGCTACAGGCTGAGGAATGGATTGAGATTTTAAACAGGATAGCCAGGGAAGGCATCACTGTGAAGGAAGTAAGGAGGCAGTATGTAGGGAGAAGTGTTTTCAGCAAAGGGAATGGTGAGCACAGTGGCCATCAGAGTGGACTTGCCTGGAATGTTCCAACAGCAGCAGCAGCAGGGAAGCCGGTGGCTGACAGGAATGACTAGGAAAGAGAAGAGTAGGAGATGAGATCCATGGGGCAGTGGAGCATCAAATCTTATAGAGCCTTTAAAGACATCGTAAGGGCTTTTGCTTTGACTGTGGTAGTTGACAGCCATTCAGCTTTTGAGCTGACTTACCTTGTTTTACTATAATTTAAACAATGGTTTGAGAATAGTCTCAAAGTATGTGGCAAGTGCGGAAGGAGGAAGACCAGTTAAGCAGTTGGTGCAATAATCCAGGTGGAAAATGATATTGGCAGGGACTAGGTAGAAGGGGTGAGAAGTGGCCAGAATTTGTATATTCTGAAGACAAAGTCCACAGGATTTGATGAAGGATTAAATAAGGAACATGGATTAAAGAATGTTGTCAAAGATATCGCCAAGTTTATTGACCTGCACGTTGGGAAGGTTGAACTTAGGGAGTTCCATACATGAGAAGGGAGAGACTGTGGTTAGAACTGATTTGGAGAAGGGAAGTAGGGATTTGGGTTTAGAATGTTAAAGTTGGGATGCCTGTTAAACATTTGCGTGGGAGATATTAAAGATACAGTTGGATATGAGATTGGAGTTTAAAAGAAAAGTCAGTGTTAGAGGTATAAATTTTGGAACCTGTTAAATTGAGGGAGATCATTTAAGGAGTAAATGTTGCTTGAGAAGAAAATAGTTCCCAAGCCTGAGCCCTGGCTCATTCCAAGGTTAAAAAGTCTGGGAGAAGAAGTTGAACTAGCAAAGGAGTTATAGAAAGAGGGACCAATGAAATGGGGGTAAATGAGGAGAGTGTGTTGTCCCTAAAGTCAGGTTTTTAAAAAATGGTACAGGGAGGAGGGACCAAATGCTGCTGATCTGTCAGGTGTGATGATGATTAGAACCAACCATTAGACTTAACACAGGGGTCATGGAAACTCTGGCAAGAGGATTTCAGCAGTGAGGTAGGGACAAAAGTCTTACTGGAGTGAGTTCAAGAGGGGAGGGGTGAGGAGGAATCAAGAGACAGTGACATACATAGTCAGCTGCTTCAAAGAGAGGACAGAAAAGAAGTAGTAACGAAATGGGGAAGTGGAGCCTAGAGGTTTTTTTCATGGAAAAAATAACATGTTTTTATACCATTTGGAATGATCTAATAAACTAGAAAAATTTGGTGATGCAAAAAAAATAGGAAAAAAAAAAGCTGGAATGATGGTTTTGAGTAGGCGGGAGGGAAAGGGATCTGGTAGGAAAAGTGAGAAGATGGAGTGCGTGGCCTTAGGTAGGGGCAGGGAGAGTTTCTCCATAGTGCCATGAGGAAAGGCGGCGTGCGTGAGGGTAGGTGCAAGTACATGAGCAGATGTGCTTTGGACTCTTATGTTCCTTAGATTGCTTTCGTAGTGAACTAATAAGCAAGGTCATCAGCATAGATGAGTATATTTCTTGACCCCACCTCAATGTTGTCTGTGTTGGGACACATTGTCGGAAGGGAGAGTTAATTGAATCATTCATTTGTTGAACAGTCACCAAGCAGCTACTCTGTGCTGGGCTGGCTCTGGGCTTGAAGCTCAGAGAGGCATGAAGGAGACAGGCACATAAGCATGCACAATCCAGCACGAGATGCGCTTAAATGGACTTAGGTTTAGCAAACAGGAATAACTGACTTGGTCTTGGAAAGTCCAGTAATACTTCAGAGGAAAGATGAAAACTGAGCTGGATATAAAATGATGAGAAATAAATATTTTTCCAGTTGTAGAAAGGCAGGAAAGTCACCCTGGACCCAGGAAGCACCATGAGCAAAGGCTTAGAAGAGTGAGGGAAAGACATCCCGTGTATTTGAGAACGTGACAGCCTCTGTCCGAAAGGCAGGACTTGTGACTGGAAGGGCAGTTTGCACCATCCTGTGAAGGGACTTCAATGTCAGGATGAGATGTTAGGACTGTGCAAGAGTGAAAGGAGTCTAGACAAAGGTGGGCGTGGGTGGGACAGGTCATGGTGTGGCGGGCAGTGGGGCCACCTCCTTTGCCAGAGAGAAGGACGGCGGGGTGTAGAGGCAGCAGGGGGCCTGGAGCGGGCCGTGGGCGGGTCTGCCTTGGCCCTCTGAGGAAAGGCTTTTCTCCCTGGGTCGGGAAGTGGTTCCCCACTGACATCCAGAAAGCTCTGCCCACTTTAGTGCTTTTAATAAAAATGGAAAATAGGAGTTTGTGTGATGCTTTTAATCATTTTGGAATTGTAAAGACCTCTGGGCTCTGGGGCTGGAATGGCCCTGGCGCGAACCTAAATTAGCCTAACTGAGTAGCTTGTGCTATTTATGGGCGCTGTTTGCTGTAAATTTTGTTCTGATGCTAGGACTGCACGTCGCCCACACACTCTTAGCATCCGCATGCCTCCTCCTGAAAACCGCGAGGGCTGCTTTCGGCTCTGGCTTCCAGTGAGGAGGGTCATGCACTCCAAGATGAATCCGGGAGATCTGTCGTTAATGAAAGAGTCTGGTCTTTAATTTGCTCACCCATTCTGAAACCGGGATTGGTCACCCATCTGTGCCAGGCCTGGTGCTGGACACTGGGAACACAGAACGGAGGGAGGCCCTTGAGACGACTGTGGTCTCCGGTGAGCCATGGCAACAATAGCCTGGTCCAGTTGGAGAATAATAAGAGGAATGGTCGCTTCTACCCAGAAGTTCAGGAGGAGCCTTTTAGACAGGGGCTCTGGCTCATCCCATGCGAAGTAGGTAGCTTTCGGCTACTTGCTTGGGATTCTTGAAAAACAGTGGGGCATCAAGTAGGGTTTGGACTAGGGTGTTAGACTTGAGGCAGAACACTAACTCTGCCTCCTTGTGGTCTTTGGAGGGACTCCTAAGCCCTTTGAGCCTCAATTTCCATCTGTATAAGGAGATGTTGCAATACAGATATAAAGCTCCTAACACAGATTGAGCCCACGGTAGACCCTACAGACATTACTTCCCTCTCTGCTGTCTCACGCTTGCCTCTCCAGTGGGGACAGGCAGGCAGCGTTGGGTCATTCTCACTTCCCGTAAGCAGGTTTGTTCTTGGCCAAGGGCACACATTAGCAGGTTGTCTCTCCCTATCACTGAACTCTTCCATGGCCTCAAGAATGAAATGCAAATGCCTAAGTAGGGCAGAGAAGCCTCTATATTATGCACTCATGCTTTCCAGGCCTCTCCCACAGCTCCTTCTCTGTTCCCTGTGCCCAATCATGGTGGAGTATTCACCCTACCCCAGGTGCACATGTGCTTTTCCATCTCTGAGCCTTTGCTCCTAGACCCCTGAGCCCCCTTTCCTCCTTCTCCTCCTACCCTGTAGTCTTAAGCCTGCTGCTCAGGAAATGTTTCATGCTCCCTTATTTGGACCTTCACCTGCAGAATCCCTCAGCACTTTTCTTTCGTCTCACATTTAACTACTGGCTTTGATGGGGGCTGATGGTGCCTGAGCTAGTTTCCCTTGCCATCCTGAAACCTCTGAGTATCCTGGAATCAGGGTACAAAAAGGGAAGCTAATGTGGGGGTGCCAGGGGGAATCTGTGGCTGACGAAGCTGCCCCAGGATGCTCCCAGAGAAGTGTGAAGCTAATAAACAAGCTTTAGAACATTGCCGTTTCCTAATATCACACTTGAACCCTTAAAGAAACTCACAGTTTGCAGCGAGGAAACAATGTTTCTGAGCTGAGTTAGGATGGTGAGAGCTGAGCACCCAGGTCCTTTTCTACCATGGCACACTGTCTCGTCTAAAAACATTCATACAGCCACAGTCCTGCAGTTCCTAGCATGTGCCAGCAGGGCCAGCTTCCTGGGTATGTGCCCCTGCAGTGGCCTGGGGCCTCAGTCTCAGAAGGACCCTGCACTTGGGATTTCATGCTCAGTGGTTGCCATCTTAAAACTCATAGTAATTTTATTTATAAATTTATATTTTCCAAGTAAACCCTGATGGGGCAATAAAGCATGCACCAGGGGCTTGGAGCCTGGGCTCAGGTGGTCCTGCCTCTCACCACCTCCGTATCTCCTCGGGCTGGATTCCTTCAGCTTCTGGAGCCCTGGGCCAAGCCCAGCCTTTCCCTTCCTAGGATGCCAGTGCCACAGGGTATGTTCAGTGGACAACTCAGCAGGGGTAAGCCTCTTGCTCACCCCCATCCAGGCACCTAGCCTATTCCAGTGTGAGATTTGCAGTACCCTTGGGGGTTGCCATCTGACGTGAACTGGGACAGCCAGCCTGTGGGAATGGGAAATGTCTGTCTCTACCTCCTTACCCCCAGCTGGCAGCTGGGTAGGGGGAGGGGAGAGGAGAGCGAGCGTCCCAGCAGCCTGTAGATCATGTACACTTACACACCCAGTTTCAGGATGGAGACCAGGACACCCAAGAGGGTCCTCGCTCACCCCTCAGCCTTGCTCATGCCCAAGGAAACACAATACTAAATAGCAAATAAAAAATACCATAATTGATTGAGAAACAGCAGAGGAAAGGAAAAGGCTTTATACAGGAACACCTTTAATTGCATTTTCATCTTGGTTTTTGAATAAGAGGCTCTGCATTTTCATTTTGCACTGGACCCTGCAAATTTTGTACCTGGTCTTGGAGGTGGGCCCTGGACTGTGCATCAGGTACACTGGGATGCAGATTTGAATCACATGCACATAACCTCTGCCTTCACGGTGGCTGTTGGGTCTGGAGTTTGCACTAGATCGGGAAACTGGAAAGCTTTTTCTTTAAAGGGCAACAGAGTAAATATTTTGGGTTTTGCAGATCAAACAATCTCTGTCTCAACTACTCAGCTCCATCCTTGTTGCACAAAAGCAGACGTAGAATGTGAATGAATGAGTGTAATTGTTTCAATAAAACTATTAATGGACATATGCACACTGAAATCTGAATTTCATGTACTTTTCACATCACAATGTATTATTTTATTTTTGTTTAAAAATATATAAATCATATTTAGCTGTAGGCTGTGCAGAAACAGGCAGCAGACTAGCAAAGCTGCAGTTTTGCAGTTTGCTGACCTTGAACTAGATGATCTCTAAGAGAGTTTCAGAGAGCTGAGTCTTTATTCTCACTTTCATTCCCCCTGTTTTTTTGTTTTTTGTTTTTTTCTCTCTCTTTCATTTTCCTTCTTACTTTATTTCTCTTTCTCATTTTCACTTTTCCTACATATACACCAAACACACACACACACACACACACACACACACACACACACACACACATGATTTTAAAAAGCCACTGATACATCCATCTCAGCACAAGGTGCTCTTTATTCTTTCCACTCCTGTGAGTACTGGAGCCAGTGCTCTCTCCATAGGGGGCCAGCTGCCGAATTCTTGCTTGTCTGGTAATTACAAAGCCATTGAAGCAGAGACAAGAAGGGATCCAAAGTAGTGTTCCACTTGCAGAGAAAAAATATTGACACATTCAGGGACATAATAGGCAGATGAAGAAAAGCATGTGCTCTATTCCGTGCTCCATCTATATCCACAGACACATCTTTGTAAGTGTGTTTTTGAATAGGATACAAATGTGATATTCAGAGAAGCAATGGACAATTGTCACCATCTGCCATCTGCCCACACACAGGAGCTGGCTCAGGGAAGAAAAGGAGTTTGATTCAGAGAAACTGCAATGCTTCAAAAGAAGAATGCAGATAATTTATTGTATTTTGTTATTCACCTACAGTATACTCATAGCTGGAAGTCTATTAGAAGCAGGGAAGTATGTTGTAATAAAAAGATCATGGACTCTGGAATCAGTAGACTTGGGTTTGAATCCCCAGGCTGGAACTTCTTAACTATGCTGCCTAGAAAAAGTAACTAAAGTGCATTGAGCTTCAGTTTCCTCATCTGTGTAAGAAGGGCAATGCCTGCAGTTTGGGTTTGTTCAAGAATAAGAGATTTACAGTAAGAGCAGTAAAGCCGGAAGTGCGGTGCCTGGCGCGCGATAGGCCTTTGCTCAAGGGTAGCTGCTGGAGAGCCAGAGCTGGAGCGAAGCAGAGCCAGGAGTTACCCAGAGTGTGACTGCAAAGCCTGGGGGAGGGTGGGTCCTCTCCCGAAAGCTGGTAGGGGGCCTGGGCCGGAAGGTCCTCTGAGGGTCTGCTCTGAGAAAACAAAGGCTTGATCAGCTACAAATAATGCCTTCCTCTTTGTTTATTGGTGATCAGAACTTATTATTTATTCTACCAGTCATCCAATGAATGCTGAACAGGAACATCCAGCACCTCAAAGTAGCGGGGAAAAAAAAAAAAAAAAAAAGAACAATAAAAAAAACCCTGACCTTTTGGATTGCAATCTCTGCTAGCTCTGTAGTCTCTTCTGATTCTGCTCATTCATTCATTTTTATTCAAGTGTATTTATGAGGTATTGTTTTGGTCTGTTTTGGCTGCTATAACAAAAATACCATATACTGGATGGCTTATTAAAAATAGCAATTTATGTGCCACAGTTCCAAAGGCTGCAAGTCCAAAATCAAGGCACTGGTAGATTCAGGATCTGGTGAGAGCCTGCTTCCTCGTTCATCGATGGTCTTCTTCTTGCTGTGTCTTCCCATGGCAGAAGGAGGGAGAATCTCTCTGGAGTCTTCTCTAAGGGCACTCATCCTATTCATTAGGGGTTCACCCTCATGACCCAGTCACCTCCCATAGACCCCACCTCCAAAGACCATCATGTTGAGGATTTGTTTTCAATATATGAATGTGGGGGAAACACAGACATTCAGCCCACAGCAGGCATCTACTTGGTGCCATGCGCTGTGACTAAACGCTCGGCTGCAGTGATGAATGAGATAGTTCTGCCTTCAAGGAGCTCACAGTTGAATGAGAAAATAAACAGACGGTCATCGGATGGTGGCTAAAGGGCCGTGATGGAGTGTGGTGTGAGCACAGAAGTATGGCATCGAAACCCATCTGGGGAGATCAGAGAAAGCTTAATAATGAAAGTAACCTATAACCAGAGATTTGAAAAAGGAGTGAGAAGTGGCTCACTGAGGAAAGATTGTGGCAGGAAGTGTGTGGCAAGGGAGCAGCACATATTGGCTGAAGCCTGGGCTGCAGGGACAGTGGTGGCAAGCACCAAGGCACAGAGCAGCCACGACAGGGATCACATTAGGTAATTTAGGTATTATTATTTTGTCAGGGGAGAATTTTAAAGAGGGGGGTAGCATGTCAGATTTGCACTATTGAAATTGCTCTCTAGTTGCAGGGTCAAGAATGGGTTGAGGCAGGGAGAGCAACTTATAACTGTGATTATAGATAATTCCCTTCTATATTTTTGAATTTCAGTTTCTTCATTGATAAAATAGATTTCTGAAGCATACCTCATAATATTGTGGGGCCTATGTGAGCCAATGTAAACAAAATGCCAAAATGCCAAAATGCCTGGCCCATGTCAGTGCTCGTCTGTTCTCACTTCCCATCCTATCCCAGGGCTTAGCACAAAGCTGTGTATACACCTTCGAAGCAATGCACATCTATGGCTGATTGAGTAACTGCTATTCTCTGGAAGCATCAAAATGAGGAGCCTAATGATAGTTATAGATGGGGAGTAGAAAGCTACTGCCTAGGGTCCTAAACTCCTACATCCCGACATAAAACAAACCTTTCCCTCAAAGTCTGAAAGGGAACACATCCACAGAAGGTAACACTGCCCCCCCCCAAATCTTCAAAACAAAGCAAAACAGAAAACACAACATACGCATAAAAATACTTGAAACTGGTAGGCTGCAGTGTGGAACCTCAGCTCATGTTCTGCAAGAACCCCCTTTGGCCCAATGAGGGAAGACAACTTGGCTTCCTTTCCTCAAGACCTCAAGGAAGATCCTGCTTAACTTCCTCAGAGAGTGAGAAGAAGACCTCCTCCCAAGCAGGAAGCCCTCGCAGTGTTCTCTTCTACAGAATCTTTGAAGTGAGCAGTCTAGGCGGACCATGGGGAAAGACCCACCACCTGTAGTCAGTGCCCTTGATCTCCTGCAGAGCTCCTCCTGCTCTGGGGGAATTGGCATCATCAGTTCCTGGAAGGGATGAAGGAGCGGGGTGGAGCTCAGAGCACCCTCAAATCCTCGTGAGCCTCGATGACACTATCTAGATGTGTATTTCTGAGTTTCAGTGGGATTCATCTTTGACTGGATACTTTAAAAATGACCTTTTTATTTAGGGTAAGCATTTTATTTGGTGCTAAACTAGCTATTTCCAGTGCCACCAAAGATAGTGAAGCAAGAACAAGAGAGGTGGTTATCTCCTGGGAGTTTTAAAATAAAATTGAGTTAAAATTTTAATTCCGGACAGATAAGTATGAAAAATCAGTTCTCATTGTAGGAAATAAAATGAATGAACAAGATAATGAAAAAGAATTCAAACCCACTGTGATCACCTTTTTAAAAAAGACAATTAAAATAATGGTCAGATACCATATGATAACTATTATGTTAACAAGAAAAATATTGTAAAAGTTATAATCTCCATGCTGGCAAGGCTGCAGTAAAATCTTTATCTCATACACTGTTCATGGGAGTATAAATTGGAATGATCCTACGAGAAAGCAATTTGGCAATATGTATCAAGAGTAATAAAAAGGTACATACTTTCTGACCCAGTAATTTCACTCTTGGGTATTCATCCCAGAGAAATAATGTAATCCAAATGAAGAAAAATATTATATTCAGAAAGATGTTTATTGTCATGTCATTTATAATAGCAAAATAATAACAGCCTAAATATCCTGTATTTAAGTAAACTATGTACTTTCATTAAATGGAACATTATGAACTCATTAAAATAACGTTTACAATGACTATGTAATACTATTGGAAAACTTCTTATGATATAATGTAACCTAAAAATAACAATCAGAAAGTAGCAAAATCATATTTATGCCATGACCACATCTCTGCTTTTTAGATATAATTATTAGCTATGCATTACAAGCACAAATACTTAGAACTAGAAAACAGCATGGAAGAAATGGCTGTTAAGATGTTGAGCTTTTTGTGTATTTTTCTCTTTATCTTTATATAATTAATATTAGTTAATGATATATACTCTGGAAAGAGTATATCTAAGGACATGGGCTCCATAGTCATAAGCTGGGCTTAAACCTTAGCTCCATCACTTACTAGCTATGTGACTATAGGGAAATTACTTAACCTCTTAGAGCATCAGTTTCCTCATCTCTAAAATGGAGGTTAAATAACTGCATTATGAAAGTGTTGTGAAGAGAAAATGAGTAAACATAAGTAAAATATTTCTTACAGAGTAGATGTTCAATTAAAGTTTTTAACATCTTAACTTTTCTAGAAATAATTTGTCTGTTTTATGTGTATATATATGTGTGTGTATACATACATATATCTCTGTGTGTATAAATTAAAATAAATTAAAAATAAGTTAGGGAAATTAGTCAAGGGAAAATTAGAGCAGTTCAATAACGTTAATTCCCCTGACTTTCTTAATTCCTGTCTGTTAAAAGTGTAATGGGATTTAAGAATCCTGTTGTTCAGAAATCAGAGATGAATAATTTGTTTTTCAAAAGGAAAAGAAAATAAAGGGGAAAAAGGCAGAAAGAGACATCTTCCTCAAACTACCCTAAAGACACACACACACACATGCTCATGAGCACATATACATCCCTCTCATCAGCCTTTAAGATGTGTCGGAGTTCCAAGAAAATAACATTTTGGGCTTTTGAGTGTGTGTGTGAGTGTGTGTGTGTGTGTGTGAACATATTTGCTTTCCTCACATAACAAAATGTATCATTTTACTTTTAATTATGGGTTATTATTATGCGTTGCTTTTATTTGGCAAAGATGTTTGTTTCAGGAAAATTAATTTAGACAGTTCTATTTTTTCAAGCAGCAATACCTTCTGTACAGACTTACAAAGAACAATTAGATCTGGATTCTTTCCCCACAATCAAGCTGGCAATTTCTTATGGAAAGTTGCGGTCAATCAGCATGGAATGAGCTTCCAGGAGAGCTGGTCAAATGCAAAAAATAGACTTTTATGGCCAGGTGCTTTTCCTTCCTGCAGGACATAGAATGCTGACATCATGCAGAGGCATTGCTCTCACTGGGCAGGAACACAGATTAATGTTGCCTCACTTTCAGGGCCAGGGTTGTATTCTGAATGTCGTGATATATTCCACAGGAACTCCACACGTTTGCACCCAGCAGATGTGACTGAGGGCCTGCTCTGTGCCAAGTGCAGGAGCAGGAACTGGAGATACCAATCTGTATCACACCGCATCCTTGCCCACGAGCGCTTACAGCCAGATAACTCACAGATCATTGCAACCTGACTATGATAATATCTGTGGCCAAGGGTAGCACAAGATGCTGAGGAGACTTAAGGAGGCACTTAACCCAGCCTGGGAGAGGAGAGGCTTCCAGGAGGTGATATAAGAGAGAACTCATATATGGGGAAAGAGGAGAAGAAAGGCTTTCCAAGCGAGGAGTCTTGGAATTAAAAATAAAGTCTTAACCCACTATGTGCCATTTACCCAGAGGTTACTGCCAGGTTACGTGCTAAATGCTTTACCAGTAGGTGGGTTGCTAAACACATTTTCTAGTATTTAACTGACTTGCCCATGGTCATCGAACTAGTATGTGGTAGAGACAAATTCAGAGAAAGTAAATTATTGGTTCATACAGCGAGTAAATGGGAAAGCTGGGGCCAGAACACACAGCTTCTGGCTTCCACATGTTTCTGATTCATTATTGCATTCAATCCTTACCACTGTTCCATACAGAATTGCTGTGAACTCCTTTCCACACTTGTTGAACCTGAATAATGGAGGGAAAATACTTTATTGAATACTTACATGAGTATTAGCATGATAGGAGCTTTTTAGAAGTGAGAGCCTCCAAACTCCTCCAACTAAGTAGAGAGTGACCTTGATATGCTCAAAAAAATCTAAAACTCTACCATTTTCTCAAGTCATATATTATCTTTTAAAAAAATTTTTTTTGGATTGATTTTTAGAGAGCAAGAGAAACATTGATTTGTTGTTCTTCTGATTTATGCATTTGTTGGTTAATTTTTCTATGTGCCCTGACCAGGGATCAAACCCAAAACCTTGGTGTATCAGGGCAACACTCTAACCAACTGAGGTACCCAGCCAGGGCACTTGTATGTTATCTTTAAAAAAGATGTGGGTTTTATATTTATCCCATAATATAGTAATGTCTGTTGTAATATAAAAATTCTGAGTGATATTATATTGCTGTCTAAAACTCTTTTCAACCCCGTTTTAGAAACAAAGAAGTGAGAGAGAGGTTAAGTAATTTGTTAAAGAGCATTACTACTCATGAGTGTACCAGCTACAGCTGGTGCTCATTGTCTGGCCTTTGCTCTTACCCTTGGCACAGACCCAAGGCTTCTTATTCTGGCCCTAGTGCTCCCATCGCCACCACATTTCACCCATCTCTCTGCTCCATTGGCCTTCTGCAAAAGCGACACGGGAGTCTGGCCCACTGCTCCAAACACAGCTCTGCCACTATGACAGTGCATGGCCTGGCTACATCTGTCACCACCAGGCTTCCAACACCCTTTCTAGAGGCCCTGAGAAGAGATTGCCGTCAGGCCGCAGGTCAGGAAAGGTGGAGATTCTGTTATTCAGTTGTTTTATTTGTTTGTTTGTTTTTCTTTAGGATACTGGGTACCTTATATCTGAGTTTTCCACTGTGCCTGGTTGCAAAAAGCTGAGAGCCAGATTGGTGCCCCACCTCTCGCAAGGGAACAGAGTGTCTTAGGATAGTAATTGTGAGTTATGACCTCACACCTAGCATCATCTAATTTCTCCTATTCTTATTTTTCTTTTTCTCCCTGTCTTTAGTAACATGGTTTTTATTTTGTTGTATTCTTTTATTATAAGCTTCTTAAATAATTTCTTGGACTTAGTGTTATATGTTGAACAATGAAATATTTAAAGAAACAAACAAAATACAGGGTTTCAGGGAGATACCCTGACAGTCTTAAGAACCAAATGTCAGGTGTAAACCGGCTCATTAGCTCCCGGAGACAGAGGGTAGCCAGGGCCTCATGGCCAATCCAGGCTCCTGTCCTTCTGGCCTGGCTTAAAAGTTGGCCCCACTTTCTCAGGGAAAAGTAAAATAGTCTCTGTCCTTTACTACTTCTTAAAGGAAGGCTCCTTGATAACTCCTCACTTAAAAGCAGTTGAATCAAGTCAACAGCAGGATGTTGAAACTCTGAACAAATTCCCAACCAAAGTCTCCCCTGCCTTCACGCCTTCACGCCACTCCCTTGCTTTTTTAACAACTTTTCTAGGCACTAGGATACAGACATAACTACCTTCTTTCTACTTGACTGAAGGAGGCAATGCGGCAGGTGACTGAGCCGCTCCCTCCTCCTCCGTAAACTGTTTGCTTTTCTTTGAAATAAAATAGTCGAGCTAGATGATCTCCCAAGCTCTGTGTGCAGATGTCCCGGGAGGCTGTGTCATGAGACAGCCTCACTCGTGCTGGCTCTTGGTGACGTTAAGGATGAAGAGTAATCACAGCTTTAAAGTAAAACTTGAAAGCATAAAAGCCTTGGCTGGTGTGGCTCAGTGGATTGAGTGCTGGCCTGAGAACCAAAGGGTCATCAATTCGATTCCCAGTCAGGACACATGCCTGGGTTGTGGGCCAGGTCCCCCACTGGGGGCGTGCAAGAGGCAACCACACATTGCGGTTTCTCTCCCTCTCTTTCTCCCTCCCTTCCCCTCTCTCTAAAAATAAATAAATAAAATCTTTTTTTAAAAAGGCATATCTTTTAAATTCTAAGGTTTGAGTCTACAAAAGAAAAGTTGTGACTTACTCAAAACATATTAAAAAATAGAATTTATAATCATATAACTTGCTTTGATAATAAACTAAAAATTCTATCTGCAACAAACTTGTTGAGGCCCTATCAGAGATCAGGTGCAGGGAGAATACAGAGATATGAAAAAATATTCAGCTCCTGACCTTGGAGGAGAAGGCAAGAGGTTAGGGGGTAGGAAATGGTGAGGACAGGTACTGGTGGGAAGAAAAGAAAGACTAATCTATAAACACTGAACTGTGATGTGAGATACTATTAAGTCATGGTGTACGATAGGAATCTGTCAGCCTCATATGTGTCTCTCCAGCCTTGCACTGCACCATCACTTTTAGATGCCATGTCTGTTCTTGAAGGTCCCCTCATGGCCCTGTATCACTGCGGCGGGGGGAGTAGCAGTCTGCCTTGGCATGAACTCTTCTGACTCAGGACCCAACAGCCTTCCTTCTGCTGTTTCCTGATATACGCACAGGCCTTTCCTCCGGAGCAGGGGAGGGTGAAGCACAAACCCCCTGTCTGACCGTTTGGGGTTCCGTGACGTGTCATTTCTCTCCAGCAGGAGTGAGGTTTCAGCTGTTTCCCCAGCCCTCTCTAAAAACCTGAGCTAGCCCTCCATATGCCATCTTTTGTTACATAGTTGGACAGGGTCCACTCTGCCAACAGAGCTAAACCCCGTCCTTTCTTGTCATGGAGCTTAGACTATAATGAGAATGATGTCAAATATAAACACAGGTAAATGTAGAATTTCAAACTGTGAGCACTACAGATGAGAAGTAGAAAAGGTCACACTTAAATTGTAGCTGCAACCACTCCCCTGTGTGCAGAGGCTGTTTGATTGCAGTCACCCTCCACAGCTCACCTGGAAAGCAGGAGCCTGGTTCCTCGTTTCTCACAACAAACTCCTCTCCCCACTGACTGAGGATGGGCTTCAGAGGCCAAACAGTGTGGGTTCGAATCTAGGTTTTTCCACTTAGCTGCTGTGACTTTGGCAAGTAACCTAACCTCTTGACCCTGAGCTCCTTCATTTGTAAAAAGTGGTGGCAATGCCGGCTCATAAGGTAGCAAGAACGGGCTCACAGGAAGTGCTCAGCCAATGGCAGCTGCTGCAGCCACTGCTGCTGTTAATCCTACTTCCAAGATGTCTTGGAGTTTCGTGTGCTCCTCTGCATAGTCACTTGCTCTGCTTTTGTGCAGGCTGCCAGAGATGGAATAGAACCCTCCTTTAAGCTGCCCTGGGGATGAAAGTCACTTGCCTGCCTGGCTTTTCCAATAACAGGAAGCTACAAGAGTAGAAACTGCTTGGCGAAATACATTGAAGCAACTCACATGGGCAGCCCCAGCTTTAGTCTGCCACCCCACTCTGCTTCCCACAGAATTTCACCCCTACTTGTGGGATTCTATTTCAGCCTTGAGTGATGTTCACGCACTCCCTGAGTAAGAGGCTCATACATATGTTGTTATCCTGATGGGGGTAGGTGCCCAAAAGGGAGGCTGAGTTCAGCCACTGTTCATGGTCCTCCGACAGTGGTGGAGGTGGGGGGCATTCAGGGCTGGCATCCAGGCGTGAGCCAGTGGGCCAGGGGAGGCCTCAGGGATATTTTGCACCTGGATCATAATACCTTTTCCAATATTTTGCTTTGGAGCACTTACCACAATTTAAATTAATTAACATTGTATGATTATTTGCTTAATACATCTGTCTTTCCCCACTTCACTATTAGCTATCTTTTGAAGACAAGGGCTGTGTCTTTCCCTATCCTCAACAGCATGCCTGGTACAGAATAGATGCCCCGTTGACACTTGCTAAATTACAGATAAATAAATGAAGAGTCAAAAAGTGAAAGTGCAGTGCTATCTGGGGAAAGCCCTGGTGGACATCAGTTGTTTAGCATGAGAAGTGGGACATGCTGAGGGTGTGCGGTAGGGTCCATGAACAGGTAAGGGGGTGGCGTTCACTGTGGTCAGGTCAATAGAAGGCCCTGTCCCACTTCCGTGGGGGGAGGTGTGATGTGAGCTCAGGGCCTTGAGACCATGCTTTGCAAACTTTCACGATCCCTGCTCCCTGTCCTCACAGAAGTAACTGGCTCTCCCCACTTTTGTTCCTGCCTGTCAGTCTTCTACACATGGCACTGACCAACGTGATGAGGCCCACCATTATTGCCTCAAGTTTGGTTCTGAAAATAATAGATAGCTTGTTTATTTTCTAAATATAAGGTTATATAAAACTGCCTTTTTAGCACATAAAACTCAGGGAGATTTTTTACACCCTGTTTGAATATAAAGTTAAAAATCTGCGTCTATCAGAAATGCAATGGGGATCGTTAAATTATTCTAAGAAAGAGGTAAATTTAACTTTAGAATGATCAGTCCTAAAGCCAGTGAGGAGATTAGGTGGGAGTAGGAGAGATCAGAAGTAGCGCATTTAGAGAGAGGTCAGCACCACCTGGAATATTTTCTAAGGAACAGGCTTTGCTTGGGGTAGGGCAGGGTGAGGGCATGAGATCCCTTGATGCCTAGAAAGTGAGATTGGCTGGGGCAGGGAAGGAGCTGAGCAGAGGTGGAGGCTGCAGGACAAGGCGGGGCCAGAACCCTGGAGCCAAATGTGTGTGTGCCCGTGCCCCGTGCCCCCTGTTCTGGAGGGTGCTGATCCTCGGGCCCTTCCCATGATGCCCAGCTTCCCCGGTGACAGGAGAAGGCACAGGGATTACTGGCGCATTTGTGTAAATCATCTACAGTCTGTGCCGTGAAAGGCTGACTTTTCCCCAAATAGCTATCCTGCTTGAAACGCAGCAAGCAAAACAGAACACATAATCAGTAACTATTCTCTTCTACCACGCAGAACGCTACACATCAAACAGCCCCTCAGCCCCCAGAACACCATGTCCCTTTCTTATTCTAAGAAGTAATTGCGATGCAGTTCGTGACCAAAATGAAAAGTCCATTTTTAACCATAGCCTCCTAATTACCCTTCCAAATGAAGATGGCCAAATTCTCTGTGGCCCAGTTCTTAGGTCTCCAAGGCAGAAACAGAAAGGGTTTTATGAAAAATTATGGTGTGTGTGTGTGCGTGTGTGTGTTGGGAGGGTGAATAAACTAAAGACTTTTTCTGATGATCAGTTCAATAGGACCCTGGCTAGTTGTCACCTTGGTAATGGGTAATGAGCAGATCTTTTGTGAGCATCATGCATTGATCAGGCCAGTCCTTGAGGAAGTAATGATGATACTGCCTCTGCCTTCAGGGAGCTCACAAAACCAGAGGAGAGGATGGAGGAGTAAACAGGCTGGGGAATGCAATGTGATGGTGCTCTGATGGGGAAGGTCAGTGGTAAGGGGGAGACCCAGTCCAGCCTTGGCAGATCTAGAAAGGCTTTACAGAAGAGGTGGCATGTGAGTTGAGAGCTGAAGACGAATAGGAATTAACCAGGCAAAGAAGGCTGGGTGCAGGATTGTTTTGCCAAGACGGAACAATGCATGCAAAGGTCTAGAGGTGAGAGTGCAGCAAATCTGAGGAACTGGAAGGGGTTCAGAGTCAGAGGCAAGGAGACAGACGGCAGCGCACAGAAGTCCTTAATAGTAGCTAACGAGTAAGATTTGATTCTGTGGAAACCCTGATGAGTTTTTAGATGTGCATTCTAGAAATCTCACACTAGCTGCAATGTGGATGAACTGGAGGAAGCAAGAGTAGAAGCAGGGAGGCCAGTTAAGATGCTATAGTGAAATCCTAGGTGCCAGATGGTGAGAAGCCCGAAGTCTCAGCCGGGAGCAGGGCAGAGCTGGAGCCCACACTCAGAAATCCCAGCTCTCCACCAATGTGCCCCCCACTCTGTCTGTTGACCTCTGTTCAGAACACTTCTTAATCTCAGCTTCTTCTTCCCATTGGGCTCCTGGAGATCGGTCTACACTCCTTTTATGTTGGAGTACCTAATGGCCAGCTAGCTTAAGTAACATGCCTACAATAACAGAGCCCCAGAGGGACAGAATCAAGAGTCACACCTTTATCTTTCTGATTTTGAGTCTGGAGCTCTTTCTACAAAATGCTTTTGTAACTGCAGTCAGAGGGGCTTTGTATAGGGAAAAGAGTATCCTTCAGGTTGGCTATTGCCTGGGAGAGGTTTCTCCAGATTCATATGACTTTGTCTGCATCATTAGACTGTAATAGCTGGGCCTTTTGAACTGCCTCCTTGTGACAAAATAACCAAGTGGTATCCTACTGATGTCTTGCTGATTAATGCCACCTTCCTTGAAAAAAAAAGGACTAGAAACGAAATCATAGCAGTAAGAGCCAACGTATCAGTTACGATAATAAATATATGTGACTTATACCGTTATATTTCAAAGCACAAAAAACAGCAAAGTTGCAAAGATTAAAACACTTTATTTTTTGTATATGAATATGATCTCATTCAATATACACAAACAAAAGAGATGACAAGAAAATATACCAAAATGCTATAGTGTGTTTTGGTAGCAGAATTTCATTAATTTTCACTTTCTGAATTTTCTAAAAATGTGGGAAATGACAAATATAAGCATATGTTTTCATAATTACAAAAAAAAAATTAAGGATAGGTTCTTTAACTTAAGACAACAATAGTTTTCATTGAGAATAAGTTGAACCAATAAAAAAATCTGAAATCCTGGATAAGGTTTCTGATTGGCCCACCTTACAGTACTTTCACTCTTGGGGCAGCCAACTGTGACCAGAGATGAGGTGACATTGTATTAACAAAACAGCTTCCACTGCACACACAGGGAATATGAATAACTCTTGGACCAAGGATGCTGGCAGACAATTCCTTGAGGACCCACTGTAGATGCTCTGGCCACCCCTGGCTGGCATCAGATTTAGAGATTGTTTCTGTTGTCCTTGGAACACCCAACTCCCAGTGGTCTTTATTGAGTCACATGATGCTTAAGCACAGAAATGGGTTTCTTCAGAATGTCCATGAGGTACCACTTCTACCAGGGAAGGCTGGGTGCAGGGCTCATACACAGCCAGTTCACACATCAGCTCCTAATTGACCCAACCCTGGTGTTCCCATACTCCTCCAGAGTCCACAAAATACTGTATCGGCACACTTAGATGCATTACCCTCTGTCTAGCTGTGGGGGCCTTTCACTTGAGGAGGAAGGCCCCATGCGCTGCAAAACACATGCTTTAGCAAAACACACGCTCTTAGCAAAACACACGCACTCCACAACACGCGCGCGCGTGCACACACACACAGACACACACACACACACACCCGCTACCACCTGTGTGAAGGCCCTGCCTTCCTTAGACTGTAGCGCTTGGTTGGCTAGTGGTTCAGCTGCTCAGCTCTCACCCCGTGAGGCCCCGTCAGCCTCCCAGACCTGCCTAGGGCACTGGCTTTACTTCCTCCATCTAACATTGCCTATTATATTAGGTAGACTAGCAGTGGAAATTTTCCCTTTCATTTTATTCCTTTTATTTTTAAGGCTTTTGAGGCAATTACTTGGATATCCCAGTTTCTTATGTAAAAAATTGTTACACAGTGTTTCTTGAACATACACTTTTGTTTTAATTTACACATAGAACATGTGGATTTTGCAATCCTGTCTAGAGCCATAGGTTAAAACCATAGCCTACACTTATCTGCTTGGGCCACTAGGTGGTGCACACATATGTCAGTGAATTGTAGGTTAAATGGGCTTGTCACCAGGTTAGACTTAACTCATCACCACAGGAGGAGTGGCACAGACGATCGGAGCTGTAGGAGTCAGGAAGAGAGACCCCTGTCCTGTATGGGGGAGTAAAAGAAGGAAGGCTCCCAGAGGAGGTGCATAGACAGTACTGCCAGCTGCAGGGGCAGTGGGAGCAAAATCACCAAGGCGAGAACCCCAAAGGTGCGGCAGAGGCAAAGTCCTGGAGAGGAAGGGGCATGCGTCCTCCCGTGTTCACTGTCCCTACCTAACTGGGTCACTGCAGTTAGAATTATGGAATAGTGAATCGTTTGAACTGGATGATATCAAACACTCCTTCCAGGCCTTTGTGCTGGGCACTAGAGATATACAGATGAAAGGACATAGTTCTGTCCTTGAGTAAGGACCTTGTGAGAACCAGAGAAGAAAAAAGTCATTTAAGACAGAGCATGGTACAAAAGGTATGTATTACAAGGTGCATTGGAAGGACAAAATGAAATATTTATTCTGCGCTGAGAAAGAAAGAGAAGGAGGTTAGGTTTGGAAGCTGGTGTGCAGAGAAGACCTCTTGGAGGTCTTGAGAAGTAAGGAGGGACCTCCACGAAGATTATGAGAGACTGAGCTAGACAGGGAAGCCAACATGAGCAAAGGCTTGGAGGTTTGAAGGGTAGTGTGGATGTTGGGAGTGGCTTAGTTGACTTGAAGCAAAGTCTTACTGAGGGCTACTCTATGCCATGGACCACATAATAGATGTTTCAGGCCCTTAGGTTGTTCCTCAATTCATGAGGAAGACACACATGCACTGAAAATTGCAATGTGAAAAGAAAACATAAAAATTGGCCCCTTTTAAATTCTGACTTTGTCCTTTGAGCCCCTGGTGTCCTGGCGACAGGGATAATCAGGGAACTCTACACCAGAAGAGGGAGCCCACAAGCACAGTACCTGGTTGCATTGGACTTGAGTCACTGGAGGTACTTCAGTCTCCTCATTCCTTTTAGATATGTGAAGTGTGAGGCCAAAGACACAGAGTAAGTTATCCAAAGCCACACCCAAGAGTCAGGACACAAGCCCAGGTATGCCTTCCCCCTTTCAGGTTTTCTTTCCTTTTTTCTCTGCTGAACCCTGGACACAGAATCACCATTTAGAGATAAGTCTTAATTAGGACATAGACATTTTTCAGATAAAAAGAACTTCATCACCAACAGCAGTCATAAAGTCAAGCTTATGGAGAAATAGGACACTTTGTGTTCTTCCCACACACACGAAGAAAGTGCCAAGCCACACAGGTTGGCCTTGGCAAAGGCAGCAAGAGGAAATGTACTACCGGCCTGATTCTGTGTTGCGGGAGGAAGACAGTCTGGCCCTGGCATTCCTTCTAGCTCATGTTCATATTTCATTTCAGTACGAGGATATGTGTTCACAATGTAGGTCAAGGACACCTTGGGATTGCATTGTTTGCTTGAAAATGTCTATGGGAGAGAGTCATAAGCTGGCGGGGAACAGGGATGTGTGATTGAGAAGGCCGTGAAAGGATACAGATCTGCATTTAGCCTGATGAGAAGTCATTGAAGCAGGGGTAGAGAGATCTTAAAGAGGTTTCAACTGGGACAAATCAAAGTTAAATGGAGGAGGAGGGTGACCACATGACCAAAGAGATTTTTAGACCAGGGCTTGTGAGGAAAGGACAAAGAAACCGGGAGTATGTAGCCTGTAGAGAAGGAAACACAGACCTTCTACATCTGTCTGAACTGTCGTCATGGCTGAGGCAGCTGGAAAGAGTGATGATGTCATAAGAAAGCAGGTTTCAACCCTGCTCAAAGTAGAGCTATCTGACCAATAATAAGTAGTGAGTTCCCCATTAAGGAAAGGGATGAAACAGAAACAGTTCGTACAACTATTGGGTACTTTGCAGAGGGCATTTCTGTCTGGTAGCATGTCAGACTCAATGACCTTTGAGTTCTAAGCATCCATAGTTGTATGAACAGGGAAGAGGTAGCTTATGTAAACCAAGAATCACATGGTGTATAATAATAACATCAATATTAAACATTTTCTTCTATTGAGCACCTATGATGAATTATCAGCTATCATCATAATAATTTATACATATTGTCATATTTTGGTCTTTCAAGCCAGGATTGGATCAGCTGAATTCTAATTCTGGCCTGGCCATTTAATGAAGACATGTTCTTGTACAGATCATTTTTCCTCTCTGAGCCTCGTGTCCCTTCTCTGTACAATACCAACCCTGTAGGACTGCCAAGAGTATAAAAAGAAATGACACATCAAAGCACTTGGTCTATAGTTGGTACCCAAAAAATGTTGCGGTCTTCCCCTTTCTTCTTAAGCAGAATTTCAGAAAGCTGTTCTTGGAGAGAGACAAGATAAAGAGGGAAGTATAAGTAAGGTGAAATATGGCAAAGAATCCGTTAGATTAAACTCCAGGTAATCAGAAGCTCCTGCAATGTGTAGCCTATAGCAATGGTTCTCACAGTGGAGTTTGTTGGACCCTCTTTAAGAAAAGAAATACAGAGTTTTAGTACTATTTATGGAAAATCAAGTGTAGGAAAAAGAAAGAGGTCAACTGGAGCTTAAGAAATCCTGATTTAAGTCTTCAAGAGAGGCTTACCATTGTCCCCCCCACCAACCTCCAATGCCCACTTTTCCACCTCAGGTCCCTGTGACATCCAATCCAGAACAGAGCTTCCCCATAAGCATCCTGTGATAAGGGACAACCCCCTTGAAATGTTGATCAACTCAACTTTTGGCCAAAGCCAGTTGCCTCCAAATGTACACATCCTTATCCATATGGCATGGTGTGTCCAACAAATATATTTTCTTTGAATGTTGTGTGATACAAAGAGATGAGGATTCAGTTAGAGAAGGGATAGCTGATAGCTTAATCGTCAGTAATTGAAATTGTCCTAGCATTGCTGAGAAAATTCAAGAAATAAAGCAGCCCAGGAATATCTTGGTTAGAAAGCATATCAGGAGGATGACAGTGACTTAAGGACTCAAGGCAAAGAGAATTGCCAGGGTGTCAACCACTTAACCAGTGCAGCCAGTGTGAGCGAAGAAAAATCTAAGGCCATCTGGTGCAGATGAAGGAGCCTGTGGCTTTTCCCTAAGTACAACACATGTGTGACTGGGAAACCTCTAAGACTCTCTCAACTCTGACCATCCAGAGGCAAACAAGGAAGCTGTCTGTCCATTCCCTCTGTCTCAGCAGAATTGTGAGTGAGCACCAATTTATCCACAATATACCCTGCTCTCATGTCTGACCACCCCCTTTTATGTCCACCCTGACCTACTAAGCTCAAGTTTGTCTCTGGCTTAGATTAGTGCTCTCACAATGTGTTTTCTTTTGCAGCAACAGCGGCAGCTTGACCTCTTGACAATAACCAGCCCCGGTGAGTAGGTGTGGCCATCGTGCTTTGCCTTTTGCCTTATTTCCCAGAGTGATGCCTGGTTTTCTATCCAAATGCACTCCCTGCCCTCCTCCTATGCTCCCTGAATGAACAGCAGAACTCTTTTGCTCCATGAACGGTCCTTCTCCCTCCCAGCTCTTGCTGCCTTTTCTCCTTCCCAGCTCTTGCTGCCTCCTCTTGACTCTGTAGATGGCAGGGCTGATACTCTGATGTTGCTGTATATTCCAGGGTCAAGTTCTCACCAAATCACTTGATGAACTCAAGTGTCAAGGAAGTGTCCTGGCCTCCTGAGAAATGTTTTAAAATCAAAGGGAATGGGGAGGCTGCCTGCCAGGTGGCAGGGAATCAAAGGACGATGGCTCGTGAAAAGTACTAACTAGTCTAGGAAGGTGACCAGGTTTGGTCTCTGTACTGAAGGTCAGGATGACTCTTGTCTCTCGCCTTCAGAGAAAAAGGTCAAGTCCTCCAGCAAAGCTGTGGTCATGGGATTGAAAGGCCCTCTCTTTCCCCTAGGCTGGGCATCTAGCCTAGACAGAGGTTGAGCTGTACAATTTTGCACAAACGGATTTTATTTAGTTTGAAAATGTGAGACAAAATTGTCTAACAAGAGGACCCAAGGAGGTGATGGTGCCCACAAGGGAACATTCAAGAGTAGATGTGGTGACTCATTTTCATTCACTGGGGACAATCAAAATATTTAACATCCTGGTGACCCCCTGCTGTGTTAGGCTTTACACTCTGGTTATTGGACTATGGGGAGAAGGGACCCTGGGAGAGGGGCTAGTGTTGCAGAGTGGCTGTATGGCACAGTTGATGAGCTCTAGGAATGGCTAATACCAATAAATATGGAGGTCTGTCAGTACATTAGTAACCAATAGGCCTGTTCCATGTCATCCCTGCTTTCCATCAAGCCTGTTATGCTGCATCCCGGGCCCAGTTGGCTCACTTCCAAGGAGACTAAGACATTGCCCTCTGCAGACACTGTCCTGGCACAAAGGCTAGGTATCTATCTGGTGTCTGTAACTAACATATAAGATAACAACTGCAAATCTAAATGGGGTCCACCCAGTTCAGGAGACCTTACTGTAGTTTCACAAGATAGTGCTTTTTGAACTTGTGACTTCAGAAGAACAAAGATGAATTAGTTTGAATAATGTTTAATCTATCCCATAGAATGAGCTATGTTTCATACACACACATACACACACAATTACATATATAAAAATTTCAAATCATAAGCTAATATAACAAGAGTGGCTCAGTCAAGAGTGTGACCTACCAGTTTCTCCCCACTAAGGTGCTAGTGAGTGATTCTTTGTTCTGTCCTGTTTGATCGCTCTCCTCTGTAATAGTGGCCTGTTCTCCTTCACATGTGCTGACCCAGGTAACCTGCTTCCACATCGCAGTGTTATTGGGTCACACCCTGATATGACGCTGAAGGATAAACTGTAGAGGTTTCATGATCTGTCTGCTGTTGCTTTAGAAGAAAACTTTAGTCTCTGTTATCTGCGCCTCTTTGGTGTTGGCTCTATTTCTTCCTAATTGGTAGTGCACAAATTCAAGCAAAAGTAGTATGAGTCTCAGTGCACTCCTTTTAAACAGCTGTGGAATTACAAAACACTAAGTGTGGCCGGAGTTCAAAATAGTCTATATTTTTCTCTACGTTTACATGAGAAAAGAATATGTGTGTCATGGCACCCTGGTATACTGTAAATAGGCTACACTTGTGTGATGTTGTGTGATGTTGCTCCCCTCAGCTCTGAGACACGGGTACGATGTGAGGCAGCCGGAGCCCCTGGGTGGAAGCTTTTACTCCAGTGTGCCAGGCAAATATCCCTTTGCACCATGACTCAGGAAGGTTAGGAAGCACCATTAGACCTGTATTATCCGGACAACTCTATTCCATGAGGAAAGCACTTTCCTTACTTGTAAAGTCATCCTGTCCTCCACCTCACCAGAAGCGGCAGCAGCTAGCAGTAGGTTTCCTGCCCCTCTGGAGCTGCCCATGGAAGGCACCAGCCTGTTTTCACTGCCCACCCCCAGACCATCCTCAACGTAGAGACGCAGGCTGACGCTGCCCTTCCTCATAGACAAAGTCGAAACTGCTGGTTGGAAATTTGGAAGCCTTGTCAATCAGTGTTACTCGCTTTAAACTCTTATTTTCCTTATTGTGAATAATTTCATAGATATAGAAAAGAACAGAAGATGCAATAACAGCCATTTACTGCCCTTCTCCCCCAACATTTTGGCTTTATCATAGTGACATTGTATCATTTATGCCAACAAGTCTCCTTTTATAAAAAGTTTGGAAATCTAGTTGAGACTTATATTGATTAGTACCCAATTCCATCTCTCTCTCTTCACACTATACATAACCACTATAATGAGCTTAGAGTTTCTCCATACTTATGTATTCAAATATATAACTGGTGTTTTATAAAGTCCTACAAATGGTGTCACACTATAAGTGCTATTCTGTGAATTTTTCCCTACTCATTATTATATTATAGGTTCATTCAATAGATACATGTAGCTCTGGTTCATTCATTTTAACTGCTATGTAGTATTCCACAAATGGTTAGATCACAACTTATTTATCCACTTAATTGATCATAATTTAGGATATTTCCGGTTCCTTTGTAATTGCGAGCGATGCTATTATGAACATTTTTGTGCATCTCCTCTTGTGCATAAGTGGAGAATTTCTCTAGGGCATATGAATAGGAGAGGGATTACTGATTGTGTGCATTTTCAAATTTACTACATAATGGCCAATTGTCTTTTAAAGTAGTTAAACAAATTTACACTTGCAACAACAAAATGTAAGAGTTTCCATTTCCCTGACTCCCAAACATGGAAATGTCAGCCATAAATTTTTACTAGTCATCATGATAAATGGGAAATGGGAAATGGTATCCCATTGCTCTTATAATATGTGTTTCTCTGATTGCTGGTGGGATTGAATATTTTCTCATATATTTCTTGGCCATGCTGGTTCATTGTTCTGTGAATTGACTTTTTATATATTTCACAATTTTATTGGGTTTTTTATTTATATTCAATTTGTAGTTCTTATTATTCTGATTATTACTACTTTGTCACCTATATGCATTGTAAATATCCTCTCTCAGAGTATGCCTTGTGTTTTTTTATTTTATTTATGATATACTTTGATATATGAAAGGTGTTTTTTTAATTTTAATGTAGTAATTGTATCAATCTCTTGTTTTATGAACTTGCTTTTGTGACTGACTTAAGAAATCCTTCCCAACCTGGATACATATTCTCCTGTATTTACTTCTAAGAATTGTCAAATTTTGTGTCACACTTGGGTCTTTATCTCATTTAGGACTGATCTTTGTCATATTTGTGTGTAATATGATTTAGGTATTTCATTATTTTTAAATTTATATATAGATAACCCACTGTTTCAGAACCATATAAAAACTAGTCCATTGTTTCTCTCATTTATTAGCAATCACACATTTGTCATATATCAATTTCTTATATACAGCATCTATCTGTTTCTGAGCTCTCTGTACTATTTCAATGGTCTACCACTCTTACTTTTCATTGGCTCCACATTGCCATATTTATAGTAAATCTTAATTTTAAGTTTGTCTTTATACTTGGTAGGAAGCTGTCCTTCTCCTCTTACTCTTTATAGTTATCTTTTGAAAGCACAGTTATCTTCTTTTTTAAAAAAACTAAAATATAATAATGCCTATATTGTGACATGTGAATTTAATCTATTTATATCTATTATAATTACTGATATATTTGGACATATTTCTACCACCATATTTATGCTTTCTGTTTATCATTCATTTCTTTATTTTTTCTTTACCCTTCCCTTTTTTGGATTGTGTTTTATATACTACCTGCCTTGTTTTTGTTTTTTACCCCATCTGCAGATTTGGATGCTACACACTTTATTTCTAACCTTAACTGGTTATCCTTTGGATATATACTTGACTATACATAAGTTATCAAAAATTTCTATCATGCTTTCAGCCACAAAAGACCTTTTGCATGCTTTAACTACCTGTTCCACACTGCCCTGTCTGTCAACACCTTGTTCTTAATGTTTAGACTTTTAAGTTAAACTTTTGCAAAAAATAAAATCAATGTTTTTTATTTATTATTATTGTTATTATCATCATCATTAGCTAACTAGTTTTTCTTACATAGTTTATAAATTTTTGTGTTCTCTTATTTGTTGTATCCCAAGATCATCTTATGTTACTTTATTCAAGTGAATTCTTTAAAACCTAATTTAGTGTAGTGAGAGTCCATGTGCACTTATTTTGACTTTTCCTCTTGAATGATAGTTTGGCTACTTTGAGGACTTCCCTTTGTACTTTGAGATTTTTTTTCATGTTTTCTGACATTATAATTGCTGGTGAGAAGTCTGCCATTATTTAATTGTGTTTGGTAACATCTTTTCTTGGTTTCGTTTCAAGATTTTCAAAAATCTTAATGTTCTGCTTTTTCACTTTGATGTGTCTAGGTATGAATTTATTTCTATTCATCCTGCTTTGTACTGTGCGTATACTTTCAACCTGAGAATCTATCTTTATTTTTGAGAAGTTATTGGTAAATTATCTCTTCAAATGTTGCTTTTCCCCTATTCCTTTGATTTTTTTGTTCAAGAATTTTTATTAGATGACTGTTGGGTTTTCTCAAGTGACTTGGTTCTTAACTAAATCTTTTTGTAATTTTTTACCATTTTATCTTACTACTCCAATTTTGAGTTCCCCACAAGTAACTTGCATTCATAAGTTTGCTTTTGACTATGTCTAACCTAAATTTTTCTTGTCTTTTTCAATATTTTAATGACTATATTTTTTAATATCCAAAAGATTTCTAATTTTGTTTATAGTCACCTGTTCTTATGTTATTTTTGCCTATTCTGTTTTATAATGTCTTATTCTGTTTTAATTTCTTCCTTGTTTCTTTGAAAATCTTCAATATGGGTACATTAAAATCTTTATTCTATAACATAAGTTTCATCTGGAGTGAATTCAGGTTACAATTGTTGATTTTGTTTAGTATCATTTTTAGTGTTCTATTTCTTTATGTATTTTGAAATTTTAATTTGTAAAATCACTTTGAGGAGGAAGGGTTCTGTTTGCCTCTCTCCCCATCCCTGGCCCCCTAGACTCCCACTGTGCTCACATCTCCCTGTGTGGTGGTTTGTGCAGTTGCCTTGGCCCACATCATCAGAGTAGGACCTGGTGAATACTGGGGATATGGCAGATCTAGTGACCAGAAAGTCAGCAGAATAGCTTAGCATTTCTTCTAGTTTCTGCGGCTCTATTCCTCCCTTTGCTAGGCTTGTTATGCACAGGAGCTCTCTCCCAGAAAGGTCTGCAACATCCCCCTTTTTTTCTAGGTTCCTTTCATGACAGGGAAGCCCCACCCTCGGACTTTGCTTTAAGCAGAACATCTTGTCTCTGATCCTCATCTCCTACAGAGCACTTTTAGTCTCTATTGTCCCACAGGATAATATGGGACAAAGCAGGCTTTTAGTTGCTACTGCCTGATTCTATATCCACTTCTGAGCAAGCCAGTAACCTCAGGATCAACTTACCCTTTTGCATTTCTGTACATTTCAGCTTCATGGAGATATCTCTCTCACAACAGAGCCCAAATATATGTTTTATTTCTTTTTTAGATACTATTTAATATACTATTTGATGGATATGAATAGGCTTATTGAAGAATGAACTTAAATAGTCATTTCATCCAGAAGTCTTTTTTATTTTTTGGAAATTTTATTCTCCTATAACCTGTCAATAGAGGAAGGCAGATGAGGAAGTATTATTTCCTATCCAACTAAAACCCTGAGCACCAGACTGAGAAGAGAAACTGTTATTTTCTGCACATGTATATACAAATATATGTAATTTTCAAAATAAACTTAGAATGATACTATATAAACTGTTTTATTGGAATAGTATGGACAATTTCTCAATGTTTTTAAATATTCTCTAAGAGGGAATTTTATGTAGCTAAAATGCATTCTAGTATATGTTAATCCCCTTATTGTATATTAAATTGTCCCCAATTATTTAATTATAAACAGTAACATAAGGAACATTATAAATATTTTTATGTACATCTCTATTTGTTTGGGAAAAATTCCTAGAATGAGAATTGCTGACAAAATATTCATAGTTCACTAGGCTAAGTTACAATGAAGTAACAACGACATCAAAATTTCAGGGGCTTAAAAATCAAAGATTTACTTTTCACTTTAGATGCATGTTCCACATGGACTGGCATCAGCTCTGCTCTACATCATCTTTACTGTGGCACTCGGGCTGACTAAACATCTTCTCTTTGGAACATTGCTGGGTGTCTTTGTTTGGGTTCCCTAATAAGCAGACCTTGAGAAGATTTAGTGCAGGTAGTTTAGCTGGTAGATGATCCCAGAGACCTTGGTAGGGCTGGGGAAATAATACAGAAAAAGGAAGAAAGCCAAGAAAGATTTGTTATCCAGCAAGCCACCACTGATGGCAATGGGACCTAATCAAGCTGGGGAACCCCAAGAGTCAGTGCAGAAAGTAAGCGTCAGAGTTATCCCTCTGAGGGCAAAGGAGAAGGATTGACGGTGAGGGTGTTAATTCCCTGATACATCCAATCTGCTCAGTGTGTGGACATAACAGATTCCAGTGGCCAGAGATAGCCCTCAGGAGAGACTTGCAGGTGTCAGCAATTGGACGTTATCACACATGTATAGAAATAATAAGTGCAGGGGGACATGCGAGATTGTGGGAAGGTACTGGCAGCACCCGCCATGTGGGGCATCACGACAGAGGGAAAGGCAGACATGGTGAGCCGTGCCCCTGCTCCTCAAGAGTTGTAGAAGGTGTCGTTTCTGCCCGCGTAGCCTTGGCCAAAGCAGGTCATATGACTACTCCTAAATTCAAAAAGGTAGTTATCTTTTTATTATTGAATTGTAAGAGTTTTAAAATATGTAAACTGGGTACAAGGTCTTTTATCAGCTATACAATTTGTAAATATTTTTCCTTTTCTGTGGGTTGTCTTTTCACTTACTTGATGCCCTTTGAAGCAAAAAAGTTTTTAATGTTGATAATGTTCCATTTACCTTTTTTTTCTTTTTCTTTTGTTGCTTGTACTTTTGGTACCACAGCTAAGAAAGCATTGCCAAACCCAGGGTCATGATGATCTACTCCTATGAGTTAATTTTTTTTAATATGACATGAGGTAGAAGTCCAAATTGCCTCTTTTGAATATAGATAGCTGTCCAGTTTTCCCCGCACTGTTTGTTGAAAAGACTGTTCTTTCTCCATTGAATTACCTTGGCATCCTGTCAAACGATCATGGCTTTTTGATGGTGTAGGCTGAAAGGACAGCATTTAGAAAGTATCTCATCTGGCACTCAGTGCCCAAGATGTGTCAAGTGCTTTACATATATTTTTCACATAATTCTCCCTGCTATCCCATAACACAGGTAGCATCTTTCATGCTTTGCAGATGAGAAGCAAAGGCACTGCATGTTTAGGTGACTTGCCCACATGAACACTGTTTATAAGGGACAGAATCAGGACTTAAATCTAGATCTGTCTGATTTCAGATCATTTAAGTATTACTTTGTTTGTGATACTGACCCATGGAGTCTTCTTTCTCAGAAAAAATTCATGCTGATCCATGTTGCTGGGGTTACAGAGAGCCTGGAATGTCAGGGACAGCAGTCTCTAGGCTGTTTTCACTAACTAATCTGTGTCCTGAAGAGACATTTGCTATCCTAAGATATCACAAACCTTCCTAATTGAAAATATCCACAAAGTTGTTTTTTAATCTCTTCTTAGTGTTGTTAAAATAATAATTATGTTAAATGGTGGTAGACTGAGACTGCTGGCTATTCCATGACAATTTTAGGTTTTGTCTCCACATTAAGCTCCTCGAGATATAAATTTAACTGCTCTGGATACAAAAGAACAGGAGAGGCCCAACTAGCCTCTCACATGGCAATCAGCTGCCCTAGAGCCATTTTTGGAGTCAGCCTGGCCTGTGGAGCCAGTCCAGAGTAGCCAGGGCCAGAAGTGGAGCCAAGTCAGGGGACTCTCAGCCTCAGAGCCAGAAAGTTAGCAGCACAGTGGATCTGCGTGGAGAGGATGGTTCCAAAAACACATACACATCCTGAAAATAACTTTAAAGAGATCTTTACAGAAGAAAAATAAATTACTCCTAATCCCACATCGTTAGCACAATACAAAACCTAATTCTATTTATACATTTTCCTTTTCAGTTCTTGTCTATATGCAGAAACATATTTACATAACTGCAATCACAGGAAATTTTATATACATCTTTTTTCACTTAACATTATTTCATAAACAATCTTTATGTTGCTATGTAGTTTACATACTTACCATCTTTTTATAATAACTTCCTGTATTAAAAATTGCACACGGCCATAGTGCAAATCTTGAAAAACACAGAGAAGTTATAAAGATGAAAATATCAGTAATCTCCCAGAGACAATCACTGTTTAATATTTTAACACATTTACTTCTTTGCTTTTTTTATGCATGTCTAATTTTGTTTTATATAGTTTAGATAATGCAGATATAAAATTTTATCCTGATTTTCACTTAATATTACAACAGAAAGATTTTCTCATGCAAATAATGTTGCATATTTAACTTGATTCTAGCTTCTAAATCTTAGGAATAATTTATTAACCTTTGTGTTTACTTTTTGTCTACATTTTAGGTTATTGTCTTAAAATAGATTACTAGGGATGGACTTACCAGATCCATGAGCATTTTATGAACATTTTAAAGGCATACTTATTTTTAAAAGCTTTAGTGCCTTCCATCTTTTATATGTAGCCTGGTTTATAAAAATATATGTCCTATTGTTGAGAATTTGTGTTATTTCCAAATGATTTTCTCCTATAAATAACTCTACCGTAAAATTATTTGTGAAAACAACCTTTTACTTTTTTTGCATAAGTTTTCTTATGCTGGGTATTTTTAAAGTGTGATTACTGGGCCAAAGAGCATTAATATTTTTAAGGATTACTGAGTCTTGTTGCCATCTCATTTTCCAGAAAGATCGTATCAATTTACACTCCCATCTCCATCCCCCAACCTCCACCTCATGTCAACAATGAAAAACAACAGCATGGGGTGTTACTCAGGAAATGTATTAAGTCTATGTAAACAAATTCCAAAACCTGATTAACAAATAAAGGGAAGGAGAAACACGTTTGTTCTCAAGGTCCCCAGGAGACAACCTGAGTGGTATGTTCCTAGAATGTTTTTCCTGGGAAATCTGTATAGGACACCATATCCCAGGACTCAGGTGAGGAAATTCATGGGAAGGGGGTCAAGGGTCCCCTTCTGGAACATCCAGATGGGTGGACTGAGCTCTGGACAGGGGTATTTGGAGGTGTGGCACCCAAAAGCATTATAGCTGATCATCATGATAGAGATGAGGTCATGATGGAGCTGGCAAGACCTTGCCCATTCGATAGAATGCAGACCTCAGGCCTAGAGGAACTGGAATTCAAAGCATGAAAGGTCAAATTAAGGCACAGGAACTATGTAAATAAGAGTCTTTAATCACAACCTAAATTAGCTTAAGTAAAAATAGCTAATCCATTGGTTTATATAAGTAAGTAATCCAGAAATAAATCTGCCTTTCTGTGCATCTTGTTATCGGGGTCATGGGACCCTGTCTATTTTTCTCCTCTTAATTCAACTTGCTCAGCGTTAATTCCATTCCCAGGCCCCATGTGGTCTTAAAATGACAGAATTTATATTCTCCAAAATTCTAATCCAGTAGGAAAAAGCAAAAGACTCTCACACAGAAGTCGCAGCAGAATCTCTATTGCTTCTTATTCTTTGACTTGGTCATTATGACCTCTTCTTTGAACAAGTATCTGTGTCCAGAGAATTCTGTGCTGGATTGGCTGATAGTTAAATTATAAACATCGTACATAAAATTGGGGACCAAAATTACCTGGAAATAGCCCAAAATCACATGAATTTTTGCAATGACTATCTCTGTGCTCAAGCTAAACCAATATATGCATTATAAGGTCTGAGAACAGAGCAAACATTGACCTGTTATGCAAGAGCACTTCTATCCATAAGGCTAGATACAGCAGGGGCTCCACAGCTAAAACCTCTGGGCAGTGACTGGACTAATCATCAGGGAAGGTCTTGGACCAGAGGAGGGCCTTCCTGGTTAAAGCTAGAGCCACATCAGTGGCCAAGGTTATTGAGGGCAGGTCTGTTCAGATTTTCTATTTCTTCCTGATTCATTCTTACTAGGTTGTATGTTTCCAGGAATTTATCTATTTCTTCTCGGTTATCCAACTTGTTGGCATATAATTATTCATTGTAAGAAGTATCTTAATCTGTTCCAAATGAACACAAAAGCAAGCATATGCTCTATACACTCTTTATTTTCCTATTTATTTACTATGCATGTGTGTAGCAGCAGGGTATGGGTGGAAGAGCAAGGGCTTTGTAGTATATACATACATTATGTGTTCAAATCCCACCTCTTCTATTGATGCTTAGAGTTTGACCTTGGAAAAGTCTATAAGCTTTTCTGTGCCTTGCTTCCATTTTACCATCTGTGAGATCAAAATAGTAACACTTTATCATTTTATGAGGAATAGGTATGGTATATGTGAAGTGGCTAGCATAGTAAAGTGCATGACTCATAGTAGACTTTAAATAAATAGTGATTGCATTGCTTCATGACAAATTACCCCAAACCTTAGCAGTTTCAGATAACAATAATGTTTGTTATCTCACAGTTTGTGTGGGTCAAGATTCTAGCTGCAGCTTAGCTGGATGGTTTTACCTTAGGATCTCTCATGAATTACAGTTAAGATGTCAGCCAAGGCTGTGGTTATCTGAATTCAGGCTTGGGTGGGATTGTAAAATCATCTTCCAAGATGACTTACTAACAATGGTGGCAAGTTGGTGCTGGCTTTTGGCAGGAGACCTCCGATTCTTGCCACATAGACTTTTCTATAGGGCTGTTTGAGTATCCTCACAACATGGCAGCTGACTGTTTTCAGAGTGACTAATCCTAGAGAGAACAAGGTAGAAGGTGCAATGCATTTTGTGATATAGATTTACACAAATCAGCCTGTGCACTGTGGGAGGAGAGAATACATGGGCATAACTACCAGGAAGTGAGAATCATTTAGGGGCCATCTGGGAGGCTGGCTATCCAAGTGCTGATGCTGATGATTATGATTATCAATACAGACAATCCCAGATTTATGATGGTTCAACCTAGGAATTTTTGACTTTACAATGGTGTGAAAGTGATACACATTTATTAGAAACTATACTTTAAATTTTAGTCTTTTCCTAGGCTAGTAATACGTGGTATGATGCACTCCCATGATGCTGGGCAGTGGCACTGAGCCACAGCTCCTGGTCAGACATGCAATCACGAGGGTACACAACTGATACTCTGCAGTGTACTGTGTTGCCAGCACTTTTTAGATATTCTGAGCATGTGTAAGGTAGGCTAGGCTAAACTGTGATATTTGGTAGATTAGATGAATTAAATGTATTTAAATTTATGATATTGTCAATTTATGATGGGTTTTTCAGGACTTAACCCCATTCTAAGTTGAAGAGCATCTGTACTATGTCTCTGGTTCCTTTTAGACACACTTACCTTTTCTCATTTCTTCAAGGATTCTCCCCTTACTCCCAAGATATATTAGTAATAGCCTCACTTTTCTAGATTTGCAGGGTTTTCTGATAAAAGTACTGAGAATTGTCTAGCTACTGTTTCTTCCATAAATAAATAGCTGCATTTGTCCATCTGTGTCTTTCTATCCTAACACAGACCTAAACTGTAAGGACCTTTGCCTTGATCATGAATGTAAGAAATAATTTTGGCTCACTGGACTGAGAAATGTAAGATCTCGCATTTAGGAAAAGAAGGTTGTGTGCCCCAATATCCAGTTCTTGGTTTATATCATAACCCTTTGCATTCTTGGTAAATGTGTGTTTGGCAGCCACTGAGCTGAAGCAAGGTAGGCACTTGAATTCCCTTGATACTAGGGACACAATGGCATGTCAGAGAGGGCAGTGCAGGTCTTTCACATGCTTGTCTAAAACATCAAAGAGAGTGATGAGGGTAGGCTTCAGGAACGTGGGAATTTTCTCTTAACAAGATTTACTGACCTGCCATTCCTTACCAGTGCTTACTCAGCACTACTAGGAAGAAAAATAAAGTACCTCTATAAGAAAAAAAAGAGAGAGAGGGATCAAAAAGAAAAGGAAAGAAAGAAATTCTAGGTAGTATGCAGCAGAAATTTTGAGATCAGCTAGACCAGGGTTCAAATCTCAGTTCTACCATTTGCACTTTACATAATTTGGGGCAAAATACAACCTCTCACAAATTCAGCTCTCTCATCCCTAAAATGGGGTTAATATTACTGACCTCATAGGGTTGTGGTATTAGATGAGATAATGTATCTGGCACACATCAGAAACTTAGAAATGCTCGTGATGTTATAGGAAGTTCTTCTTTGAGCATCTGTTATTTTTTTCTTACTAATCTAGCTCCAGCTTATGAAACGCCAAGAAGGTCTGCATTTGGCACTTGCAGTTTAAGTTCCTTTCTTCCAGCTGATGGCTTAATCATTGTCTTATTGGCTTGATACACTTTTTAACAGAAACTGAAAAAATAAGGGGAATCAACCCAGCTCATCTGTGTTCCCTTTTTAAAAATCCTCACCTGAGGATACGTTCATTGATTTTTTAGAGAAAGAGGAAGGGGGAGAAAGAGAGAGAGAGAGAGAGAGAGAGAGAGAGAGAGAGAGAGAGAGAGAGAGAGAGAGAGAGAGAGAGAGGAAACATTGATGTGAGAGAGAAACAACAATCACTTGCCTCCTATACACTCCCCAACCAGGTGTCAAACCTGCAACCTAGGTATGTGCCCTGACTGCAGATTGAACCTGCAGTGCACAGAACGATGCTCCAACCAACTGACCCACCCAGCCAGGGCTGAGTTCCATTCTTGGATGGATGGATGGATGGATGTCCTTAAGAAGGTGTCCTTTCTGGGAAAGATTATGCAGAAGCCTGGCTTGTTAAAGAAGTTTTTAATTGCAATGATGAAAAGAGAGTTGGTGGTTTTCAGCTGCTTTTAGAGGAAACAAAACTTGCTTATTGCATGTCAAGTATCAGTAAATTAGTTAGTGAGGTGGGCTCAGTTCCAGCTTGAGATGCACTGGGAAGCATCACGTATCACTTCACTACACTTTCTTAGAGACCAGGATCTGATGATTAACTCCCTCCCATGCTCTGGCCTCTGCTCATGTTTTGTTCCCCAGGGTTAACCAACAGGTGCTGTCTCAGGAACATGCTCCTGTTGTTTCCACTAAGTCCTCGGCCCTGATTCTCTCTCAACTTTTCTACCAAATTCCTTGATCCTTCTTTCCTGCCTCCCTGAAGGTTCAGGGGAGACACAACCTAACCACAGTAATAGCAACAACGCTGAGCACCACCACAACCGGCTCTGACGCAGTACATGACAACAGCAACATGATTTTGCATCCAATACTTTGTTTAAACAACAGAACAACCCTGGGAAGTGGCATCTTTATCTCAGAGCAGTGGAAAGATTTGCCTAAGTTCACAAAAAGTTGTAGTTGGAAAAGTCAGAGCTTGAACCCAGGTTTTCTGATTCAATACCCAATGGACTTTTGATTTCTCAGCTGCCTTGCCAGTCACAGGTTCAGATTGATCCAGAGTTTGCAGAGATCTTGAAAAAAACGAAGTGAGAAAAGGACCCCTTTACCACAGAAATGGGTGTTAGGGTGAGAAACGGTCTTAGGGCCTGAGACAAAGGTCAGGGTGAAGAAAAGTAGACAGAAAGTTCAGAATAAAGATCACCCAGAGTTTTGTTTGGTGTTTTAGGCTGGTTGGTCCATGGAGCTCCTGACGGGCTGTTGGTAGTGTTCTAACTGTGAGAGGGGGCTGTGGAGCCAAAGGACAAACATCAGAAAGTGTTTTAAAGAATTATGCAGTGACTGAACCAGAAAAGAGAGCCCAGTGTGACTGTTAGTCTGTAATAGTGGGCACCAGTGACAGTGAGTACTGGCAGACAAAAACAAGCAAACAGGAGGTAGCCGGAGCAGTGCCACTCAAAGCGCTGTCCGCAGACAGGTGCCAGTGTGTGACTGTTTGTCCACTGAGATAGATATAGAAATCAAGAGAAAGCATCGGAAACTTGGGTATCAATTTGACATTGCTGCAGCAGCCAAGTTTATGATCAGTGGAGTCTTCCAAAATATCACTTGTGATGGATTAGAAAGAAAGCAGCACTGGAGTAGGTGAATTCTGGAAACATCAATCAAAATATACATTCAGATGTTTATGCATAGTGGGTTAGGTTCATCAAAAATGACAAAGACCCGTGTTTATTCCCAAGACCTGGCCCATAGTAGGGGCCTAGAAATAACTTAGGAATGAACTTAATAAGAAGTCCATTTTGCTCTTAGTCACCGGGAAGCCTGAGCAAGTCTTGGGAAGCGTGACTGTTTCACCAGCCTCAAGTCTGAAGTACTGCTCCTGCCTGCTTCCACATCTGGCTGTTCTAGCCTTTGCAGAAGCTGAGGTTCCCCTTCCAGCCTACCTGGAGCTTAAGTGGTGTTTAGTAAAGTTTAAACAGCCCCATGTAGGGTGGCTGAAAAGAATTCTCTATTTCTTTTGGATAAGAAGCAGAAAGAAAGAAAAAAGTGCCTCCCTCTTCCCTCGACTTCCTCATTAGGATTCTGGCTTATGGTGGCAGCGCCTGGCCGCTCTAATTGGATCTGTGCACACACAGGTCTGCGCGGCCCCATTGAATGCTGACATTTCTAACTAACTGACCTTTTCAGGACCACTGGTACTCCCATAATGAGTGTGCAGCAGCATTGTGTGGACACAATACGGCGGACTTCACAGTGCCCAGAGAATGCAGGATTGAAAACTATTCAGAATTCCCAATCTCGAGTTAGCAAAATGAGAAAATTAGGTCCCAACATTCATCAGCGTGTTATTGTGCAGGTATCGATTTCAATGCCCTTTCATTTCTTTCAGGAAAAAAAAAAAGGTGTGTTATAGAGGTCTAAATTAACTTTTGTTCTGTTATTTTTCCTCTGTACCTATAAAAAGGTCAAATGCATTCATAAGGCTGAGATAGATTTGCTGGATATAAGCACTGAGATAGCAATCAACCTTCAAATAACCTTTAAGGAGACATTGGCTCTTCTATGAACAATAATTGATGTACTCATTAAGGCCGCGAAATTCTTCAGGACTCACCTAAAGGAGAACAGTTACAGGGCCGGTGGCAAAAATATGTCGTTTAGAACGAGATAATGACTCAGATACGTGAAATTGTGGTCCATTCAGTGTCACTGGGACAAGGAAGGGAACTTCAAAGAGAAGCTAACAAGATGGGAAAGGAGAGCAATGCTTTCCGCACCACACAGCAGGGACAACATAGGCCGGGCCTACGTGGGAGAGGCTGTGGTTTCTGAGTGTCCCCTGGGGCCACAGAAGAAATTAGTCTCTTTTTCTCCATATAAATGCAGAAGGGGCATAATGGGTTTATCAATGCCACTTTCTTTCCTCTGAGAAAGAGGGTACGGGGTAGCAGCCACAAGTGGCAGCTCTTCTGATGAGACAGCGCCAGCAGCGCGTGGGTGTGTGGCCCTCCCTTTAGTGCCCCTCTGAGACTTATATGCTTTTCCCTTAATGGGATCCTGGAATGAGGCCATCAGAGGACTGAATTCTACAAGCGTTTAGGAACACAGATCATGTGCCAGGTTCCGTGCTGGGTACTGAGAAGAATCTGAAAGATAGTGCCATTTCATTTCTATTGAATGTAATTTGATTCAAGTCAGTAAATATTTCTTAAACGTTTATTTTGCATCAAGAACTAGGTATAAAGAGACAAATGGGACACAGTCTCTATCCCTAAGGCATTTATAGTCCAGGACTCCCTGCACTCACTTTGAAGATGAGAGATGGAATTAACATTGAGGATCTCTCTCGCAGAGTACCTTACTATGCCAGGTGCTATATATTTTATACTTTTCTAAATCCTAACTCCCATCCTGTGATTATAACTATTATTATCCCACTTTGGAGAAGAAGTAGCTGAAATTTAGACAGGTCGTGTGATTCATTCAGAATCATCCAGGCTGTTGGTGGCTGAGCACACTGACTCCAAAGTCTGGGCTTTTTTTGCCTCCTTCCATTATGGAAGGGCCCTCTTTGACCTTCATTTCGTCTGTTCAAGTAGTGAGTAGTGGGGACATTTTTGGTTGGGTAAGTCTTTTTCCTGGGTAACTTGCATGCACAAAATGCTTGATTACATCTTGCAATGAGCGAAGAACCATAATTGATGTGCTGATTAAGGCTGGGTAATTCTTTAGGACTGCTAGAAAGGAAATGGTTGCAGAGTACATTATCTAGTTCAGGAGGAAACACTACATGACACATGGACCACCAATCACTTATCGCACATACCCATGACATCACTAATCATCATAGAACTCTTTTCCGCTCGGCCTAGATTCAGTTTCAAAATCTCTCTGCGCAATACTGTAGCCAGCCGCTGTTCAAAGGCTGATAGCTGCATGTGAGATAAAAACTACTTACCACACCTGCACTAGCCCAACTGCTGGCCCAAACGGGAGAAAGGACTCACCTAAGGTCATGAAGTGAATGAGAGGCCGTTAAAGGCATTATAGACCTCAGCACTAATAAGAGGGAAGTCTAAGGCCTAAAGCCTGAGATAGCGTCAAGGTCAGTGTGAAGGTAGGCAGGAAGGACTTTCTTCCTCTGGTCATACCTTGTCCTTGTGTCCTGCCACTCACCCACACTTCATTTGCTCTACAAATTTATTGAGTACTACCATAGGCCAGCACTGGGGTGACTCACAATTACCTGGGTGTCTACGGAAGGTCCCTTTTTTTAAAGAGTACAATTAATTATCTTCTTTTACTTACTGTAGAGGTGAAGGGGGGTAAGGAAGGCAATCCAAAGTTTAGTCTAAATAATGTGTTTGGGGCCTGAGGTCCCCTCTGGTATCTCCCAGGTTGTGGATCTCACACTGCTGATAACCTGAGGAGTCTGTGCCCCTTAAGCCAGTACTCTCCAGGAAGTGGGACAGGCCAGGCCTGTGGTATCCTGGGCCTCCTGCTACACTGGCTTCAGCTGGACCAGGTCCTCCAGATTATGCTTTAGATACAATGATAACAATAACAAGCAACACTTACTCAGTGCCTGCTCCATGCCAGGTACTGTTCTAAGTACGGTTCATATATTAACTCACTTAATCTTTACAAAAACCTTTTGTAAGTAAATACCCTAATTTAGTGTCAGTTGGATCTTAAAGGATAACAGGCATGCACAGCACAGCTGAAAGCAGGGGAACAGTGGTGATGGGAGGATAATGCTGAGCCAAGAAAATAGTATAGAAAGAGGCTTAGAGGCACCCTGGAAATGTCTTTCCTGATATAGGACATATGACTTGGAACATGAGAGCTCAGTTAGTGCATAAGTTTAAAGAAAAAGGGAGTGATCATTGGTGTAAAATCAGAAGATTTTAAAAGTGTCCATTGATTCAAACCACAAAGAAGCCATTGTGGCGTAGGTTGGGGTGGGGGTGGATAGCAGATTGCAGTGGGGTCAGGAGCCAGTGGAAATTGAATAAGGAGAGATTATAAGTGTAGATGGTTCTCTCATAAAGCTTGACTGGGAAAGAAAGGAAAGAGGAAATGGAGGACTGAGGGATAGCCTCTTTTTTCAAGTGGAGAGGGATTTGAACATGTTGATTAATGTAGGGTAGGACTTGGAGGCAGTGGAGAAGGAGAGGTTGAAGATCCTGCAGTGCGAGGGTACAGGGTAGAGCTAAGGCCCTGAGACACTGAAGTAGGTAGGAGGAGCCAGAGGACAGGGGCACCTAAGGCAGCCTGATGCAGATCCTCATGGCTGGTGCGTAGGGCAGAGGAGAGGAGTAATGAGCTCTGCGGGTTACATGTCATACAACAATCCAGTGTTCCTCACAAGGCAGTGTGAGGACTAAATGCACTACTGCTGTACGGTGTACGTGGCTTATAAGAAATATAATATTCAATATAATTATCTAAAAATGAGGGTCAGAAAGAAGCAGGAGAGAATGCTGAGTCATAATTTAACCCATCGGTCTGCCCAGTATAGTAAGAGAGAAAAGGGTTCAGCTCAGAGTTTCAGCTGTGCTGTTAACTCCTTAGGACTCAAGGCAAGTCATTTCGTCTCTCAGGCTCAGTTTCTGCTCTGTAAAATGAGAACTTCTTACTAGATCAGTCCAGGGAGTCTTTCTGATTAGAATATCCTATGAATCTATGCTTCTGTGAAATTCACAACTGGAATTTTCAGCTTGTGTGTGTGTGTGTGTGTGTGCGTGCAATAAAAATTTTTATGGATATTGAAATTTGAATTTATATAATTTTACATGTCATAGAATATCATTCTTCCTTTTGATTATTTTTCAACCATTAAAAAAAAAAAAAACTATTTTAGCCCATGGGCCATGTAAAATCAGGCAGCAGCAGGCCAGATGTGGCTTGTGGACCAAAGTTTACCTAATAACATGAGTCACAAAAGGCTGTACTGCCATCATTTAAAAGTGATTTTTTTTATTAGGAAAAACAAAAGCTCTTTTGCACTTAATTTGAAACCTCCATTTTAACAAGCTATTTTCTATTAAAACATCATTCTTAGAAATTTGTATATTCTATAAGTAAAAGACCGTCTCATGAAAATTTGGAGGGAATAATAAAAATTTTTTAAGTCACCCATAGTTCTACAACCTTAGCTCAACCACTGTTATGCTGACGTAAGATAATTTTATTATTCATAAAACCTTTTTCACCAAGGTATTCCTTCCCTGGGCAGTGTTTGAAGTGTGTGTGTTTATTTACCATCTTAACCATGTTTAAATCTACCATTTAATAGTGTTAAGTATATTTGCATTGTTGTGGATGGAACACATTTTCAGAACTTTGAATCTTGCAAACCTGAGATTCTACACCCAGTTAACAACTACTCCCCTTTTCCCCTCCCCTGCTGCCCCTGGTAATCAGCATTCCACTTTCTGCTTCTATGACTACTTCAGATACCTCATGTAAGTAGAATCATATTGTATTTGTCTTTTTGTAACTGGCTCATTTCATTCAGTATAATATCCTCAGGGCTCATCCATGTTGTAGCATGTGTCAGGATTTCCTGTCTTGCAAGACTGAATAATATTCCATTGTATGTATATACTGTATTTTGTTTATCCATTGATCTGTCAATGGACATTTGAATTGTTTCTACCTCTTGGCTATTGTGAATAATGCTGCTATGAACATGTGTGTGCAAATATCTTCTCAAGACCCTGCTTCCATTTCTTTTGGATATATGCCCAGAAGTGGGATTGCTGGATCATATGGTACTTCTATTTTTAATTTTTGAGGAAACTCCATTCCACTTTGTTTTATGGTTCTGTTTCCTTCCCTCTAAAAGCTCTGGCAGAATACGATCTCACTGTTTTCTCTTTCCTATGACTTTTGGTAAATCAGATTTGTGACTGCTCATAGCTTTCTCTAGAGGGTCAGTAATCCTTGGGAGGACTTAGGCACTCACAGGAGAACTGAGAAGCCATAAGAAGAAGAAACCTGAATGAATGTCCTGTTCCATGCTAACTCTGCTACTTTCATTTCAGTTCTCACCGTGATCTTAGGTTTTGAAAATGCTGCACTGAGGACAATGACTTGATTAGGTCATCCTTAGTGAAATATACTCATATGCCTTCCCCCAGGAAAAAAAAAGTGAAGTCATTTCAAATGATGGGATTGAAGAGATGATGGGAAATGGGGTGGCAGAGTGAGGGGAGGCATGCAGAGGGTGCAGGCTGGTGGGGAGAGGGTTTGAGCTAGGTAATTGAAACCATGAATGCAGAAAAAGATGTAAATGTTGTTTCCCAGATTTTATAGCTCCCAGATGCCTCCTCTAATTGCATAGCTAACCCCGAGTTTATTAAGTTATTTTCCAGAGTCAAACTCATTTGTATACATGTCAGAATGTAAACTGAATTTTAAAAGTAAGGTCCTTGGATTAGAATTCAGGAATGATAAACAAACTCATTTAGAATGTAAGATTTGCATGTCATTTGCATGTGCCCAAATGCAATTACCTGTGCTCTGTAAATATGCATTTCACATTTATTTGTCATGATAGAACAGTATGGAGGAAATTAATTGCCATGGGTTTTTTTTTTAATATTTAAAGAAAAAATGATGGCTCTTAAAATAGACTCTGCTAGTGCATGATTCAATGTGCAGAAACTGGCAAGAAGAGATAAGGATCCGTTGAAAACCATAAATTCCCACTGCAACATCTGTAGTAGTTCAAATCGCATGGTTTATGGAGGGCCCTTTTGCCTTCTCTGTGGGTATTAGCATAGCATGGATTTATCGCAGGCTCAGAGCAAGGACAGTTTTACTAGCAAAGCTTTAAAAAGGGGAGGGGGGCTGTTCCCTCTTTGAAAGTTCAGGATCGAATTGAAATGAAATAGCTGCTCTAGCTTTAGAAACTTCTAGACAAGCAGTCTCCCATACACTTCCACACTGTCTTCCACCTGTTTCTTTTCTGTTGTTTTCTACATTTTGTAATGAAAGGTAGCTTGAATAACCAAGATACTACCCTTAGATTAAAAAGACACCTTAGAATTGGGAGGCCTCAGATACTAGGTGTTAATACCAGTATGGGAAAACTTTTTATTGTATTTAATTTTTTAGGTTAGCACACAATTAAATTGACTTATTTTTGTGTGTACAGCGCTTATGAATTTTAACACAGGTATATATTTGTGTATCTACCACTACAATCAGGATACTGAAAAGTTCATCATTCCAGAGGACTGCCTGATGTTACCCCTTTGTCATCACACCCTGCCCCCCACCCAGGCCCTAGCAAACACTGATCTGTTCTCCATCGCTACCATTTTGTCTTTTCAAGAATGTCCTGAAACTGAAATCACACAACAGGTAACCTTTAAGACTGGCTGCTTTAACTTAGTTAATGCTTTTGCAACTCATCTGTGTTGCACATATCAAGAGTTCACTCCTTTTTATTGTTGAGTTCTATTCAAATGTAGGGATGTACCCCAGTTTATACATTTACCACTGGAGGACATTGGGTCGTTTCCAGTATGGGCAATAAAGATTAGAGAGACTATGAACATTCATTTATAGGTTTTTGTGTGAACACAGTTTTCATTTCTTTGGTAAATACCTACCAATGTGATGGCTGGGTCATCTGGTGACTCCATTTAGCATTTTAAGGAACTGTACCAGTTTACATTCTGACCAGCGATGTGTGAAATTCCCATAGCTCTGAATGCTTGCCAGCACATGAAATTGTCAGTATTTTTACATTTTTAGCCAGTCTGGTAAATCCTTAGTGATACCTTATTGTGGTTTTAATTTGCATTCCCTACTGCCTAATGATGTTGCATAGGAAAGCTTTTGATATACAGATGATGTGTGAAGGTTTAAGAAGCTCCTTTGCCATATTAGGTGACTTACATGCATGTGAACTCATTTAAACTTCACAGTCTTGTGAGATACCTATCAATTATTCCCCTTTAAAGGCTGAGGAAAGGAAGGCCAGAAGAAGTCACCTGCTTTATTCTCTCAGTAAACAATTACAGAGTATACATCTAGACCTGTTGCTCTGCAAGGCTCTGGGCCCACAGAGGTGTCTCTGCCTTTGGCAGCCTTATAGTATAGCAGGAAGGATGCACACATTTGAACAAAGAAGTGTTCTGTGTGAAAAGCGCATAAGCATAGAGTGAGGGGTGAACCAGGGGAGGTGGGCTTTAATTGGCCATCGTTCCAAATATCCCAGTGGAAATATAAAAAATAAGAGTCCAAAGTTAACATGACCCTGTGAAGGGATTTGGACTCAAATTAACATCAAGTGCATTTCTTCATCTGTGAAACTGAGAAACTACAAAAGGGACTCGCCATCTGTCCGTTTTTCTCTTCTGGCTCAGCAGAGGCCGCTGTATACCCCCAGCAGGAGTGGAGGCCATCTCCCTTTCCTGACGCACCCTGGGCTTGAGGACTAGCAGCCAGCATGTGGGGAGTGAAGCAAGTGCAGGACTCCCATTCTAATACAAGAATGCCCAGAAGCCTCCCCGCCTTACACCCAACTTGGCACCAGTTGGTGTCATTCATAGTTACATGTCCCAACTCCAATGAGCACCCTCTACCCATAATGTGCTGGACTATCACTTTGACCAGAAATTGTTTGGCGCACTGGAAAGAGCAATGTATGTGGAGTTAGAAGTCTTGACTTCACATTCTTTCAGTCATTTCCCATCTCTCTTCTTTCCTGGGCCTCAGCTTGCCCACCTGAACAGATGAGGTTAAAAAGGTTTCCTTCAACTGGCATCCAAACTCATCATCAACTCCTGTCTATTCTACTCCCAAAATATATCTTGAACTTATCCATTGCTTTTCATCTCCACCGTGTTTCTCTTTTAGCCACCAACCCCATCTTGCCTGGACAACTGTAACAGCCTCCTACTTGATCTGCCAGTTTTAACTCTTGCCACTAGATGGTCCATTATCCACACATCAGCCAGAGTGATCTTTTTAGAGCTGAAATCAAATGATATCACCTTCCCAATCAAAACTCTTTAATGGCTTCCTATCACTGAAAATAAAATCCCAACTCCTTGTCATGGTACGCAGAGTATTTTTGGTTTGGGTTCTTTTATCTCTCCCACCTCCTATCATATCACTCTCTCTGTCTCACTCCTTATATTCTAACCACACTGGTCTCCTTTCCATTCCTCAGGCAAGTTGAGCCCTTTCCCACAACTGCCCTCTGCAGTTATTCTTGTTGTCTGTCATGTCACCTGGCCAAGAATGTTTTTCTAACTATTCTATTGAAAACTACCATCTCCATTTACTTGCTAACTCACCACCCTAATTTTCCTTCAAATAATTTGCAATAATAACTATTATTTTAACATTTTGTTGTGTATTCTATATCATTATCTAATATATCATGTACTATATATATCTTTTTTATTATTGTAAATTTTATTTTTTTAACACCCATGACAATGAAGACCTTGTCTATTACATTTATACACCATAGCACATAGTAAGGATTTAATAGATACTTGTCAAATAAATGAATATCTAAAGTCTTTTTAAGCACTAATGTTTTTTGTTTGTTTGTTTGTTTTGTTTTCTTTTGAGCTCATTTGGTCCCTCTGTATGCCCTGGCATACCTCACAAGGTTGTTGTGTCAAATGAGACAAGGCATACTGAGACACTAAATAAAGTTAAGAAATTATTATGAGTATTGTCATCATTATCATCAACCAAGGCATTTTCCCCATCTGATACTGATTTTTTTTTTTTTTTTTTTTTTATTTCCTATGGTCTCCAGGGGAAATTTCCAAAGAGTGATCCTTTTTCTTTGTGTTGTAGACACCTGGAAATGTCTGGTTCATAGCCTGATTCAAGGTATCACAACTATTTATGATTAAGCTACAGGCTTGGATATCACTCCAGCAAGTATGTTTTAGAAAAGAAAGGCTTAGGCATTTGAGGAAGAGGGGAGAAAAGGATTAGGATCACAAAAGTTATTAAACCATGATATCAGTATTGGAAGACCTCTGAAAGATTTCTTAATCCTATGGTCTTCAGATTTCTGCATTTCTTGGAAGTGGTTGAGGCCTTCTCCTATGGGAGAGGGGATGCTGAGGCCCCAGAAAGGGATTTGAGCAAATTATACCAGAAATTTGCAACAGAACCAGGATAGGCATCTGGGTCACCTGTCCTCCACTAAAAATCTAAACCCATCCACTACTCTCCATCTTTACTGCCACCACTTGGGTCCAAAATGTCATTGTTTTTTACTTGAAATATAATAGCCCCCTAGCCGGTCTCCCTAACCTCACTTGTCAAACAGCACATATGGTCATTTCAGCACCCCACTTTTTGCAATCTTCACTGGCTTAAAACTTTTCTTTGGCTTTCCACAACTTTTGGGATAATCTCTCCAGCCTTGCCTCACCCTTCCCCTGCCCCAACATTCTTTCCACACTGACTTCTTCCAGTTCCTGGAACCTACATCATCCCTCTGATCTGTCTTCCCTTTTCTTGAGTAATAATGCACACTCACAAGCAAACAGTCCTGTGGTCCCATTTTGTAGACTCCAAGCAATCCAAAAGTCTTCCATCATTTCATCCCACTTTCTCCTCTCCTTTAGTCCCAGCTGGTAGCGTTTCTGCTGGTATAGTTTCATCTGTACTCTTGGCTTCTGCTGAGATGGCTGATTAAGTTCATGAGTTGCACCCATGACCTCTTTATCAAGTGATAGTCCAGCCACATCCTTCCTATTCTCTTCTAAACACACTTTCTCACTTTTTGCAATAGGACAGGCTGAGAATTTTCCAAATCTTTAGGTTCTGCTTTTTTCCTTAATCATCCCATCTTCAATTTATCTCTTTCTTCCCACTATAAGCAGTCAGGGGGGACCAAATCTCTCCTTCAACTCTTTACTTAAAAATCTCCGCAGCTAAATATCCAGTTTTATCACTTGGAAATTCTACCTTCTGAAAAAGACTAGAACACAGTTCAGCAAAGCTTTTTGCCACTTTATAGCAAGGATCACCTTTCCTCCAGTTTCTAATAATCTGTTCCTTATTTCCATCTGAGATCTCACCAGGACCACCTTTAACGTCCATATTTCTAGGAGGCACCTCAGAATTCTTCCAGCTACTACTCATTGCTCAGTTCTAAAGTTGCCTCCAGATTTTTAAGTTTTGTTACAGCAGCACCCACTTCTTGATACTAAAATACCTGTTCTCTCCCTTTATCTCTCTATCTGCATATATAGTTATATACATAGTTATATATTATTTATTTGTAAATATCCTTGTAAATATATGTGAAGAGATTTATTATAGTAATTGGTTCCCATGATTATTAAGGCTGAGAAGTCCCATGGTCTGCAGTGGCAAGGTGGAGACTCAGGAGAGCCAGTGGTGTGGTTCCAGTCCAAGTTAGAAAGCCTGAGAGTCAGGAGAGCTCACGGAGTAAGTGCCAAGGGCAGGAGAGGACCAATGTCCCAGCTCAAACAGTCAGGTAGAGAGAAAATAAATTCTCCCTTCCTTCACCTTTTTGTTCTACTCAGGCCTTCAGGAGACTGAATGATGCCCACCCACATAAGGAAGGGCCATCTGGTTTATTGATCCTTCCTACTCAGATGCTAATCTCACCCAGAAATAACATTTAACCAAAATATCTGGACATTCTATGGCCCAGTCAAGTTGACATATAAAATTAACCACCACAGTCTCTTCCCTTTAATTTGTAATAAGTTACGGTCTTGTTTGTGCCGGTCTCTGGGCTAGGCACAGGACAGGCAGGAATGTCAAGCCCTGGAACTCAAGGTGCTCACAATTTAGTGGTAGGTACTTGTTGGCAACAATATGAGGAAGAAGTAATTGTTGACTTCAGAGCAGAACAAACATGGTGACCTGGGAAAGGCGTGTTTTTACCTGGGATGGGATCTTGACTGTACAGAAGTCACGCTGTAGAGCCTTCAACTTGTAAAGCACCAAAATGTTTACTTGTGTGACTATGGGTATGTCTGTACCTTCCAAAAACAGCAACCAACTCCTCATGAAAAAAACAGTGAGCTGATGCATCTCCAGTAGAGGAAAGCCCGGCATCTTCCAGAGCTCTCTTGAATCCTTTCACAGCCTCTTCTGGACCACCTGCCATGCTAAGGGCTCAGGGGAACAAGGACATTGTGCTAGACTTTCCTGGTTTCTTAGTCCTAAGGCTCCCCTTCAACTTTGTTCAGGAAGCACATGCCTTAGCCTCTCTGACACATTTTTTCTTCATTTATAAAATGAGAGCAGCTCTTGGGATTATTCTGATGATCAACTAGGATAATGATTCAATGGTCTGCCTAACACATTGCCTGCCATATAGTGGATCTTCAGCAAAGGTGAATATTTCTTGCATCTCTTCACCTGCCCTCACTCTGCATCTCTGTTATTACCATGTCTGATTATTGTCAAACCCAGATTTCCTTGCAGAGATGGGGTAATCTTCATTCAGCAAAAACAAACTGACTTTCAAAACATGGGCTTACTCATTCAATGGGCTTTCCTTGTGTGCCTACTGTGTACCAGACAATGAATTTGAATTAACTAAAAGCCTTTCCTAACTCATATCAAAATCTTATACAATCTCCAAATGTCTTTTTAAGTCAATTCAGCTATCCACATACCTACCAGTCCCTAAGTTAGGGTCAATGACTCAGAAACAGATGAGAGACTGTCCTTGACTCAGAAAGATTAAACATCAGGCCCTGCAAAAAAACTAAATGCTACAACAGAGGTATGTGAAAAGTATAAAGAGAATCCAGAAGCATCCTCCCTGACAGTGAGGAAAGGCTTCGGAGAGGAAGGAATAGTTGAGGTTGGCCTTGGCAGACGAGGAGGATTAACTTACATTTGTGTAACACTTGGGATTTTGCAAAATATTTTGGTAACAGGAGGCTCTCTTAGATACAACTCAACCTTATTCTGGGCTCCAGTGGGAGGGAGGAGCTCCTGGAACACAGATGGGAGGACTGCGGAGAGGGGCTTTGCTGTATTTCCCCACCCAGGAGGCTGGAGAGCGCAAGTGATTTGTCTAAGGTCACAAAGAAAACTAGCTTATAAACTGCACTCTGCTCTACACCAGTCGTTCGCATGCCTCACTCCCTCATGTGACTAAGATCTCTACTCAGATTGCCCCTCCTCGCAGACTCTTTCACTGAGAACCTAAACAAAAAAAAAACCCCAAATCAGTTTTTTCCACAGCTCCTTCCCTTACCGTACCATGCTTTATTTTACTTCAAAGCTCTTATTTTGCTACTGACATTATATATTCATTTGGTTTTTATTTGTCTTCCCCACAAAACTGTAAGTTGCTTGCAGGGATTTTGTCTTGTTTCATGGAAATACACACACACACACACACACATATTGCTCTCAACAAATGTGTTGTATGAATGAAGGAATGAATATTCTTGCTCATCTATCTTTATACTATTGTCCAATTACTTTCTTAGGATCAGTCTCCAGGAGCAAAATTGCTGAGTGTCCAAGGTTATTCATTGATTAGTACAGTGACTGGCAAATATAGTGGATATTTTATTAACATCTGCTGAGTGACTGAAATTGAACATTTTTTCTTGAACTACACCAAGTTAACTGATTCCAGATTTAAAATCTGCCAATACACCTAACTCGTGTATTTACTTACCAGACATTGATTGCACTACAGATACCAAATCACTTAGGAAGAGGCCCCTGGCCTTAAGACCCTCCCAGTCTAATGAGGAAGGCAGACCGGTTGACCAATAGCTGGGGACCAGGCCTGGGTTGTTTTCTGGCCTCTGCCACTCATCACACATGAAACCGTAGGCATTTTGCATGGCCTCTCTGTACGTGTCTTGCCTGTAAAGTAGAAGGGGCTGCCGTAGCTGTTTCATAGAGCTGTGGAGAAGAATAACATGTTAATACACCTAAAAGCACTTAGGACATTGCTTGGCCTGTAGCCAGAGTTTTGTAAATGTTAGTTAACATTGTCACTAGCCCTATTTTACAGAAATGACTCAGGCTCAAAAAGACTCAACTGTTTGTCTAAAGTAAGTAGCGGAGATAGAATTTAAATTCAACTCCTTCAATTCCATTGCAAGGCAGTCTTTACGCTGTGGTTCTGCATGCATCATTCAGCTGTCTTTTCTTGTGGACATGACCTTCTCCTGGACCTTGAAATATGGGGGCCTGGCCTTGAGTTGGGTATCTGTGTCTTCTGATGGCCATCAAACCTGCACCTGCCCCATCTCCCCTTGCCCTTCACACTGTGCTGATAAACCCCCAACTTCAAACCACATGTTAATAGTTTTAGGGGGAAAAATGTCTTTTGATAATTAAGCTGATGGAATTTAGAAATCAACAGAACAGTACATTTTCCCAGCAGAGCCAAAAAATTAATTAGGAGCAATTTGCTGTCAGAAACAATTTCCATAATTTTAAGTTTAAAAAAGAACAGAAAATCATTTTTGTGGGTATTTATTTTTAAATTCTACTTTCCATTCTAAACTGATTTAACTCCTGGGAAGACTAATCTTTCCAAATACCCCATTTTCTGTTCCTCTGACTCTTCCCCTGAGGGATGCTCCAACCTCTCTCTGATGATTATACTGAAGGGTGAGGAGGACTGGCATGAGACCGAGCCTTTTTGATCCCCTCCCTTACCCCATGAGGCAGAACTTGTACTTTCCAAAGGAGTGATTATGAAATAGTACACATTCCTGTCCCAAGCGTAGGGGGAAAAACGTGATGCTCTTGGAAGGAATCGATTTGAGCAAATGAATCTTTTATAAAGCTGATTCAAGAGTCAAGTTGGAGTACTGAAGTCGCAGCCCCCGTGAGAAGGTAGGCGGCGCTAAAACGGGATCCTTCCTTCCCTCCTGGCCTCCGCAGCAACTCCCAAGATAGGACGCAAACGGAATTGTGTTTGTGTTCGAAGCAGGAGTTATTTTTTGTTTCTCTCCTCCCTCCATGCTCCCCCTTGCCAATGTGCTTCTCACTCCATCTCTGTATTTGTGTTTAGAATCTGAGGGCCTAACAGGCGCACCGCTCATGTGCCAAACATGTGCGAGGCATTTGATGTGCATCTTCACATTAAATCCTTACAGCAATGTGGTGAAGTCAGTGTGACTGTTCTAATTTTACAAATGGGGAAACTGAGGCTCGGTGAGGCTGAGTGACATGCCAGGTTTACACGGGTTACAAAACTAAGTGGCAGAGCTGAGACTCCAGGCTGGCCGGTCCCACCCTCTGGTTCCTGTTTGGAGCACAGGGAGCAGATCTGCTTCCTCTTCCCCAGCAGTCTCCGATGTGAAGACAGCCACCTGGCCAACATCCAAGGATTCTCTTCTCCAGGCCAAGCTCCCCAGCTTTTACCTTTTATCTCAAATATGGCAAGTCCAGAAACCTCTGCCCAGATGTTGTCCTCCCATGGGGTTCCTGTTTCACTCCTTTGGGGAGCAAATCTGGGCATGTTACTTCCCCAGGTAGACTCATCCCAGAGCTCCCACTGACCTGGGGGTGAAGGCCAGCCCCTTACCATGGCTAATAAATCCCTGTATGACTGGCCCTTTTCTGCCCTCTAGTCTTATATTTTGGCATTTACCCAACCATCATTTCCTCTGCAGTCCTCACCCAACACTTTACACTCTGAACTTTTGGATGTCTCCATCCTTTCTCATCTCTACACTTCCTAATGTGTCTATCCCTATGTTAGAACGGTCTTCAGTGAACTGATTCTTATTTATGGGAGGTCAAGTCTTCCTAAGCGAAGCACGCTCCAACCGTGTGGGCTATGGTGAGCGACCTTCCTCCAGGCTCACACAGCCCACATGTTTTCTGGGTCCCAGTTCTTTGCATGCTGAATTGTGAATGTCACTTTCTGTCTGACTTTCTCACTACAGACTCCTTACAAGCAGAAAATAGGTTTGACTTTCCTTTCATTGTATCTCCAGTCCCTCGCACAAATTAAATGTTCAGTGAAAGTAGGAGGGCAGGAAGGAAGCAGAGACAGGGAAGAATCGTAGGAGGGAGAGAGGAAGGGGGGAAGGGAGAAAAGGAACTAAAGGAAATATATGGCCCATGGAGGCCTGGCTCAACTCTTGCTGACACATCTTGGGAGCAGAGAAACTAGCCACCCTGATGGCTCCCAGGTGCACGCGAGGCCCTTCTGTGTGATGACATAGCTCCACCATCGCCTTTCTCTCACATATTCATCGCAACAATTCTGAGAAGTTGCTATTCCGATTCTACAGATACCAAAATAAAGCCTAGAAATGGTGCCTGAAATTCAAATTATTAATCACTCATTCAGTAACTCAATTATTCATTCATTCATTATACATGCTTTGGTGCATCTTCTGTTTCATATTTTGTGCTGGGCACTAAGAACAAAAAGGACTTAGACTTGATTCTTGACCTAGAGAAAGTCCAAAAGAAAAGGAGAAGCAAAGAAATACAATGCAATAGTCATGTTTAAAGTAGAAATGTGTCCAGGGCACTCGGTGAGCACCATGGAGTGACTAGGAAGCTTTTGCCTAGAGCAGGAGACCTTAGAACTGGGCACTGAGGAAAGAATGGGAACTTGTCAGGCAGACGGGGAACAGGAAATGCATTCTGAGCAGAGGCTTTGGGAGATGGCAAAAGAGAGAATCAGGAAAGGTGACTAACAAAGACCTATGCCTTTGATCTTCAGAGTCCTCAGTCTGCTCCAGATGACCTTTGGCCTGGTGCCGGAGTCTAGCCAACCTCTATGTGTGCGTTGGTCTCCAGGTAAGTCTGGCTTACTGAGCAGAGATTGGTTAATTATTTGGCACTATGTTCTAACCTACTGAGCATGGCTGGATATAACAGAGGGAGCCAGAGGTGACAGACAGTGATGGAAAAGAAAATTTGTTTCCTAGGATTTGTTTCCTGACTTTGTCTACTGAAAAACATACTATCAGAAAGAAGGAAACCTTTGGTCTATTAATGGATAACCGTATACTGAATAGTTAAATGTATTCAAACCAAGCCTTTGCCCCTGTAGACTTTTGGAAGGCCTAAGAGCAGAAGGACTGTTATAGGCAATAAGGAAATTTTTTTTTCTCTAAGACGGTCCTGTTATGTGTTGATGCAATGTGGTAGAGTGAAAGGTCTCTGTTCAGAGACCACAAGACCTAGGCTCACATCCTAGCTTTGCCACTGGTTAGGTCAACTTAGTGCCAGTGAGGCATTTTGGGTGCCAACAGGGCCAGGGTGATCACAGACTATATTAATAGAAGTCTTATTATAGGACTAGAACCAATACCAATAGAGATATCTGTCTATCTGTCTACCGATTGATCTATCCATCCATGGAGAGATTTATTATAAGGAACTGGCTCATGCATCATGGAGACTGAATGAATGAAAGTATATTTCTATGATGCAAGCTGGCTTCCTCACTCCAGGGTGTGGCACACAGTGACTTTGTGAAGCTGCCAGTATGACCAATCATTTCCTTGGCTTGCCTTTTAAAATATTCTTTAATTGTAAAATTAATACACATTCACTCAATAAAAACATAGAAAAAGAAATAGAAGATAAAATGCTCGAAGGTAACCATCATTGTCATAGGACTTTCAGACTTTTTCTATGCATATTTTTAAGAGGTATAAAGCACCTACATTATTGTGTTTCTTATTTTTCTCTTAACAGCATGTGTAAGAATTTTTCATTTTACTGTGTAGTTTTTCATAACCATTACTTGCAATGGGGGGATAATATTCCATAATAACTTACTTACTCCTTTTCTACTGAACATTTAAGTTACTGTTTTTTCACCATTATAAAATATTCTATGACAGACACCTTTGCACACAAAGCATTTCTCTGTGTTAGGGGTTTGTTCCCTGGGATCAGTGCCTGTGGTTGTTGTTATCTTGTGAAAAGCAGGGCCTTGATCTAGCATTTGCCTGAGTTTTCTCCCCCAGATCTTTCAGACCAAAAAAAGGAAAAACTGTCATCAGTGCCCCAAGAGTCACTTAGCCCAGTGCGCCATGGGTGGCTCCTGATTAAGACAATGTGCCCTTTTTCAAGTGTGGCCATAAATATTTGCCTTCAGTGAAATAAACGCCAAGGAGATAATATTGATTGCAAATTACAGGCCTTGTAATTAACCAATTTGCACAGCTGGAAGATGACGCTGGTGAAATCATTTGCTTCTGAAGGAGGATGATGGCCTTTCCAAATCTGTCTCTCAGATATGAATTTGGTCTACTCCCAGGAACATTCCGGGTGTGGCTGAACACAATCAGGTGCTTAAGTTGCCAAGGCTCTGGACAGGAAAGGAATGTCATGGCCTTTTGCCTGCTCACCATACAGCTTCCACACACAATGGCCCTACGACTCCCACGTGCCTCTGTGAGCACATGTAAGCACCTATTGAGAAGGATTATGAAGTTGTCTCTCTATTCCTGCCATATCAAGAAGTATAGGAGGGAGGTCCCAGGTAGCACCAGGCTGGGCTTCAGGTTCTATAGCTACTGTATGAGCGGGCTCTAGACAGTTGGGGGCAGCAGAGAGCCAATAGGTATGGTCAGTTGGGAGTCTTGCTGATCACAGCTGGTGGGAGAGCCAAAATTCAGCAGTATGGGAGAAGGGAAAACTTAATCTAGAAACATGCATAAATAGAATAGGGCTCCAAGTACCCATGAGATAGAGATGAATCCTAATTAATACTAATACGCCCTTTCCCTTAAGCAGCATGCCTCCGTTTATAAATAAAATAACAGTAAATTATTCAATTCTAATAATCATATTCATTTAATAAATGAAGAAACTGGAGTTCAAGGAAGTTTAATAACTTTCCCAAGTTCACAAAGCCCTAAATAGCAAAACTGGGTAATAAACCAGGTCTTCTGACTTCATGGAATGACTAAAGTATGTTGAATTCTTTGTATCCATTATCTCATTTGATTCTGGAAATCAGTAAGTCAACCAAATGCCCTTTTAAGTGGACAGGTTGAGGCCCCCTAAACTTAACACTATCCCAGGTGATCAAGAATCCCTGGGGACAGGAAACAACAACATTCAAAATGTTATATGTATATGGGGGGAGGGGCAGTGGTCACTGGTCTCAGGCTCCCATGAAACACTTGGGTAAATATCTCTCCAGCCGCATTTTGTTCTCCTACCTCTACTTCTCTTCTCTTCACTCAAACTATTCTCAGGTAGTTACAATTCCTAGAATAGACCAAATTCTCTCTTATTTTCAGGCTTTTGTGCATGTTGGTCCCTGGGCCTTGAGTGACTTCCCTCACACTTGGTGTGGTTAATTCCTCTCCATCTTGACCAACCCTGAGGGCATTCCCCAGCCCCACATCCCCAAGTGGGCTTAGTTACATCTGTGCTCCCACAGTGGTTTGCCCAAACCTCCGTCTTAGCGTGTATCACACGATATTACAATGTCGTTTTCTTTCATTAGACTGTGGGCTCTTCACTGACAGAAGTGTATCTTATTAATTTCTCTGATGGGCACATAGTTGATGCTCAAATATTTGTTGAATGAATGCATGCATGCATGAAGAAACATCTTTTATGGTGCAAGAGACCAGAGGTGCCAGAGCTTTCATGCTTATTAATTATAGGAACCAACCCCCATAACCCACTAGGGAAATAAGTGCTAATGTCTGAATCTTCGGATTATAGGTCAGCAAGGCGGTGCACCTTTCCTTCTTCCCTTCAGAAATATGATCAGTTTCCTGCCTAAGTGGCCATCTGGTTGAAAGGTACTTAAAACACTAATTACACCTCATATGGCAGTAACATGTAATCCTTATCTCATTCCCACAAATGCCTGAATGTGAAGTCCCCAGGAGTCTCCAGTTCTGTCTGAGCTCCTTTTTGATCAGCTTGGCAGAGTGAAATCTGACTGTTTAGCCACAAAGGGATGGTCTCAGATTTGATCAAGGCATTTCAAAGTTTACCTGCCCATCTAAAACACAACTACAGTTAGTATTTCAAAAGCTGCCTCTGGCGCTCAACTTATACACAAACTTTCTGCCAGCAAATCATTGCTACCCTGACACAAGCTTTTAACTGTATGTAGCTCCACATAGCAGATTCCATTAATCAACAGAATCTGGTGTGTGCTCCCTCCCTCTGTCCATACCACCCTACACATACACACACACACACACACACACACACACACACACACACACACACACACACACACACACACACACACACTATAGCTCCTCCTTAGAGTGGCCAAAATCTACCCATGTTTTACTTAGTTTGAGGAGCTAATGCTGGAACCAAGGTAATGACACATATTAATTATGTTAAAGATGTTTCATAGAGAAGCAGGATTTGCTTTTAGAAAACGAGAGCATATCTGACTCTGAGTGGAGATGATAGCAACACATTAGCAGTGTACTTAGAACCACCTTCAACCCCTACCCCATCTGCCTCTTTGATTTCTAGGGTCATACAGTGAGGAACAAGATTATTATTTTGTTTTCTTCCTTTTCCCCCCCTTTCTTGATGTGGCTGCATGTTCAGAATATATTCTTTCTCAAATAAAGGTTTCTAACCACTGTTGTTTACTCTCCGTCTCTTGTGTGTCATGTGCTCTGTGGACATTGAGTGTACAAGGAGGACTGGAGCACAGGTTCAGCCCTTGAGGAATTAAATGCAATTTACTTCTCACAAAGATCTTATCTAGTGGAATCATCACCCCTATTTTATAGAAGAGGAAATGATGGAGGCAGAGAAGGGTGAAGTGACTTGTTGAAAGCCACTCAGCTTGTCAGTAGCTAAGCACAGATTCAAAATGAATTCCATCTGCCTCCAGTCAGCCGATGTTCTTACCAGCACACCACAGTGCCCTACGAAGGACCATCATTGCCATTACCTTGGGAATCTCCCCACCTTGCTTGACTCTCTGGGACTCAGACTCACAGTTCTGTTTGAGAGTGGAGGAAAGGGAAAGGAGGAATGTGATTGAACAAGAAATCTAGTACTTCTGGCTGTTTGAGAAATTACCATTATCATCAAAGCAGTCAAAATCTGGAGTCCTGATAAAAGTAGCAAATGCACAGGGCTCATTGATGGGAGGATCAAGCAGAGAGTTCTTGGGTCTACATGTTGGTGAGCAAATGGCATCAGAGAAGTCTAGGCTTTTGGTTGGGTTTCAGAAGAAAAATGATGAGATTCTAGGTCCAAAAGAGGAGATTGGCAGGGAGCTGGGGGTCAGTCAGTCTCTGGCTAAAACTTGTAGACGTCAATATTGCTGAGGATGTTGCTGGGATAATATCATGATCATGTTTGGCCAGGAGACTCAAAAATGCCCATATCCAACTTCATGTCAGCCAACTCTCCCTGGCAGCTCACTGTGGCAAAAATATTCACAAGGAGGAAAGGCAGTTATCATTATTCACCTGGGACTTTGCCTCCCACTTCCAGTGCAGAACTTCACAGAGCTGAGCTGAACTAAAATGTGGGTTAATTTTATTCCAGTTGTGTGTGGTTCACATGGTCGAGAAACCAAACAATCCCTAAGTCCTCATTTTCCCCAGGGCCCCAAGCCTGGGCCTTGGCTTCAACAAAGGAGCTTCCCAAAGTGTTTCCATCAGAACCAGAGGGAAAGGAGCAAAGACGTCCACAAAAGGGCGGGTAGTAACTCTAGTGCTATGACACATGTTGCCCAGTTTTGCTCCATGATCAGTTACTCCATTCCAGCAAAGGCTCCAGAGGAGAGAAACACATAAAGTCTGACCCATGCACAGTAACCTCAAGCTTTATGCTTAGCTGGAGTTTGGGGCCCGAACCTTCATCGGGGAGCTGTAGACACCAGGTTGTGGGTCTGCTGAGAGTAAATGAGAGAACATATAAAGCTTCTCCCACCAAACCTAGGCTTCCTTTAGATGGGACACGGAACCTCTTCTCTGTCCTCCTGAACCCCAGCCAGGAGTCCGTAACTCCCTGATGCCATGTTGTTTGCTCATTTGGACATTGAAGATCTGCTTGATTTCCCCAACACTGAGCTCTGCTTGTGAGCTGAGGAATTTTGTTTTTGTTTTGTTTTTGTTTTAGTTTTTAGCTAGTTCATCTCCCAAGCCTGCTTGTGTCTCTCTGCAGCAATCTGGCCTTATCCCTTCTTTACAAATCTAATTCCTTTCCTCCCTCAGCAGGTATTACCTTCTAGAAACTCCTCTTGCTGCACTCCTCCCACCCTCACTGCCTCCGGGCAGGGTTAGGTGGCTGCTCTCTGCTCTGCAGCCCCCTTGGTGTCTGCCTCTCACCACACTTACCACTCCACATTACTTCTGAGTTTACATGACTATCTCTCCCCAAGAAATAAAGTCCTTGAAGGCAGCAAATGTATATGATTCATCTTTGTTTCCTCAGTGACCAGCCCAGGATCTGGCACAGAGTAGGCTCTAAGGGGTGTTTGATGAACAAATAAATTAAGAAATTATGAATTTGTCCAATCAGTTACTCAAGAGGGAGGGAAAAAAACGAAGGTCTGATTCTGAGTGCATTTACCCATGTGGATTAAGGTGAACCTCCTAACCTACCTCTTGCTTCTGCTCTTCATGATCCACAGCCACCCAAACTGCTGCTCATTCTGAAATCACACCCAACCTCCACCCTGCCCCCTGGGACCACGTACATTCCCATTCTTGGCTCTAGCTTTGTGGCTTCCTCTGAGCAACCCTCGGCCTTGGGAAATGTCCTGTCTGTCCCAATTCGTTCTCTGGGAATATCTGTCCATTTTGATGTCCCCAAAGGTGATTTCTCACCTCTAAGGTCTTAGCCACACAAGAGGTCTCACGTTTATCAGCTTACTCCACTTCAGGTGGTGGCCTCCCATCACTTTCCTTGGCCATGTTGCCCTGGCTTCCAGACAGACCTTATAGAGTTTACCTTTCTGCCTGAGCTTCCAAGTTACCTCCTGGTTACCCATCCACTGTGTAAGACCTGCTGATGGGCTCCTTATCCTTCATCTCAGACCCTCTTGGAGCCTGGTCCTCAGACTATGATCAGAAGCAGCCATGCCTTAGACACTGCTGGGCCAACGCCTTGAGTTGGAGCTCTCACATCAGAGTCTTCTTTCTTCTCAGCTGCTTCATCTGATACAGCATAATGTACCCTTCCTAAGTAAGCCCCAAGATGGCTCTCTAATGGGGATGGCTGAACCTCAGCCAGAGACCAGAGCAGTGAGGACAGGACAGAAGCAAGAAGACACACTTAACTAGGATCCAGAGATCCTAGGACAGAAACCAGAGAAGACAGGGAGTTAAAAAACTAGAAGAAAGCTTGGATCAAAATTTTAACAGCAGGACGTACCAGTTCAAGTTGTCTATTGAGTTTGAAATAAGGCTAGAAAGGTAGAGTAAGGATCACATGTCTTAGTCACTGAATGCCAGAACACAGCATTTGAATTTAATGCAGTTGGAAATAGGAAGCCACTGAAGATGCTTGAACAAAGCTGCCTGGGAACAAAAGGCACAGACTGAGATCCAAGAGACCTGAGTCTGGGTCCTGGCTTTATCACTAGAGGGTTCCGTGACTATGGACAACTCTCTTTTCCAAAGAGGCCCGGGAAAATGATGTGCCAATGCTGGCTGAGTGGTTTTAGAAGTCCCTCCCTGGTCTTGACCTCTATGGCATGGATGGGTTTGACCTGAAGAGTCTGAGCTTCCTTTCATCTAACATCCACCCCCCCACTGCCCACCCCAAATCTGCTGCTGATCAGGGTTCCAGAGGGTCCCCTATTGTGTCTCATCTACTGGGGCACAGCTAGAAACAGGAAACCTCCTGCCACAGGCACCTTGTTTATTCTTAATGCTTTTCAGAGAGCTGGGTGGGTGGAGAGAGAAGGGAGGGAGAGATGCTTCCCTGCGGGATCAGTTACAAGTGTTATTGTTCCCGCTCCATATGCAGAGCCTGGGCCCAAGCACAGCAGACAGCCAGCATGTGGGGAAGCCTGGGCCTCTACCAATTAGCATGCTCCAGAGGCCAAATCAGAGACTTGGCATGTAAAAGATAAACAAATAAAATGAACTGAGTAAGTAGATCTGAATTGGATGTCTCAGATGGGTGACGCTGAGAAGGCCACATCCTGCCTTCCTGTTAGTCAGTATAAGCTGGGCTAGGCTGCTGCAGCAGAACTTCAACACCTCAGTAGCTCATTGCCATCAAAGCCCATTTATTATGAACACTAACAAATTTTGCAAACCTGAAATTTGGGATAAAATAAAAATGGCTTCCATTTCCTGAGTATCTGTTATATGCCCCAGGACTATTCTATACACTTTATAGAAATTATTTCCTTTTTAAACTTAAATAAATTGAAACTCAGAGAGGTGAAGTGGCTTGACTAAGTTCAGACAACTAACAAAAAGCAGAACTGGTATTGAAGCCCCAGGCTCTCTCGCTGTAAGGCCTGAGTGTTTTTCTTTACTCTATACTGCCTCCCCCAGGGAGCTATAAAGAGTGGACCCTCTCTCTCCCTCACCCACATCATTCAGGCACATCTTCCAGGGAAGAGGATAGGGAAGAGAAATTGTCTAGCCATGGCCTAGGGAATGTCTTTTCACAGAAATGAGCTGCATTGTCTTTTTGCAGGCCACTGTCCACAATGCAACTCAGTGCATGGCCCTCTATTGTCTACTGGTGACACTAAACCATAAGCACCTAAAATATCATACAAGGGCCACGTGTCCCCACGGGCCAGCATCAAGCATGACAGAGTGCTCAGAGGATGTTTGATCACTGGTTGAATGAATAAGTGAGTGAATTCTTTCATTCTTTGGCAATTTTGAGGAGTCTCCAGATGAATTGTTAAAATCACATTATGACTCCTTCAGGGAAAAGTCTGCGCTCTATCACTTCTTATATTTCCTGCATTAAACATAATAATGGTTAAATAATTGCGACCTACCCTCAATCACTGAAAAGTAGAGATCCTGTTATTGGTACACCCAGAATAAAGCTGGAGAAGTAGAGAGGAAGTGAATTTGGGAAATATTTGTGAAAATGAAATAAGAGGACCTACTAGCCCTGGCTGGTGTGGCTCAGTGGATTAAGCACCAGCTCCTGATCCAAAGAGTCACTGGTTTGATTCCCAGCCAGAGCACATGCCTAGGCTGAAGGCAAGGTCCCCCTTTGGGGGGCGTGAGGGGCAACCACACTGGTGTTTCTCTCCCTTTTGTTCTCCCTCTCATCCCCTTTCTCTAAAATTAAATAAATAAAAACTTTTTTTAAAAATAAGAGTACCTACTAGCCAGCAGGATGTTAGAGGTAAGGGAGGAAACACATAAAAGAGGTATAATTATATCTATCTTCAGAAATGGTCTCAAACCCCTGGGATCAATTTGGGATATAAGCAGAGAGTGTGCAACTGATGTTTCCCCAGAACACGCCAGCCTGTGAGCACAAATGTGGTTCTGTTTACGGTACGCACCTGTGGTCAGCTGGCTCATTCCCCTGCCTGCTAATGCAGGACTCCAGCCTCCCTCAAAGTCTTGCTCAGTTATTTCTGGAATTCTCCAAGTGGCATCACAGGTGAGCTCACAAAGGATGCTCTCTGCTTCCACATGCCATCTATCATTTGCTTCTCCCCTGTCCAGTCCTCCCATGAGGTTCCCTGCTTTCTGCTTCCTTCCACTGAGAAGGCTCCACCCTAGCCAGGGCTCCCAGTGCCCACAGGAGGAATCTGATGATTCTACAGGGCTGCCTTCTGCTGGGACAAGAAATACTATAGAAGGCAAAGCCACTGCCTTTTCCATTTGGAAATGGGACACTGTTAATTTTCCCCACACTACATTCACTGCCCTCTGCCTGCCACCAGCCTCTCTCTGTTGAGCTCAGACACGTGACCATTGGGCTGAGCCTGAAAACTAATCTTAGGGTCAGATGCCCCACTATCATGCTCCTCCTTCCCAAAGCAGGGATAGTGCCCATCTCCTTTGTGCCAGTGTAGGCATCGAGGACCTTTATGTAATGGAAACCCTGCAAGGAGTCTGCCCCAGCAATTCTTCACCGGGCTCAGCCAAGGCTGGGTCCCCCACCTCTAAAGAGTGAATGTAATATTACAGCTGTCCCAAACTGTTGTAGAATAAACAAGAATAATTAATTAATTGATATAACTTCTGTTACTATTTTTAAAATTGTATAATCTGTTACTGTTCCTAAGATTATATAGTCCAGATATTTTCCCTCGAGATGCATTTATGGAGCACTTGCTGTGCTCCAAACGTTCTAAAAAGAACTTTCTGTGCAGCCCTTCATCTGGTCCTCACCTCAGTCCTGTGATTTACTGGCCCAGGAAGGGAAAGGGCCTGCCCAGCCCAGCCCACTCTGGCAAGCCCACTCTGGTCTTGGCCTCAGTGCTGGCTCATGCATCAGCCTCTCCCTGAGAGCCTGCGCTGTCCCGTTTCTTGCCCTTCCCGATCTCTGTTCTTATCACTTGCTCTCCCATTCCCCTTCATGCTTCACCCATTAGAGCTGACATGCAGCACGTCCTTCCAGCTGTGATCTCAGCCACTCTGGACAAGAATCTGGTTCTCTCCTCTCCCCTGGTCCACATGCAGCTTAGGCTCCTTTCCCTTGGAACTCTCCAACTCTGGCCCTGCCTCAAGAGTGACATTTATATCTGGCTTTCCACAGCCCTGAAAGTTAAATCGGACAGTCCCTTTACATGCTGTGTGGACTTTGGAAGTACTTTTCTTTTTTAAATCCTCACCCAAGGATTTGTTTTTATTGATTTTTAAAGAGAGAGAGGGGGGCGGGGGAGATATCAGTTGTCTCCCATATGCACCACAGCCAGGGATCAAACTTGCAACCTAGGCATGTGCGCTAACTGGGGATCAAACCCACAACCTTTGGGTTTGGGTCAATGCTCTAACCAACTGAGCCACCCAGTCAAGGCAAGTTCAGAAGTATTTTGACATCTCTGGGCCTCAGTTTACTTGACTGCAAATCAGGAATAATAATACCTATCTTGGCAGTTTATTGTAGGAAATAAATATGATAAAATATTTAAGGCATGCTGAATGATCCCTAACACATAGTAAATGTACAGTAAACAAAGTGCTCAAAAAGAAACGATGTTTACTAAATGCTTGTCACATGCTCTGCTAAGTGCTTTATTGGGCTTAACCGTTTTAATTCTTCTTATACAGCAGGTAAGATTATCGTTTCATTTTATAGATGAGGAAACTGATTCCAAAATAAGTTAAAGGACTTACTGGAAATCTGACATTGAAAGTGGCAGATTTCAGTTATGAAACAGGTTCTCACATTTAATGATCTGCTGCCTTGTACTGCTCAGCAAAAAGCAGACCCTCTACCAGCAGGGTCGTTGGGCTGTTCTTTTAAATGAATAGGTAAATGAAAGCATTTTTCTTCTCTCCCCTTTGTGCCATTGCCTAAGACACCAGTTCTCTGCACCAAGACTGGCCTAGGAGATGTTATCGTTTCTTCTACCCCCAGAAATGCATCATATTGCAGCCTCCTCCAGGTAGGACAAAGGCCATCACTGAGCAGCCTTGTCACTGGCTGAGTTCCTTGGCCACGTACAGTACAGGGAGAGATCCTTTCACAGCTGAGGTTTGCCAAGTGAGCACTACCGCTGAGCCAGGGCCTTGAGCCAAGCAACTCTCCCTGTCCCTTTGATATACAGATGTGTGCGAGAATTCTGCACATCTGCCTAGAGCGTCCCAAAGCTGTGACTTGGCCATAAAGAAGGAAAATGTGAGTGTCGACTTGGGAGGAATAGCTGCTTCAGAGGGCCAGGCAGGGGAGGACAGCAGATCACGGCTGGGAACAGTCAGCTCAAAGCAGATGGAAGCTGGAGGAACAGTTCTATTCACCCCAAACCCCCCCTCTCACAGAGAGGCAATTCAGAAACATGGATGCCATTGGCTGACCTGAGCTATCCCCCTACAGAAGCCCATCTGTGGGAGTTATGCTCTACTTAATCGGCATCAGCTTAGAATCTCATAAGGGAAGAGAAACATGGTGGCAGGAGCAGTGGTGAGAACCCTGCAGGAGGACTCAGGCACCTTTCTACAAATGCATTCATGCGACCAACATGTATAAAGCACCCACACTGTGTCAGGCGCAGGGGAGCAAACACGAATCAGACATGGCCAGGTCCCTCAAGAAGGGGCCCACCATCTAAGGGTGTTGGCAGGCAAGGAACTGGACAATACAGAGGGAGGCACAGAAAGTTTCCTAGTGCAGAGCGCGTTAAGGCAAACAGGACTGTTAGGGAATGCTGGGAGAGGTGGCTTGTGAGTGAATGTTAAAATACATGGCAATTGGTCAAGGAAGGAATGTGTCCCATACTAACTCCACCAGGCACTGCTGAGTGTGCTGATGCTCATAAGCACCTAGACTTACACACATGCACATTCATGCACACACTCACCCCTTCTGAGATGGACACCGTGTGGTTCGGAACAGCTCATAGGGCAACCCTCTCTTCCTCCAGCTGTAATCCAAAGGTCTCCCTTCCCCAGTCGTGTTTTCTGTTTCCTGAAAAGCCTTGGCAAGCTTCCTCAGAATTGCTACTTTGTCCCTGTTGCTTTCAAAGCTTTGGTTTCTCTTGCTGAATGGCATAGAAAGCCAGAGAAAAAGGCATTCACTGGGGCATCTTGAACTTCCCTTGGCTCTTGGTGTCTTGGTGTCCCCTCTGCTGGTCCCTTCAGAGCCCTGTGATGGGACAAAGAGCAGGTTTCTGGTTGGAGGGAGTGGGGATTCAGCTTGAGGAAAAAGCTCACTTGGTGAAAGGGATTGGGGCATTGCCTTCAGTCCCTGCAGGACTTCCAGGGCAGAAGAAAGAGACTGCAGAACAAAGATCAATGTAGGAACACCAGGAGCAGGGACACTGCTGGATGTGAGAGGCTATTCCCCAAGTTTATGCTGCCCACTGGTGGGTTCAGCTACTTTAAGAAGTGGTGAGCTCTCTGTCCATGCTGAAGTGTAAGGAGAGCAGGCCACAGTTTGTTGTATGAGGAGGAGGTTGTAGCAGGACCTCAAACACCAGATGAGAGGTCATGTGTTGTTTGCCCTGCTCTGCCATTTGCACATGGGAATTGACTTAGCACAGGAGGTATGCTCAGGCCTCTGAGAGCACAGGGATTTGCATTTCCAAGGTTATGAAGAAAGGCGTGTAGTTAAGTATGTGTATAGGCGTCCAAGATGTGAAAGATGTGATTATTTGCAGAACCTAATCTCATACCTTCCCATCCTTGTTGAACTGAATATTGCAAAAATATTCTCATTCGTATTTGGAATGGTATGTTTCTAAGCAATCATCATTCTGAATACTCATTCCAGCCAGGAGATGACCTGAATATTGAGTAGAATAAAAATGTATGTATTAGATTACTTATTCAAATGCCTATCTGGCAGTTTGGATAGAATTAAGCAACAGTCCAATCTGGCTGTTGTTTTATGCATGGGATGGCAAAGCTAAACAGCCCTTAGAGAATATGCTCTCATTCTTTCTCCACACAGAGCCTTGCCATCCTGTCTTATTCACAGATGGGGAAATAGGCTGAGAAAGAGTGGGACACAGCTTGGAAATGGGAGACCTGGAACCAGCAGCTACCATTTTAGAGGCCAGGCAAAGTAGTATTGTCCCCACTGGACACAGGAGGCAACTGAGGCTCAGTGTGGTTGAGTGACCTGTGTAGAGTCACTCAACTGGTCAGTGGCAGAGTTGCCTGAATCCCAGGCCCCAGAGAGAGTGTGTTCCTCTTTTCGTGTGACCTGTCGACTCTCTGCCCAGCACTTGAGCTATAAATTCTTGGGAAGTCATGATTTTATCTCTGGTCTACAGTTGAAAAAATTGCAATGAGGATATGAAACTATATTTTAGGTCCCCCAAACCAAGGACTTTGCCAAAGGAATATTCTACCCTGTATGTCCGAAAACCTCACAACACCAAGCAAGAGAATATTGTTCTGAAATTATAATCACAAAGAGTGATAACCAAATTTGCCTTTTGGATTAAACTCAAGTAATCCTCTTGAAGGAAAAGGTTCACTGAGAAGCTTGCTTAGGTATCATCTCTGAGACCTCCCCAGCTCTCCCTGCCCCAGGCCCCAGGGCACTCTTCACACAATAGTCTCATTGTGTGGGGGTATTCTCGCCACTAAATAACAAGTGCTGTGTGGCCCAGAAGCACTTCTGGTTGTTCCCTGCATTTCCAGCACTGGGGCCTGGTGACCTGCAGGAATCTGGAAGGGTTTGCTGAGCAAATGGATGGAGTTAGGGGCAAATGGATGGATTTTGGGATGGATAATTTCAAGGAAGGAAGTCAAGAGGGAGGGACTCTTCACCACTCCCCAACCAACCTAGAGCCTGCGAGTCTCTCAATAAGAAAGGACCTGGCCAGATCGGAAAGTGGACATGATGCTTCCACTCCGCTGACAGTAGGTGCAACCGAGAGCAAAGCCTCCGTGCTTCACGGGGCTCTGCCAGTGTTGGGGACAAAGATAACTGCATGAAGCCCATCTTTCCACTCAGACTTGAATCTCACTTAATCTCATATCATAATTCTAAAATCACAGCTTCAGTATTTTCTCCAGCATTATCCTCAAGACCCTGTTCCCCCAGGCACCTAGAGCCCAGACCCTCCAAGAAGCTTTCCCTAGTCAGGTAGCCCACCATGATGTGTCCATACCAGCTTCTCTATCACCTCTTTCTCACCTAATGTGCTGTTCCTTTCTTGCTTATCCCAGGCTCATGAGTGGTTGGAAGGTCACTGTGGGAGGTGGCAGTGTGGGCCAATGCACAGAGCACAGGCTCTGGGCTCAGAAGTCTTGGGCCAATGAATAACTGTAGGACCTTGGGACACTTTCATAACCACTCTAAGACAGCAAATGAGGGTAAAACTTCCCTTTTAAGACTGTTGGGAGGTGTTCAGGGACCCTGACAATGGAGGGTCCTATCCAAAGCTAGCAAGTTCATGCCTTATTCAATAGACCATGGGGCAGTTTTTCTCATCTGAACATCACATGATCAAATCTTCTTTTAGAGAGAATACTCTGGCAGTGGCACAGAAAATGGATCGGACAAGAGGCACTAGAGGAGAGAAATCAGGCAGGAGACTGATCAGAGGTTGGGAAAGGGGTGCTTGGGGCAGGGGGAACTGTGGAATTGCATGGTAATAGCCTGAACAAAGGAGATAATAAGAAATAACAAGAAGAGCCAATGTTCAGGAGCTTCTACTTCGGGCCAGGAATTATGCTAGTATTTTACAGGGATTATTTTGTTGAATCTTGTTAACAACCCAAGATTTTGAATCATGATTTTACAGATGAGGAAACTGAAACATTAATAGATTAAGTAAATTACCCAGGATAGCATAGTAAGTAAGAAAAGTGGGATTTAAGCTCAAACAGTCTTACTCCAAGGGCTAAGTGTTTAATCACCAGACTGGCTCTCAAAGGAAGCAGAGATTGAAGAAGAACCATTTATAATAGAAGGTCAAACTGGCAGGACTTGTTGAAAGACTGGCTACAGTGAGTAAGGAAGAGGGTAGAGCATAGGATGACTCTCAGGTTTCTTCCCCGAGGTCCACAGCTCCTGGGAGGCAAAGCCAGAATTTTAACCCAGTTTTATCTAATTCCAAAGCACTTTCTTTTCACAGCCTCAAAAATTTCACCTGAGAGCTTGGTATTCTCTGGACAGAAGAGGTAAAGTAGAGATTGGTACTTTCCCCAGAATTACACAATCCTTTTATTTAAGCCATTATAACATGACTAGCTTTCCTTAAGAGGTTGAGGATGTACTTTTTTTACAGAGGGATTTAGTATCAATTACAAAGAAAATATTGACAAGAAAATGCATTTGATAGCTTAGCTTCTTTGATGCCAAACCAAATGCAAAGGAGGTTATCAAGGACCTTTGAAAGTAGAAGGGGCGACAGGCAGAACATCCACAGAGGCCAGACATAGATGGGGAGAGTTTGTACTCAGTGTCACTCACCTCTTTCCCAAGGCCGTTCTCCATGTCAGGCTGACTCTGAGGAATGGTGCTAGGGAACTTCCAGCCCCTGCTTGGATTTCTCATAATCAAAGTGTGGAGTGGACAAGTAGGTGGGCCTTCCAAGGGCTATAGGAGGGGGCTGGTTTAAAGACAAGGAAATATGCCCTACATGCAGGAGGAGATGCTACGCCTGGGTCTCGGCATAGGGCAGAAGCCAGGCATGGCCTTGGGCACGTTACTTGACTGAGCTTCTTTGTTATCTTTAGAACAGTGATGTAATCGGGCCACTTTGATCTACTTTTTCCTCTCATATAATCAAGGACCTGTCATGCTAGGTTCAGACCGAGGTCTTGGAGCGTTGGCTTTCCCCTGGGTTGGAACAGGTTAAGTATGCAGACTGCAGAGCTTGACACTGAGGGTGGGAGCCAATGTCGGAGGTGGAATCTGACCCTGGATCCCACCTGAAGTGGCCAGGTAGAGAGATGAGTGCAGGTGTAAGAGAAGAGGGTAGACATGAGTCCAGAGTCCCTGGGTTGGAATGGAAGGTAGGGCCTGGACTGGAGCCTCTGGGGGCCAGTGGCAGTCACTGCTCTGGGTGGAGAGGGTTTTATTAAGAGTGCTGAGTGATTCTAGGACTATTTGGACAATCAGGTGACAAAGTACATGTAAATCACCTAGGTGCCTGGCTCACAGAAGACTCAGTGTTAATCATGAACTTGTTTTTTTTTTCCATCAAAATTCACCAGGAACGTCCAGTGTGCCAGGCCCTGTGGTAGGCATTGATAGGGCAGGAATGATCCAGACAGAGTTCCCATCCCCCAGAAGCCCAGCCTTCTGGATGTGCAGACTCATAAATAAGACATCCCCATCAAAGGTTCTGTGTGACATGATGTGGGGAGGCACAGGACAGGACAGGATGAGGGGGCAGTAACCCAGCCTAAGAGTCTGGGAAAGCTCCCTGGAAGAAGCAATGGCTAAGGTGAATCTTGAAAGTTAAGAAGGAGTTACTCAGGCAAAGAGTGGTGAGAAATCGATTTGGGGAATGGGCACAGCTTCAGCATGAGCATAAGGCAGCACCACATACTCAGTGTGCATCAGTGGGCTGCGAGGAGAGGCAAGAGACAAGGCTGGAGAGGAGGCCGGATTCTGCTGAACCTACAGACTAAGGAAACTGCACCCCAACCTGAAGGTGCTGGGAAGCCGCTGAAGGGTTTTAAGGAGGAGAGTAACCTGACTAGCTTTGTGCTTTAAACAGATCACTGGCTGGTGGGGGAGACTGTATTAGAGAGGGCCAGCTGGAGGCCAGGGGAATACTTAGTTTGACGTTTCTGAGTCAAAGTTCAGTTATGCGTTGGAAAAATTAATTAAGGAGGATTCAGAAACGGGAACAAGGGCTTTTGCATCTAGATAGGAAATGTTAACATTTGTACTCCTATATACAACAAGCTGAATTCCCATTCTCTTTGCTATATAAGGTACTCTAGCAGGGCATAATGCCTTTAAGGGCCCTTCCAGTTTTAACTCTTTAAGATTCAATGATTCTACTTCTCTCCTTAGGGTGTTTACATTATGAATCCCCTAGGAGGACCTACACTTTGGGTTCTGCCTTCCTTGTATCAGAGCGGGTTGCCCTAAAGGCTTGCCCTTACCTTACCTGCTTTTGTGGAAGATTCTATATAATATGGCTGGATAGTGTGAGAACCTGTGTTAAGAACAGTGCTCGTCATGTGGCTCATGTCAGGGTGCAGTCTGTGGCCAGGACTGCTGCTCAGTCTGTGGTTATGGAACTGAGAAATTGTCCAATTGAGGCCTTTGAAATCAGGCCTCTGGCCTTATTACCACAGTGTCTGCTCCACTTAGCTGATCTGCCAAACTGCTAAGGGGTTCTGGGCACATGTACTCGAGGACTCTTCTGGTCCTGACTGCACCCAACTTTGTACGTTGGAAGGAAGAGGTGTGCTTTTGGTCCCCCCACACCCTTCGGTGCTTCCCTCCAGGACAGCACTGTTTCACGTATTAGGGTGGCCTGTTTAACTTGAGGCCTGAAAGATAAATAGTAATTGGTCAAATGAAGGGTATTGGTAAACATATTACAAATAGAGGGAACAGGCTGTGAGAAGACCTGGAAGTGAAAGAGAAACGACTCACCGAGGGAATCAAATTGAGCCTTCTGATGGAGCTGTCCTGTATCTTAACTGTAGTGGTGATGATGTGAATCTACACATGTGAAAAAATTACATAGTGCTAAATACATACACACAAGTGAGTACATGTGAAACTGGTGAAATATAAATGAGGTCAGTGGACTGTATCAATGTCAGTTGTCCAGATGTGAATGTGGCATTATAGCATACGTGACATTGCCATTCAGGGAAACTGGGTGAGGAGCATGTAAGATGTCTCTGGATTATTTCTTACAGCTGTATGTGAATCTACAATTATATCAAAATAAAAAGTTGAAAGAAGAAGGAGGAGAACCAAGTGTTGGCCAATTTGCCTGAGGCAGAGAGTGATGGCACACATAGCATGAGCTGAGGCCACAGGGGTGGTAGAGGGTAGACTATGCTGAATTTAAGTCATGCAGGGCTTTAGCTGAAGACAGTTGAGAAGACATTGGCAAGTCTTGTTTAAAGAGTAACATGATTGGATATGCATTTGAAGAAGAGTGCTTAGTTTGGAGAATGCTTTGGGGAGGAGTAAGAACAGAAATACAAACTAAAATGGAATATAGTGGCTAAGAAAGGGCACAGGTAGACATGAGTCGTATTTATGGAGCCTGAATCCATAGCATTTAATGACTGAGAGGTGAGAGGACAGGAGGAGGCAAGAAGAACTCCCAGGTTACTAAGCTGGTCACTGATGGATGATGGTGACATTTGCTAAAACAGAGAACATTTGAGAAGAAGCAGGCTTGGGGAAAAAGGTTTGCAGAGATGGATTTGGCATATTTAAGATTCCATTTAGTCCTCAAGGTCCAGATGTCTAGTCGACAGCTGCATGCCTGTGTGTCAGGAGCTCGGGAGAGAACCGTGCACTGAGCGTGTGAGTACACAGAATAAGGAAGGCCAGAATCCTAGGGCAAAGTTCTGAAGAATACTGACATCTAAAAGGTGGGTCAAAGCGGAGAAGCCCACCATGGAGACTGAGGATTGTTGAACAGTGAGGAAGGAAATGAAGACTGCTGAAGTCAAGGGGAGAAACAGTTCTGAAAGAAGGCAAGGCCCGCAGTGTGGATGCAGCTGAGGCCAAATGCAGGAAAGAACCCCTGAATTCGGGAGGTCATCGGTAACCTTGGAGAGAGCAGGCTCAGTGGAGCCCAGGCTGGACTGCGGCAGAGCTAATAAGGAGCAAATGGGAGGTGAGTGGATGTGACAATAAGTGTGGGCTGCACTTTCTTTCAAAACGTGTTGCTTGTAAAGAGGAAGAAAGAAGGAGGTAACTAAAGGGGCGGCAGGGATGAGTGAGGGTTTTGAGGTGGCTGTTGTGTTTCGAGGCTGGGAAAGACTTGAACATGTGTAAGTGCAGATACGAAGGGCCCTCCAAGAGGAAGAGGTTGAGGCTCCATGGCCCGGCCCCAGCAGGTGGTCTGTGAACACCGAGGGCTTTCTGAAACAACGGAGCAGGGGGTACAGTCTCTGGGTTCTGTCACACCCCACTGACTATTCTAAAAGTGTCGCTGGGCTTCCTCTTTCTGGAACAGCTGGGCCATTGAGAACTACAAGAAAACCACCTTTTTAAACTCCCAGAGGAGGCTGAATTGTAGATCTGAGCCAAGGTGCTTCCTCTCTAAGGGCCAAGGTGGGTGGATAGACCCCCGACCATGGCAGCACCTTACTGGCTCCCGGCATGAGATCAGAGGCAGCAGCAAACAAAACATCTTCCACTGTGGCTTCTTGCCCTCCAAGCCCAGGGTGCCCACCGCTCTTGGGGAATCAGCGGTCCTGGGCGGAAGGCATACCCTCTGCCTGCTGACTGCATGCTCACTTTGAAAAGGCAGCATGGCTGACTGCATAACCCGAACAGCTTCGGAGGCTGTGCTTAGATACAGGGGTCTCATTATATTTAATTCATGCACCCTGCAATGTCTGTTGTTTCCCCTCATGTGCTGCCACCAGTTTGAAAAGGTGCTTAACTTTCTTGTTTATACAGTGGGGAACAGTTCATGGGTTGTTATGAAGAAGAAAATGAGAGAATATAAATAAACGAGCCAGGCATCTATTAGATGAATGAATCCACATTTTCTTCCCTTCCCTGCCATGATCCACAATTTCTTTTCTCTAAGCAAGTGCCCAAGTCCTGAGTGTGAGGACCAAAGTGGCTGCCCTCAGATCTTGGGGAACACCTGATGTGGCTACACCTCAGAAGAATACCATCTGTCCTCCGGGCAGGGTTTTGTTCTTTGTATTTAGGGTATCCTGCTGTAAGAGAGCCTTAGATTTAACATGTGAGATAAAAATGCAGACTAGATGATCACCTGAAGGTGGGGGAGAGTTTGTGAGAGAAATATTCTTCGCGTGATAAAAAGGATCCTTTGCCTTATTACAGAGTCTCTTTAAATATGTGCTCTCCTGGTGCAATTAAGCATTTGTTTACAGATCATTAATTATCTGGCAGAGCGGCTTGGCTGGAAGGATTATGGCCGGGAGACACAGCTGGAGAGTTGGGAGTGTGTGCCAAGTAAGAATCCATCAGAACCAGAGATAGAGAAGCTCAGAAATGATTGTGTAAATTGAGACCAAAAGGAAGTCAATTTCCAAGTGACTATGCAGACACTCTGAGACCTCTAGCTAGGTTGGACGGGTGAGTGATGGCCCATTCACCAAATCAGGAAAGGCAGGAGGTGAATAGATAGGAGGAGCTATGGCTGAGGGTAGAAAGAAAGGTCTAATTCAATTTGGGACATTTTGGATAGGAGGTGCCTTTGGAATATCAAGGTGGAGAAGACAGTCTAGAAGGTAGATAAATATCAGCACTGTGCACCAGCAGTGCCTAAACATTCCTAGTTTCCCCCCAAAAAACCAATACTAGTTCACACCTCTCTGTGTCTTCACACATGAGTCTCTCTATCCCAAAGGCTGTCTCTTTTCCCTCCCCTCCCACACCTGTTGAGCTTCTAGCGATCTTTGCGGTATCAGCTCCTGCTTCCTCAGGCAGACACAGGCTTTCTATTTCCTGGACAAATTACCTCCACTTACATTGGGTTGGCCAAAATGTCCGCTTAGTTTTTTCCATAAAATAAAAGACACATTTTTCATTTTCACCAGTAACTTTATTGATTTGGATATTTTGAGTGTGTCAGCTATCTCATGCATGGTATAAAATTGATTGTTCTCAATGAATGTCTCGATTTGATCGCTATCAACTTCAACTGGTCTACCTGACCATGGAGCTTCATGCAGCGAGAAATCTCCAGCATGAACCTTCACAAACTACGTTGACATGTTCGATCAGTCATAGCACCTTCTCCATACACAGCACAAACCTTTTTTGTGCGTGTTTCAGTTGCATTCTTACCTTTCTTGAAATAAAGCATAACATGCTGAAAATGTTGCTTATTTCATTCCATCTTCAATATTAAAATGGCTACCCAAAAATTCACCAATTTTTATTTTTCTAAATGCATGCTGATGTGACAGTTGTCACAATACAACTTAACAAAATTATTTTGAATTAGATTAAAGACAATTAAGCACTATTAGAGCCATTGTACAGAAAAAAACAAGCAAACTTTTTGGTCAACCCATACATACCTCCATTAGCACTGAGAGGTCCCAGAAGCCTTCCTGGTTTAACCAAGACCACACAACTATAATGAAATAAATGCCACTTCCGTCATAATTACTACCTTTCCTCCCTTGTGTGCCTCCCCAGGTTGTATTAGTTTCCAAGGGCTGCTGTAACAAAGTACCATAAGCTGGGTGGTGTGAAACAACAGAAATGTATTCTTTTCTTACTGTTCTGAAGGCTAGAAGTCCACACGTGTCAGCTGAGCCATGTTGCCTCTGAGGCTCTGGGTGGAATCCGGCTTTGCTTTTTCTTAGTTTCTGGTGGTGGCTGTCAGTCCTTTGGCCTTTAGCTTTCACCTTCATCAATCTCTGCCTCTGTAGTCATATAGCATTATACTTATGTGTCTCTGTTGTCACATGATATACATATTTCTCTTCTTATAAGGACATCAGTCATATGACCTCATCTTGATTACATTTACAGATACCCTATTTCTAAATAAGGTCACATTTTTAGATACCTGGGGTTAAGATTTCAACATAACTTTTTTTTTTGGGGGGGGGGGGTGACAGAAGCACAATTCAACCCATAACACCAATGAAAAAAATTACTTCCTGCAGGATAAGGACCATTTCTTATCTGTCTCTGTCCCGATACTTAGCACAAGGTCTGGTGCAGAGAAGGTGGCCCAGAAAATACTTTCTGAACGATTAACTATAAACCTGCACTTTCTAAATCAGATTTTTTAATGCTTTATGTATACCAGTTACCCACTGTGTGCAAACACCTATGCTAGATGCTTTCTGTATGCTCTCGTGTAATTGTATCAAATACCCTGGGAGGTCGGTCTCCTTAGCCCACAGATAAGGAAACCAGACTTCAGAGGTCTGCACAGTGAATGGGCTGCAGAGCTGGGATTCAACATCAGGTGTGTCTGATTTCAAAGCCCAAATCACTGGACTAAACTCTGCTGCCTTTTCTTTCATCTTTGTTTCACTCAAGCGTCTTTGGGAATCCAGACTGCCTCAGATATACTTAGGGCAACCCCCGAAACGGATTGGGTTCATGCTTTCGCCCGAGTGTTAGAGAATCTATGGCACCCCTTGATCTGGGGGTGGGGAGGTAGAGGGTAAGTACAGAGAGGGCAGCCTAGGAATGGCAGGATTGGAGAGAGACTCAAGGGGAAGGTCTCACCTAAGGGGACAGAACTGAGCTACCCTCGTACAACCAGGGAGAGGCTTTTCTCAGTGCTAAACCTTGAAAATGATGAATCATGTCTCTCCGGGATAATGCCATGGGCATGGATGAGATCCCCTTTCACTGAGGGCTTTCCCCTCTAACCAAGAGGAAGCTTAGCAATGTAGGGCAGAGGTGATGCCTGACAGAAGCTGGGCTCCTGTACTGACTTGGCCAAAGACAAACTCTTTGACTTCAGGTCATTGTCTTGTTTCATGATCTGTAGAATGAAAGGTTTGGGCTCTAAGTTCTCTGAAGTCACTGTTCTCAGTTTCCTGCTTCTAAAGACTCTGTTTCCGTTTTATAACTCTATTTTAAGGTGTTTATTACATTGCCAAGAAAAGAGAAAAACATTTAAGGATGAAATTTCTCTGTGCCAAGTAACAGACATTTTTATGTTACCTTTTTTTTTTTTTTTTTTTTTTGCATGCATGCATGCATAGCTCTGCTCTGCTTTACTGTGTCTGTCTTTCATTCTGGTCACTCTCACAAATTTTCTTAGTGGCAACAAGCACTCTCTGGCATGGCCCTTCTTTTCTTAATACCGAAGATAAGGATTTGCTCAAAAAGTCAAAACCATGTGGACAGTGCTTGTCTGACTCCTATTTAATGAATCTGTTATGTGCTCCTGCTGTGACCAGCCCAAAGAGATAGGCAGAAGAGAAAAGGGGCCTAGGTCCAGCTTGTTTAGCTTAGGGCAGTTCTGCAGCCCCCTTGCCAAGTATAAGCACGGTGTTTTCACTCTCTACTCTGCTTTCAGCTTCGTGAAAGTGTGCAGGCCACAGTGAACGCTTCCTGGCAGACTCTTTCTTCCTTGGACATTGAGCATCTCAAGTGCAAAAATGTACCTTGTGTTTGTGCAGTTGAGGTGTGCCTCCCTGGAGAGTGGCTGAGAGTCAGCGGGATATAGAGTCTTGAACATGTCATCTTTCAAGATCACAACAGAAGAGAAGGGTGGGCTTGGGAAAAAAAATGTTCCTCTTGCCAAGAGTCCATGTGCCAGCTGTCTCCTAGCTGATGGGTCTGGCTGCCAGAGGACCACAAAGTCCTTCCCCTGGTGACTTGGAGTTATTGATAACTGCTTTCATATTTCAACAGCAAATTTAAATCTAAAAGTTTATTGTATATGTTCCCATCCCAGCCTTTCTTGAGTCTTCTTTGCATCTTTTTCTGTAAGGAACTAGGAGACAGGATTAGGATTTTCCATTCAAGTACCTCTTACTCTACCCAAACCACGATTGGTGTTATCAGATGTACCAACTAGCTGGAAGATGAGTTCAGCCTCCCAGATTTTACATGGAGTTGGTGATGGGGCTTAACATACCTACTGAATGACAAGCAATATGCCAGGGAAATTGCATGGACTTCACGCAGGTTAGAATCCAGGGTGTGGCTTGGGCTCTCGCTTTCCCTCTCTGAACCTCAGTTGGTTCATCTGTTAAGTAAGGGTAGCAACAATTACTTTCCAAGGTTCTTATGAGGATTGTATGTGAAGCACCTAGGGACCAAGTAGGGAGCTCAATAAATTTTAATCCTCTTGTTTCTTTCTCTTTTTTACATACATTATCTCACTCATGTCTCTCAACAATCCTGAAAGATTTTTAGTTTCTCACTTTATAGATGAGAAAACACAGTCTGTCTGGCTCTCCACTGTATCCCAAATATTAAGCAGAGCTTCTGGCACAAAATAAGCCCTTAACAAATAGTGCTTTAGCAAATGAATAAGTGAATGAATGAATGAATGAATGAATGAATGAGGCAGTCATACAGGGGTTAAGAATCTTGCCCAAATTTTCACAGCTTGTATCCCAGATGAATTAAGACATTAAGTGGGGCATCACAGAAAAAGTTCATACAAGGAGACACAAAAAGAACCCAGAAATGGGAACAGAAAGGCAGAACATAATTCATCCCTTTTTATGATTGAGAACACTATGTTTCACAGTTCCAAAGGCATGTTTTAAACATACAAAATCTGAACATGATTTTAAAAACAAGCAATAAAACCCCATAGTCAAGTCCCAAAACTTCATGAGATAAAAACTACAGATCTTACCAAGGCCCCAGCTTTCTTAAACAAGGCATACCACTCCAGTGTTCACCAGGGAAGGGTGGGGGGCATCTCTGCAGTAACACCGCCCAGCATTCAGGGGAAGGGGGAATGGCATGTCACTCAAAAATAACTGGCTTTTGGGCATTGTCCTTGTCAGTAGCCTGTGACCTCCCAAAAGGAAAAAGGTAATACAGGCTTTCTCAGAAAATGAGAATGAAGAAGATAACTGATGGTTTGGGGAACCTACTGTGCACTTTACATGCATCTGTGAGACCCCATGAGAACCTCATGAAACTCTATGTGACAGTTGAAAAACCTGAGGGTCACAGATTTGCCCAGGGACCCACAATACCCTGGTGATGGAGCAATAATTGAACCCAAACCTGAGTTCAAAGCCTCTGCACTTTTCACTCTTCTGTTGCTCATGTCCTCTTCTGTGCCATTTTCTCTCTCTAGAATGGGCCACAGAGCCATAGTCAGATCTCAGTGATCGGAGACCATCTGATGGCCCAGCAAGGTGGCGGATGCTTTCTCAGGGTAGACGCAGGGTCCTGGACAGTTACCTGCTCTGCCTTCCAATTGAGTTAAACTTCTTCCCACTTTTTCCAAAGTCTAACCTACCCTTAAAAAATGCTTCACTCTTAACTGATACTCTCTTTTCCCTCTATTCTTGCTATTTCTTTCTGTGATAATAAAGATATGCCTAATAGTAAAGAAGGGGAGGTACGATCTTGAAATTCTTCACTCCGATTTGTCTACCAACAGCACTAAAGGGATATATGAAAAAGAATTATCAGCAGAAAATGTGTTGTATGTTGTATATATGCATCATTTTTCTATCATAATATAAAAACTTGAAGGTCAAGGACTTCCTTTTTTAATAGTATAATAAGTGACCCCATTGTGTTACTAAATAAAGAAACTTGTTTTTGAGTAAACAAAAGAAAACCTTCTTAATACTGTGTATTTATATACACCACCCATTACAGCATAGGATGAAAAGATCAATACATTCCAGGGTGCTTTTTGAGACAGTGCCTGCCAGGGTCTCACGTGGACCAATGAAGGTGGTCTGGACATTCCTAGAGAACCAGCACCTGACCCTTTGAGGATGCATGTCTCATCATTGCCCCATCCTGGCTGGAAGGGCACAGATCACCCTCACTGAGGCAAGGGTCAGGCTCAGAGGGCACCAGAACTGGGGTAGAGAAGAACAGGGTTGGGGCTTCGGAGTCAAGTTGCCTGAGTTTGAAGCCACCATTTACTCCTGTGTGACTTTGGGCAAGTTACTTAACACGCCTGTGCTATTCCTGTGGTCCCTCAACTTTAAAATGAGGCTAACACTAATAGTAGCTACCACCCAGGATGGTTTTGAGGATTCAGTGAGAAATGTCTATAAAGACTGGCATGAGGTAAGCATTCCACAATGGTTCACTGCTATTATTCCTATTCTTATGCCTCCAAGTAATAGCACAATAAAAATGGGTGGAGGCTGACACTTTTCACAGAGATCTTTCTGACTAGAGCTCTCTGATCATCTTACTCTGGCTCAGAGGAGCCTCCACCCAAGCCATGCTCTAACAGTAGGTGATTCCCAACAGGTTCCAATTCTCTGGTCACCAACAGTGGGGATAAGACTGTAGAAATCTGCTTGAGCAGTTAGAAACCTCAGAGTGCTTGAAAAATTCAAAGGCTCTGGAGTAAGGTGGAAATGATTTAAGAAACCCTAGATAATGTTGTCAAATCATCAGTATTCACAGAATCATCAACTACTCAAGCTAAGGGTGCTTAGAATGATAGATATTGGACTTCTCCATAAGGTCTAGTTCTCATATTTCTAAACCTCTAGGGAAAGGGGGAGCAGAGCAGAGATGAATTCCCACAGTCAGTTCCGCTGCTTGTTGCCTCAGGAAACTGAGGTAAAGCCTATGTCCACATAGCCCTCGAAGCCCAGGCTTTGAATCAAGAGGCCAAAGTCTTCTCCGTGTGACTTTTATCACCTCTCTCTTAGTCTCCTCATCAGCAAAGTAGAGAAAATAGTACCAGCCTCATGAGGTGTTTTGAAAAGATTGAAGGAGCTAATATTGTAAAGCAACCAATACAGTTCCTATCACAGAAATCAGTAATTGTTCATTCCGTTTTTGTTCATTTTCTCTGATTTTTGTACTGAATTTATGGTGTGGATAGGAGGCAGTTTTTAAAATCGGAGTTGTTTATGGTTTGCTGTGTGCTTCTGGGATGACTTAACTCTAAATGAATGTTCTCTTGTGCCTCTGACCTAGCATGAAAGCTCAGAGTTCTCAAGCAAAAATCTAAGAGTGAATGACAATGTGGGGTGCACTCTAGCCTTATGATGTAAAAAGCACACATTCTGAGCCATAGGTGCTTGAGATGAGCAGAGATAGTAACCAGAGAACTAACAAGTGGCCTTTGAAAGAAGGTTGGTTGCCCTATTACCTCCCAAATAATGCTGAGAACATCTGAAGACAAGATGAGGCAGTGATCACACTAATTGAGCAGGGGATTGAAGTATCAATGATCTCCAGCCAGCAGCAAGGTGAAGAGGAAGGCTAGCCTCGTAGGATGAGGTGGAATCACATCCCGTGTCTGGGAGGACCGTGGACTGTGTCAGTGAGTTTGTGATACTGTTGTATTAGTATTGGTATTAGTGTCTGCCATCTATGCATGGCTATCAACTTGACTGTTTTTCTGCTGTATGCATTTTTCTGTAATTATTTCTATTTTGTTCTCTCTGTATGTTCAGAAAAACATTTTGAAAATGTCAACCTGTCTGGTGGTGCTAATTGAAAACTACCAAAAGGACTTTGATTGATTTGGGGGCCAAGCTGTGGAATCCAGACATGTGGGGATGGGGAAATGGAGATACACTCACAAGGAGAGGGTGAGACCCAGCGGGCAACATAAACCTGTTGGGACACCTCTCCTTCCTTGACTTGGGGGCACTCATTCGGCAGGAGTTTGTTTGGAGTCTCCCATGTGCCAGGCAAGGTGCTGGAAAACAACAGTGAGAAAAACAGATAGGGTTTTTTTCTAGTGGAGCTTTATATCTAGTGGCAAAGACAGACAGTAATAAAATAAATATCTATCACCTACTATAGCAAACTCCATGAAGAATAATGTAAGGAGCTGTGGAACGCATACCAGAAACCTGAGCTAGCTTATGGAGGGCAATGGGAGGAGGAAGACGGAGGACTTTCCTGAGGAAGTGACATTCCAGCTGAAAAAAAGTAACAGAATGAGTTCATTGAGTAAGGGAAATCAGAAGTAGCTTATGAAACGAACTGACCCCTAGTTGAAACTCATAATTGAGGCAAGCTGAATTCTCCCAATTTACATGTTGTTCCCTTGTGACAGTCGCTTCTATTCATACATTTCTTTTGGTCTTCAACCACTAGGAATTCATATGCCTGCGTTGTTTATGTAGAGTATATAGAGTCAGCACTCACATCCAAGGGTTTCCATGGATTCAACCAACATTGGATGGAAAACAATATTTTTAACCCGTGATTGGGAATCCTTACATGCAGAGGGCTGATTGTATGCATGTTCTATGCCATTTTATAAAAGGGACTTGAGAGCCTGTGGCTGGTCCTAGAACCAATCCCTAGGGATACTGACGACTGTATTGCTCCAAAAATGCCTGGATTCAGATAATTTGTGTGATCACCTCCAGTGTGTGACTCATATGAGATCACAGCATAGTTAAGATATGATTGGTTGAACTTGACTGTGGTCTGCGTGATCTGAATATCAAGCCAAGGTTCACATTCACAAATTCCAATCACTGTAAATGCTTCTGTATTTTATATTTTATATAATGCACATAGGTCTTTATTTCTTCTGAAAAAATACTCAACAAAGTCAGTTTGAAAGAATGACTTGTGTTTGTGGCTCCAAACACAATATCTTGCAAGTTTAGGCAAGGCCAGTGGCCTTAGAGACTCTTGAACATATAAGATCTGAACATTTCTTTGGTGATCATGACCTGTGCCCACAGGCTCTCTTTAAAAGGGAATGGTATTTACATGGAAGCATTCTGGGGTGTTTGCTGGATAATTATCAGTGTTGTTCAGCTCCTTATATTCAATTTGGTTCAATAAACATTTATTGGGCACCCTACTCGCTACATAGGTATTAGAGCTCTCCTAAATAATAACTATAATAATCATGATAACAACAATAATAGCAACTATCATTTATTGGGTACTGTGCCAAGCATTTTACATGGATTATTTCATTTAATCCTCATAACAACCCTAAAAAGTCATATGTATTAAGATCCCCATGAAGAAAGTGAGGCTTGGAGAGATTAGGAAACTTGTCCATAGCCACAGACCTAGTTAAGGACAGGCCTTACTTATTGGTCCAGGATTTGAATCCAGGGCCTATGATTATAATATACTATCTTCTTTTCACATTAGTATGTCATATTTCAGATGAATATTATACCTCAGAGACATTTCAGAGCCCCGTGTATTTTCCCTGGAACTAATATCTATGCCTTGTCAAGCATTTTCTATGTGACTAGCATGTTACCTTAAAATATTCCTACTCAGAGTTGCTCAATGGAGTGGAATATTTTTAAGCTCAGGTCATCCTGATACACAGACAGGGTCAAAAACTTCTACCCCAATTCTTACAACACCTTCAGGAGATAAATTTCAGTAACACAATTTTATAGGTAAAAAAACTGATTCCCAAGGAGGTAAACTGTCTTGCCCAAAGTCAGAGCAAAGATGAGGCAAAGCCAAAGCCCACATTCCATTAGCTCTCCAAGCTGTCACCTACCTGACAAGTGGCATTCCCTCTGACTCCAGGTGATGTTCACTGGCCTCTGAGACTTTGTGTAACATGTAACTTTTCTTTCCTTTCTTCTTTCCTCCCTTCCTTCCTTCCTTCCTTCCTTCCTTCCTTCCTTCCTTCCTTCCTCCTCTCTATTGACCCTTTCTTCCCTTGCCCAAAACTCCACAACAAAACTCAGCCAGATTTCATGATCAGAGGTTCTCATGGACATACTGGGTTGATGCCTTGGCTTTAGGGTGATAGCCCCCAGCTCAGAGTAATGCCCACCATGGGCCTTCCAACAGTTCCAGATCCTCCTAACCATGATTCCACATATCTTCCTTAAATTAACCCAAGAAGACAGTGGTCCTGAGTTGCCCAGCAAGTTACTTTTCTGGGCAACATTTAAAAAAATTAATTTAAAAAGAAAAAAAAAATACTTGAAAAGTCAAATTAAACATCACAGGGGGGAAAAAGCAAATTCATGAAAAAATGTGGTCAATCATTAGCAGAGAGGTTGAAAAGACACGCTCCAATTGCTTTAAAAATTTACAAAACCCAGGTCTCCTTAAAATAGTTTTGCAAAGCACACTGAGAATTCCATGCAGTAATATGAAACACAAGTCCCGCTGCTGCCACTGAACATGCCTCAGCTGGCTAACCCGAAGGAGCTTGACATTAACCCAAAGCTCTGCAAAACTCAACAGGAAAGCACAATGGAGATGCAATTGCAAAGCCGCCCCAGATGTGTACATTTTCTGCCCCATTAAATAACTTGGATGAGAGGCAAAGCACATTTGGCCCACAGAAAGAGAGAGTCAAGGGAGGGCCAGGAAGAGGACAGTCAGCCTCATCATAGGCCTCCCATTCCCCAGTCTTGCCTCCTCTCTCAACCTTCCCCTGCATGGCTTCTAGTCTAAATGTCTCAAATGCAAATAGGACCCCAAGCCTGCCGGGACTCCCCAGAGCCAAACTCCTTTGCCCTAAGTCTCAATTTTCTTAACTCTGTCATGGGGTTAAGACCTACTTCAAGGGTTCGGTGTGAAATTAATTGAGATCATATATACTTGGTGACTTGAATACAAGGTTTATAGTATGCTTTGGAGGAAAAGTAGACACCACAATTATCATCACTGAACCCATGTCATATGGGGAGAGACAGGTGAGGGACATGAAGCGGTCTGGGCAGAAGACAGACAAGATGCTAAGGAGAGTGGATCCCAGGTTTTCCCATATCTGAAGGGCTGACATGAGACCCTTGGTGGTGAACCTACTATGGCAGCTGCAAGGTATAAGATTCTGCCTCAGTGTAGGTAAGAAAGGTCTTCCCAATAGTCAGTTGGTAGTTTCCCAAAGTTAAGGGGTGGTGGTAAACTTCCTGACATTAGAACTGTGTAAGAGGTATCTATCTGGATGACCATTTGGCAGGGATATTGGAAAAGGGATTCAACCATGATTTGGTTGAACTTGACATTTTTAACCACCACTGAAATCTGGACTTTTGAACTGTCTTTACTTGCCAATCAATGAATCATCAACATCTTGAGTTTCTGGTATGTGTAAAGCCTGGGGCTGTGGTCTCTGGATCAAAGAGGTACTCTGGTGGTTTTCACTAGAGCAGAAGCACTTAGTAGGCTCTCCATGAAGCTCTGTTAAAAGACTGTGAGAGTCACACAGGAAGCGGTTTCTTTGAGTATCCTGCACCTGGCATTCCTTGCCTAAAATCCATTCTGAACACCTACAGGCAAAATGCATTGAGTCTGTGTTTACTCCTTTGGCATTCGTTTCAGCATTTGTTCTTTTCTTCTTTCTGGATTCTTGGGAAATGGAACTGCCCCCTTTTCAGAATTATTTACACTGACTTGGGTGGGGAATTTGTTTGAACTTGAGGGTGCAGTGGAATTTATTACATTCATGAATGTGTGTCTGTCTTACAAGGAGTGGAATCAGTGTTCTGCCCTTTGCTCACTGGGAGTGGGAAAGAGAGAGTTGGGATTCAACTCCAACCCTGAAAAGAAGGGACAGCATTTCGGGGAGGAAAAAGCATGCAAAAGGTTTGCTCTTCATGCTCTCTGTGTCTTTCTTAAACGCATTGGTTCCGTAAGCATTTACTCCCCAGCCCTGTGCCAGGAACCTGGGATGCTGAAGTTACTCAGCCTTTTTGTCACCCCTCAAAGAGCTCATTCTAATAGGGGAAGGTAAAATGTTCTGGGAAAAAATAGTAGAAAGAGACTGCCTGTGCTTGAGGAGAGTCAGTGGTTAAAGATGGCTTCACAGGGGAGATGGCATTGGAGCTAGTCTTCAGGGGAAGTGGAGGTCATTGTGCACCCCAGGAGGAAATACTTCCCAGGATGAGGGCAGAGAAAACACAAAGGCTTGGGATCTCATAAAACATGCTCTCTTGGGAAATGTCAAATACTTCAATGTATCTGAATGTACTATGTCCAGGAAGGGGGTAAGAGATGCGACGGGTAATGTGTTGTATTTTAGAGTCGCCCTCAAGTAGACGGGATAGGTGGTTGGCTATGGTGCTACTTGAAATTATTTTGCAAACATAGTTGGAAGCTTCATAGACTTGCATTAAATATGGCCAAGCTGGCATGACCCTTCTGGCGAGTTATGAGAAGTCTTGCTACACATTACTTCCGCTTGACAACCACAGGAATGTATCCTTAAAATAAAAAACTCACTTAAGATCAATCCAAAGAAATCATAATTATGAAGATAAATCTGCTGGGACAACAGGGTGGCTACTCTTTTTCCCACAAGTGTGTGGGGCAACGGAGGACCAATATCTGCATCAGGACAACTTATAGTCATGTCTGTCACCACATATATACCAAAGGCTTGGTTTAAGGGAACTTGACCTGACCTGTACATTTGGATCTGGGAAGTGTATGTTGATGGGGTTCATCTGTATAAGACAGTCCCTAAATCACAGTAAAATGACTTGGGGGTTTTGGTTTATCTACTTTATCATTAGTATAGCTGATCTGAAATGTAAGCACAGTGCCATTAAAAGAATAATGTTTAATGCTTTCTGATTATAAAGTCATACCTGCTTACTGTGGAAAATAGTTAAATATAAATCTAAATGGAAAACAAAATCATCCACCACTATCATATTAATAAACAACATTTTGGTGCATTTATTTTTATTTTTCTTACAGGATGAGTTCATTAAGATAAATTTTTAAAAAATATATAACTCTTAATTGAGGCTGCCATTTTCATTAAGCATTCCTGTATAAGAACATTTTTCTCACTATAACATAAATCCTTTTTTAATATCCCAAGACCAGATTATAAGGGTTTTTAGAACAGGGAAACTGTATTATTCATATAGTGACCTAATTTTGGCACAGAAGTATGACACTGAAGCTCAAGTTCTGATACACTGACACTTAAAGGAACCCGTGTGTGTGTCCTGCCCATCTGCACTGCCAGCACCTACCCAATGAATACCGGTTGCTTGAATAAGTAAGTGAATGACTGGGTGGCTGGGTGAATGTTGGTTTTTATTTATTATTATTCACCCAGAATTCATTGAGTCCCTACCAAGTGCCAGGTCTGAGCTAAGCACCCCTTATATCTGGGGATATAAGTAGCCACATCTGCTACAAAGTCCACCCACCCTCTCAGAGACATCAGTGTTAGGGTGCTAATCCCCTTCAGTGTGAGGTGAAGTTCCTATGAACCCAGTCGCCTCTTTCAGCTGGTGTTCATGGCCTGACTGGGAACACCCAAAACCTTCCAGGACCTCTTCTGCCTGTGATGTTAGGAACAGAGCAAAGACTGCATTCCACAGTCTCATTCCTGAACTCTTCAAGGTGCTCCAGAAATGCCCAGCTAGCCCTGGTCTTGCCTTCCTGGGAACACCCCTCCACTTCCCACTTCCTTCCAACCGGTCCCAGTTCAGAGACAGGACTGTTGTGGAGGATACGCCAAAGGAGGGCGACTACATGGGAGAGGGGCGCCACAGCTGCCGGGCTGGGAGCAGCCCCCACAAACCTTCCGCCCCCTAGCCAGCTGGTCCAACTGGAAATCCCGGATAAGCCCCAGTACTGGTCAGAACTAGTTTGGCAGCTCTGGGGAAACGGCCCCCAGAGCTGGCAGCGGGAGCTGGCAGTTTTGCAAAAAAGAAAAAATTGAACTATAAGGGCCGAGAGGAGTGGCTAAAAATGATTTGAAACACTCCAAAATTCTGCTCGCTTGCAAGTGCAAGTTTACAGCTGGGGATCCAAACAAGGTTGCCTCCCCCCACACACGCATTCATTTTCCCACACTGTCTCCTCTCTTTGCAATGCCGCTATTTTTTTGTTGTTGCTGCAATGCAATTTGTTTTGCAGTGCGATTGTTGAAGCAATATAATCCTGCCCGCAGCGACTTTTAGTCAAAGCACCCTTTTCTGCAATGCTATTGTTGTTGTTGTTACTATTATTATTGCAATTCTTTCTGCCCTTTCCCCTCCCTACTGGAAACGCGCTCCGGCTGTGATTGCTCGGGTCTGACTTTGCGAGTGGCAGTGCGCTTCCAAACCCCGTCGTCCGCCCCCCGCCCCCCATTCCCCTCCCTCTCTTTTCCGCGCCCAGGCCAAAGCAGCCGATTGGCAGAGCGGTGCTTTCGGGAACAATAACAGTGGGGGGACCCCGGGGTCGGGGAGCCGCCCCCGCCCCCCGGCCCGGCAGCGCGGCTCGCGTCCCCCGCCGGGTCCCCACCTCAGTGCCCGCCCCGGGTCCGCCCCCGGCGCCCACCATGTACGCCTTTGTGCGGTTCCTGGAGGACAACGTCTGCTACGCGCTGCCCGTGTCGTGCGTGCGCGACTTCAGCCCCCGCTCTCGGCTGGATTTTGACAACCAGAAGGTGTACGCCGTGTACCGGGGCCCGGAAGAGCTGGGCGCCGGGCCTGAGAGCCCCCCGCGCGCCCCCCGCGACTGGGGTGCGCTGCTGCTCCACAAGGCCCAGATCCTGGCGCTGGCAGGTGAGCGAACGGGCCAGGCGGGATGGTGGGACCGGGCGGGGACCTGGACCCGGGGAGGGGGCCGGGCGCCGGGATGGAGGGGGCCGGGGTGAGCCACTGCTTGCTCAGGCCTCCTCGTCCCGCCCCCTAGGCTTTTCTTTGGGGGGACCGGGTATCTCTGAAAGGCCAGACCAGTTAAAAATATCGGATGGTCCCCTTTGTCTTGCCTGCCTCCCGACACAACCACGCTGTCAGGCTGTCTTCATCTCTTTCCGTGTGTACTCTTTCTGTTTCTGTTCTCCCTGTTCTTCACTTTCCCTTTCTCTCCCTGCCTGTTTGTGCTTTCATTTCTCTGTCTCTCACCTCACTCAGTTCCTTCTCTCTCTGCTCCTTCCGTCCCCTTAAGTTTTTCTAGCTAGCTGTCTCTCTCGCTTTAAGGCCCTTGGTACTTCCTGGGAGTGAGGAAGCGAGGTGGGTATTGTCAGACTCTTCTGGGTGGGAGCTCTTCTTAACAGGGGGAAGCTTGCCCCATCGGGCCATCACTGGACAGGTGAGGAGGCCTTGCTCACAGGGCACCACTCTCTCCCGCCTCTCCCTGGCCAGGTGGTGCAGGTGAGGAGGTAGTGGCTCTCAGCATCCCTCAGCCTGCACACCCCCTTGAATATCCCAGAAGGCTTCCTAATGAGAGCCCAGGGCCAGGAGAACGTTTCTAGGTCACATTAAGACCAGATCTCCCATGCTTGCTTTCTTAGCGCCCTGAAAAACTGGACAAAGCAGGTGGTCTCATTCCCATTTGACAGATGAGGATACTGAGATTTAGTAACGACGGGACAAGAAACTGCCTCTTCAACCTCCTGTACCAAGTTCTTCCTGCCATGCTGAGGAAGCTTCTCCTTTGTAGAGGGAAGGCAGTGGGCCCTCTTTCCCAGGTGGTTGTAGGAGGCTTGGGTCTAGACATGGACGAAGGGGGAAGTATCACTTCCATTTGGGGGTGCAGCCTTTTAGCTGCTGCTGGTAAGGAGGGTGTACCTTAGAGTGGGCAGAGACAGTAAGCCACTCTGCCCTCTATTCAGGAGGGAAAACCAGGGGTTAGGAACTGAATGAAGATATTGCTGGTACTTTGTAGTTTTGAGACCTTTCCTATTTTTCCAGCTTCCTTTGCCTTCTCACATTTAGCCTAACAGATGAATCCAGCATGCATTGTATTTAGATCTGGCAGATAAGGAACCTGGCTCAACATTGGGAAGTGACTGCACATTAGCAGTACTAGGTTGGAGCTCTGGCTCCTGAGTTGTTCTTTCCACCACCTCTGTTGCCTCTGGAAAGTGGGTTTGCAGGAGTTGAGGAGTGGAAGCAGAACTGGCACCAGAGCCCTTTCAGACTGTCTGGACAGACTGTATCCCCACCACCTTTCAGACAAGTGTAGATCCACTCACAACACCTGGGGACACCTGCGGCCAGAAAAGCAGAATGAGGGAAGGTATGTAGAAAAGGCAAACCTTTGTGGCTAATGAGGTTTTATTTTGTTTGTTTGCTTGCTTTTAATTACCTGAGAGAAGGAATTAGGAGTTAATTCCCCAGGAGTCCAGGTCTGAGAACTTGTAACTGGGTTGTAACCTTAGCTTCCCTTTGGCTAAAAGAAAAAAAGTTTGCTTCTTGATGATTGCATTAGACTCCTAGATCTGGAAGGGCCTTACAAGAGGGGAAGTGACGGTGGGTCAGGAGTCAGTGGAATGTATGCGTCTTAGTGTGTAATAGCTGTTTTCCTCTCTAAGAGAGTGATCATTCATCCATTTATTCATTCAGCAAATGTAAACACTGCATTTGGCTCTTCATGCACTGCTCAGAGGCTTGCTTAGGCCCACAGGCTGATTTTTAAAATCAATGGAAGTCCGCATAAGTAAGACACGTGTAGTTCTTGGTGTGAGGACCATGAGTCTTGAATCTAAACAATTCATTCTCCAAGTTGGAACGCTGATGAATTTCTGGGTTTTTAAAAAAACAAAAAACTAATGAAAAGCAAACCTAGGCAACACCTGGAAGTTGGCAGAGTGGATCCAGAGAAGAGTGTGGGCTGGTTTGAGCCAAGTGAGTCCCAAAGCACTTTCCCCACCTCTCTTCAGTTTTGTACTTGGGAGGAGAAAGGGGAAAGAAAAGAAACAAACAAACAACTTGAGGTTGGCAGGCCACAGTTTGAATTCCAAACAGCTGGTTAATTTTTAAATGGGAGCCGCTGCCCTGGCTGCAGACCTGCCTGGAGGAGCCAGGGTGGGTTTGGGAGGTCTCGTTGATCTAGGACCAACTAACCCTCCTGTGTGTCTCGGAAGCCCATCTTGACTTGAAAGTGGTGGCTCTGAGAATTGCTTGCAGTGACATCATCTCAAAGAGCTCATCTTCTGCCATCTCCTAGATGGAAATACCACTGTGTGTGGCACCAGATGTGAGGAGGGGAGCCCTCAAGGGGAAGCAGAGATGGCTGTGGTTTGAGTTAGCCAGGAGCAATTAAACCCTGTCTGGCACCAGCAGCATGGCGTCAGAGCCAGGTTCAAGGCCACTTTATGGCCTTTAGTGAGAAATGTGTTACTTTCCTGAGTATTTGCCCAGGCCAACCCAGAGCTCCCTGCAAGTGTACCTCTTCTTGTACTCAGGAAATGTCAGCGCCAACTGCTGTGGAACTTTGCATTTTTCCAGCTTGTGGTAGCTTACACCATGGTTTTGGTGTGTGTCAGACCCTGGGGTATAACCCCTTTCTTACTATTTCAGTTCAAGCAAAAAGAAGAAACACCTTTATTGACAGTCTTGCTATGTACCCGTGCATTATCTCTGTTAGTTCTCCCTGTGACCCTGTTGGCAGAGATCGCTATTATTATTTCCGTTTCATAGGCGAGGACACTAAGGCTCAGAGACTTGCCTGCAGCCTGCAGTTCATACACAGCAAAGCAGGATGTGGAACCCAGGTCTCCCAGTCCAAGCTCCCCTTGGCAGTCTCCTCTTTAAAGTAGCCAATGTTCCCATTAGCCACACAGCGGGCTGGAAAAGAGTGAAAGGACATGGAAGAGCTGTCCATGAAGCTTGCAGTTCAAGACAAGTTTTGAGCCAGAGGACAGCTTTACTTTCTGAGCTTTTAAGTCCATCCTTCTCTTCCTCGTCTTCTCTAACCAGCCTCCCTCCCTCAGACACATGCCTGGCCCTCTGCCCTCCATTGTCCTTTTCCTGAGGAAATCTCAAAGGACCTCCCATTCTCCATGGAGGGTCCACAGAACTCAAGACTTGGCTTACCTTTGGCCTATAGTCTCTGCTTACTCTTATTTATTTGCCAAAAAGGTTGTGAAAGTGAGAGCTACCCATTTGGAGTGCTCACCGTTATTTCACTGCAATCCAGCTTGCTTCCAGGGCTCATGAAATTGAATTTTGTGTCTTTTATGGGACCAAAACTGGTTTCTCTAGGCTCAGAATCTTAAAATTCCGTGCTCTTCTGTCCAGGCACCTGTGCTGTGTTGTTATTATGTGGGTGTGCTAAATTCCTTTTGTTTTCCAGTGTCCCCTAATTCCTTCCTATCCAGGCCCAGGACTGACATAGCGGATGCACCAGTGCACCAGCACATCTGAGGTACTGGGGCTGAGCTGACAGCGTGATGGAGGGCAAACAAGAGCTAACTCTTCTAGCCCTGCTCTGCCAGGTTTCTGTGGGGGGCAGAGTGATGAAGAAGAAATGGACCCCGCCCTCAGGGAGTGAGGGCCTGATGGAAATTCTGCCCAGGGGTAGAGCCAGGTGCTTGGGGAGCACGGAGGAGGGAACCATGCTCTGTGGGCTTCACCATTTATCTCTTAGGCCCTTCCTTTGCAGCTCCATGCCCGTTCCCCGTGATCAGGCCTACACTGGCTTTTACTCATTTAAACCAGGGCAGCAGCCTTCAGTTGACCGCCCTGGCTCCAGTCTTTTCTAAATTGCTGTCAGAATCATCTAAAACACACTCTGAGTCCATTCCCTGCTCTCCTTAGAACCTTCTGCAGCTCCCTGTTGCCTTCTGAGTGAAACCTCAGCTTCTTGACCCGGCCTTCACAGTGCCCGGCCTCTGCCTACCCTGCCCACTCCCCCTAGATCTGCAGGATTTTGTGCCACCTTGAGAACACACCCTCAGGAACTCCTCTGAGCAAACCGGGGTGGATTAATCATTGTCTGACATGGGGCCTCTGCCCATGGAGTTCACCTTGCAGTGAGGAAGGCAGAGATGTGACATGTTTCTGGTCCAGCGGATTGAGGGCTGAGGGCTATGATAGAGGAACTGACCGGATACATTGCTCAGGGGTGTTTCCTGTTCTGTCCTCTGCCTCCTCCCCAAAATGTTCCTTTTATTTTACTTATTCCTTGCTTATGGATCTTAGCATTTTGTGTCATATTTTGGTTAGTCGTGAATGTGCCTGTCTTCCTACCGAACAGTGAACTCCTCCAGGATTGGAGCCTGCCTGCCTGCCTTGTCTCTGTATCCGCAGTGCCTGGCATGTAGTACACACCAGTCAACCCATGTCGGAATCATGGATATTGGGAAGACAGGTGCATTTTTTTTTTTACGCTTGGGGAGGAAATAGTGGGGACAGAAACCGCTGTAGCAGCAACTTGGTTTGCAGAATGGAAACTTGCAGTGGGATTTTGAGATTTCATTCAACTTTGTTCATGTGGAAAAAGGCAACATTCTGTATCACTCCCCTGACTAGAAGAAACCCCACGCTTGGGGAAGATAGCTTCCAAAGCCACGTTCCTCTTGATTTGGTAGTTTTAGCTCATTCAGGGCTCAGTCCCAGCTTGGCATTGTTGGTCCAAATAGATCACTTGCTCCAGAAATGCTTTGGAACATCTACAAAGTTAGCAGCGAGGCAGGGGATGAGCCGATTTCATATGCAAAGATTGCTGCATGTCATCAGTGGGAGACTGCCAACAAAAGGATTTATTTAAAAAAAAAAAAAAAAAAGCTAGTGAAACTTTTAATTTAGGTTTTGACATGTTCTACTGATGTATGTTGGAGTAAAGATGGGAACTTGCCTGCTGTCATCTGTTGCAGATTCTACTGAAATGTTAACCATTGACGGTTCAGTCTGACGTGATTTATCTTGTTCAAAAACCACATATTTTTTCTGTAGTATGTGTTACAGAGTACTTCAGAGCTCCCGTTCACAGGAGGAAAGAAAAAATGCCATGGGCAAGTCGAGGTTTTGCTTTCTTATTTTTACTTATTTATTTTTTTGTGCGGTGTTTTGTTATTCAAGAGCACACTAGTTTTTATTTTTAAGGACACACCAAAAAAATGGAATTCAAATTTAGATTCTTTGACTCCAAGATTAGTTCCCTTTCCACTGTGCCTACTTGCTTTGTCTTATAAGCTCCTTAGAGAGAGAAAATGTTTGTACATTTTAAGTGCTTACCAGAATAGCTTACATCACCCTGAAGAGGGTTTCTCTGGTTCATTTAGGTTGCCCTTATACTGGAGGGAAATGCAGGAGGGAAATAGGCATTGGTTTTCACCTTCAATGACTGATTTACTAAGTATTTATTGAGTGCTCAACAGGTTCCAGGGTCAGTGCTAAGAGTTCCCACAAACTCTGTCTACATCCATGTGGGATGGAGCTTATTTTCCCTGAAGAAGAGAGCTATTAAGCAATTGTTTAGTGGGTGCTGCAGGTGCCGGGCAGTGGGCTAAGTCTCCCCAGGTGTGCAAGGCCTGTGGGGAAGTATGAACCAGTTCAGTCAAAAAAAACTGGTACCTAAGCTAAGGAGGCAGTGGCCGGGATGGATCTGAGATGCATTAAGGAAGGTGAATCCATGGGACTCGGGCACTGACTGGCTATGGTGACATGTGTGCCGACCATGTGGTGATTCGGGCTCCCCTCCCTCCGGGGGGTGCTCTAGATGAGTAGTCGTTTAGAACCGAAGGTGATGATGAGTTTAGTTGGAGACGTGATGAGTCTCAGGGACCCACAGGATGTCTGGGCAGAGACTCCAGGAGAGCACTTGGATGTCAGGGGAGGTTCAGGACAGCAACGTGAAACCGGGCTGGGATCCCAGCGTGGAGGCTGTTAGCCACGGCCGGTGAGGTCACTGTGGGAGAGGATGCAGAGAGAGAAGCGTGCAGGGCAGAACTCTTGAGAGCACCAGCCTTTAAGTGCCCAGCACAGCAGAACTCAGAGAAGGTGAGGGAGCAGCCACAGAGAATCAGGTGATAAACAGGAGAGATGGGTGTCCTGGAAACCGAGTGAAGAGGGAGGTCTTTGGGTCCTAGATCTAGGCTGGTTTTCGTTTCTTTTAAGTATACAACTACTTTTCCCTCTGAATTCACTGGTGAGACCTAAGATAGGACATCTACATATCTAAAGAGAATAAAAGATTTGCATGGGATGGTATTTTGGGAGTGTTTCGTGTCTGGGTTTTGCCCCAATGGAGGAAGGATCAGAATTGCTCTTCTGGGTCCAGAAAGCAGAGTTAGGTCCAGAGAATGGAATTCATAGGGGTCAGTGGCATCAATATTATAACAGCAGAGGAAGGGCAGATGGGCAATGGAAAGGGAATCCAGCATGGTGATGAGCTCCCTGTCCCTGATAGCAAGCAAGTCAGGCATATTCTGGAATAGAATCCTGCCCTGTGAGCAGCTTTGATGATATGATCTCTAGGGCACATCCTTAAGTATTAAGGAGGAAGTGCTAGAGAGCTGAAATAAGTTAGGTTTTGAAGTCAGACACATGGGTTCAAATTATGACTTTGCTACTTATAAGCTGTACGACCTTAGGGAAATTACTTCACTTCTCCGAGTTCCGGGTACTCATCTGTATCATGGAGATAGTTATTTAGCAAGGTAATATGGAAAAGTGTCTAGCACGTAGTAGGCACTCATTAAACATCAGTAGCTGTTAGGAGAACAGTGGCTAAGAGTTGCTGAGAGACTAGCTTGCTGAGTTGTGGGTACCACCCTTTGTAGAAAGGAGTGATGTGAAGAAACAAGCACATGTAAGGAGCAGACAAGTTGAAAGTTAAACTTTCGCGTGTTTTCATGAAAGACTTACCACCCCCACCCCCACCCTGCCGTTTTTGCCCCTCTGTGATTCTATGCTGGTGCGACTTATTATCCTGGCAACAGCCTGGTGAAGCTCATGATGGCAGCTAGAAAAAACAAGCCAGCGGACGAGGTTCCTGGTTGTGTCTGTGCCCAGCCCTGTGCCAAGGCCGGTGAAGCAGGGAAATGAGAGCAAGGCAACCTGCTGAAACCTGGTTAGCATTTCCTTCTTTCCCTTTCTGGGTGGCCTCAGCAGGACATTGCTTCCTCAGAGGTGCCCACCTGGAGGGGTTAGTTGTTTACATCTTACCCTGTACTGCACAGCAGAGAAAGAGAGATCTGGAAGTCCCTGTGGCTAGCCAGGAGCCACACAGCTGGGAGGACTTGCTGAGGTTCTAGTCTAGTCCTTGTGTCTTACAGAAAAGAGAACCAAGAAGTGATCAGTCACCCAGTTACAGAGCCAGTCCCGGACACCCAGTGTCTCCTGATTTCTTTCTGTCACATCAGAGCAGAGAACTCTTCTTTTTCTTTCCCTGACCAGATACAGTCCTTGAAACCTGAGAATGTTGTCTGCCTTGGATTTTATAAAAACAAACATTATAGGCCAGATAATACAGCGTGTGTGTCTTCTCTGTGGTATGTCTGTTTTTAGTGCAAACATAAGACTAAAGAACTTTTGAAGAGATGAAAACCTTTAAACTCGCATCTAGGTATTTTTAAAACAAGACCAAACCTTTGTAAAAATTTTATGCTTAGCCTTTCAGAATGTCACCCTAACTAACCCACACCAAATTAAACTCTGATGCTCAATTCTTTTAATTATCCAGCATGATTCTATGTAAAATAGGAGTCAAGACAGTGCCTCTTCCATTTTAACTGAACGCTGCAAATTCTTCAGGGCTGCCTTCACTTTTGAAGACAGACTTGCATTGGGTTTCCTGTTTCCTAAAACGCTATTTGCTTACTACCATGTCTTCGTCTCCCCCGCACCCCCATTGCAATGGGATTTTTCTCTTTCTCAGGTTAATAACAAATACCAAGCTCTTCTCTTTCACGAAGAGCAATTTTTACCATATTTTATGGCTTCGAGTAGGGACTCTCTGTGATGATTCTTTAAAGTGCAGTGGCCTTGATCAGCTTGTGTAGTTCAGGAGTTTGGCATCAAGTCATATCTGTATAGTGCTTAGTTCCATTTGGGAATATATTAGCATTCTCCTAGAATATAGGCAAGGTCTTTGGAGAAAGGCAGGCACTTCAGAAGTTATGTCGATACACTCGCCATTATCTATGTGCCCTTTACTTCAGTTGAAGAAGTTACAGCAACTTGGTAATTTTCCTCTTGCTCCTGTAGGATAATTAGGTGATAAGAACAGGGCCTGAGTGTCATGCAGATGTGATTTGAAATTCTGGTTCTGCTAATTACTAGCTTCATGTCTTCCATTAGCCACCTCACTTTCTGAGCCTCTATTTTTTTGTCATTAGAATTGTTGTAGGGATTAAATATAATGAAGCTGGTAAAGAATTTGGCACAGGGCCTGGACACATAGTAGGTGCTTACTTAATATTTGTTGAAAGGATGAACGCAATTAGCTGACTTCCTAGTAGCTGGAGAGGAGGATGTAATTGATGCCCAAATCCTTGGTAGTTTTTTTTTGCTCTGAAAACAAAAGAATTGGAAAGTCAGAACCAGTGAAGATTCTCTCTTCAGAGGCCACACATTCATTTCTTTTTACAGTAAAACATTATTTGGTCTTAAGCTTGGAGCAATTGCAAAGGCAGTTTGACTAGAGAGTTTTCCTCATCCTTCTGAGTCAACTGCTAGTTTCTTGTGCGGTTTCCTGGAATTCAAAGCCACAGGCACACTCCAAAGCCACATTAAAATGCTACATGAAGTTACTTGCTGTCTTAGGTGGTCCCCACCATCGTTCACCTTCATTAATGTGACCAGTTAAGAGTTACAGCTTCTTGACACCCTCTGTTCAGTCTCCTCCTAACGCCTCTTCCATCTTGCTCATCAGTGCCACATTAATCTCCCTAAAACATCTCTTTCATCAAGTCTCAATGTGTCGGATACCCTCAGTGGTTCTCCTTGCCACGGGACCACAGCCAAGCATGTGGCCCACAGGGGCAGCCTAACGGCCACTATTGATCAGACACTTACAACAGGGAAGCACTGGCTTGGTGCTTTACATGCGCTAGCTTTTGGAAAATAGCTGATTATCCCCACTTTACAGATAATGAAACTGAGATTTGGACAGGTTAAGTAGCTTTCCCATGTTCCCACAGTTAGTATGTGCGGAGTTAGAATTCCAAACCATAACCACTTGATTCAGGAGCCTGGCCTGTTTTTATTAGATCCTGGGCCTCTCTCTCCCAATCATTTCTTTCACTTTTCATGTTGATACTGAATGAGCAGTAATCTTCTGTGGACTAGACATGGACGTGAGGCATCACCTTCAACTCCAGAATAGTTAGGAATGCCTGGAGGCTAGAGATTTGCCCCATGGGTACCAGTGTCTCTCAGGAAGTCAAAATTTGCATTCTGGCTGTGGTTCTTAGAACAAACTGGTTGTCACAGACCAGAAGACAAGGACCTCTTAACCATAGTACGCAGCCCAGAACAGGGACTCAGGAAGGGTGCACTGATTGCGGAAGAGGATACACGGAGGCCCCAGGGCTTCCTGGGCCCTCATCCAGGGACCACTGGGCAAGGAGGAGACTGGGAGCATTAGGATGCAGCCAGGCACCAACTAGCTCTCAGAGGAGTCTCGAGATCCCCCTGGCCAAGCACTGGGGCAGCCAGGATCCAGGCCAGGAGGTGTGTGATTAGAGGTACCATCTGCTTCTTCTTTCTGGGTCTTACTCCTGTCACTTGAGACCATTTCTGTACCACTTAGCCTACCTTTTCAGAGAATCCATTCAAGCCCCAAGGCCTGGCTACAGTCTGTTGCTGTTGTGCCTGAGGGTGGTTGCTGCTGCCTGAGGACTTCCTGGGGCCAGATGCCCTGGTGGGAGTGCAGCCGTAGAGTGGCCTTCTGCTTTGAACTTTAGGCTGGGGGTTAGGATGTCCCTGTCTATAGCCTTTATTCATTCACTCAACATTTATTCTGGCTCTACCATGTTCCAGGCATATGTTTAGAGAGAGTAGAACTTAGGCTGGGGAAGCAGAGAGACCTAGATCAAAGCCTGGCTCTGCACCTTTCCATCCTGGTGGCCTAATGGCCTTCTTGAATCTCATTCTCTTATGGGGAAAAAAAAAAAACTATAGCTAATAATACTGAATGGCAGGGTTGGTGTGAGGTGTGAAGAGCCTTATGGTGGTATCTGATAGGTGGGAGACATTTCACCAGTGGTAGCATATTTTTTAATTAAAGTATAATTCATGTTCATAAAATTCACCATTTAAAAGAATGTACAGTCCATTGGTTCTTAGCATATTCACAACATTCTGCAACCATCTTCACCATTTAATCCAGAACCATCTAACTGTTTCCTGCAGTGGCCGCCCCATTTTACAGTCCCACCAGGAATTCAGAGTTCGAGTTTCCTCATGTTCTCCCAGCACTTGTTACTTTTCTTTTCCTTTCTTTTTATTTCTGTTTTTTTCTTTTCTTTCCTCTTTTATTTTCTTTCCTTTCCTTTCCTTTCCTTTCCTTTTCTGTTCTGTTCTTCTCTTTTCTTTTCTTATGATAGCCATCCAAGTGAGTGTAAAATGGTATCTCATTTTACTTTTGATTTGCATTCCCTAATAACTGATGCTTTTGAACATCTTTTTATATGACTGTTGGGCAGCCTCTTTTTTATTAGTCTTCCACTAAACATTTTTGTTTGGTGAGTCCCTATTGTATGGCCAAGCCTAAGATATGGGCTCTACCCTGTGGTTACTCACAATCCATTGGGGAAGGTAGATGTTAAAGCAGATAATTGGGACATAAGAAAATAGGCTGCAGAGAAGATATGAATAGTAAGTCCTCACTTAATGTCCTTGATAGGTTCTTGGAACTTTCGGTGAAACAATGTATACAAAACCAGTTCTATCAGGGGCTAATTGTCATAAGAGTTCTAATGGCATCTCATCAACATTACAAAGAAATAAGTTGTATGAAATGATGTTCTTCAAGGGCCTGCTGTACAATGTGTAATGGGACCTTTGAGGAGGAAGGAGGAGTGGAGTGGAGTTTGTTAAGCAGACAAGGAAGAGGGGGAAGCATTTCAGTTAGACAGAAGAGCAGGAAGCCTGTGGTACAGCTGGTAGGAGCGGGGACTCCTGTCAAAAGGTGGGGAGTGGAGCCTTGTCCGAGTGTTGCCTTGCCCAAACCAGGTCACCCCACCACCACCACCACCAGGAAGCAAGTTGCATGCAGCAGGCCCTGCTGAGCTGCTTCCTCCACTGTCTGTTTTTGGCGCATGTTAACTGAGCTGACTGGATCCACCTGAGGTAGATATGATACCTCCTTTTCCACAGAAAAAGGGAAATGACCCTCACTGACATCGCAGCTTGCCTGACTTGTCCTCCCTACCGAGCAGCAGAACTGGACTTGGAATCCCAGTTGTCTGGCTCCTAGTTTTTCCACACCCGCAGGCTGAACCTCAGCTCTGCTGACCTTGGCATTCAAGGCCATTTATTCTATACACTCCAACTTCCTTCCTCACCTCTCTCTCCTGACTATAACTGAACCATCTTTGCAACCATTCCAGTCCAAAATCTTCCCAAGTTTCCTCTTTTTCGCTTCAGTTCTTCACCCCTGTTGTGTGGTACAGATTCTCCCTGTCCTTACATGGCTATTCTTTTATGAGCACTGACTGTTCATGTGCCATTCACTCCACTCAAGCTCTTTACATACGGATTTGATCATCTTCACAGCATCCTGGCACTGTGAGTAGAAATTATTTACTTCACATCACAGATGAGGAAACAGGCTTGGAGAAGTAACATAACTTACCCAAGATTGCCCAGCCTGCCTACCCTGCACTGATAGAAGGGACCTCCCTTTCCCCGGGGGCCTATAGCAGTTACTGTGCCCTTATCCACATTCAGTATTAGAGATCTTGGATTATCTTTTCCATGGCTTTTTATCTTGTGTCCCCCAACTTATTCTCTGTGTGCTTATTCTCTGTGTCCCCAGGGACTGAGCTAGATCCTGCAAGTGTAAATTCTGAGTAAATGTTAAGCTCAGATATAGTAGGTAAAGCTCTGGGGCCTAGTTAGACAGCCTTTTTCTCACACTGTTCATGTGTACTATGACCTTGTGCAACGCTGAGCACTTCAAGATGGGAACCCAGTCTGTCCTGCTCCATCTGTATCCACAGGCCCAATTGCCGCACTATTTAGAACCCCAGTTTCCTCGTCTGCATTTTGAAAGGGTTACATGAGACGATCTGAGGATCATTCTCAGTTTAAAGATTAGTTTTGCGTGTTGGAGTGATTGCTTCTGTCCACATCAACATGATCCTGAGCAACAGTGTTTCAGCTCAGGAACACAGCACAGCTTGTTATTTCCAGTTTGGTGGCTGCATCTCAAAATGTGCCCTTGAACTTGTCAAACTGAAAACTAGCTCAGGCGCTTTACCCCAGCACATTCAGAAATCCTAAAACCATCCTCTCATCTCCCCTCCTCTCCCTTTCTATCCCCTCTCCTCTTTCTCTCTCTCTTTGTGTGTGTGTTTTTTCCACCTGTGAGAACACCCACCAATCCTATTTCAGGATAACTTCATTTGAAGTACTTTCTTCAGGTTTTACATTTTAGCAGCTTCTTGGCTTAGAAAGAGTCAGAACGATTTATTGAAAGGAAGCTGTTACTCTTGTAGAAAGACTTCATCTCCACTGGATATATTTTATGGACACAAAGAGAACAAGAACAGGCTTTGCGTGTAAAAGTAGACCCCAAGCTCCTCCAGGTAGTGGGAAAGGCTGTTTCCATCTCTGATCAGGAGGAGGTTGTTAACAAAGACCACCTCCTTTTTTTTTTTTTCCTTGGGCAGTTCCCTTACACCCTATTCCTTTCTAAAGTTATTCCTTGTTTCTAAACTGTATCTTTGTTCACCTTATGCTTAGGGAAATAAATGATTCCTAGCATGGTGATAATAGCAACTAAAACATCCCATCCATTGAGCGCCTGCTGTGTACCAGGCACTGTGCAGTGAGTTCTGGGAACCACTGCTGTGATCCTCCCGTGACAGAGGAGACACCTGAGCTCAGCTACACTGAGGCCCTGCCCTCCTTCCTCACTCTGTCACGGAAGAGCTGAGGGTGACGCTGAGGGTGACACATAGGTTCCTCTCCTACCAGAGTCCCACCTCCGACCAGCTGAGGTTCCATTCCCAAGACCATTTGGGAAGATTTGGCATTTGACTACATTCTGGAATAGATATAAGCTCATAAGCTTCCTTCTCAGCTTTACTAACAAGTTGTGAGGAGAGAAGCCCGGCCCGGAGAAAGTGTAAGAGCGTGTTTAGCACAATCACATATGCGTGCACATACACACTCACACATGAAGACCCTCGAGACTGGATGTAACTGGCTACCTCGTCATGAGCCACCTCCAGCATCGGGCAGCGAGCTGGCAACTGCACTTAGGCTTCAGCAGTGGGAGCCGTGGAAGAGCATAAGAAATAGTAGCTCCCAGAGTCTCCAGCAAACAAGACGCCAGAATGTTTTCCACAAAGGGCCAGTTCCAGGGCATATTCGAGTTCCTGCCTCTGGAACGCTTCTGTTTGAAATGTCACCTTTGACATGCACTGTGAGAGACAGATTTGGGAAACCAAATGTGAAATCTGGGCAGGAAAAAAAAAATCTTTTAGATTATCTGAAGTGGATATGAGAAAGCGGGGAGAAAAAAAGTATACCTTTGGAGCTGCGTAGCCCTTGGTAGTTTGTAGCGCACTCCAGCATGTGTTGTTACTACACGTAAGGACTGTGTGTGATACCAGCGGCCTGTTTCCCACTCCTGGCTCCTCCACAAGCCCCTTCCATCCTCTGGGCCTGAGTTCCCTCCCTCATCTGTAAAATGAGAGAGTTGGACCAGTTGGTCGCTACAGCCCGTAAAACTCTTGTCCTGTGATCTGATACCAGTAAAAAGGCAGTAAATGTTACTTGTTACTCTTTTTATATCTGTCTTACCTCAGCCTGCCTCTATCTGGGAGGTCCCTGTCCTCCCAGCTCTGGCTTTACCTCCATACCAGCTGTCATCCCTTTCATGGTTCTTGGTACCTGAGCTGACAGGAACCCACCAGTTTTTTCTGGGAAGTCAGTCACTTGGCTTAGAAAGATCTCAGTTGTGGAGAGATTCATGTGCTAGTTAAGTTTAGACCAGATAGCAATCTAAGGGCCATTTCAGTTCCCAGATTCTAGAATTCCATAAAAGGCCACCCTTTAAGATGCACTCAGAGAAACCCATAAGCAAACTCATTGGACACCATCTCAACGCTTTGTAAGGCAGTGCTTTTAGCAAATACTCCCGATCCTAGATTTCAACGTGCACCACTGCTCTTAGGGCCCTCCGTGCGGGAGGGCACAGGCCCGGGTTTGTTGGCTTTTCCTTTTTAACTGGTCTGGCCTCTGTCATTCTCTGGCTTTTAAGGATATGGGCATGTTTTTAGTATTTTGACTCATAACAAACCTTGTTCTCTCAATATACATTTTAGAAGACAAATCTGACCTTGAAAACAGTGTGATGCAGAAGAAAATAAAAATCCCCAAACTTTCTCTCAATCACGTAGAAGAAGATGGGGAGGTTAAAGATTATGGGGAAGAAGATTTACAGCTTAGACACATCAAGGTAACAAAGTCTTTCCTTTTGTTGGAAGTATGTGGGAGCATTTTTTAGATTTTTGAGAGCTAACGAATTCTAGCCTGGCCTCCTTTCACCATATAAATGTCCCCTGGTGTCACAGGTTAGGAGAGGACTGGGACAGCTAGTATACTTGCTGGCCAACCTTCCAGGGACCCCTGACTCATGCTGTGCCACCAGGCATGGTCCTATTTGCACCGGCACACAGTGCCATTGCCTCTGAAGGTTTGGAACAGAGCGTGACTCTGGCCCACAATTCTGGAGAGGTCTCTGCTGAGCTCCAGGAGCATTCAATAAGCTCTTCTTGGGCAGCAGTTCCAAGCTAGTCACTGTCCTATTGCCCTAAACAGCTAAGAATGAAATCCCTATGACAGGGGTGAGCCAGGTTCACAAAAGAGGGTTTCCGGGTTGGAAGAGAACTTCCGCATGAGGTTGCCTTCCCAGTTGGACATCCCAGTTGATCTTGTCCAGCCTTCACTTGTAAACCTAATGAAAATCTTGCTCAACAAGTCAAATGTTTGTTTTTCTGTTTGGTTGGTTGGTTTTTGTGTGCATGTGGCATTGGGTACCACAGAGAAAGGAAGGAGAAAGAAGGATGCCGTCTGCATTGACCATGGTCTGATTTTGGACACAAGGTCAAGGATATTCCCAGGGTATAATCCAAAAGGTGCAGTTGAGTTTACTTCATGCATCCATTGCACCCTTGCAAGGGGCCTGGCCCTGTGCCAGCCACTGCGGTCAAGGAGATTAGCCAGATACGGCCATGCCCTCGGTGGTCTCATGGTGTCAGGAGGCAGCTATCTAAAGAGATCATTCTAGACTAGCAGCACCTTATCCCAGGGGATAAAATGACAGGATAGGATTTTGTTATGAAACTCAATCTCAGAGTCATGGTTTTTCCTTCTTTAAATTTACAGAAGCATAGTGAGAAATTAAGGCAGGCTTGAACTGACACAGTTAAGTTGTCTGGAATCTTGTGCCCTCAGCTGTCTGTGCCTCCCACAAGTGGCCCACTCAGGAGAGCCCCTGGCCCTCCTGCCCTGGGTGAAGAATTCCATTGGTCCTATCACTCCCATGCCCCTCAATGGAAGCTTTGTCCACTGGAGCTGGAATTTCCTCCAGCAGCTGAAGCCCCTGGGTAGTCCTGGATAATTCTCTTCTCAATGAACTGTCCACACTGTATCCACTGTCTTGGCCAGTGTCCAAAGAGAGGCTGATAGAAACGGGAGAAGGAGCCTAGGGTTGGAAGTCGGACTCCAAGTTCAGGGTCTGTCTCTGTCTACAGCTCCTGAGTATATAGTCCTTCCCCTCTCTGAGCCTCCATTTTCTTGCCTATAAAATGAGGGAGTTACACTGTAGAACCTTTCAACACTAGCATTCTTTGAACTTTTCATTAAGTAAACATTTATCAAGCCCCTGCCAAGTGCCACTCTGGGTAGGAGTGGAGAAACAGAGAAAATAAGACGTGGTTGCTGCCCTAGATTAGAGTAGATGGGCATTCTTAGCATCCTCCCCAACTAAAGCATTCATAAAGTGACGTGATGGAATGGCCTTTTTTTTTTCTTTCACCTTTATGTTTCTGTCGTTGAAGAGATTTGAGTGCTGAGTCCCTTGGGATGACTTGGCTTCCCCTGATTTCTCCCTGATTCACAGCAAATACACATTGAACACCCCCTGTGAGCAAGTCACTTCCTAGGTCCTAGGGGTGCAGCAGGGTCTGGGGAGTTGGGGAGGGTGATTATGGTATAAGACGCATCGAAGAGGCAGAGTGATGGAATGGAAAAAGTGCCGGCCTGGGAAACCCGAGTCCCAGTTCTGCCACCACGTGACCGCGTGATTTGGGCAACACCCTTCCCCACTCTGTGCCTCTGTTTCTCCATTTGTGAAATGAAGGGCTTTGACTAAGTGCACAGGTTCCTCCAAGCACTGATGTTCTGTGGTTCTGTGATTCTAGGCTTGTCTGGGGAAATATTGAGCCGCAGTCCAAGAAAAGTCCCAGCAGCCCTTGCTGAATTGATTCTCGTTGTCCTACACAGAGACCCGAGGGGCGGAAGCCGAGCGAGGTGGCGCACAAGAGCATCGAGGCCGTGGTGGCCCGGCTGGAGAAGCAGAACGGCCTGAGCCTGGGCCACAGCACGTGTCCGGAAGAGGTCTTCGTGGCGGCCTCGCCGGGCACGGAGGACATGGACAGTCTGGAGGAGGCCGCCGTGCCCCGGGCTCTGTATGAGGAGCTGCTGCGCACCTACCAGCAGCAGCAGGAGGAGATGCGCCACCTGCAGCAGGAGCTGGAGCGGACGCGGAGGCAGCTGGTGCAACAGGCCAAGAAGCTCAAGGAGTGTGGGGCGCTGGTGTCTGAGATGAAGGAGCTCCGTGACCTCAACCGCAGACTGCAGGACGTGCTGCTCCTGAGGCTCGGCAGCGGTGAGTGCCCCGCGGGCCACCCGCCGCTGCACGCAGGTGGGGGCATGGGGCGGCCCTTCCTCCCGGAGGGCACAGGGGAGAGCAGGCCAAGTGCCCCAGAGGCCAGGGAAGGGCAGAGACTTGGCTCAGCAGTTACCCTAAGGAGGAGCCACTCCCCTCCCAGTGAACCTGATGGGCGCTCCTGAGTGCAGCGGCCTCAGCAATCTGGCGTGCAGTGGGGTCACCAGGAAGCACGGCTTGGAGAACGACTGCTCCCAGAGTATGTGCCACCACTCACTAGGCATTCATTCAGCAAGAGGCACTACCAGAGCTTATAGGAACCTCTCCAAGGAGGTTTCAGGATAATAAAGAGAGCTAGATGTGATCCTGAAAGTCATCCATTTGGGTCAGAACGTGATAAATGCCATCGGAGTGATGCAGATAAAATGTTAGAAGCGTTCAAAGGATGGGAGGGGGTGGTATTTGTAACTGAGGGAGTCTTGCAGGAAGAAAGGAGGCCTTGAGCTGGGTCTTAATGCGTGGGAGGTGCTTTAAGGCACAAGAGGAGGCCGAGGACAGGGGTCCCGCAGTATGGGAAAACACCTGGAGCGTGCTAAGGGAGCTGTACTGCAAATGTGGTCTGAGGGCGAATAATGAAGGCTTTGAAAACAGTACCAGCCTGCGGTGTCTGGACTTGTTTGGTAGGAATGAGAAGCAGTAAAAAGCTTTTGAGCAGAGAGGCATGTGACCTTAGGAAGATCACCGTGAAGATGTATAAAACTCCTTTGGTTTGCTCATAGAAGAACTCGGGCTCATTGCACCCAATTTTAACAAACCGGGTTTTTAGGTGTTCTCCTCTAACATGGTTTAAAAGCAGGAATAAGGGGAATTCTGAAAGGCCTTAGGCTTGACAGCAAGGAGAAGTGACTGCTTATCACAGAGGAAAGACAGAAACACTTTCAGAACACAGGAATCCAGAATTAGAATGTTTAGAAGTCAGTCTGTCTTGAAGAAATCAGTATAACGCAGGTTCAGAGCCTCCACACCCCTGAAGGCAACCACGAGTTCCCCTTTGTCAGTGTGCCTTGAGTCTGTCCCTAGAGTTGAAGTCAAATACAATCTCGTATTCAAGAAGGAAGTTTCCATTATCTGTATCACAGATTTGTATATAAAGCCTCATTTCTCTTTGAAGTTTAGATAAATATGCTCTTACCCAACCTTACTTATATTTATAGGTGCCCCTTTTTTTTAACCTCGCCTAAGGATATGTTTAATGATTTTATAGAAAGAAGAAGGGAGAGAGAGAGAGAGAAACATCAGTCAGTTGCCTCCCATACCCACGATGACTGGGGATTGAACCTGCCACCTAAGTATGTGCTCTGACTGGGAATCAAACCCATAGCCATTTGATGTTTGGGACAATGCTCTAACCAATTGAGCCACCTGGCCAGGGCAAGGTACCATTTACTTCTTAAACTATATCCCAAGGAAGGAGGATCTCAATAGAGCTTCAGGATAGTCCAGGGAGTCAGAGAAGGAACCCTTGTCACAGAGAAGGAACCCGAGGCTGGAACTCACCCAGAGTCACTAGGGAGACAGAGGCAGGAGCAGAGCTCATCTCAAACGACATCTACTGATTCCTAGGCTGGAAATTTCCTCACTCTCTGACTCTGCCTTCGCCGCGGTTGTTCTCCTTTAGAGGTGCACAGTGACACTAAAGCTCACATGTGCTATGCGACTTAAAGGTTATTAAAATTCTTTATCAAAGTCAAATCTCAAAGAGAAACCCTAACTAAAAATTTGTGAAAGCTGTTTTGGTCTTGGAGTGGGGGTGGGGGATGAGGACAAAATTGGAATTTTCAGAGAGAAAAAGTGTGTCCTGGTCTTCAGATGAATAACTCACTTTCATCACACTCTGTATGCCACGCCTTCTGTAACTGTCCTTGGGGAAAAGCACAGAAACACCAGCTCTCCACAATGCTTTTCTGAATCCCAGGGAGACTGCCTGCTTTACACGGTCATGCACTGAGCTTAAACCCCAGAAACCACTCGAAAACCTTTGCGGCAGTAAGATGCTGTGCATTTTACATCAGCATGTGTCTCTTCTGTCTTAAAACACATAGACAAACTTGACCTTGATCTTTCCAGGCTCTCCCATCCCACAGGCCTTGAGTGCTGTCCTGAGAGCCAGTGGCCGGCTCATCCCTGGTCTGAGTCACTGTCATCATCACAGTGGGATGGACTGAGTCGAAATCAGCCCAAACCACAAGCATGCATGGAACACCCACCATTCACGTTGTGAGCGCCACAGGCACCCCAGAAAATCTCACCCCCATCCTGACCTGTCAAAGCTGAAAGTCCAATGATTAGTGCTTGCTCATCAGAGATTGAGAATGTGCTAAGTTCTAAGACAAATTCGCAAGAATATAATAAAAAAGGGCTCTACCCTAGGGCAAGGTGGTTGTTTTCATGGATCTAGTCTAGTCCCTGGAACCAGGCTCGATTCAAAGCCCAACTTCCTCACTTCCCAATTCTGTGGCTTTGGGAACCTTCTTTTCTTTCTTCTTCCCTTTCTTCTTTGCTTCCTTCTCTGCTTTTTTCTTCCACAAATATTTACTACTCTTCTGCTGTGTGCCAGGCTTTTTGTCTGGCATTAAAATTTTGATTTATATATGATATAGGCCTTGCCCTCTGCCCTTGGGGAACTGAAAGTGTCCTCACAGATGTAATCTGTGGCGGCACAGTGCATAATTGCCACCACAGGGACAGATGCACACGGGCTGTGGGACAGCAAAGGAGGGCACCCACTGAGTTTGGGGTATCAGGGAAGAAAGGCTTCCTGAAGGAAGTGACTTCCGAGCTGGATCCTGAAGGAAGAGTGGGTGGAAGAGTGAGGAGCAATCTAAGCAGAGAGCACCTCTTCAAGCCTCGATGTTCTCATCTGTGAAATGGAAATAATAATATCCTTCTCACAGCCTTGTGACACGCTGCACAGTGCCTGGCATTCTCTTGATGCCCAATGGCTGTTCCTCCTTTTCCACACCATTTGGTGAAGGGGCTAAGACAGAGCTTAGTTTGGTTTTTAACTCTGGCTTTCCCAACCAGTAATTGGCTGTATGACTTTGGATGGTTAACTAACTTCTCTGCCCCCTCTGGATCTTCTATTATAAAAGACAAAAGGGGTTGTATATATGTAGGTTCATTTGGTCATTCAATTACTCAGTTCATTCGATCTGAGCCTAGGAACTGGGGGATATAAAGAGAAGACTAAGACATTAAAAGTTGGGTAGAGGCTAGTGATGTAAGCATATAACTAAAATTCTAGGGAAGGGACTAACATTTGAAGTAGATTTGTCTTTTGGAGATTCTGGAAAGAAACCCCTGTTGTAATAGCTCCTGATCCATACATAATAACAAGAAGTGTAGAATAAGGCAAAGGATAGCCAGAAAGTGGCCGAGAGACCCTCTCCGATCCCGGACTAGATATGCCCTCTAAGGAGCGCGTCCTGGCCTGGGGTTGGCGTGCAGCCTGGGCTGGACTGTACTCTGTCTGTACTGGGCCTGGCTTGCGCATTGTTCGTGGAGGCCCTGCTTGTGTATTTTTTGCATGTTCACCTTGCCAAGGGCCCGGCTCGAGGGCTTTTGTCCAGCTTGGGTGCTGAATCATTCATATGATAACACGCTGATTGAGAGACAAGGGAGGCCAGCAGGTCAGGAGATGCTCAGTTTTAAAAGGAAGGCTCCACACTGGGAAGAATTATTGCTGACTGTCTAGGAATTGGGGCCTTGGGGCAGTGGGTAGGAAGGGGCAGAGCACAGGAGCCTTGCCTCTTCAGCCTAAGGGGACTTCAGGGTGGCAAGCAGGTCCCCCAGCAACCAGGAGTCCCTGGTGGGGGCGGCAGCAAAGTGGTATAAGATGTTTTAGAGATGTCACTGGATGGCTCACGTTTTTGTTTGTGCACTTATTCATTCTTTCATTCATTCCACAAATAAACTCAAGTTGAATTTAACAGGAAAAGATTCTCTAGAATATGGTGCCACTGGGTTGTGGAAGAACTCAGAGAGGATATAGACTGTTACTCTCATGTTGCTGATGAGGAAACAAGCCCAGAAAGTGTCCGGGGCCTATTTCCAGGGGTCTCCTGACCTCTGGTCATGTGTCCTCTCTCTCTGGGCCCTCATCCCACCTGGCCTTCTTTAGTTCTTGGGACATCACCATCACTCACATGGAGGTGACCCCTCTGCACTACCCCCCACCCCAAGGACATTCTGCAAAACAGAGCTTTACTTTTCTACGCTCTCAGCACGGAAAGCAGCCCTCTCTGGTGGAAGGAACCTTGTTCTCCTACCCTTCTGTCAGGACCTCTGGGACAGTGTCAAAGGAAGTGAGCCAACACGTGTAGAGCACGGCAGACCCTCTGTATCGACGGTTTTCCTTTCTTTGGTCCAAAACTATTCGGTGGAAAATTCCAGAAATAAACAATTCTTAACTTTACATTGCGTGCCATTCTGAGTAGCGTGATGAAATCTCACTCCGTCCTGCTTGGTCCCACCCTGGCCGTGACTCATCCCTTTGTCCAGAGTGCCCACGCTGCGTGCACTACCCACCCATTAGTTACTTAGCTGTCTCACAGCTAAGTATCATAGCACTGTGTTCGTAACTCTTATTTTACTTAATTATGGCCCCAAAGCGCAAGAGTTAGTGATGCTGGCAATTCAGATGTGTGAAAGAAAAGCCATGAAGTGCTTCCTTTAAGAGAAGAGGTGTTCTTGTGTAGGAAAAAAACATAGTATGCATAGAGTTGGGTACTATCCGCGGTTTCAGACATCCACTGGGGGTCTTGGAACATGCCCCCATGGGAAAGGGGACACTACAGTATAGCCCTGTGACCAGCGTATTATAAGTGTTCAAGAAGCACCAGTCCCTTTTTCCTCTTCTCTCCTGCTGACTCTCTCCCAAAGAAGTAAATGCTGAGGATGCAAAGAGCATGGAGAGGTTCTAATTTACAAAGTACAGATTTACTTACGTGTATATCCATTTCTTCATTCATTCATTCGACAGTCATTTACTGAGGGTATGCTTTATGCCAGGACTTTGTTAGGTGCAGCAATATAGATAGGAATAAGACAGTCTCCTTTAAAATTTCCCAGATAGGGGGTAGAGTCATGTTTATTAAAATGGGACTTGGCAGACTACTCAGAATTCTAAGGGAATGTGGGGGAAACAGAACAACGGAGCGCCTGTTGCAAGGGTGAGCTCTGGTGTATGTGAAGGAGTCAACTCCTGGGTCTCTCTCGGTTACTTCTCAGCTAGATTCCTTGTTCTCAGAGGTCAAAGACAAGACAAAGATAGTTTTTAGCACTGTAAGTACCTCTTAAATAGTTACATTCATTTCGGTTTTATTCAGGTAATGTTAGTTCGACTAAGATTCAAAAGGGCTATGTGAGGAGTGTAGGAAGGAGGAGATGGAGTCCCTGTCTTCAAGATGCACACACAGCCCTGGCCGGATAGCTCAGATGGTTAGAGCATTGTCCCAATATGTCAAGGTTGCAAGTTTGAACCCTGGTCGGGACACATACATATGAATCAACCAACGAATGCACAGATTAGTGGAAGAACAAATTGATGTCTGTCTGTCTGTCTCTCTCTCTCAAAAAAAAATTAATAAAAAATAAGATGCACACACAGTCCGGTGGGCAGCACAGACATGTACACAACAGGACACTCAACAGAACGAAACAGAACAAAACAGGTGTGATTGAGGAGGGGGCATGTCATGGTTTCAGGTTTCATGTGTGCTTTGTCAGGGAATGTAGGTGGGAATGATGAATTCTGACAGAAGAGGCATAGATAATAAGAATAATAACAGTAATTCACACGCACATGGCACTTTACAGGTTTCAAAGCACCTTGATATTTTTATATCATTGGACTATTACGATAACCTTATTGCAAGGCCAGGTATAAATTATTATCTCCATTTGAGAGAGGAGAATGCAAAAAGAAAAGACAACGTCCCTGTTGGCCAGATCACAAGCTGGTGGAAATTTTTGAAGCAGGAGAAAGCCACTGTGGTGTGCAAATCTGTCTTGGCTCTTAGAGCTGGCTTTCTATCACCTCTCTTCCCCTCTGGGCTCCTGCCTTGTGTTCTGCCCAAGGTCCGTGAAATACCAGCTTTGATCTTTAAAATCCTTTGCGGTCTAAGCTGGATTCTTTAAGCACAGGTCTCTGATGGTGTCTTTGAAAAGGCAGCTAATATCAGCCAAATGCCTCCTGCTGGTTTTCCCTGTCCTGGAGGCAGCTGGGCTTTGGCAGCAGATATTACTCAGGTTTGAATCTCAGCTCTTTCATTCATTGCCTGTGCAACTTCAAGCAAATGGTTTAACCCTTCTCAGCCTCCACATTCTCCTCTGTAAAATGGATATCTTCATGCCTACGCAGTACGGTCAGGACAGCCAGCTCAGTGATTAAGAGCCTGCATGGGTCCTGAGGTCAGAAATACTGGGGTTTTGAACCCTGGCTTATTCCACAAGCTAATCTTGTTACTTGGGGAAAGTTACTTAACTTCCTAGGCCTTAGTTTCCTCATCCATAAGGCAAAGTCAGTGATTGCACCAACTGTTAATGGTGCATAAGCGATTCAAATGAGCAAATGCATGTGAAGACCTCTGCCCAGGGGGGCTGGCACATAGTAAGAGCTCAATGGGTCCAGCATTAATGATACAGGATCCTTTGAGGATGCACGTGAGACAATGTGTGCAGTGCTCAGCACATCAGAAGCACTCATTGTCCTACAGAAGAGCACAGGCGTGGTTGTCTGTCATATCTTAATCTTTGAAACCCTGTGTCTCCTGGAGATTGCTACTTTCCCTTATAAGTCCTCAGAAATCATATTTGAATAGTCCATTTTACAACTATGCCTGGACTTGACTTTAAGCTCACTGATATGTAGTTTATAGATTTCTCCCCCCACCCACATTTCCTGGGCATATTTTTATCTTCCCAGCTCACATCATGGACTATTCCTTTGAGCCCCTCAATTCTGCGGATAATCGATAGTCATGGCTCAGCTTCTTCTTTGCCAGGGCTCTCCTCCCGAGGCCTGTTTATCTCAGAGCTCTTTTCCATTTCCTTCATCCTTCAGTGTATTCTCACCAATAAGCAGCAGAGCTCATAAATGTTGGGCTTTGAGAAAGAACCTAAAAGGACGGGCAAGACATCAAGTCAGGTGAGGTTTTCTTATCCCCATTTAGCAAGGGAAGGCCCGGGAGGCCCATGGCCTGCCACCCGCTTCCGTGAGTGGTAGAACTGCCAGAAACCACAGTGCCCCGTACCTCCTTAACCCAAGGCCGGAAAATTCTAGCTGTAAGAACTGGAATTGTTTCTCTTAAACATACGGGACCGTCTTCCACTTGGAAGGACTTACTGCCCTGTTGACTGAATCAGAATTAGCCACAGTTCATGCTAGATTACTTAAAGAGCTGATTTCAGAGTGCAGGACAGTCTAAGACCCTCCTTCTTCTTTCTCCCTAGAGCTCATTGTTTTGGGGCAATGGGGCTGAGGGACAACTCTGCGCTGTCCCTTTGCTACCTGCTCGGGCAGCAAGAACATGCAAATTTCTGGGCGTTTCTCCACTGCCAAAATAAGAATGTGCCTGCTGGTCTTTGGCTTTCGTGTGGCCTGTGTGACAGGCTTGTTTACTGCTGGATTTGCCAGTCAGAGGAGCGAAGTGGGAGAGGTGGGCAAGTGCTCCTTCTGGGCAAGGGCTGGCCTCTTTGAACACCTGCTTTAGGCCTGAGGGCAGGTGCTTTTCTTACATAAAACAACCTCAGCAGTAGATAAGATCATCAGATAAAGCTCAAATTATCTTGCCTGAGGCCGCACAAACCAGAAAATGGTAGAGCCAGGTTTCAGGCTCAGGCCAGTTTCACTATTCCAGGCATCAGGCCAGCAGATCACACTGGATCTGGGCCCCTGGGCTTGTGCAGCAGCCAGTCTGCTGCCTGCCCCCTGCCTGCCCTCATGATTACACCTCCTTCATTTCCTGCCCTGTGCCCTGGAACAACCGGACTCTCGAGCTATTGGGTGGGATGTTTCCTGCCTAATTTAAGAGCCCACCGTTTCTTCACAGCTTTAACCTTGCCAAATTATATGTCCTCAAGATGCCAGCCAGAAAATTCCTAGAGTTGTTTTTTTTTTTTTTTTTAATAGAAACAATCTCTTTAAAGAGAACCTAATCCCACCTCTCATCCCCATCTTATGGATGGGAACACTGAGAGGAAATAGGACATGCCTACGCCATGTGGAATCTGAACAAATCAATCATCATGAAGCAGTGAGGATTAATGTTCAGCCAGGATGGATGGATGGATGGATGGATGGATGGAATCAGTCCACCTGCCAGGGTTCAGTAAGTCCCAGAGGCCGGCCACAGCCCCTTTGCTGTTCCAGGTGGCTCTCAGTTTGGTTGGAGGTAATTCTTAGAGTCCCAGCATCTCAGTCCTGTAAGGAGTCCCAGAGTCCACGTAGCGCAGCTTCCTACCCAGGATCCCTGCCCAGTGGTCACGCAACCTCCAGTAACAGGAAGCTCACTCACTGCCTCGCAGTGTAGCCCGTTCCGCTGCTGGATGCCTCTGACTGTAGCAAGATGTTTTTGTGCAGAAATGTTTATCGGACTCTTTAATGTTCCAGGCCCTGTGCTGGGCACCGGGAAGGCAAATAGCTAAGACCCAGTTCCTGCCTCAGAGGAGCCGCAGCCTCATCAGCAGGCGGTAGGGATGCAGTGTGCGCTCTGCTGTGCTCCTGGGCTCTCGGGGTTGGGAGAGGACCTAGAGGAAGGCTCCTTGCGTTGGGGCAGGCGTGCTGAGGTGGCTGGAGAAGGCCCCCAGACAAGGGACTAGTCAGATTTATCCAAGCGAAGAGGAAGTGAACGGTACCTCAGGCAACAGGAGACCCTGAACAGAGATTTGGAATTATGAGAGGCTGGCTTATCCGGGAACTGCGAGTGGTTTCTGGCAGGACTGTGCAGTGAAGAAGTAGGCAGTGGGGAGAGACGAGGCTGCAGAGATAGACAAGCAGCTAGAGACAACCAGCCCCTCCTGCGGGTGGTACCCGGGCTCCTCCCCACTGGAGTGACCTGGTGTGGGGCCCCTCAACCGGTGAGTTGCCATGGCCTCTGAATCAGGCAAATCAGTCAACAACCATGGAGCAAAGATGAGTACCAGATGGTGGTCCCCACTCTGGAAAGGTTCGTGGGTAGATTAAGCAAGGCCAAGGTCATGGACTGATTTGATTGGGAGCCATCAGCTGGGTGATGGAACTCTGGCTCCCCACAACCCCTGCCCTCAGGTGCTCTCTGTGCCTCAGAGCAGCCCCTCAGAGATCAGCCTGATTCCCACATAGTCCCACCACAGCCCCGCAGCCACCCAACCCAGCCTATTCTCGTCCAGGACCAAAGGCCCTTGCCCATGCATTCAGAGCCCGAGCGGGGCCCTCGGGGCTCCTAGCAGGGCAGACCCCTGCTTTCCGCACAGCCCTGCTGTTAGGCACAGTCTGAGCCCAGATCATTGGCTGGGGAGGGAGGTAGAAGAACCACAACTGAAAAAGCCCAGTTTCAGTTTTCTCTGGTCACCAGCTGGCAAAGGACAGGCTCAAAGCTCCTAGGGGTGAGTTGGAGCCTAGTGACACCCCCTCCTCCTCACTGCCCCCCTGCACCAATATGGGCCCCCTGGAAAGGTCAGGGAAGATCAGAGGTGAACTGAGGGTTCCACAGGTGGGGCATTATGTGAAAGCCAGTGAGATCTGAAAACTGCAGTTAGCCGAGGAGGTGTAGGGAGTGGGAAGAGCAGCCGTCTACAACCCTCGCTTGGAGCACTCCCCTGCTTCCCACTGGAAACAAATTACTTGACCTCTCTGAGCCTCTGTAGAGATTATGTTTTGCAGGACAACCATGAGGAATAACAGCTTTGGCTCACCCCGTGTGTAAGGAGGCTTGGTGTGTGCCAGGGACGTGGTGAGGGGTGCTGGGGATAGGGCAGTGAACCAGACCGTGGCTGTCCTTGGAGTTTCAGTTCCAGCCCAGATGTTAAACAATCAATCACAGGGCATTGGGGTGAAAAGTCCTACAAAGATAAAAGATTATTTTGATGGAAGTCTCTGAACAAAGAAGACAGTGTCAGTCACCTGTCCTTCTCAGGGAAAAGCATGTATGTCATTTGAAAGGGGCATCTGCAAGTCCTTGAAGCAGGGAAAATACCTTGACCCCCATGACCAGGGACCTGGGCCCTCTTCTCTCACTCCTTTCTGTTGTTCTGTGGTTTTGATTCCCCAATAGTCTGGCCACATTGCGGGGGCATCTCCCAAGCCCAGGATCTCGGGCTAGAAGTACTTCTCCTGCCTCTGCCCCGCAAAGCCTACTCTATAGTCTACCCCTTCCCCACGGAGGGTACTCAGAGAACGGACAGGGAAGGGAGGAGATCCTGAAGAGTAGCTGTTTACTGTGATCCCATCCCCCTGCCTGATACCCCTCCACCTTCCCCAGGCCATACTCACCCTTCAAAGCTCCAGTAAGAGCTCACCTCTTCCCTGAAGCCTTCCAGGACCACTGATCCAGTGGCAATCTCTCCTTCCCCCAATCTGGGCAGGTCCTCACAGTGCTCGTTTCCTGGTCAGTGAGCCTTGATTACATGCCACTTGCTTTAACCACATGATGATAACTACCCCACCCCACCCCTTCACACCCAGCAAACTCCTACCCATCCCTTCCATCCTCTGGAGACTTCCTAGTCTCCTCCAGATGTAGTACCTCCTCCTTTGCTTCTGTTCCCAAATCTGGATCCTAACCCTTGTTAGCAACACAGGGTGGTGATGAGCCATTGCCTGTCTCTTTCCACTGCTGGACTGTAAGGCCTAGCCCAGGACTGGCCCTTAGTAGATTCTCACTGAAGGAATGAGACCACATTTGTCCCCACCCTCACTGGAAGCATAATGGGACTAAGAAGCAGATATGTAGCTATGCAGCAGGTGAGAGTGGCTGATGCTTTTGAGAAGGGGTGATGGGGTTCACAGAGAGAGGTCTGGGCCAGCTCCTGTCTCTTTCCAAGACCCTTGTATACCCTCTTCATTGCTATGTAGCTGTTCTCAAGCTTGGGTCCTCTCACCAAAGTGGCATCACCTTTTTTTTTAACCATCTCTGGTGCACCTCTGCTGCACAGCAGGTATTCTGTGTATATTTAAGAATTTTGACTTGATTTACTTTGCATTTATGAAGAAACTAGAATTACACTGATAGCAGAGAAACTTCCTATTCACTTCCAGAAGTAAATGGCAGGATTTAGTACTTCTTTAGAAAAATCTAGTAGTATTAGCTTTTCTATTTCAGCAGAAATCAGAAATGGTATTCGATGTCCAAACATACATACTTTGAAGAAAGAGGTGATTTCTGAACCTCCTGGAAGTAACAGAAGCATTAGCTTATAGAAAAGGTTTTCAGAAAGAATAACGTTAGTCCAATTGAAGATGAACTAGAACAAAGAAATTCATTCATTTGTTGTGCCAGCAATCATCGGCCCAGCCCTTACTCCGGGCCACAGTTCCCATTTTATGGGAGAAGCTCCTGCGGCTTGAAAAGGTGAAGTATATCACAGGCAGGGTCTGCACCGTGATGTTTCACAAACCCAGTGCCTGTCCATCAGATCCCGCTGTCTCTGTGCGATGTAACGGTGTTTTGCGTGGGGAACTCTCATCTTCTCTAGAACTGAGCCGTCCGTGCCACATTTGTCCCTGGGTCTCCAGAGTCTCTTGCAGGGCCTCGATCTTGGGGTGCAGCGAGGGACTGTGTGACCACTGGCTCAGGCATGACTGAATGAAAAGACAAATACTACCTTTTATACTTTTTAAAGAGCTTCCTTCACCCAGTGGAGAGGTTTCTTGCCATGGGAGCTATATTTCCCCCCAAATAAACCTGAAGTGGATCAAAAGGCTCTTTTTTTATATTCCTACTCTTCCCACAAGTGAAAAAAGTTCCTTTGTTACTTAAAATATCTGCGCCAGATTGTACAATGCTGTCTCTTAGTGCAAGTGCTTATTATTGTGGCTAATTTGGTCACATGTGTTTGAAGAAGAACAATGCCTCAGAAATTTTTAAAAGCAAAACAGCAATCTGCAGCGTTTGTTGTAATGAGATGTAAATTGCCAGCATCGGGAGTAGAGCCGACCACAATATGCAATGAAGTGTTTTTCTCCCCTTCTTAAATTAAAAGCACTAGAGGCCCTTCCTCCTCTCCCCAAAGAAACCCTGTGCTTTTTTGTTCCTTTGCTTTCTGATTCTGTAATACCAAACACTTGGCTTCCCCAACTGATTCATTCCTTCACTTACCTGCCATTCCTGAGCCTCTGCCTGAGTCTCTGTTCCGTGCCTGCCTTGGTGCTAGGCTCCGCCAGGGGCATTATCAGCCTGCAGAATACCCATTTGCAGGTAGGGAAGTGAGGCACAGAGAGGTGAGGTGGTGAGGTCCTGCCGCTGGGATTCATACCCGAGTCCCCTGACAAACCCCTTCCGAGAAGTGCCTTTGGCTGGTCTGCCCTCCTTGCTGGGGCTGACTGACGCACCGGGCACCTTCTGTGTGCAATACCAGCGAAGGAGGCAGGTGCAGAGAGCAGTGATAACACCTGTCTCAAACAGTACTGACCGAGAATGTTAGGAAATCGTTTTCTTTGCGAGCCAGAAGATCCCAGTATGATAGCCTCAATATTTTGGCAAAACTCCTCTAGCCCCTAGGAGACCAGCGTGAGCGCAGGGGAGCGTGGATGTGCCAGGAAGGGTAAGGACCTGCTCTGAGCTGGGCTGTGCGGGGCACTGGGGGCAAAAGAAGACCAGCAGGCCTCGGGCCCACAGACGCTGCCATTTAGTACTGGACTCACATGAGCCCACAAATGTAACACACGTGTGTGGGAGGGGTGGGGGTGGGGGCCTGATTTCCTGAGCAGCTGCTCTGTGCCTGATTCTGGATTAAGCATTTTATGCTTAATCTTCAGTCTTGCTAAATTGCTGTTGTCATTGCTTCTTTCAGGTGGGGCAACAGGGTCACAGATGTTACGTAATTATTGATGTGTGCAATACCTGTTGAGGGTAGAATTTGAACCGAGTGCTGTCTGAGCCCTGGACTCTTGACAAAAAGACGCAGTCCCTGCCCACCCTCAGGCCTCACGGTCTGGTGGGGAGACAGGCACAGAGGCAAACGAGTGCCCCTGATTATTTTCGGGAGGACAAAGCTTGGCTACCTGAGGAAGCTCATGACTCACCTTAGCAGGAAGTGGCAAATCCAGAATTTAAACTCCAGTCTCTCTGACTCCAAATTCCAAGCCCAGGGTTGGAGAGATGGACTTACCTCTGTTTGAAGGGATGGGGCAGCCTCATGGAAGAGGCAGCATTGAGTCAGGCCTTGAGTCCCTTGTGGAGTTTGGAGAGGTGGACATGACTGGGGGTAGAACAATCCAGACAGAGGGAACGGCACAAGCTAAGACTAGGATGCAGGAAGGAAAGGGGTGTGTGTGGAGAGGGCGGGACGGCCACTGAGTGGAGCCTGGCTGTGGGGAGGGCCCCATGGGCTGGAACCCCGCTCCTTCTGATGTCCCGTAGATGTCCCTCCATGGCCCTCTGAGCTGTCTGTTCTCCTGGCTAGAAGGTTCCAATGTCTATTTGACAACCCTAATTTCTATTTCATGGGCTACAGAAAAGTTTACAGACACTTGAGCACAGCATCCCACCTGTCCTTTCTTCCACCCCCAAGTACCTCAACTCAGCAGCAGGCTTTATTTCGGAATCTTTGCCCCCGCCCACTTAAGTCCCTTCCTCCCCCGCCACTCTCTCCCCTCTCTCCTATCACGAAGAATTCACTGACAGTCTGCAGGTGCCAGGTGATGTCCTAGGGGTCGGAATTGCAAAGAGATAAAAGCTTTGCCTTGAAGAGCTTCACAGTCTAATGGGGACAACGGATTAGCAAGTGACTGCAAACATAATTTGCTGCGAGTATTTGTAGAGACCTCCTGCCCCATAGGGATCAGAGCAAGGGGGACACACCTCAGCTTCCCTCTGAAGTCTGGCCGGGGGCTCAGCAGGCCAGTGAGATGGCCTTCGAGGCTGAGACAGTAAGGTACTGAGAGGTGCAGAGGCCTGGGGCAGCACAGTGTAAGAGGGGCCTGTGCAAGAAATGCACACCAGAGGCAGTGAAGAGGCTGATTGTCCTGGGCCTTAAGGAGGGTGCAGTGTGCTCCTTTTGAGGGTACCAGGAGTCTAAACAAGGAAGGCCATAGTTGTGTGATGGTCTCCTTGGCAGCCATGGTGGAGATGGATGGGAGAGAACCAGGCTGAAGTCAACATTGAACTGGATCATTCTCTTATTCCACATCTTCCTCTCAAAGAAGGAAAAGGAGACTAGAGAAAGGACACGATCTTGCCAGAGATGACCTGTGAGTCACTGGCTGCGTGGACCTCCTCTTCTGAGCCCGTTTCTTTTTCCTGTCACTGAATGTCAAAGCAGGAAGAGACCTCCCATGCCAACTCAGCCATGCCTTTTAGGGGAGATGGAAGTAATTACTTCCTTCCTGCTCTAAAAAAAGAACAAACACTCTGCTTGAGTTCATTTGTATCTCAGAAACTCAACCTGAGGTCTTACACAGAGAGGAAAAACTTTGGCATCTGCATCTGAAACTTTGGAATTATTCATTCATTGTTTTCATTCTTCTATCCATTTAGCAGACATTCAGAGAGCACCTCCTCAGTGCCAGGTGCTGGGACAAAGAAGAGAATAAGAGGTAGGCCCAGCCCTTGAATAGGGAACTTGTCATTGGGAGATGCCACCAGCGCAGTTAGGATGCTGTCAGTCCTTCACTCCACCAGCTTCTGTCTGCATCTATGATTCACTCACCTGGGGATGCACAATAAGACAGCAGAACCAGCAATGGGATCGACATTCTCTCTGCCAAGATGAGGCATGCTTGCTGCTCCCCAGTCATCTTGCATTCAGCTTTGTGCATGGCTCATGCTTAAATCATGGAGACCAGAGATTCTGTCTTGTGGATGGCAGTTGCCAGCCATTCAGGAATGATATTCTTATTGTGGGGAGCCCCGTCGTGAGGAATGTTAGTAATAAAATTACTGGTACCTTCCTACCACCAGCCAAAGTCTAGGATGTGGCAATTGAGCATAGAACCACAACCAGAGTATTGGTTGGGCCTTTAGTTTATAAAGAGCTCAGTACCAAGTTGTCCACATGGTTAGGGTAAGAGAAGGTTGGATCATGAAATTTCATTTGTTGCTTAAGTTATATGCACAGCCATGGGACCTGCTATGGAAGCAGCTAAATCTCTGATCCTAATCAGCTCCAGAAATTTTTGCATAGGGTGAATTTCTAGGATGCTCAACTCTGTCAGCCTTTGGAATTGCTTTCCTGCAAAAGTTAATCAAATCATTTGGTCTTATTTACTCGTTTTCATCCTGTTTCTCTGCCCTTTGGTAATCAAGATACGATAGGTGATTTAAAAAATAGTCCATCATTTTTACAAGCTAATGGGGGGAAAATATCTCCCATAGAAACACCACCATTTACCTAGCTTTCTTTCACTGTTTAATCTGCACATAATTTGTGTTGATTGCATTAAAGTAAGAATCAAGGTAGCTGCTGGATCAGGCAATCAGGGGCCTAACCTGTATTGTGTTTTAATTTCTTGGTTGAAATGCTCCCGTCTTGGGGAATGGGAGGCCTTTGCATTTCGACGTTTTCCTTAAGCTCTGTTCATCTACTGTGGCCTGTTCCACTTAGGCTGAAGAGATTGGGGGTTGGGGGGGTGGCGGTTGGCAAATACACAACTTGCATATTACAGCAATCGCACTCCTTCTCCACCCAGTCTTAACAGGACCTCTTTCCTGTGCAGGAAGCTGAGTCCCCTGCATTTCCATTCAGACAGTAACACCCAAGAAGAGTGCTTCTCATTCATACTTGGAGTCTAGTCCATTCTTGTCTTCCAGTTGCCCAACTTTTTGCTTGTGACATTCATACTTCATATTATTTCCAGGCCTGGGTTTAACTGTAATCCAATGGACAGAAATAAGTCAGTATATATAATTTTTGTGCCACTCTGTATTGATAGATGCATAGTTAAAAATATTTGCATTTTATTTTCCTTGGAGTTCTAGACAGATCTCTTTTCTTAACTGCCTAGGTCCCGCCATTGACTTGGAAAAAGTAAAGTCAGAATGTCTCGAGCCCGAGCCGGAGTTACGGAGCACTTTCAGTGAGGAAGCAAATACGTCGTCCTATTACCCTGCTCCTGCACCTGTCATGGACAAGTATATCCTAGACAATGGCAAGGTAGTGTTTCAAGCTCACTGTTGGTTCCCTGCAAGTGTTTGTAGTCAGAGCCAAGGCGGAGAGTGCGGTGGGGCTTCTGAGACACAGTTTTCTGGGCAGCCTCCTGGCCTGGCCCTACGCGACTGTTTCCAGAATTCACGTGTTGTAACTAGTGGACATTTACTGGAATTTTTCTTTTTCTCATCTTTTTTTTAAAAAATATTGGGCCAAAACAACTGTAAAACTAAATTGACATTTAAAAACAGCTTATTAGTGAGAAAGATTTTAAAAAGATAGTTTGATGAAAACTGTCCTACCTGTGAAATCGGATGCATAAAATTTCTAAGGTAAATGAGAAATGAACTGATTTACAGATAATAAGTCGATACATACCTGTTCGCCATTCGTGAAGTATCTGTATGTCCTAAGCCCTGTGCTCGATACCAGGGATGCAGAGGGAAATGAGACTTGCTTCTCCTTCCTCAGCCCCATTCACGCTGAATATTCGGCGGTGGTTAGCCCATATTTCCAGGGCCACATGTAACTCCTCAGCTTTTCTTTCAGACCCTTGGGGCGGGGATGGGGGGGGGGTCATGAAAGAAAACCTAAACACTATTAGTAATTAAAAGCAGTGGAATAGATGTGGAAGTCTTAAAGTCACATGATGACATAGCAGCAGGGCAGGAGGAAGACTGTTCTTCTTGGAAGATGGTTCATCTTGGAAGAGGGATACTGGAGCACTTTATCTAGGCTCTGCTAAATTCAGCTGTAGCGTTATATTCTCTGCCCCCACAGCGTACGTTTCAGACATCACCTCTCATTCACCCCAGAGAATCATCTGTGTCAGGGCATTTTTCTTGCCTCATGCTTCGAAAGGTCTCTGTTTATCCACTTGTGTTCCCCAGTGGGCTGATGAGAAAGAAAAGGTTGTTGTATCTGGGTTTGTCCAGAGGTAGCCCTGTGACTGGTCGGACGGAGCCAAAGTGAATACCGTCCAGCCGAGGAAATGCACCCTGTTGGTCTTCAGGGCTCTCTTGGGCCTGCTGCCATTCCCTCACCTCCCAGCAGGCGCTTCCTCCCCTATAGAGGCAGAGCTGATGGGCCAGGCTACAGGCCCATCCTGGGTTGCCTTCTTTCAGCCAACAGCCTTTAAAAATCTGCTTTGCAGGGCAGAGCTGGCATGACAGAGTGGCTGCAGGAAGCCCGGAACCTGACGTGGAAGCATAGCTCTAGATCTGACCTCCCTGTGTGACTTAGGGCAGGTTGTCCCTTCTCTAGGCCTCCGCTCCCCTGCCTGGGAAAGGCGGACGCAGCTGATGCTCCCATAGGACTTGAGTGACTCCAGCAGTACATCTAAGTTGGGTAAACCCTTCCCCCTTGAAGAGAAACAAAAGAAAGGACTATTCTTTCTTCCTTGATTTCTTTTTCATCATGATAACATTGTGGAATGACTAGAGACATATTTCCTATAGTAGCTTCCAAGAGAAATCTATTTGTGTCTTGTTTTGAAAACTGGACAGTGACTGAGAATTACAGAGACTTCTTTTTAAAGGCCTCACTTCCCCTCCAAAAAATGGGTCTCTTAAATCTGATTTAATTTTTTCACACATGACTTGCACAACAAATCTCGAAGGTGCCAGTTTTGTTTTTTTCTTTGGTTGTTGCCGATGTCTCACTAACCTGACTTTTGTTTGCAACTAATTTGTAGTCAGGCAGAGAAATGTGCTCAGGGAGAGCAGAGGAGGCAAACATACTGGAAATGGATGGCAGCTTCCCAGAGCAGCATCCCCTCGTCCCCAAAGCAGCCCTCATTGTTCTCGGCTTGGCCGTCATTTCTGTCCCTTCCTTCTCTCCCCTGCATGAACAAGAGCCTTCATCTCTGCAAAACCTAGAAGCGTTGGAATGGGATCTGTTTCCTAGCAGGAAACGACTTTTGTCCTACAAAACATTTCACAAAGACATTTTTCGGTCAAGTCCCATCCTACCAGATGCCATGTTTTTAATAACCTCCCTTGAGACCTTTTGCTCCAATAGCAAAGTGTGGTTTATGTGAATAGGGCTTGCCACAAAAGTTACTTTCTGATTTTGATAAAGTGCGTTGTTTTTCTTTTTCTGAGATATTTTATTTCAAAAACTCATCGAATAATAACACCACAAAGACCATTAAAGTACAAATAGTCTAATTTATACATAATATGCTTGGGGAAACACATCCAGTGAAGAGACTTGTCGACAATTGTACAACAGGTTAGAGGCAAGCAGGCAGGAATTGGAAGCTAGACGTTCTGGTTCCCAGGCCAGTACTCTTTCCAGTCTATTCTGTGGCATCCCTGAAAACTGGACATTGCTGTAGGTGACCCTGAGTTTGCTGACCTCAGGAGCCCTTGTCCCAATTGCCTGGCATATACCTGTGATTGGTCGTACCCACAGACATTTCTTTCTGTGCTGTGAAGGTGGCCTTGTACTTCAGCAAATATCAGAAAATATTTCCTTCTCCAAAACAGCAGCTCATCATAACTGAAAGCCGGTGCCCTTAGAAAATGATAACTATACCATCGTTTTCTTACTTTGTGTCCAGACTAGTCCTGATCACTTCATACGGGACGGAAGAGGCAAAGCCTCACCCCTCCCCATAGGCATGGACTGTGAAGGGCCGATTCAGGTGGTAAAGGCTCTCATTAGGCTAGAAATACAGCATGGATAGGACTTAGCCCTCGAGTAGTCAGGAGTGCTTTCTGGATTTTGGACTGGGGCTTGAAGGATTAGTAGGCTAAGAAGACATAATCCCTTCATTCATTCCTGGCCGGGGGAACGGTGAGAGCAAACATGGGTGGGGGAAGGCAGCAAAGGAAGTGAGTTCTTGGAAGTGCACTGTCCTGATGCTCCACTCATGTTACCCCATTTAATTCTCAAAACACCTCCACGGAGTAGGTGGTGTACTGCCTGTTATACAGCAGAGCAAAGGAAGGCTCAGAGAGGGAAAGTGACTCGCCCAAGATTCTCAACTAGTTAAGCTGAAGAGCCAGGACTGACCTCCAGGGCCCATCCTCTTCCTGTTTCCGCACACCGGACATAGAAAGGAAAGCATTCAGGAGCTTCCTAGAGTGATGGACACAGTAGGGAAAACAAGTTAGTAGGTTGGTTGGAAACAGGATTCTAAAGGGCCATTAAAGCCAACCGAGGAGATGGGATATGATGTGACAGGGAACGGGGAGCCATTCAGGATTCCAGGGGGTGGACGTGAAACTCTTGTGTCTTTCACAGACTGCGGAATTCATGTAGTCGATGAAGGAGAGCCGTGTGTTAGGGAAAGGAATCTGGCACTTCACAGGGGGCGGGGGGCGGTGGTGTTGGAGGCCGCAGGCTCTGGAGGCAGGAAGCCCAGCCTGTGGCTTTTCCCCTGGGATCCCAGTCTGCAGGGATGAACTGCACCGGTGCTGACCAGGGAATGACCCGGCAGGTAGAGAGGAACACTGAGTGGACATTGACAGATCTGCTGTTTCCGCCGTGATGCGCCGCAGCAGGAAGGCGGGAGAGCGTGGGTTCTGCAGGCATCCAGATTTGGGTTTGACTCTTGATTCTAAATTTTAATGATAGTATGTCTTAGGAAAAATAATTTAGTCCCCTGAATCTCTGTCCATGTCTGTGAAATGGGAATAATTTTTACCTATTTTTATCTCTTCAGGTCATTAGGTGGATAAGTAAATTGAGGGTACAATACCTGGTTCATTATAGATGCTCAAAGAATACTAGTGTCCCCCTTCTCTTGTAGAACTTTGGCTAAAATGAGTGTCATCTTTGTTTTAACAGTAATAAATTTTCAAGATTATGGGAAAGCAAGGCCTGGGGTAGAAAACAGCAGAGATCTTTGAAAACGCTAAGTTACCTTCCATCGCTATAGTTTTCTGATTCTGAATTTAATCCAATTCAACTCTCTTGTTTTTCCCCTATGTCTGGAAGCTTGTGTGGGTAGCTCCAGAGTATCACCAAGGGAGGTAACTTGGAGTCTGGCAGGGAGCAGCAGGGAACTTGTCCTCAGCATGCCTGATCTGGAACACATACTGCCCACCCGTGGCTTAGACTCAGAGAAAAGGCCAGACATGACCTTGGGCTGGTGCTGCCCGGCCAGCCCCAGGCAGCACGCCTCACTCCAGGGTTGCTTATCTCCCTAAGCCGTGTGAACAGGTTTGCAGTCCTGACGTTTGCTGAATGGGGAGGCCAGGTGGATCTGGTTATCTGATATGCCTGCAGAGGTCTGAACCGTCTTTTGAGCAAAAAGAAGTGAAGTCAGATGTTGCAGGTGGATTGTTTACTTACTGACAGCGCAAGTAGGCTGTGTTGCTTTTTTTTTTTTTAATGGTTGAAAAACCTCAGTAATTGGTGAAGGAAGAGTGTTGCTGGCTGACCTGTCTGCCCGCTGTGCAGCGCCCACCTTCCTTTCTGAGCCAAGCTTCAGCAGAAAGATCCCTAATCACCTCTGAACAATGGGCGTGTGTGCAGTCTGTCAGAGCAGGACCTCTCCCGAGACCTCTCCTGGCCACGCCATGCGGATGACCTCAGGCCCTTCTGAAGACAAGGACCTTTGGCAGAGCCTTTTCATTCCTCTTAGAAAACTTAGCTTATTAGCAGCCGTCTCCCCTCCATCCCCACTGCAGCCCGTGCACCCTCCATAGATTCAGCAGAAACATGACGTAAGTGGCAACGTCAGAGTCAAACTATTTTCTGATGATTCATGTTAGCAAATGTTTCCTGAGTTGTTGAAAGAGCCGGGAAGGAGAAAAAGTTTCAGAGCCTGTCACCCATTGCTCGAGCCTGCTGGGTCTTCAGCGTGTACTGATGCTGCACTGAGACTTCCCGAGCGCCGCCTGGCAGGACACCTAAGATCGCACTCTGTTCTTGGTGCCCTCAGAATCGGACCGGGACACTGTAGTTGTGTTTAATTTAAAACCGTAGGTGTTCCGAGCCAGAAGGAACTTAAAGATGAAACCTGATTCTTCCAGTTCAAGTTCTTGGAACCCTGGAGCTGGAGATGGGAAAGGACCTGCACAGACGCGCTCCCATCAGTGGCAGAGCCTGGCCGCCGTCCTCCCCGCCCCAGCTGGCAGGGTTTTCCAGCTTGGCTGTGCATCGGGATTCCCTAGGGAGCTCTAAACCAGCCTGGCACCCGGCCCCACCCAGATGGAACAGACGAGGATCTCTGGGAGTGGGGCTGTGGCACCAGGCGTGTCTACGGCTCGCCAGGGGACCCCATGTGCAACCGAGCAGAGAGCCATTGTGCTAGGAGGATACGCGTCCCAGTATGTTTATGTGAAAAGCAGAGGTATTTAGTGTAACGGAGAAAGGACTTAAACAGGTGTGTTCCTGACATTTGGTCAGGTTCTGAGCAGCCTCGTGATGACGTGAGTATAGTTTTGGATTCCAGGCCTGCATCTCCATAGTTGAGTGACTCCTGACAAGTTGCTTCCCCCTTTTCAACCTGGTTTTTCCATTTGAAATGGAAATAGTGTCCCAATACCTTCCTCCCAGGGTTGCCCAGGAGATTGGAGATGGTGGAAAGAAAGCACTAGAATAAGACCTGGTATTCAGTAAGTGAATATTATTACTTCCCTTAAAGAAAGCGAGTTTCGCATTTATGGAAAGAACCCCATATAGTTATGCAGGATGCCTTTTAAAGGACAAGTTTCCAGCTGCCATCCTGTCCGACTAAACAGGTGCCTGCGTCCTTCTCCCTTTCAGGTCCATCTGGGAAGCGGGATTTGGGTTGACGAGGAGAAATGGCACCAGCTACAAGTAACCCAAGGAGATTCCAAGTACACAAAGAACTTGGCAGTCATGATCTGGGGGACAGATGTTCTGAAGAACAGAAGCGTCACAGGAGTTGCCACAAAAAAAAAGAAAGACGCCGTCCCCAAGCCACCCCTCTCGCCTCACAAGCTAAGCATCGTCAGAGGTAGGTCACTGCAGTGGAGACGCCCGGCCTGGCCGCCGTCCTTCACCCTGCAAAGGACGCAGCAGGCACGATGCAGTTTTAACAGGCACTTGCTAAAGCCTCTCTGTGCCAGCCCCAGGCTGGGCCCAGGGACATGGGAGCAGAGAGGGGTCTTGTCCCACATTTAACAGAGCCAATGAGCTGCGGACATAAGACAGTGCAAAGAGCTGGCACGGGAAGGGGACAGATGATGGAGCAAGGAAGCTAGTTCTCGGGGGAGAAGAGCCATAGCTGGAAAAGCAGGGAAGGATTCCTGGCGAAGGGTCACTGAGTGGGGCCTTGAAGGATCCATCAGACATGGAGACACAAATGTGTAAGGAGAGATCCCTCTGGAGGCAGAAGCACCAGGAACCAGGGCATGGAGATGGGAAAGGAGTGCTGCTGGGTGGAGGAAGAAGAAAGGCCGGGGCTGGGGACACAGTCTGTGGAGTCCCAGCATCATGCTGGAGCAGTTAATGAGATGAAGACCCATTGAAGGGCGCTGTTTTTAGCTTCTCTTCTGGTGTTTGGGAAAGGCTGGAGGAAGGCAAAGGGACAGGGTATCATTTGTCTCCCTAAAGACATGACTATATCCTGGATGCTTTGATTTTTCTTCCTTCCTTCCTTCCTTTCTTCCTTCCTTCCATCCTCCTTCCCTCCCTACCCCGCCTTCCTCCCCTCCTGTCCTTCTTCCCTCCCCTATCTTCCCTCCTGCCTCTGTCTCTCCCACCCTCTCTGCATCCAGACACTAAGCTCTTATTCTTTGCCAGGCCCTCTACTGGGTATTGAGGACACAAAGAGGGATGAGGCACAGTCTCCATCTGTAAGGAGCTCACAGTCTCGTGGGGGAGATGAACACAAGCACAGCTAGTTCCTGTACAGATAATTCAACTTACAGAGACAGGCAGGGGAGTACATGGGAGCAGGGAGAATGCAATAGTAATTGCTAAGTATTCTGAGCACTGAACTATGTTTCAGGTTCTGTTTTAAAAAAAAAAATACTTTTACATATATTAACTCATTTAATCCTCTTAACACTCCTGCTGTTGACTACTATTATGATCCTTGTTGTGTAGCTGAGGAAACGGAGACACAGAGATGTTAAGTAACTTGTCCCGATCGTATGGCTTATCTTGTAGGGGCAGAGCCAGGGGTCTGAGTCAGGAGGGCTGGCTCAGAAGCTGTGTTTCTAACCCCCTGCTGCTATGTTTCGGTGAAGAAAGTAGGGCGCAGTCAGTCAACCACTATACTTTGAGCAGGTCTTGGGGCAGATGAGAAATATGTCCATGAACAAGGCAGGTAATTTCAGGTACCGGGGAGGGCTGCGAAGGTTGTCACGTGATGCAAACGGCCACAGGGCGCTGTGTCAGCGGCAGCGGTTGGCGAAGGCCCATTGGTTGGAGGAGGTGAATGTGAGCTGGATGTGGAGGAGGCAGCCCTGGGAAGGTCTGAGGGGTGCTGAACAGGCGAGACAAATGACAGGTGCAAAGGCCAGCACGCGGAAGGGGTGCAGAAGCCCCAGCAACCATGGAGTCATGAGTGAGGGGGGAGAGGGTGCAGGGAGGTGGCAAGAGCCAGTCTCATAGCCGTGAAGGACACAGAAAGCCGCCTGGATTGACTCTGCTAACAGAGGTCTTCAAGTCAGACGGTAACCAAAGGGGAGATCAGTTATCAGGCTGGTGCAGTGGCCTTGGGGAGAGACGGTGGTGCCAGGGACCAAGGTGATAGCAGTGACAGGCAGCAGAATGGCCAGATCTTGGTGTATTTCAGAGGTGAAGGTGGCAGGACACAGACAGGTTAGCTGACCAGGCTGAGGTCACAGCTACAAGGTTTCAGAGACTGGATTCTAACCCACAGCCCTAGATGCCAGTCTGGGGCTTGTGCCTCCCTTGCCTGGCTGACTCATGATTCATTGATTTAGGCAGCCACTTATTTTTAGACAGTCAGAGGTAACCTCTAGTCGACCTGCTGTCTGAAATGGTGGAGCTTAATATGGGAGGTCACCCTGAGATAAAGGCCCTCCTGGTAGGCAGCTGACCTCTGATTCCATGATACATGTTGGGATGTGAGTCAGCAGGTCCCAGGTGCCCTCGAATGACAGGCTGCCCTACCGTTGCCACGTGGTGTCCAGCCACCTGCTATGTGTCTGCCAGGGCACTAGTCTGACAGTATTGGACTCATCTCCGCATTCTCCTTGCCCAGCACAGGGCCTGTCACACAGGAGGAGCTGAACAAGGGACCCTGAGACCTGCAGACTGACCCCCTGACGGGCCCTCAGTGTGATGCCTTGTAAATCGCTTTCCCTCTATGGCTCAGTTTCCTTGGCTGAACATTTATCTCTTAAAGCAGAGGGCTGTCTCAGATTCTCGTTTGTAAATAGTTATGTCTGAGGTGTGAAAAGAAGTTATCGACCTTTGTTGACCAGTAAGCTGACTCTGTGGAGCCTGTGTGGCCACATAATGATCACAGCCTTGAAGTCCACAGTTGTTCAGTGCCTTTCAGATTCCGGGCCCTCCGCTGTCAGCTCCCAGTGCGGTGTGATGGACAATAGAAACTGGAGCCAGGTATCAGAAGCCTGGTGCTGAGCCCCGGCTCTGCTTTGGTTTAACTCCGAGCTTACCCTGGTTCATGTCACACTTAGTGTGTCTCCCCAAGCCCAGTGCAGCATCAGTACCAAGCAAATGCCTGGTGTCTCCACTGTACAGCCAGGATCACGGCCTTGTCCTGGCTTCCCAGTGGACCAAACAGACGTTTTTACTCTCCTTAAAGCCCCATTCAGATGATGTTCTATGCTGCTATGCTGGTCCCCAGTGCTACAGAATGATCTAGAAGAAAACACCTCAGCTTTGTGGCTTGGGGCCATTACAGATTCACTGTCTTCAAGCCTTCCTGCCAGCTCCTCCAGGTTTCCCTCGCTGGCCCACTCCCCGATATTCCAAGCTCTTTTCAAACCATCTCTGCTTTTCCCAAACATGGGAGCTCACACCTCTCTCAGAAGATGGCCTTGTCTCTTCCTTCCCCGAAAAAACGAACACCCACAGCTTAGAAACACCACACCTATAGACCTAACTGCGTTCCCCGTCCTTCTGCCCCATGTCTCCAAAGGAGAGTTTCGTCTCTTATTTGGGGCTGGCCATTCTCTTCCTCTGGATCCCAGCCCACCTGCCTTCCTAAGGACCTTGTTCCTGCAACTATAGTCCCGTTCCACTGGTTCCTTCTCAGCATCATTAGAATGTACTTCACTTACTCATTCCATAGAAAAGAAAGCACTCCCTGGCGGCCACTGCCACCACCCAACCCAGCTGCTGCCATGTCTCTCTCTTCCTTTTCACATCCAGGTTTCTGGCAAGAGTTCTCCCACACCCACTGCCTCTGTTCACTTGTAACGCCCACGCCCGCCACCGGGCTGCCACTCCCAGCCCTTCACTTCATCTGTTCTCGCAAGTTTCCCAGTGACTTCTCCTCCCTACGTCCAGGGCCCGTCTCCCTCCTCCCCGGCACTGTGGGACGCGGCCACTCCTCCCTCACCGAGAAACCGTCCTGCCTGCCTGGCTGCCTGTCCCCGGGGGCTCCCCTGCTGCGCTCTGCTCTGTCTCAGCCCTCTTCTCTCAGCCTACAAAGCTTTCCTCAGTGGAGCCCACAGCCCACTGTTCCCGTTGCGCTCCGTGTGCCCCCGGCCCTGGGGTGAAATCCACACCCCCCTCCTGCGAACCCTCAGACCTCGTCTCTCACCACCCGCCCCATTTCCCACTGCGCACGAACCGCAGAGGCCTCCCGACCCCACTGCCCCGGGGCCCCTCCTCCGCTCCGCCCACCTGCCCCTCCTGCCATCAGGAGCCTTCCCCAGCGGCCCGCCCGACACACCTGTCCCCCGCTCTCCATCCTATCACCCTAACCAAAATTTCAGCGTAGGGTTTGTTTGTTTAGTTGATACTCGCCCTTCTCCCCGACAGCCATTAGACTATAGGCTTTTTATGAGCCTCTTGTTGAGGGCTAGCATGTAATGATCGCTCAATATATATTTGTTGAATCAATGAAGGGCAATTCCTACTCTATATTTGACCTCAGCTCACACTTCTGAGCTCCTGACCCACCCGTCCCGGGCCTGCTGGCTCTCTCCTCATGGGTGCCCAGAGGACGTTGGCAAAACCGCCTCACGCACTGCTCTCTCCTGCTTCTTTCCCCCAAGCCTCTGCCCCTTCTGTGTGCCCTGTCCTGGTCAATGGCACCCCGAGTCAGGGACCCGGAAGTGTCTCATTTCTGATTTCTCCACATGCCTCCCCATCTGTTCTGCCCCCAAACACCATCCCTCCCAGCCCCACTGCCCACTCCTCCCCCAGGCGACACCAGTTCCTCCACTCCAGCCGCTTCCAGAGTCATCTCTCCAACATGTAACTGCGTGAATCTCTTGGGGAAAAAAATATGGTCTCGTTACCATCACGCTGTCGCCGCCAGTCCCAGGTGCCCGTTATTAAGGGTAAGCTTCGTATGTATCTTAATCTGGCCCCAGCTCTGGCTCCAGCTCGATTTTTCAGCAGTATTCCCTTGAACTCTCTGGTTCTTGCCGTAGGAACTGCCGTATTCCCTGAACAGACCTTGCTCTGTTGTGTTAGGGAATTTGCAAATGCTCTTCCCAGTGCCTGGAACCTGGTCGTACTCCCCACCCTACCCCTCACTGCCCGGCCCATCTAACTGCTCCTCAGAACCTTCCTTCAGAAAGCCTTCCCTGCCCCCTTAGCCCCGAGGGCCCTGGGCCTCTGTTCTCCTCTTACTGCAGCTTTGCCTCCCAGGAGGCCTGGGCCAGCAGCAGCCTTTGAGCACACACGTGCTTGGCTGCCATGCAAGGGCATGAATGAGAGGAGACTGACTTGCCCAAGGCCTTACCACTGGTCGGATCGGAGCCAGCAGAACTGAGCGCGCAGGCGGCCCTCCTCTCCCGAGCGTTTCTGTCGTCCTAAAACACAATGCTTATTTACTTACTTACTACAGCCAGGCAGGTTTGAAGGCTGCCTCCCATCCCACGTACACTCCCCGTTTTTGGCCTAATTATTCGCACTCTCCCAGATTGCATTTGACTGGCTTTTCCTCATGCAAGCTGTCTGCTCGGTTGAGATTGTTTGTGTTTATTTTGTGTGATTTTATCACATTCAGCCACGTTTGCCATATACAAATGGCAAAAGCCTTGACGCTCACAGGGTTGGTGAGAATTTTCTATTCTCTGATGCTACAATCACGTCTTTCGGGATAGCGGGGGTGGGGGAGGGGGGTGAACATCGATGCTGCTGTAGAAAGACTAACGCACGCAGGAGAGCTGGCGGAGACGCTCACTTTAGTGATAGGCTCCAGAAGGACAGTTAAACCTCATTGAGGTCGAATGACCTTTTGCAGAGTGTCTGAGTTTTCCAAATGAGCCCCATCATTGCGTTGTGGTTAATTTTAATAACTTTTTTAATAGGACACATTAGCACCATTATAAACCTTGTTAATTAAGCAGTAATCTCAAATGCTCCCTCACAGAGGGAGACATTCCCGGCAACTGCAGATGATTAATATCTAGAGTCTAACGAAAGCCTTTTCATCCCTCTAAGGGGCTGTTCAGTGCCCTCACTCCCCGAGGTGAGTGAATGGAGCTCTGGGGGGGCCTCTGGAAGACCTCCCTCCACATGCTCCTATGGCTTCTGCACCTCCTCGCACTCACTAGGGACTCTAGGGGCCACGGCGCCCATGCTCCTCCCTCCCCCTTCCCTCTCTTTTGCCTCCCTACCACCCTCTTTCCCTTCTGGGGACTCAGAGCTGGGAGAAGGTCCTGCTTTCCTAACTAGTGAAACTGAGACCCAGAGAGGCTCCCATGAGAAGTGGCACAGCCGCCAGATTTAGCCAAACAGTCCTCAGCACAGGTGTCTCCCTCATTTGCGTCCAGTTGGAGCAAGGTGACTGTGAGGGTCCACTTTCCTCTTGCCCAGGGCTGGGGGGGTGGGGGTGGGGGGGACGTGCCCATTCTATAGGGAAGCCAGTGTGGTTGTGGTCTTATTAGACCCTGCTGAGTGCTCTGACAGAGACAGACCCAGGCCGGTGTGCGAGCAGAGGCTGTGGGCAGAGTGGTGCATCCTAACTCGGTCTGGGAGGTCCCAAGAAGGGTGTATCGATCGGGAAGAACTAGGATTTAGGCAGGTGGAGGATGGGGCCAGGGTAATCTGAGAAGAAAAGAGCAAGGACTTGCGGGGTGGCCGTCTGGAGTGGGAAGGTGGATAAAAGCAGGGAGACTAGAGAGACAGAGCCCTTCGCTCTGTCTAGGTCCCTGTGGAAAGGCCAAGACAAGGTGAAGTGAAGATTAGTGGGGCTTGGGAGTGATCAGGAAGTAGTGGAGGTCAAAGACTTTTCAGGGCTTCTCTGTGCCAAAGCGCCCTCGGTGGGGAGGAAGGGGGACCCTGGAGAGAGAGCGCCAGTAGCACCTGAACCTGCAGCAGGAATGGCCCCAGCAGGCAGGCTGGCCACCTGCCCAGGGGAGGGTTCAGTGTGGAGGGCGGTAGCGATGGATCCTGCCCACATTCCCTCCCTTTCTCCTGGCCTCAGGCTGCTTGCATGTAAGTTCAGGGTTAACACAAGTTAGTCTCTATGATCCTCTCTAGCATTGACATTCTGCATCTGTCAAAAGATTACCTGCTATGGGCTGGCCCGGTACACCAGATTTTGTTTATCCTCCATAGCAATTCCTTCAGATTGGGTTGTAATTCCTGTTTTATAGGTGAGGAACCATAGATTCCAGGAAGTAAAAGGTCTTGCCCATGATGTCAAAGCCTAGCGGTACCTTCCCCAGCCCTCTTAAGTCCAAAATGTTTATGTCCCCTCTGGTTTTGCTGGAAAAACATTAACTGACTCATTCATTTAACAGATATTTATTTATTCTTGCCTTATGCCAAACACTGTCCTAGGTGCTGGGAATGAATAATTGTATATACATCAAAATAATTGTAACAGCCCATATAGGTGTAGGGTTCCTTATAGTTGGAAGGTTTGCAGGAAGTTTACCTCCAATGCCTCAAAGCAGCCTCAGAAAGATCCACCCTGGCTCGCTATCCTTGCGTGTGGGTGGGGAATGGAGGGTGATGGTGTGCACCAGGTCCCAGGCCAGGACGCGGGCTGTGGCCAGGCTCGAGCGGGCCTCCATCTCAGTAAATGGCAGACGCCGTGAGAGTGGCCGTCCGCAGCCTCATTAGTAATCACCACAATGAGGCACCGCTTCACACCCACCAGCCAGGCCATCCAGACCTTACAATATGATGATGTCAAGTGCTGTCCTTGCACACACTGCTCGGAGGAATGCCAGAGAGCAGAGCCGCTGGGTACCACCTAGTGAAGGTGAATGTGCACCTACCCTGACGTCAGCGGCTCCCCTGCTGGGCCAAGGCTGGAGAATTCCCCACACAAGGACCCAGGAGACACGCGCCAGGGTGTTGGTAATTACAAAACACTGGCAATGACCCACAACATGTCCACTGACGGTAAAATGGATCAGCAGATTGTGGACTAGTTACACCATAGAACACCGCTCGTGAGTGAAAATGAATGACATGCAGCTCTCCACTTGAACATGGGTCAATTTCAAAACAGTAACATGGAGTGAAAAAAAAGAAAGGCAGAAATGTATATAGAGTATGAGCACACTTATTAAAAAGTAAAAAAGTACAGGGAAAAGTAAACAACGTGCTATTTAAAGATGTATGCGTATGTGTTAACATTAAAGGGGAAAGAAAAGCAAAAATTCAGGAGAGCAGTTACTTCTGGTGAGGACAAGGGGAGAGTGGGGTGGGGGAGGGGCAGCTGGGGCTTCAGAGGGCCCATCGATGTCCTGTTAAGCTGGGTGGTGGGCACATGGGTGTTTTATCATTAGTTTAAAGGGTATGTTTATAGTATACATGTACTCTTTTCTACATACATTTTGTGATGAAAATTTGAAAATATCATTGTGCCAGATAAATGAATTGGCATTTAGGAAGTATGTCGGGAGGCAAATTTCCACCCCCCCACCGGCCCCTCCAAAATGTATCCAACTTACTATTAATCCTTGGCTTTCTTGTTTCTTTTCCTGTCTAGAGTGTTTATACGACAGAATAGCACAAGAAACTGTGGACGAAACTGAAATTGCACAGAGACTCTCCAAAGTCAACAAGTACATCTGTGAAAAAATCATGGATATCAATAAATCCTGTAAAAATGAAGAACGAAGGGAAGCAAAATACAATTTGCAATAAACTTTGGATTTTTCATAAAACCTTCTCGTTTTCCTTGCGTGGTGTGTGATTGGCGAGCGATAGTGCCGTCTGGATCAGACCGATTGTGCATGGAGGTATATGGGCAGTGAGCCAGTAGGAGTCCGGAGTCAGCGGCATGTTCTGAACTTGGACTTCCCTCTTCAAAGAAGGCACATGGATTTGCTGAGACTCAGGCAGCAACCTGGCCCCAGTGTCGTTCTCGGGATGGGGAAGACACCATCATTTTGGTGGGGGAATCCAGTGTCTCTGACTTGCCTATCACTTGACCCAGAAGTTGAACTAATATTTTTACCATTCAAGGACTTCTATCTCTGTTCCTCTATTTTGTTCTATAATAAAGCTCCATTAATTCTTTGATGTAGACAATCATTATCCTCATTTATTTAAGGATATTAAGTGTACAGTGGAGGTGACCAGTGTCCTCTGAAGGGCAGAACATCCAGGCTGAAGGAGGCAAAATTTTTAAGGGATGTGGTTGCTGATTATAGATCTGAAGGACTGTCTCGAAAGCAGATTTCTTTCTCTTAGTTCAAAGGACAGATCTGGGACCAGTCACCTTTCTCACTCGAGGTGATCAGAGATTCAGCTTCCCAGATAATTTGAGTCGATCTTTGTAAAGGGGCAGGGGGTGATGTTAGATGTGGTCCAGGGTTACCGTCAGGAAGCTGGGGGCAGGCCACCTGCTGTCAGTTTGTTTCTTTTATCTTACATCTCAGATGATCTTTCAAGTAACATAGTTTTTTATCCCATTCAGTAACTGAGTCTCAAAGGTGCCTGGTGTGCAACGTAGCAAACCACATTTGATCTTCCTGTTGATTTGCACTTTCCTTTCTGTAACACCTATGAAGTCAGCATGGTATATTGGAAATGGGAGGGGTGTGGAGCTGAGCACCTGGGTTTCAAGCCTCGCTCTCCTGCTTGCTCTGGGCTTAACCTAACCTCTTCCGTTCCATAAGAAGGAGATAATATCTACCTTGCAGAGTTGCCGTAAGGATTTATACACACACACACACAACACACACACACACACATACATACACCTTTATTGAGCCATATATATAAACATATGGCTCAATAAATGTTGGCAATCATTATTTTCTTAATTTCTGGTTAATGGCTTTTAGGCATTGGTTGGACAATGTTGGCCTGTCATTTCTCCAATGGGTTATCCACTAGACCATTAAACCATTGGTGATCTATAAGCCAAAGCTCAGGGTCACTGGAGTAAGAAAGGGAGGTGGCTGCCTCTTTGAAGAATTCTATTCTAGTAAATAAAATAATTTTTTATATTGTGAAACACTATACGCTTGCTAATAAGATGTATAGACGTGACTTTCCTTTTATGTATTTTTCCAGCTCTCCCCAAACTAGCAGTGTGGTCTTGGACCAATCACTTAACTTCTCACCATCCTTATCAGTATAATGAGGAAAATAATGCCTATGGCACAGGCTGTATGGATAATTAAATAATGGCAGCAACAACAGATACTTAATATGTGCTAGGGCTTTTCTATGTGTTTAACATAGGTTAGTTCATTTCATGAGGTCAGTTAGGTTAGTGTCAGTAGTGCTCAATAAATTCTTGTTGTTAAGATATGTTCCTTTTAATGGTGTGGGGCAGCTTGGGCCTGAGTGGTATGGAAGGCATGAGAAACAGAAAAAGTCTGCATCATACTGGAGCTCATCTCTGTACTCCCTGAGCATGGCAAATATGTGAAAGTGCTTTGTGTAATATATGGTGCATATATTAGGGATAGAACGGGGTTATGAAAGATGTTGGGATCTGAGTTCAAATCCTGCCTTTATCACTTCTGGGAAGGTTCCCTGGCCTCTCTGGGGCTTTCTTCTTCTACAGTGGAAACAATGATCCATAGCTCAGAGCTGTTGTGGAGAGGAATCCGGGTGATACCTGGAGAAAGGGCCCTGTAAGTCTGGAAAAGCCATATATATGTTAGTTATCCTTAGCTTATAAGGCAGAATAAAGTCAGAGTGGGTATGACAATGGAGGGCCTAAAAGCTGATTCTGGTGGGGAATCAGGATGTTTCCCACACTAGTTAGACTGAGAGGTTTTTGAGCACCTGCTGTGTACCGGGTGCCCTCTTACTATTATATGAGGGCAAGGCCATCGTTATTATGCCCACACACACAAGGAAATGGGCTCAGAAAAGGCTAAATAACTTCTTGGCCAAGGTCCCAGAGTTGTCAGCATTGCAGCAGGGTCAGAATTCAAGTCTGTGCAAAATCTGCCCTTTTAGCTCTTCCCAGAAAAAGGACTGGGATATTACAGACTAGACTGAGAATCTAGCCATGTAATCTCAGAGTATGTTAAGGAGAGACCCGACCTAAGTAATCAGCCAATGGGAATCACTCTCATTAATTGAAGCCATTTGGAGGGACTAGGAATAATAGTACTACTTATAAGGATTCACAGTTTTACTACATTCAGATACATTCAAGTGCATTTTGTGTTAGAAGAGTTTCTTAAACCTGCCCAATCTTAAGACTGTGCTGAGGTGCCTGAAATAGATTCCTGGGCTTTGACTTAGCCTTATTCAGTAGGTCTGAGATAGAGCCGGGAATGTGTATTTTAACAATAGCACCACTTTTGGATAATACCAACCTACTAGAAGTCCTGCTTTAATGAAGAAACAAGAGTGTTTCTGAACTAAAGAAGACCTGCTCCTTCTAAAGTGCCTGAGGATATCTGAAATTGAGAATAAAGTTTTTCTTAAATAGCTGAGAATCTGCCCTAAAACCTTGTTTAGAGTTACTCTTCCAGGCTCACCAAATGCTGCTAAGTCAGACACAATGCCAAAGCTGGCTTCAGTCTAGGCAGCCGTGATTTTCCCCTCCCTGTTACCCTTCGATTCTTCCTTCCCAGCCCTTCCCTTTGGTGCCAGCGAGCTGTGTGGGAGAGAACGGGCAATAGTGACTGATGCGGCGGGGCCTGTACCCAGGAGTTTGGGCACTGCCTTCAGAGCCCTGGCACCAAGTCCTCCATGCCGGATGTGACGCAAAGACGTGGCTTGTTTTTATTTTCTGGCTGAGGAAAGTGTGTTGGTGACTGTTATGTGCCCAGGGGTTTCTTGGCTGTATTTCTTAATTTGCCCTTTTTTTTTTTTTTTTTTTGTAATTATAAAGGAAAAACACTTTGCAGAAATTTTTGGAAAATAGAGAAAACATTCCAATCCCACAACTGCAAGCATTGTGATATACCTCTCCTAGTCTTTTCCTCAAGGGTGCAAATATATCTCACATGCCTGTGATCATAGCATACGACACGTTTGTATCCTTCCCTTCCATTTAGCACGGTTTCCTGTTGCTCTGTGAAACCCATAGCCATCAGTTCTAACATCCACCCAGTGGACGGACATCGAGCCACAGTCTGGTAAACAATCATCCAGCTGGGCGCTGACCCTCAGGGCTGCCAGTTCTGCGCAGGTGGTGCAGTGAGCTTGAGTTTAGAAGGTCATTGCATTCTAGTCCAATTCCCAACTCTAGCACCTACTACCTCACTTAGGGTGAGTTCCTTTATCTTTCTGAGCACCAGCCTCTTCACCTGCAAAACAGAGAAAATAGTATCTAGTTATGGGGGACTGAGAATGGGTAAATGGCTGCCAATGTTAATGTTGGCATTCCTGTCCTCCCCTCCCCTCCCTTACTCCCCCCTCTTCTCTCTGTGCCAATTCAGTGTTCACCCAAATGTGCTCTGACCTGCTCTGACCTTGACTTTCATACCTGCCTTTGGTTCTCCAGACACCTTATGCTCATTGCTCAGCACCCAGCACTCATGGGCTTTGCCTGCGCACAGGCCTCGGTCCCCACCATCTGCCACCCAGCTGGCCCATTTTTCCTTCCTCGAATTTTTAGGTTGTTGATGAATGTTTTTTCTGTGCCGTTATTTACCTTTATATTTTTTATCATTTTCTTGGAGTCATTTTATCTAGTTCAAAAGGAATGACATATTTAACATTGTTGATGCACATCATGATTTAAATTATTTTTCCAACTTAAGTGAAAACCAGTACCTCATTATATATGCTTTTTTATTATTTCCAAGACTACACATCTCTCTGGAGTTTGGTTTCTTGGTAACAGAAAACACTAGCTTAATCTATAAGCATTTCCAGTAGAATCCATTTCATTTTCCATGTTTAGTTTTCTCTTGACCAATGTGTTTACTCAGGGCATATGATTCTTACTTTTATATCTGCAAATACACATACCTACAGATATCGTTGTTGTTACTTCTTTTGAAAGAATTGATTAGTTTCTCCCAAGCAGCTTCATAGGCTCATGCAAGCTAAGGGTCAACAGCCAACTTCCAGGTCCTCTGCCCAGATCGCCTCTCCACTGGCAGCAATGCCTTGTCAGAACTCCAGGCATGCGAATTCATCTTCCTACCCAGGAGTCCCCCAGTGTCTGTCATTACTAAGATGTTCTCTTGTTGAGCTAAAAATTCACTTCCCCAAGACTTCTTGGTTCACTCAGACTCTTTCCCCTGAAATCACACAAAATGCTTCTACTTAGAGCTCTTTGCAGAGTTGAAGGTGACAATCATGACTCTTCACTGACTGATAAGTAGCTCGAATTCTGTCCACCATTTCTCACGTGAGGGATGCTGCCCAGGAAAGAGTGGAGACTCTGAATTTAGACAGCTCTGTGTTTCAGCGGTGATGGCCACTTTCTAATGTGTGACCTTGGACAAGTTCTTAGCCTCTCAGCTTTATTTTTCTCATTTAAAAAATGGGAATATATTACTTCCTCAGAGTGTTGCATCGAGAGCTATAGAAGATAATGTGAGTAGGGCACCTGGCCATTCAATATGTTTTCATTCCCTAATCCTAAGATTCTGACTATCCTGGTTGCTCTTTTATAGCTGTGTCTCTAAAAGGTGGAGTTCAGGACTGGATGCTACTCTAGGAAGGGCCTGATCAGCATTCATTAGAGCAGATTACCTTGTACTCCTGGGCGGCATATCTCTATTAATGTGGTTTAGCCTTGAATTAGCATCTTTGGTGGTAGAATTGTCTCATGTTGAGTTTCTGGTCATCCGAGCTCAAAGGCCTCATATCGAGCTGGTGGTCCTTGCTCCCTCTTTTTGGCTAGTAATACTTGTCCCTTTAGCTTTAGTTCTCTGTGTTTTAAGAAAATGAGCATAGAAATTGCAGCCAGAGAAATTCACACCAAATTAAAATCCTGGCTTCACTGTTTATTTTTTATTAGAGGAGAGGAAACAATCTGCAGCCCCAGTCACCTTGTCTATTACGCAGCGTTATGGTAACCTACTGGCCGACCTCTGAGCCGGACCTGCAGCCCCCACCATCCCCAGTCCGGGCTGCAGGAAGTGTGTTTCTGTGTTCCCTTTTTCCTTCGCTTGTTCATGCTAACAGCTCTTCATACCCCTTCACACCTCAATTGTGTGTTCTTACATATATTTCTTAAATGAAATACAGAACTTTGCATTTAACGCTGTCCCATTTCATCTTATTGGTTTCAGCCCAACATTCCAGCTGGTTGAGATCTTCTTTTCCATTTGTGTTTAAAATATAAAACAAAATTTGAGGAAAGCCATAAAAAAGAAAACTCAGCCATAATTCTAAAAGCCAAGCCTGATTGCATAGTCCCTCCTGGGAGCCCCTCCTGGCTCTCCAGGGGTCTGTCCCCTACTCCTTTGTTCAGGGCAGCTGGCCAGCCTTCCCGGTCATGCTCGTCCCTTCAACATCACAGGGCAAACATTTGCCCCTCTGCGGCCTGATGTATGTAACTACCACTTTAATGCCCACCCCAGCAGGGGGCCATGATTACCTTCTTATCTCTTTACTATATGTTTTGTTTTCTCTAGTTTCTTGCTATTAGAGATCATGATGACATGAACCTTTATGGCTATTTGTCTCTTAGAGACTATCCTCAGTGGTGAGCTAATTGGGTTAAAGGGCAAGAACATTTTTAGAGCCCTTTACATGTATTGTTATATTCTGTTCCAAAAAGTTCATTCATGTCTCAAGCAGGGTAGACGTGCCTGCGCCGTTTCCCCACTACATCGCCAGTATTTGGAATTTTTAAAGAAGTTTGGCAAATTAACTTTCGATGCAGGTGTACTTTTTCAACTTCTCCCCGTGTGAATTGCCTGTGTAGACATTTGGGTATTTGAGATCCTTATGGAATTTTATATTACGACATATCCTTCCTTGCAGCTTTATAGTCTATAAATATGGTCTTTTGTGTCTTTACCAACCAAGTTATTGATCATAATGTTTAGTTCAGTGAAAAGGAAAGAGCCATGGGGTCATTCACTGAAGACCCCACTTCTGCTCACTAGTTGGCCTTCTCTGAGCTGCATGATTCTAGGAGCTGGGACCCCTCCCTCTATGTGCGATCAGGGAAGGGCTCTGAGACATGGCATCTGAGCTTATGCCTGAATGATAAGAGGGGCTGTGGGGTGCTCATTTGTCTGTCGGTCTGTTCCCGGCTCCCCCTCATTCCTCTTAAACATGCAACGTGTCTCTCTCGTGCCCAGCACTCTAACAGGCACTGCTGGGCAGGTCCGACCAGGGAGTCCCACCTCCATGTAGCTCCAAACCCTGTGCTCTTTCCACCACTCCAGAATACACTCTTCCAGCCACGTCTGATCTGGTACTACCCCATGCCAGTCACTGGTTTAAGTGCCGAGACACATCAGTAAAGGAAAACACAAAGAACTTAAACCTAGTGGGGGTAGAATGGGGTGGGGAGGAAGATAAACAGGAAGCATAATAATTAAGAAGATAGTAGAAAAAAAGAAAAAGCAGAGCTGGGTAAGACAGGTTGAGTGTGTAGGCAGAAGACTGACTTATTAACGGAATTCTTCATGAAGAAGATTCTATCTGAGCAAAGACCAGAAGGCAGCAAGGAAGTCAGCCTGGGATTGGGAGCCCCACCAGAGGCGCCCCGTCACAGGACCTGGAGGTGTCCGAGGAGTGTGGGAGGTAGGGCAGGGGGAGTGCGGAGAGGGATGAAGAAGGAGTTCATTTAACCGGTACTTTAAAACACTTGTGTTAACACAAGTAAGGATAGATTATAGCATAGAGGAAGCATTTTCATGAAGATTAAAAAATTGATACTCACAGGAGGTGGGGGTGAAGGGCTGCTCCTGCCTGCAGCCTCCCCCCAAACCCCCGTCCCTACAGAGGCCCCTAGAGGTCCTTCGGGGAAGAGCCTGCTGAGCCCAGGCCACAGACCAACCAATGGGGCTCTGAGTCAGGCTGTGCTGGGCCTGAATCCAACCTCAGTCTCTTTCCCAGTATTCACACCCTTCCCTGGGCTTCCAGTTCCTCATCAGATAATGGAGGACAGTTTCTCACCTTGTAGTGCTGGGAGGAAAATATGAAGCATAGTAAAAGGCCAACCGGGGAGGTGCTCAGTTCCTGGCATCTTGACTCCATGCAAACTCCTTCCTTTCACTGGTGCAACCCTTTTATCAGACATGCTGATACCAACCCTGGGCACCCTGACCAGCTCAGGGGCCTTGTGATGTCCCTCTCAGCCCCCTTTCCCTCCTCTGCAGTACTGCATCAATAACACCACATCTGAGGGTTTCCTCGGAGAAGTTGGCGAAATTCCAAGGGAAAAAAATGTATAAACAAGGCGCCTGGCCTGGAATAGGTCCCGGTCAAATCCAAGTCCTTTCACTAGGGTCCCTGGCAGGGTGTGCACCTGTCCTGACCTCACAGGGGCAGCCCCACCCCTACCTTTGCAGATTAACATTTAAGGAGTCGTAACGGAGGATTGTCTGCATTATAGACCACAGGTACTCACCCTGTCTCTTCCAGCTGAACTGCTGGTCTGATCTGAGTCCAGTGGTTTCTAAAAAGATAATAAAATGGGTGCTCCCAGCATGGTGGCCTCGATTTGGCAGATTAGGTGCTCAATAAATGTTTATTGAATGAATGGATGAATGAATGAATGAAAATGGCTTTATTACTGAAAAGACTTTCACAGATATTACTTCCTGTGATCTCTCAGCATTTCTATGATGTTTTTGTTCTGAAAAGAAGGAAACAGGCTATAATGAAGGGTAATCGATAGTTCCCAAGTCACATAGCAAAAGGATGAAACTTAATCCCAAATCCCTGAGGCAAAATCCAGGGCTCTTTTCTCTGTACCAGTGGCTCTAAGACATTAGCCTGCACCAGAGTCACCTGATCCAGCAGGGCTGGTGTGACGCTCACAAACTTACGTTTTCAAATTGTTCTCGGGTGATGCCGATGCTGCTGCTCTGGGGACCATTTCGGGTACCACAGTTCTAAACAGCACTGCTGTTCCATGTTGTAGTTATGGCAAGCGGCATATAATTATGTCTCGGTGATTCCAGACTCACGGGTCATGACCCGCAGAAGCTGGGGGTAGGAAGGAAGAAGGGTGGACAGGGTGCCGGCTCCCCAAAGCCAGCTCTGCAGCCAAATGTTGTGTGACTTTGGAGGTGAGTCCCACCACTTTGGGACGCCCTTTTCCATGTGTAAAATGGGGTTGGCCGTCTGCCTCCTGGGGATGGTGTTAGATTGGTTGAGATAATGGAAGAGGGAATATTTCAAGTAAATTTTAAAATCTCAGGAATCATTTGGGTGAAGCATCCTGTTTATCATTTTCTGTGCCTATTTCCAGTGTCCAGGACATGAAGGAGAAGGAAGATCAGACCCCCCCACCTCCTCTCTCTGCACCAACACCCACCCACCCAGAATTATTGATAAGTACCTATACTGAGTTGTCAATTTTTTCTCTCCGTTCTTATATTGGAATAATTCACAAATTCTATCATAATTACATATGCCATCCACTTTAGCACTTTGGTTCCTGTTTAGTCCACTGCTTTGTTCTCAGAACCTGGCATACAGTGTGTGCTCATTTTTAAACATTTGAATGAATAAATGACAGAAGTCAAAGACTCATTAGGAGGCTGCCGCCGCAATCGTAGGACCCCAATGATGAAGGGAGAGGAATGGAACGGAGATGCCCTGGGGTCCCTGTGGCTGAATCACAGTGCTGGGAAGACAGCTCTGTCCCTTAGGTAGCCCCTAAGGGGGTTCCTGATCAGACCAGTGGAGTTTGGAGAGGAGGGAGGTAATAAATGCCCCCAACCTGGGCCACTCCCACCAAGATTGTTCTGTGGGAAGTATCTGCCCAAGGGACTCTCCTCACACCCTGGATGGGCACCTAAAATTTACCCAGAAACGTTTAACAGACCCAGACTGCCAACAATCACACCAGAGCCCCTACCCTAGACTCTCGCAGCAGCCATCAGAGAAGCGGCACAGGGAACAAAGCCCAAGGTGGCTTTTCCTATGGCCTCGTCCCTGGTTCCTTACCACCAGTTCCTCAGCCGTCCTCACTCGTGGGTTCCTGCCGCCCTGCTGAGAGCGCAGCAGGAATGGCAATGCCACGCTTGGATCGCTCTGGAGGTTTTAGGGTGTTGATTGAAGTGATCATAGGGGCTGTGGGTGTCTGTTCACACCATACCCTGACCCCACCCTTACCTATGCCTTACCCTGCGCACACTGGGAAAACAGTGAGTCCATCAAAATGGTTTTCTGAAATCAACTGTGTTGGCACAGTTATAAATCCCCTTGTGCCACTCGGTGGGTGTCCACGGATGGCCCCTTCCCCTGCCGTAGGCGGCACTGGACAGTGAGGAGCACCCCCAAGACTGAAACACTCACCCACTTCTCCTGCCTCTCCCAAGGCTCCTGCTGCTGCCTCTACCTTGGCTCCTCAGACCTTCCCACTCCAGGCCTTAGCACGTCCTGGCCCCTCTCCCGGGTCATTAACTATGGAAAATGTGTGCTCCTCAGGCTTGAAGACTCAGCTCGAATACCATTTCCTCTAAGGGCCTGTTTCCACGTCTTCCTGGAAGGACCCCTTCTTCCTTTAGTTTCCCAAATCTCCTCCTCGTCCCTCCGAGCCCCAGCGTTGCTGTGTCTTTACACTCAGAGCACCGAGCTGTAATGTCTGTTTAGTTGTCTCCTTCCTGGGGCCGTTAGCAAACTGGGGCCAGACTGTGTAAATGCATCTGCATACCCATTATATCTTCCCTCTTTGCCAAGCCCCTACTGTGTGCTAGGTGCAGGAGGAGTAGATATGGACATTATTTATAAGTTAACAGATATTCATTAAACACTTACTATGTACTAGGCACTCTACGTAATTTTATTTCTCATACAATGCTGCAAAGCAGATTACTGTTCCCATTCCCAGTTCACAGACAAGGAGCCTGACCTAAAGACGTTGAGTAACCTACCCCAGAGGGTACAGCCGTCATGGGGAGTAGCCAGCACTGGCACCAAAGCCTCAGTGGCCCCAGGCTGTAAGCTACTGTAGGTCTCTCCTTGACGCAGGTGCTTCTTCTGGCTGAATCTTCCCTGCCGTCTCCTCTCACTGAGACCTTGTACTTCTATGCCCTCCTCCTCAGGGAGGTCTGCAGTGCCTGCTGCCAGACTGGGTTGGGAACTCCTCCCCCTGCTTCAGAGCACCCTCTCCTGGCCTCAGCTGCTCTCCTTAGCCTGTATTGTCATTGTGTGCCATCCTTTTCACTGACCTGTGAGCCCCTCTGGCGGGGCCACTGTGTGTTCTTCTCCGAGTTCTGGGCCCAGCTCAGAGCCTGGCACTGATGACATGGAGCTCTCCCTAGAATCCTGGGCCCGGTGACCCAGGATTGTGGGAAACTGGGTACAGAAGCAGGTCTTTCTGCCTGGATCTTTAAGACCTTGAGGAATCAAGAAAGTCCTTCATGAGGGTGTCATGAGACCTTCCTGATCTTGCTCCCCAGGATAGGCCATCACCAGACAAGCAAGGAGGAAAAGAGTTGGCAGTGGTTAAGTTTGAGGAATCTGACCTCGCACTACCTGAGTCTGCCTCTGGGCTCCCTGCTTCCCAGCTCTGTGACCTTGGGCAAGTGATTTCATTGGTCTAGAGCTCTATTTCCTCCTCCATAAAATGTAGGCCTCGGGTTCCTGTGTGTATTAAGTTAATTTCTATAAATCATGTAGAACTATATCTGACACGTGGTAAACACTGCATAAATGTTTATTGTCATTGTGAGCAGGGGGCATGGAAGAGGGTTGATGTTTCAAGGAGTAGAGGTGAAGTTGGTCTTGGGAAAAGAGATTGGCGAGGTAGGCGAGGGCGGGATCAGGCAGGGCATGGTCCCAGGCTGAGGGGCTGGACTCCAAAGACCATGGGAGCTGCTGAAAGATCATGTTGGCATCAGTGTGCTGGGTGGTTTTGGAAATAACCTGGGTATGAGAGATGATGAGTGACAGGTGCCCGCTTACCTTCCTCTAAGCATTGGCATGGCCATGTGGGAACCAGGCTATGGATACCATAGTGGCGCGGCCCAGATGGGGAGTGCTCAGGGCAACTGTGTCTGGAGCAGCGGCTCTGTCCTGCAGCTCCATTCCCTGGGCCCACCCTGTGCAGGTGCGCGGAGGTGGACTCAGCCCACGCGGGGGGGGGGGGGGGGGGCGGCAGAGACAGGGTGAGATGGAATATGAGGGAGATGGGGGCAGATTACAGGCTGGGTGTGTCTCTGGGTCAGGTCTTCCCTGAGCATTTCCCCAAGGCCAAGGAAATAGCGTGATGCAGAGTCAGAGAGTCTGGGTTTGAAACTTTCCTGCACCGCTTTTCAGAAGCATGGCCTCAGACTCATCAGCCATGTAGCAGGAATAACCTTGTTGATGTTTAGGGCTGTTGCATACAGCATGCACACGGCAGGCACAAGGCAGTGCTCACTAACAGACACACCCACCCTGGCTGTCTGATAGAAGCAGGAGTGCCAGCACTCAGCCAGGAGCAACCTGCTGCACCTGTGCGGGACTTTGGCCCTGTCACGTCCTTTCTAGAGCTTCGGTTTTCTGTTATAACACATCGGTGACTGCCCCTGCTCCCTGACTTCTGCAAGCTGGCGTGGCCCTCACGGCGCCGTCATGGCCACGGCAGGATTTGGAGACCACAAGGCACCCCAGGTGGGGAGGTGGGTCCCTACAGGCCACCTGCTCCCCATGCCCCTCCCTCCCATGAGGGAGCCGATTTCAGCCTCTGATACTGGCGGGAAGTCCCTGGCCCTGGATATGAAAAATAAGAGCCACTACTGAGAAGCTATCATTGCAGGCAGAAGGAGGAAGACTGGAGTTCTTCATTCTAATGGCTCTTTAAATTATTTTTATTTTGCTGACTTGTGCACTTTTCTGAGCTAAGGAGCTTGCTTCAGGGAGGTGGTTATAGGCCACTTAAGCAGAAAGTCTCATTGGCTTCAATCTCCTGAAGGAGGAAGAGATTTAACCCTTTGTAGCCCAGTCTGCTGTTGCCTTCCCCAGGGCCAAGGAGGGCAGATGGGCTTTGCAGGGTGGGCTGCTCTTTGGGGAGCCTGGTCCAAGGCCAAGTCCTCCCTCCCAGATGTTCAGTGTTGACCAATCAAAGGCACAGATGGAAGAGAAACCACAGCCAGATTGGGAGGTGGGATAGGCTCCCCTGAGTTTTAATTTATGCTTATAAGGTAGCTTGTTTTCTTTCCTGCCCTTTTTATTTCACTTGTTTTCTGTTTCTCTAGTTTTTAAGATTGAGCTCTTTGTCCAGACTTCTTTATGCAGAGTGAGAGGGGCAGTCAACTGGTGATGCTGCTGCGTCCCCCGCACCCTCTCCGCTGCTCAGGATCAGGGAATCTTTCCATCAGCCTTGGTGCTTCCCTTCAGTCTGTCAGAGTCCACACTGAAGACTTCATGCATTTAATCATCACAGCAAGAGGTTTTAGGAGTCAGTGTTAGCATTTTTTTATTTCTTCTGATGAGGACACTGCAGCCCAGAGGGGTTAGATTGTTTTTGCACAGGTTCACACAGCTAATAAGTGGGAAGGTCAAGGTTCAAGTCCAGGCCCCTCTGAGACCCAGCCCACTGTTCCTTTATCCCAGTCTCAGGGCCTTCTAGTCATCAGCACTGACTGAAACCAGGTGGGTGCCAGACTCTGCACTGTGTGACAAAGTCAGAGGAGTACTCCTCGTCCCTGGACGGAGTCTAGCCATGTTCAAGGTTCACATTCATGTACAAGGTTCCCTTGTAAAGCACCGTGGGATGGTAGGAAGGGGGAAGCAAATGTCCAACAACAGGATGACTATGGATGTGCTTACCCACACACACATGCACGCACGTGCACACACACTGACTTCATAGCGTGGAAAGATAAAAAAAGACCTGAAGCATGGGCATCAGCATAAATAAGTCTCAAAGGTTTAATATTGAGTCAAAAAAAGCCAGTGGTGGGATAAAACTTAGAGTGTGAGACTGTGTGTGTGAAATCCTAAAATATGGAAAACAGGGCTGTAGATTGAGGACATATGTGGAGAGGGGCAAAGTCTGAAAACTTGGGCAGCAGGATTCCCCCCCAGCTTTGGGAGAGTCCTTATCAGGGGCAGGATGGGGAAGAGTATGAAACAGACTTCTGTAAATTTTTAACTATTTAAAACAAACAAACAATAAGGTCTGAAGGAAAAGCAGAAAGCGAAAATGTTCCGATACACTATGACTGGGGGGTAACGGGTGGTGGGGTTCCACGTGCCTGAAATGCACACCTGGGCTTGCAGCTCAGTCACGTGGGGTTGGCATGAACCCCTGCCCCACAGGCTCCTGGGAGGATTCAGGGAGAAAGCGACCAAAGGCTGTAAAATGTAGGAATGTAAACTGGTGCCACACACTCCTCTGCTGTTTTCCTGTCTGTCTTCCCGACTAGATTGTGACTTCTCAAGTGCCGGGACCGTTCTGAAATCATCTCTTGACCCACAGTCAAAGCTCAGGAGATACTGGGGTCTCTGGGCCAGAACTCCGGATCTAACAAGACTTGCCATCAATCAGCCCCTTTGCCCTAACCCTTCCATCACCTTTGCTTCCGGGGACTATTTGGGTTAAGGGAGAAAACAGCTTTTCTCCGGTATCCATCCCTGTAAACTCATGAAATTGATTGTTCATTATAGCATCAGATCCTTAAGGAGAGACAGATCAAGAGGAAGCTTGTCCTGAGTCCCATGAGCATAATGAAGGTGTCATAGTAAGAACCTGCCTCTCCCTCACCCTCCCTCCCACCCAAAAGCTTCCCTGCTGAGCTATGCAGTCTGGGCTGGGGGCACAGGCAGTGCAAGTGACCCAATTTGTGAATGACTCCCCTGAACCAATTCCCAGAAAGCCCTTTCTTGTTCCTCTGTGGACCTATCAGGTAGTCGTCACCATTCCTGTGATGAAGATGAAGATGCTGAGGCTGGAACAGTAATGAGGGGCACAGTCGGAATTCAAATCCAAGTCTGGTGAATCCCCAAACCTGTGCTCTTCTCTGCAAACCAATGTGTCTCCACAGACTTGGAAGGCAGAGCTGTCCCTGCAGAATCCACGTATGGCGAGAAGATGCATTCTGCTCCCATAATTCAGTTAACAGACGGGAGGCTGAGGCCGGGACTGGAGTGGGATAATCACGCTTCAGAGCTGACTAGGGTGTCTGCCACTCCAAGTTCGCTTTGTATTTTGAATATGTCGTCTCTAATTAGACTTGGCCTTAATTGCAAGATTTCCATATGCCCGTGACTGCTGGGCACTGTGTCTGGGGATAAACATGTCCATCAAGTGAGAAGCAAACTGTGGCTGCAGCCTTGGCCCCGCCATCCCGTTCGCTTGTCCCACCACATTTCCTCCGATGACACAGCTAAGCCCCCCTGTGAAGGTGCTCCGGGGCCCACATTTTAATCAAAAGTGTACCTGCCTCTAGGGAAAAAGAGTAGGGCACAGCTCAGAAGTGATTACATTTCACAACCAAAAGACCAGGAGAAGTCTATTTTGCAAGGCACAATTTCACTACATATTTATTTATTTCATCAGGGGGCCGCATTCTATATGCTGTATGGGGAAACTACTAAAAATGCCATTTATTTCAACAGCAGCAATAAGGGAAAGACAGCCCTTTCTTTGCCCCTCCCCACTGTGTTAAAGGCGTTTGAGGTTATTAAATTGCTCTTGAGCAGAGGAATGCCTCTCTCCAAACTGACTCTGAAGTATTTCAATAAAATGACCTCAAATGTTTATTCACTCAGCAAATACTCACCCAAAGCCATTCTGGGCCCGGTGCTGTGCTAGCACGGTTAGAGAGGGGGCCGCAGAGACCCCCCCTGCCTTTCAGGAGCTCACAGGCCGTGGGGCTGGGGAGGAGACAGTCATCCCAGGGCAAAGCACAGGCCTGGCCCCCAGGAGCAGTTTTTGTTCAAGGAATGAATGAATGAATGAATGAATGAACGAATGAGCAGGTAGAGATGGAAAGACTGACTGCTACAGTATTACAGAGCTGGTAATGAAACTATGGCACATGCTGCAGAGACATAAAAGGATTGGCTGACCTTGCATGTCCTCCAGGAGGTGACTGTGGAGCCCATGCTCAGGTGAGAAGAGGACCAGGAAGTGCTAGTCCTCCTCTGCTGCCTTATGTTCTCCTGTTCTGATATATTTGTTTGAATATTGTCTTAACCTCCACCACCAGCTAAAATGCACGTTTCATAAGCGCGATGACTAGCAGAGTGCTGAGCATATACTAGGGGCTCACTAGCTGGATACATGGTTGGGAAAGTAAGTGGGTGAGGGGCTAAAAATTCAGTGATTTCTCGGTAAGACGTTCGGTTTGGAGTATGGACAAGGTGTTAAGAGACAAGGATGTGAGAGGTTGGGGCCAGGTCCCCAGCATGCAGGCCTCCTGGGCCCAGTTAACAAGCTGGACTCTGCTGTGAGGTGGCAACAGGGAGTCACTGAGGAATGTCGCACCAGGCGTGACATGGTCAGACTGGTGTTTCCGAAGAACCATGCTGGTGGAATTGTAGATACAAATGGGAGGGGGCGAAACTGGAATTAGGAAAATAGCCATGAGGCCAGTTGCATGGTCCCTGCAAGAAATGTGGAGATCAGAGCAGAGCAGGGATTGTGGAAATGAAGGGGTGGGCGGGGCAAGTCCAAGTAGGAATATATGTATCTAAGGTAAAGCCACCGTGACGTGCTGATTAGAGGGGGAGAGGGGCACTTGGCCATGATGCCCCTATTTATGGCTTGGCTAAGCAGGTGAGTGGTGATGTCATTCAATGGGAGGGGACTAGGGCACTGTGACATGTGTTCTAATGGAAATCCTTGGCTGAACATGAATCATTTTGCTTAAATACAACATCCAAATGTGGGTCTCATATATTGGGGACCCTGTTGAGCCCTAGAAATGCAGTTGGCAGGATTGTCTTTTGATCAAACAAGACGGGCGATGGCCTATCGAGTGAGGAGCCACCTAGAAACTGCCCGTCTCTACCTACTGCTCCTGCCAAGGTGTCCCGCTCTGGTCCCTCCTTCCCTTCAAGGTAGATGTGCAGTAATGAAATAAGCACAGGAAACAGACACGAGCCCTGCCTCCACTATGAACAAGCCTGCAGCTGGGACGGTCAGTCTAACCGACAGTGAATGGGAGCGATGACACCATCTGGCTTGCAGCGCTGTAGGGAAGAGCCAGCTGCTGCAGGGATGCGAGCGGGCTCCATAGACAGAGAGGACCGTTAAGTTGGAAGAATGCAGGCCATGCCACAGAGGAGAGGGGTGGCAGGCAGGCCAAGACCAGAGCTAAGTGCTGCTGCAGAGGCAGAGGAGGGAGCAGCACCGGGCTCAGCCTCTCCCTCGGGTTCTTTCAGAGGCCTGAGGTCAGCCAAGCTGCAGCTGACACCAAGGGTCCTTCCAGTGTCCACCCCACCCAGGCCCTGCCTCAGCCCTCCAGGGAGGACAGGGTCTCCTGCCCACAGAGGACTGTTGGGGCTTATTCCTTGGACAGACTTGCTCCCAGAGCAGCTCACCCTGCCCCTCATCTGTGACCCCTGCAGCCTCTCCTCTCCAGGCACCCTAGGCTGCTCCGACTTCCCCTCTGCTGACCCACCCACCCACCCCTGACCCACACCCCTGGCCACCTACTCATCCCGTCATGAGCAGACCTGCACAGCCCGGCTGCTCTGCAGAACGTCCTTCCATAGCCATCCTGTCTGAAACCTGGCTGTCCCGTGAAGAGGGCGCTGCCCCCTTGCACTCAGCCACCTCTCTTGTCTGGCCACTTCTCACCTCCAATGCCAACGGTTCCAGCCCTGGGCTGGTCTGAGTGCGCCTTTTATGGGTTGCCGTCTCCCAGGGCACTGACCACATTTGGTGAATTCTGTTTGTTTCTGCATCCGTCCCACCCACCATACCAAGGACTCCTCAAGGACAGTGACTATGTCTTGCTCATCCCATGTCCCATGCCCAGCTGGGTAGCACTGCATGTCCCTGGCACCAGTCAGGGGGCTGAGGACCCCTATCTGGTGGAGATTGGATGCTTGGTTTCACTTTCTCCAAAGTGAGGGGACATTTCGCCCTGAAAGTGACCCGCTGTTCTTAGCCAGCCAGGGACGCTTGGGCCAGGCTGCAGGAAGGACTGTTTCGCGGGGTTTCCCGGGCAGCGTTGTCTCCAGGGGCCACCATCTTAGCGTCTCTTGTGTGCCCTCCTGTTTTAACCCCATTCACAGGGACCACAGCCATGTAATTGGATTGAGCAGACACTGACAAGGTCAATTTGACAATTTCATTAATCTTATATTAAACACAGGCCCTGAGCTCCAGCCAGGCTCGTCTGTGTACTGGCCCCAAGACGTGCCTGGCATATTCCCAGCTCACTTGACTCCTCCAGGCCCAATGCGACTGTCCCAGCGATGCCAGCAGGTGCTGGGTGCTTCCCAGTGCCAGGCCTGGTGCTGAGCAAGCCCCTTAACCATGCAGACCTGCCCCTGGGGCCCTTAGAACAGAGCTTGGCCTGTGTTTAGTCTCTGCATTATTATTATTACTGTCACTACTACTATTATTAGTAACTTACAACATCCTCAAGGGTAGGAATTAAAACCTCATTTTACTAAGGCAGAAACAGTCCCAGGAAAGGCAAATGGCATGCTCGGGAGCTAACTCATGGGACAAAGATAAGCAAGCAGTGGTAGGTCCCGAGAGCCTGCGCCCCTGCCTCCCGGGGTCCGCTTTCGGACTGAAGGCAATGACAGATTTGGGTGACCCCACTGTGCCTGGCACATACTCAGCCCAGGCTTATGGGATAGAAGCAGGAAGAAATGAGTATGGAAAGCTTACACAAGCCAAAGCTTACTTTAGAACCTCAGGGAAGGGGGTGGTCACCTTCCTGGGGGAGAAGGGACCTTGCGGTGGCCTGGAGGTCTTAGGACTCGGAGAGGAGTGGGGAGATGGAAGAGGGGGTCGCACAGTTGGAGGCTGGGGTAGATGTGCCAGAGAGGGAGGTGACCCAGGAAGATGAGGCTGGGGCCACGTCCCAAGGGCTATGAGGAGCCACAGAAAGGGCCCCAGCAAGGGTCTCATGACCCAATTTGCATTTTAGAACCTTCACTATGGTTTCAGTATGGAGGATCGGAGCAAGACGTGCTGAAGGCAGTAATGGCCTTAGCAGGCTGCTTCAGGAACCCAGGCAAGAGGAAACAGGACCCCTTAGAAATTGTGGGGGTGGGGAGCACAAGGGAGGGCCCGTGAGGATGCCGGGGCAGAGGACCACATGACTCCGGTGGAGGCCCAGCTTACCACGGGGTGTGGGGGGATGAAAGGGGATTCTCTGCCAGATCCAGGCGGCCAGCTCTGGGAAGGGGGTGGCGATGGCTGGTATAAGCTCATCTCTGTGCTATCTGGTCCTGTTAATTAGTAGAGGTGGACAGAGTGTCAAATGAGACTTTCCTGACACTGCCATGCCTGGTGCCTGTCTCCGTGATGATAATCAGACAAATCGCCTTCAACATGAAAGGTTAATGGATTCCCTGGTAAGGCCAGGGACGCTGGCACCCACAGACTCACACACGTGGGAACGGACAGACTCTACTTAGAAGCACAAGAAGTCATGAGAGCACTTGGCCAGCTTGCTGTGATGTCACTCCAGGCCTGAGCCTGTCTCACCTCCAATGTGCAGCCTTTCCCAGCATCTCTGAACCTCAGGACTCCCTTCCCTGACTGACCCCTGCTCACCCACAGTTCCCCAAGAGCGCAGCCCAGCCTTTGTCACCCTCCCATCAATAGACACTGTGGATGCCAGCAGTGGGTCAGGTCCGTGCTGGGCTCTGGGACCTGAGGTGGATCAGCCAGGGTCATTGGGCCCTGGAGGACCTTCGGTCAGGGTGAGCAGTAGGGGCAGACAGACCAACAAGGAGACACAGTCCCAAATGGAGTAATGGAAGAATCCGTGTGTGAGGCTGCTCATCAGGGAAGCCTTCCCAGAGGACGTGAGGTTTGTGCTGGATCTTGAAGGATGCACAGGGGCTCCATAACTGGCCCAGGGGGTGGTAAATTTTGCACATTCCTTGAAGAACTGTCTTGTGTCCTGACCTTGGTCTTATCTCTGGTTGAAAGATTCCTAAGGGGTAGGAGAACCCAGTCTTAACTCCTTTTGTATCTCCCTGGGTCAGGGCCTAGGGCACCATGTGTAAGGTATGAAAGTGTTGGATGGAAGGCTCCTGGGCTCCCTGCCCCACATTGAAGGGAGCAGGGATGGAGAGCAAATGTATGGAGGTTCCCCATGAGGGATCCCTGAATCCCGCTGGGAAACCTCCCGTGCCTCCCTGCCACCTTAGGACCATGCCCAGCTTCTTAGCTCCATGAGCAGAACTTGGTACCTGGCCTCTGAGCAGCCACTGGCCCTCACACACATCATCTTCCCCAAAGTCAGTGCCCCACACCTTTGGGCCCCCCATCTCCTGGGACAGCCCCAGACAGTTCCCACCTTCAGGCCTTTGTGTGTCTGCTTCCTCTGCCCAGATGGTCTGTTTCATTGGATGAAAACACATCCTGCATGTCACTATCAACTACAGCAAGAAGTCTTCCCAAAACTTTGGAGTCCAGAGCCCTGCACGGTCCCTGCTGCACCCCAGGTAGCACCTCGGTGCATCACCCCCATTTATGCATGTGTCTCGGCATTCCTCCTTCCTCTGACACAGCGCCATGTTCATCGTGGTGATGTTTGTTGCCTACCAGGGGCGTGTGGTGAAGGGGTGAAGGAGCAGCCTCTCCAGTCTGATTGCCGCTGTTGGAGACTAGAATCCTGGCTTCGCTCTCTGCAGCTGTGTGCCCTTGGGAGAGTTATTTAACCTCTCTGTGCCTCTCTGCTGTCATCTGTAAAATGGGAAAATAATAGGGCCTACTTCATGGAGTTGTTATAAGAATTAAATTAGTTAATCATGCAAAACTCTTAAAAGAATGCCTGGCAGTTAGCAAGCACTTCTAAAGGATAGCTACTGAGACTGACTTTTCATTTCAAAAGCAGTCAAATGCAATGCAGAAAATTGGGGGGAAAACCCCCAACGTTTAAAATAAACACTACCGCCACTCAAATAACAGATTAGTAAATGTCTTCCCATTTTCTATTCCATGTGTTTGTATACCTGTTACACCCACACCCACAAAATTCATACACACAAATATGACATCCTCTTTTGGAGCTTGCTTTTCTTAATAACATATACCAATGCTTAGTAAACAGGCAATATTTTTATCTGTCTTTATAGCTGGGAAGACCTCCTCAGAGCCTAGTACAGAGCACGCGTTTCGTGGAACTTTGGGGAAGGAAAGGAGGAGGGAGGGCAGACAGGCAGGCAGGCCTTGAGCTGCTGCTTGGGGCTCCTTCCAGACTGTCAGCCACAGCATAGCAGTGGTCATTGTATCCTCCCTCATTTAAGTGACAGAGACCCTGAAGCCAGAGAGGGGAAAGGGCCTCCCTGAGCTCAGTCAGGGAGAGAAGGTTAGGGCCAGCCTGGTGCCTTTTTCTTAGGGTAACCTGTGGTCACCCTCTCCCCTGCCCCCAGAGTCCTCCTGGCCTCAGGTCAAGTTCCCTTACTCATGGCCTCATGTGTAGCCTGGGCAAAAACGGCCTTCTTGCCTGATCCAGCTGTGCTATGAAGTAAAATCTTCACAGGGGCCACAAAGTGACCCCCAACTCAAAGTGGAGCAACAGAAATCACCACCAGCTGGACATGTGAGGGCCCAAAGCCCATGCTTGGACACCAGCTGGGTGACTTCCTGCCAGGCTCTGGCTCACCTCCCCCACCCCCAACAACACCCATGGGCAGCTACAGAGACACTCCAGCTTCCGGTGAGTGCGGTCTGGGCCTCCACAAGGACACACCTCACTGTGAGAAGCACCTCAAGCACCGGGGAATGTCTGCCGAGGAACATTCGTCTTTGTCACCTGCTGTTGGATAATTAAGGAGGCTATTTCAGCAGAGCACAGAGCAGCCCAGCTGCAGCCCGCAAAACGCTTCCTGGAGGCTGATGCTCGGGGCGTGTGTTGATTGGCCCAGTCACAGGGCAGAGTCTCGGCAGGCTCTCTCTGTTTCTCTGTCTCTCTGTCCCTGGGCAATGCTGGTCCAGCTGTAATTGGGGCTGCGCTGAAGACCCCCACATCTTCTCAGTGCTGATTAGGTTATTCTTACCAGGCCAGGGGCTATGTCTTCAGGCAAGTGCAGGACAGGAAGGAGAGCCGGGAGAAGACATTGCTTTCCTAGCTGGGGCACTTCACTCACGGACAACCTCAGCAATGTGGCCGCATGGCTTCAACTGTCTCTGCTGTGTGCCTGAGGATGAGCCCCAGGGGTGTAGCCACCTGGTGTCCAGTTCCCCTGGAGCTTTCCTTTGGCCGACGAGGGGGCGACTGTATTCAAGTAAGAGCTTTTGGGTACAGACATTTCTTCATGTGTTCATTGACTCTTCTATTTATTCGTACTCTATTTACTTATTTAACAAATATTTATAGAATAGCTACAGTGTTCTTGGCCTATTCTGAATGCTTAGTATTTAAAAGAAAGTATAAGAGTCAACGTCCCTGTACTTACTGAGCTTATATCCTAGTAGGGGGAGACAGACAAGAAAAAAATGGACAAGAAGATACATAATGGTAGGCAGTGATTAGCACTTTGAAGGAGAGTAAAGTAGGGAACAAGATCCATGGTGGAAGGGTGCTACCTTAGAAAGGTGACCAGCAACCTCTCCTCTATGAAGCTGACCTTTGAGCACAGACCTGAATGGAGTGAGAAAGCCACCCTTAGGGCCACATGGGAGCCGGCACTGTATTGTACACCAGGGAACGGAGGGCAGAGGCCCCGGGGCAGGAGGTGCTTGGGCGTCCCAGGAGAAGCAGGGTCCCGGGACTGCAGGAACTGCTGCGGGAGAGAAGCAACGATGAGGAAGTGGAAGGCAGCGAGGTTGGGGCCACAGCCAGACCAGGTCTGAGGCCCGGAGCAGGGCTGCTCACTCATTCCGAGTGTGAGGGGAAGCTGCTGAAGGATTTTGTGCAGGAAAAGGACACGATCAAATGTACATCCTGTGACCATCACTCTAGTTCCTATATGGGGAAGACAGTCTATGGAGGGAGGGTGGAAGCAGGACAGGCTAGGTCCCTGCAATTGCTCAGTAAAGGCGACCGTCATGGACTGGAGGGTTCACGTGGAATGCTGAGAAGTGGCTACACTTCCATTTCAGAGAAGGAGGGATTTGTTGATGGATTAGCTGAGCAGTGGTGAGGGCGTGAGAAGAGCGACCCCAAAGTTTCAGCCTGAGCAGCTGAAAGAGTGGAGTTGCCATCATTGGGATGGAGAGTAAGATGGGAGGTGCAGGTTATGTTGGGCTCATAGTTGCGTTTGTAGGTCTAGGGACCAGAGCAGGGACTGGGAATGAAGACACACACTTTGGAGTCATCAGGGGGTTGATGGTATTCAAGCCCATGAAATGGCTGAGAATCTCCTGTAGAGTGGGTGCAGCTAGAGAAGAGGGGGTTCTAGAGCTAATCCCTCAGGCCTGTGTGACCTTGGACAAGTCCCGCCACCTCTCTCCACTTCACCTTGGTGAAGATGGTGGCACTTCACAGAGCTGCTGAGGGACATGAGAGCAAGGAGGAGCTTCGTGAATTGCAGGTGATGTGTCCCAGGTACGCTAGATTGAGCTGCCCCTACGTGCTCAGCCCCGCCTTCTCTCTGCTCCCATCTCTTCCCCCTGTACCACCCCCAAATCTAAACCAGGCCTGGTGTTCTAGTTCATTTAGGGCCTGCTTTCTCCTTCCCACAAGTAGCACTCTACAGTTTACAAGGCCACTTTACTGTCTAGACCCGACTTAATCATAATGACCTCCAAGGTAGATATTATTATCCCCATTTTTCAGATGAGGAAACTGAGGCTCAGAGATGCTCCATGGTTTGTCCAAGGTCACACAGCCAGAGAGTGATTTAGCTGCTATTCAGATCCACCTCCGGCATCTGACTTGTGTCCTGACACAAGGAACCTCCCTGCTTAGGCTCCTTGGACAGAACTGCTTGCTTGGCAGAAAACCTCTGCAGCAGCACAGTCCCCAGGTGGGCTCTGAGGATGTTTCGCCGTGAACGGCTGCTAGGGTTCCAGGTTGGCCACTGGAACCGATCATGCAGGTGGGGGTGGGCCTAAGAGCAGTCCTCACAGGTGTGCCTCATGGGTCCTGAAGCCAGGTGGGGTGCTGTGGCCCCTCCTGGGGGAGCAGACACCATGTCTAGGAGGTGGCCTCTGCTTTTCCACCCAGCCAAGCACAGCAGAGAAGCACATCCTCTGTCCGAATCCTCTTCGCCATGCTATGGCCGCCTTCCCTGCTGGGAGGCCTCAGCCAGGCACTTTCCAGGGTTTTCTATGCTAATGGTATGGCAAGTGGGAGAGGAACCCCCGCAAGGGTGATGGGAGAGGAGGCATGCTGGGACTCCAGCCAAGCCAGTGCCTGCTCTGCCCGGCTCCCCCTGGCTCCCTGTCAGTGTGCCCTGAGGCCAGGCTGGTGCCCACAGAATCCGCCATAGGGCTCCAGCCTAGATGTCCTCACAGAAGACTCAGGATGAGTCACCAAGTTTCTCTGTGCTTCCATTTCTCCTTTTTCTCCAATAAAGCAAACAATTAACCACTCTTTGTTGGGATGCTAAGTTAAAAATGACAAATTATGTGAATATTTTATGTTTACAAAAATTTAGAGCTGACAAAGTCCTTTCACATTATTTGATACTCACAAGACTTTATCCAGATCATCTGGAATGCCCACACTCCTCCCCTCTTGGGTGGATATTTTTATCCCCGGTCTTCAGTTGAGGATGAAAGCTCAGAGAGGTTCACCTGCATGTTTGCAGTCACACAGCTGGTTAGTGGCAGCCAGGATCTGAGTTAAAGACCTTGCAATCTTCCCACTCCCCCCGCGGAGAATGCTGCTTCATGGACACACAAGAAAATCATCGAGAAGAAAGCCAAGCCTGGGCCAACTTCTGTCTCTCTCCTCAGCCCCCATCCCCAGTGCCGACTCGATTCTCCATGATGTGTTTGCATATCGATGACGGTGCTGGGGGCAGTGGCTGCACACGGGAGGTGAGAAGTGGCCTGCTCCTGCATCTCAGCCCCGCCATGTGTCCCTGCTTGATCCCCATGCTAGATTCTGACCTGTAACAGGAGCAAGAGTCTGCTGTCTCTGGGTCATAAGATGGGGTAAATGTGCAAATCTCTTTGTCTCTATCATTTTATCCATCATAATGTGATTCCTCTAGTATTATGTCCCCAGCAGCAGAAAAACTGCCACCCCTTCCTCGACATGTCATTTAGAGGCGTTATTCTAGTAACGTGCAGGCTGCAGATGCTGTAGGCTATTAAGATACCCATAGACCTTTTAGATTGTGCTGGGGATGAAACCTCTGCTGGTGAATGAATCTGTGTGTATCTGTGCAGTGGGTAGGGGGCTATCCAGGCACTGGAATTAAAAGAGAACTGGACTGAAAACTTGGTTTGATGAACTTTTATGGAGCCCCTATTTGTGCCCCAGCCCTTGGCTAGCAGCTGGAAATATGAAAAGATTCCAAGCCCCTTCCCTCAAGAAGCTCACAGTGGCTCAGAATGCACGTGCATGAGTGCACTCTTGTATCAAAGGTGCTGGGATAGAGGAGTGTACAGGTGCTTTGAGAAGAGAGGGCCAAGTCTTCTTGAATGCAGTTATGATCCAAGAAGGCTTCGTGGTGGAGGCTTGAAACAAGTTCGCCAGACATTCAGGGCAGGAAGGGCATGCCTGAAAGAGGGAGCTGCATGATCAAAAAAAGACTGGAGTCCTTCACATAAACCACAGTGGTGAATTCAAGGAATCTGAAATAGCTGGCTTGGCAGGAGCAGAAGGGGGAGAGTGAAATGTCCTTTTATAGAGAAAACTACCTGGCAAGGTGCAGAGGCAAGACCACTGAGGATGAGCACAGGCTTCATCCTGCCACTCTAGAAGTGCCGCCTTGCCACTGAGGATGAGTGCAGGCTTCATCCTGCCACTCTAGAAGTGCCGCCTTGCCACTGAAGATGAGTGCAGGCTTCATCCTGCCACTCCAGGAGTGCTGCCTTGCCTCTGTCACCCATTTATCAACCAGAAAAATGAAGATAATATTTAGCTTACACGGCTCTTGCTAGAATTCAGTAAGATAATGATTATAATGTGCCTAGCAAGGTTCTTAGCATGCAGCACGTGCCTCTCCGACCAGAGACTGTATTTGGCCTGGGCCAGGTCTGATGTCAAGCAAGGCACCCCCAACAAGCAGGTGGGCATATGAATGACAGGCAGGTGGAGACAGGCTTCCTGGCATCCTGGGAGCACCAGTGGGACCTGGGGGTAAGGAGCACACATCGGCTGGTCTGGATTCTGGACTGAAGCTGGGTTTGCTGCACTGCCCCGCCGCTCCCCGCCACTCCTGTTTGTGATACCACATGCTGATTTTTCAGAGATCGGGGGTACATGAGGTGCTCTGACTCTATGGAGAATGAGTACAAGACAAAGAGAGCAGGCAGTGGAGCCCACAAGGGACTGTCACCTGCCAGGTGCAGCCCCCTCCTCAATGTGGTCCCTCCCAGGAGTTAAAAGACCCTCTCTGATGCAGTTGGGAAACCAGCTCTGCTTTGAGCTCTGTTCACACCTGAGGGCACCTGTGAAGCCTCAGCTGGGCCCCAGATGCTGGCCGAACAAGTCGGGAAAATGAAATGCGTGCTCTTTCTTCCCACCCTCGGCCTTAATTCTTCTTTAGTCTGGGGGGTCTCGATCCAGGTAAGCATCACCTGACTTGCTGTGGATATTGCAGTCCGTTTCCATGAGCCCCTTGTCAAGTGCCTCTCCTCTCTCCGAGGAGAGTTTCCTTGTTTGAAAAATGGGGGACAGATGTAAAAACAACATGCTCTGCAGGCTGCCCTTCCATTACAAATATAATTGGATCCAGTGTGGCCCAGTTCCAACAACATCAAGGTCATTTTGCTGAGCCCGATGTTCCGAACCTTGCACAGCTCCCCTTGGCCTCCCGTGATTCATCCAGCGGGCAGTTTGTGGGCTCGGCCTCTGCAGCACACACTGTCCAGGGCCAGAGGCTCCCGCCCTCGCGGAGCTTGTGTTCTAGTCGGGGAGACAGACAAAATAAGTAACAAACAGAAACAGGTTTTCAGGTAGTGTTGAGTGTTCCAAAGACAGCATAGCTGAGTGAAGAGAACAGAGAGCTGATTAATTCCACAAACATGTATGCAGGCCCTGCTGCGTGCCAGGTCTGGTGCCGGGTCCCGGTAGGGATGCTGTCTGGCCGACCTGCTCTCTAACCTGCCCCCAAGCTCCTCTGTGCTCCCGACAACACAGGCTCCACCTTCCTTTCCTCTTTCCCTGCCTGCCTTTTCTCCCTCTCTTCCATCTTTCTCCCTCTCTTCCATCTTCCTTGTTTGCTTTCTTCCTTCTCCCTTTCATTCAATCATCAAACATAACTTGAAATGTTACCCAGAAATTGCCTTCATTATGCATGCCTGCCCCCCTTTTCATACCCCAGGGAGCCCTACCTGACGCAGAGTGAGCTTGCCCGCCCCTGACTTCATGTGGCCCTGTGGCTTCCCCTCCTTGTTTTGCTCTCAGATACACCCTGTCTTGTATTAAGCTAACATGTGAAAGCACATTAGGTGTTTCTGTGTGGATACATATGTATTCGTGTGTTTGCATGCACGCCCGTGGAATTGTGTGGTAAGGTGCACTTAACCCTGTGCCTCTAGGAGTGTACTTTGTCCCTGAGTGTGTAGGTTGCACTTGGTTTTAAAGTGGTCTATTTACCTACTTTGAAATGACTGTGCTTAGGATTGTAGCTTTGTAATATGTTTTCATATCTAAGAGGTTAAAGATCTCCTTTTTTGGTAGAATAAATCTCACCATTTATTCTTCCAGATAAACTTCAGAATTATTTGTTTTTTTTCAGGATTAATTCTGAATGAAAATCTATAAGTTAGTTTGGGAATTAATATCTTTATACTATCCAGCCTTCCTATATAAAAATGTGGCACCTATTTGCAGTTGTTTAAGTGACTGTTTATGCTTTCAGTAAAGTTTTGTGATTTTGTTTGCACTAGTCCCAGACTATTCTTGTTAAAATTATTCCTAAAGATTTTATATTTTGGTTGTTACTGTGACTAAAATATTTTTAAATTTCAGTTTCAACCTTAATGCCTGTTGGTGTTTAGAAAATCTATTAATTTATTTTATGTTTATTTGTATTAAGCCTACCAATTAAACCCACTTGTTTAGGAGTTCTTTCAGTTGATAATTTTAGGGGTTTCTAGTTAAACAATCATATCTTTTAAGAACAATGATAATTTGTCTCTTCCTTTCCAGTATTTGTAATTCTAGTTTATGTTCCCCACCATACTGACATTGACTAGTTCTTGTACATCAATTTGAAATAATCGATAATTGTGATTGTTGTTTTGTTCCTAATGTTTAATGAGAATCCTGCGGCATTTCACCATTCACTATGAGATAGGCACTCATGTTAAGATAACTATTCTTTAGCATGTTGAGAAAGTGCCTTCCATTTTTAGTTTATTCTTTTTTAGAAACTGTCGATGAGTGTGTTCATTTAATCAAATGCCTAGAAGTTTTCTTATTTGACTCATTTTCTTTCATTATTATGCTTCATTAACCCATCTTTGCATTCCTGGTATGAACCATCTCGACCTTGCTAAATTTGATTTGCAGGTGTTTAACTTAGGACTTTGGCTTTTATAAGCACAAAAGAAATATGTTTATAGCTTTGATACCAAGCTTGTGTTATCTTAATAAAATGTTTTGGATAGCTTCCCATCTTTTCATATGCTTTAGAATAGATATTTAATTCAAGAACTGTCTCATCTCAAATAGTTGGGAAAAAAATGCTCATAAAGCCATTTGGACCAACAGGCTTTTAAAATTGCTCATTTTCTTCTATGGTTACTCAGGGATTGTTTGTTTGTTTGTTTTGTTTTGTTTCGTTTTTTACTTTTAAAGTCAATTTGGTAACATTCAGAAACTTAGCCTTCTCATCTTGACAGCCTTGTCTCTCAAAATTAGAAGAAAAAATCTCCATTGTTTTTCTGTTCCCTTTATTTTGTTGGTTTGTATTTGTCACTTCTTCCTTAATTTTGTTTTCTAGAGGTTTGTCATACTTATTGGTTTTGTCAAAAAAAAGTAGCTCTTAGACTTCTTTATTAAATCTACTATTTTTCTGTTTGCTAAGTTATTCATTTAGATCTTTACAACTTTTTCCCTACTACTTTCCATAGGTTTCTTTTTTGTTCTCTTTCCAAATCATGCAATTGCAGCCTTAATTATTTATTTTATTCTTTCCTATTTAGTTAAGAATGTGTTTGAGTCTGAAAAGTTCTCTCTAAGCATAGCTTTGGCAGCATTCCATTAGTGTTATGAATTATTTTGAAATGTTCATTATTTTCTAAATATTTTGTATTTTTTTCTTCATATTCTACAACATGGTATTTTTATAAAGGTGATTTTATTCTCCATGCGGCACTTAGTTGCAGCTATTTCTATTGTTGTTGAGCTATTATTACTAATTTCTGGTTTTAGTAGTCATGGTCATAGAATAAAAATTGTATGGATTTTTACCACCTTTTGGAATTTATCAAATTATTCTGTGATAGAGTGAAAAGATTATTATATGTTATTGTTTTTTGATTATTTTACTTAATTCTTTTCCTTATTTATTTTTCCTTCTAGCCATTTTCTTAGTCTTTTTAATACTCAATACATTTAACTAATATAGTTATATGTATAAGTTATAATGGGTAGTCATGTAATAAACACCTATGAACTCCCCACCCAACTTAAGAATCAGGACATTGCAATGATTCACATTTAACAGTGTTTTAATCACTTTGCTTACACTCAGAATTAACCACCATCAATTTTGCAGTCATCATATCCTTGTCTTTTAAATACACTTTTTAATCACTTATGTATGAATGTCTAAAATTAGAAACAATGTAATTCACTATTCATTTTTTCTATTCACGCTATCTAGTCATCTGTTACAACTTCTGTGGCTTCTTCCTTGAATTCCTAATATTTATTGCTTTAAATATTTGGATATTATGTTGGTTGCAATAAGTTCATGACCATTAAATCTTCAATGTTGATCTTGCTTTTTCACGTGACCAGCCACTGAATTCTGCTGCATCATTTAATATTATCACCTCTGCTTTCTCTTTGAGTTTAACTGAAATATTTTGGAAGCTTGATTTTTAACTTTACTATGTAATTTTGCCTGAGGTACAGTAGATGGTAATGTTTAAGAAGTTGTTCTCTGAGCTAAGATTGGTTTTAAATCCCAATTCTGCTATGTTTTAGCTGCTGACCTGGGGCAGGTTACTCAGGGGTAATGTCTCTGCCTCACATGGTTGTTGGAGGATTGGATGAGATAATGTAGTACAATATACATGGAAAATATGCAATAAATGTTAATTATTTTAATTAGATTTGTCTCTCGTAAATTGCACATAACTTAATGTTTGCATTTTAGCTTGAGAATTTTTATCCTCCAATAAAATTATTTAAACTGTTTACAGTCATTTCATATCTGGTCTGTATGACCTTAATCTGTCACCCAATTTTCCATTTTCTTTTATATATACATATATATTTTTTTCCCTCTTAACAATATTTTCTCCACCTTTCTTTGTAAACTATATTTCCTTTGTTTATATCTTTTGGATTAATTTAAAAATGTGAAATCCTCTTTTAACTTAATTCTCTGATGCCTGCCTTAAAATAAAATGTGTGACATACACAATTGCATTCATATTTCTCCAATTGTCAGTTAAAAACAGAGCAATAATTTTCTACTTTTCTTTATACAGCATAAAATCTCACAGGCTTTCATTTCCCTTGCCATCTTCCTCAACACTAGATAACTTTTTTTCTAAGCTCAGCTGTCAACCTGTTTTTCTTACTAGATGTTAACAATATTTTCTTTACCCTTGAAGTTTATTTTGTCAAGACCTTCTTACTTATGTTTTTTCTTTTCATTAATATTGTCTAGATAACTTACCTCTTTTGAGCTTTTTGTTTGTTTGTTTTTTACTCAAGTTGATATTGTTTTGTTTGGCTTTTTTTGTTGTTGTTGTTTCCTTATTATGTTTTTTTACTTTTATTTTTATTATATGCCCCCCAACATTGATCATTCTTAGACTTCATTCCTGTATCTATAGCTTTCATTCTCATCATTTTCACTGCTGACATTTTTCTCTACATTCTTTGAGAGGTGCTCAAATTAGTCTTCATAATTGATCTCTTTTCTGTGGTATCAATTCTGCTCTTTTTTTTTTTTTTTTTTTTTTTTTTTGGTATTTCATTTTCTGCAAACTTGCCATAATACCCTAGTTCATTCAGCTCCCCGAGTCTGCCTTTACCCATGGGACCTCCCACACTCTCCCACTCTTCTTAGAAACCAAGTTCTCCCACACCTTCTGAAGGATACCAAGCAGATGGTCGCTGAATGGACTTAATTTCTCTTCAAACTTTGTTATTTTTGTTCCGTGAGAGGTTTTTACTTTGTCCTGTTTCATTTTTGAATAGGGCGCAGTCTGCGCAGACCTGGCATTTGCCACCAGGGGGCATAGTTGACCCCGGTCCTCACCGATTTAGACCGAAGCTCAAGTACCAGTGCCCCCGCCCCAGTTCCACGTGTGAGGTTTTGTAACAGCGTGACTTTACCTGCCAGAAGTGGCTCTTCTTTGGGGCCAACTGCTGGATTTTCTGCCCGCAGAATTAAATTGCCCAGAGTAGTGCCTAAACGCCTTCCTGTCCCCCAGCAGGCGTTACTTCCCATGAGCTTTTTACGATGCTTCTCCTGAAGTGTCTAAGGCTCCCGGGAGCCAGCTCTTCCTCTGCTTCCTGTTGCGCTGTGCTCAGGGTTCCATTTCTGAGGGCACATTAGGAAAATAAAAGGAAGAAGAAGATGATGAGCGGACCAGAGGGTAGGGGATGGAGGGGGTGGGGGGAGGGCAGTACAGGGCTCAGAGGCCAGGTCCTCTAACCTGATAGATGACTGTTTTTCTGTTCAGCGCATCCTAGATTTAGGGACAGGATGTGCAGGGAGTAAAGTCTTTTTCCCTCAGTTTGGAGGATGTGATATTCAGAGGATGCATCCCTGAAATCACTCCCCCCCCCAAAAAAATGGACATAATTTACAGTACTATTGTCCATTTTTGTTCTTTGGCATATCTTCATGAGATTTTAGAGAAGGTGCCATGCTAACTATTACTAGTCGGCTACCATATTAATGGCCAAACATTTGAATCAAGGGTAGTTCTATGGCAGCGGTTCTCAACCTGTGGGTCGCGACCCCTTTGGGGGTTGAACAACCCTTTCACAGGGGTGGTCTAAGACCATCGGAAAACACATATATAATTACATATTGTTTTGTGATTAACTATGCTTTAGTTATGGTTGGGGGTCACCACAACATGAGGACCTGTATTAAAGGGTCGCGGCATTAGGAAACTTGAGAACCACTATTCTGTGGGCTTCATTCATTCATTTACTCGTTCATGTCTACTTTCTTCACTAGACTGAAAGTTCAGAAAACTATGGATTTGTATTGTTTTACTCCCAACTCAGCACAGGAGCTGGCATCCAATGTGAGCTCAATAACTCTTTGGTGAATGTATGTAATTACCCAGCACAAAACAGAGCAAAGACCTTCAAAATTGTATTTTGAAGTATTAGTGCTGTAAACCAGCATCAGGTGCACTACATATTCACAATTTTAAAGCGGTCCAACTTCTGTGATATAATTTGATGCTAAAAACAACCCAGGATTAGGCGAGATAGGTATTATTCTCTACAGTTTCGAGATGAAGAAACGAAGACCCAAAATGAGGCTGACCCCTGACCTTGGCCTCACAGTCACAGGAAGGACGGGAGCCACAGTCCCCCTCTCAGGAGTGCTGCTCTGTCCTGCACCACCTGCTTCCCCACAGGTCTGGTCGAGTAGATAAGAAGAGAAGCAAAAGAAGTCTGCAGGGGCCAGAGAATGCTTCCTGGAGGACTGGGCTGGCTCTTGAAGATGGTCAGGGATGACGCTGAGGAGCATCCCAAGCCAGGGAGAGGGGGAGCAAAGGCATGGGCGTGGTCAGAGGGTCATGGGACAATGAGCCCAAAGGCTCTTTCCCAACCACTCTGGTGCTTGGGGTGAGTGCGGATAGCAACATCTTCCAAAAATGTCCAACCCCTACCCCTCAGCCAGGAGTCCTGATCTCTGCTTATCACTGATGCCACCTGTGCCCTCACTGGTGTTGCATCCCCACTGTGATAGGGATAGGAGGAAAGAACAAGGATGCTGGGGTCAGACAGCTCTGGCTTGGAAGGCTGACCCCTCATCTAACCCTGGGTCCCTGGACAGGTCTCCCAGTAAAGAAACCGAGACCCCGTTTCTTCCCTCGAATAATGGGATAATGTGGAACTTGCTGAGTTTGTTAGTAAGTGACAAACACCTTGCAGTGACCTTCCTTCCTTCCCTGGCTCTTTTGTGGGCAGGCAGGAGATGGCTCCTTGCTGTGACCTCTCAGTGGCCCGTGGAACACAGGAGAGTAGTGTGACGGGCAGACAGCATGGCAGCAGGACCAGGCCAGGCCCTCCTCCCAATCAGGGCCACACTGCATTTCTCAGGAGGGAACTTGTCTCACACTTCTCTCCTCTGCACGGGGAGGCTCCTGTCCTCCTACCTGAAGCCCTGGGCAGCCGATCCTCTGCACGTGGCGGCCGCCCTCATTGGCAGGCCTAGCAGAGTCCTGTGCTCCATGCAGATGTTACGCATTTTAATTGTCTGAGCAGCCCTCTGCTTGCTGGCTGTCTGGGAGGATGAGTACAAGGTACCTCTTGAAGAGGGCACTGTCAAATGGAGCCTGAATAAGCTGGGTGACTTACTCCTGCTTCAGACACTGCCCAGAGCCCTCCCTCCAAATAGCTGGTTTCCTGGGGGCACGGACAGCAACCCTGCTACCTGTGAGACTGTGCCCGGCACCTTCTTGCTGGAGGGAAGGGGAGGGAAGGGGACCTGAGGAGCTAATACAACAAGGAGAGTGCCCAAGCCTGGGCTACCCCAGAAGCAGACCCTGAGACAAGGACTTGAGTACAAGTAATATTTTGGAAAGTGAGGAAACACCGGTGGGGGGGGGGGGGGAGTAAGACAGAACAGGGAAGGAAGCTGATCTCGAGCATGTTATTGAGAAGGTTATCTCTGTGGACACCTGAGGCTCAATCCTATGAGGCTCAGGATTGAGCCTGGCACTCTGGGAGACAGAATATACGCATATCCTGAAATCATCCCAAACCAGGGTGGGGTGGGGGGCGGATTTCCCCATAATTCCCTTCAGGCCTTGATTGAGGGCTGCTGGGTGGAAGGGAGGGGTAATTCCGCAGCACCTCTGGCTTGCCATGTGCAGGGAGAGATGAGACTACAAGGGCTGCCCGGGGGTGAAAGTGCTGGTCATGGGCCGTCAGGTCAGCTTGCACTGAGGTGGGCTGAGGGAATAGGGGCAGGGCCGCAAACAGGATCTGCTACAGAGAGAGACACAGGGCCATCTGCAGAAGTGATACTATTCAGATGATTCTTAACTGGGGACCCACCCTGTGCCGAGTACTTTATATCCCTACAGAACCCATACAAGGCAGATGTGATTATCTCTGCTGTGGCCTGCTTTTAAAGCTTCGGTCCTGTGCAGAGCTCTTCATAAGGCAGAACCCCACTCTGCTGGGTTGATCTGTTGAGCTATAGATAAGGACAGGAAATCTGGGCATCCCCCTGAAATCAGACTTTAGAGACAAGGAGAATCGTTGGATGTGGAGAAGCAGCTGGAGAAAGAATATGGTCAGTGGAGGACCCCGCCCCCAACTCACCACCACCAGTGGGAACTAAATGGATGACATGTTGCAGCTGGGAAGAGGCAATTCCAGCTTTTAGGAGTCTTGAGGGATTTAGGATCAGCTAGACCTAGGCTCAGACATTGCTCTCCTTCCTATTCATTTCCTCTGCAACCTTGAGCCAGTTATTTGACTTCACTGAGCCTTAGCATTCTCATCTGTATATTAGGAATAATATTACCTTACAGGGGCATCATGAGGATGAAATGACACATATAAGGTACCTGGCGCAGGTGGGCACATAGTAGGTGGGATTGGAGGCCAGGAGACCCTGCTGGGTTCCAGGCTGCTCTGACTTTATCCCCTGCTCTTGCGTAAAACTCATCTCCTCTCTGAGCCTTGCAGAGGAGATACGCTCATGGCTCACAAGCCCACAGGGCTGCAGGGAGACTGACGATAGAGCTAAAGCACAAGAAACGTCACAGCGCTCAGCTCCTGATGCCAAGCACTGGAGGAGCTCAGGATGAGGAGCGAAGGTGCCAGTGATGGTCTGTCCTCTGCCTCCAGTATGCCATGTAGCCTTGGGCGCTTTCCTTTTTCCTGAGGACTAAATGACAGGGTTGGGGGTGGGATCTCTCCAGGCTCTGAGATACTGGACTCTGCCCACCGTACCCCAGCTCCCTGGCTCTCCCCATCTCCTGGTCACAGGCTCATGCTCTGGGTGATCCCTGCTCCCCTCCCTGGCTCTGGCCTCCTTGCTGCTTCTCAAGGGTTCCCTGCATCCCACTGATCTGCTCCTGGACTCAGCCTAAGCCTGTCAGCCAGTCTCTATGCCAGTGGTCCAGCTGAGGTGACCCCCAAAACAGGGCCTAGCTGTGAGTGTGGAGGCAGACATCCTAAGCTGCAGGGAGGGAGCACGTGGACCAGACCCCAGGCTGTTCCGGGCTCAGTCCAGCCTTAGGAGGACTTCTGTGACAGGGGTCATTGGTAATGGCCCCAGGGGGTGGTCTGGAGTCAGACTGAGGCTGTAACAAGGGTCAGGCTCCAACTGTGACTGAGGCTCAGCAGACTGGACCCACCTTTCGTCTCTCGGACCTTCAGCCATTCTTTCCAGCAGACTGGTGGGGTTTCAGCATGAGCCCAGGTCTCAGGACCCTTGTCTGCACTCTGTAAAGTGACTTCAAGCTGCACGTGCAGAGAGGTTTCTGTGGCTGTTCTATATGTTCTGTCGCCCGGGGTATGTCCTGAGGGTCAGAACAAATGGGCCAGGTGAATGATTACACAGTGTGATTTCAGGGATACCAGGGAGGCTGCTAGAGACCCCCACATGCTCCTTCCATCTGTCTGGTCAATACTGAAATCCCTCAGTTACAGATCCATCCATTCGGATTAGTTTTTGGAGCAGTGAAAAGATCCCTGACCAAAGAGTCAGCAGATATCACTGCATTTCTCTGAGTCTCAGTTTCCCAATCTATAAAATGGGAATGACAGTGTTTGCCTTCCAGTGTTGTTATCAGAAAGCAGTGAGATACGGTGGATAAAGCACTGGCACCCGGCAGGGGTCCTTGAACCCACCTTTCCACGGCCATTTGGTGGGAAAGACGTGAATTTGGAGGACGCCATGCTGGAAGTCACCACCAGGTGGCAGCATGAGGCGTTGGTCCCTTCACTCATGGGGCTTCTAATGAGGAGGCACTTGAGTGACGTTTAAGATGAACCCCTACTGTGTGTGGTGCCTTCGCTGACATTGCACGTTGGCGGGTCAAGGCTGGATGGCTCCCTGTACCACCTGTGAAGAGCAGCTGAGTCCTCTCTTGGTTGAGTGAGGCACCTGCAGAGTGTGACCCAGTCAGCGACATAGAGAAATGTCAGGCTCACCCCTGTCCTCAAGGAGTCTGCAGTCTGAGGAGGGGGGAAGCCTGAAGTGCCTTCAGACAGGCAATGGAGGTGAGGTGGGCTTTTACAGAGGGGAGCACAGAGGCCGTGGGGGCAGCGTGAGGGACACCCAGCCCTGCACGGGGATCAGCAAGGGCTTCCCAGGGAGCGGTTCCAGCACAAGGAGCTCAGGGACCCCTGGAGACGGCTAAGGTTTCTCAAGGGCTACTGTTGGTTTGGTGAGCTTTGGCACACAGTCCCCACCCCTTTTTACTACCGACGCAGCTGATCTCCCAATGGGAAGTGAGCGACACCTCTCCCAGGACACCTCCATCTCCTGAGCCCTGGCCCCAGCTTTCCAAGGAAACATGATGTGAGCCACACTGTTCCCAGGATAGGCGCCCTCTGCTGTTTCTTCCTGCTCCGTGGCCATAGGTTCTTTTATGAAGAAGACTCTGGGCATGGAATCGAAGGCCCCTGCAACCAAATTCTCAGCCCTGTCCTCGCACCGTCTCCAGCTGTTACTTTGAGCCTCGCTTCCCATTTTGTACAGTAGGGTTGACCTAGAAGGTCCTCAGACAGCTTCCAGTAACATCTAACACCCCCAGATTCCTGCTGATCCTAGAGCCACCTCGAGAAGGTCACCCTCTTAACCTTATGGAAGGAGGGTATGATGGATCCCTCCAGGGCCACAGGAGGTGGCAAATGTAATGGTGCTTTGAAAATTCTGTGCCACCTCCTGAGTGAGTATGTTCACACCGAGCCCTTGGGGAGTGAGTGGCACCGGGATCTGTGAGGGAAAGGGACATACAGGAAGGGATGAGAAACAGTATCTGTGTCCTCAGCTGTCCTCGGGCAGAAGCACCGTTTTCTGTGGGGTGTCAGAGCCGGGCCAGGCCAGTGAGGTGCCTGCAGGGGCCAGTGTCCACTCCTCAGCAGCAGACCCTTCAGCCAGGAGGGACCTTTCGAGATGAGCCCAGGTGGGGTTCTGGAGCACAGACTCCTCTGCTGGAAGCCGTGGGGGCTAGCAGTGGGTCAGGCCAGTCCTTGCAAACCTGGCCGTGCAGAAGCTGAACTCGGAAGGTCTGTCTTTGAAGCTCCTTGGGGATGCACTTAAAACTTGGTCTTTTCACAAATGAAGGGCCTTAAAATGGGGTCCACCTGCAGAGTTGGGCTGTCCTCCCAAGTCTCACAGGGCCAGAGCTCAAAAACTCAGATCCAGCCCCCCTCCCCAACACCAGCCACCTTCCTGGTGCCTGGGCCCAGTCTGCTGGGCCCCAAAACCCCATCCATTCTGAAATACAACTGGTTAAAGGGAAGGGGGTAGGAAAAGGTGTAAGTCAGATGCATTTGAAGGAAAGCAGCTTTGAAGTCCTGAGGCCATTATGTTAATGGCATTACTCAATTTCTGGAAGCAATCCTGATTAAATATTCATTGGCTTTGATTATACTGAAATTAGGGCTAAAGCGTGAAGTCCAATTGAGGGGAATGATGGCAGTGTAAATAATGCATGGCCTTTAAATTGAAAACACCAGCTTGTGCGGCGCCGGCCCTCCCCCACCCTGCTCAGCGCCAGGCCATGTGTGCAAGAGGTGATCATCCCACCACTGTGGGGCCAGGACGGGAAGGATCCCACAGCATTCTGTGCGTGGCTGGGAACACAGGCCACTGAGGCTTTCCCAGGTCTGGGGCCTGGAAGCTGGGAATCTTGGTGAAGCCCCGTCGGAGTCCTGCGTGCTCTGAGTCACACTGTCACAGACTCCAAGGACAGCAGAATCTCCAGAACCTTCCACAATGCGAATTTTAAAGGCAAAACAGCCAGTGGAGCGGGGGAGGGGTGCAGCAGGAGAGGCGAGGAGAACCAGGTGACACGCACTCAAACGGGTAAGGTAGAGACAGGTAAACTGAGGATTATGAAAGTATGGGATGCATGTTCTACGAAGGTGTGTACAAGAAGCTGCCACGGCCCTGGGGGTGTAGGGGAGACTCTTGGAAGCTTATCCAGTGGACTTTTGTGGGACTGAGAGTGGGACTCCATGGGAACTAGAGGGCTGCTTGCACCGTCAGATGGGCTGCACTGGAGTTGGGCTGTCTGGTGGTAGGATCTCTTTCTACTGATGCACTGGGAAGAGGCCAAAGGTTGTTATTGGGAATGGGGTGGCCAAGGCAGGGGAGAGCAGTCAGCAATGTTCCAAGGGAAGTGGATTCGTGGTGTGTTCTTCCCCTCTGGTCCTCTACCGCCTGGCCCACGGTGGCCCAGAGTGGAGGCTGAGGATACTGGTGCAAAATGATAAATATGGATGGATGAATGCCTAGGCATGGCATTGGCGAGGGAGGCAGCAACTCCCCTTGCTTCCTGGAGGAAAATGGTCATGCTCAGAAACACAAAGGGACAATCCCAAAAGCCCCTGTCACTGCACACTTACTACGTGCCACGCAGTGTGCGAAGTGGCAAGACATGAATTGTATAAGTTTTTTTTCCTCCCAAAAATCTTATGAGGAAGGTATGATCATTATCCCCATTTTCCAATCAGGAAAAGCAATACTTAAGTTAATTTGCACTCACCACTAGTTGAAGAAGTTAAGTTACATCCACAGCTAGTTAAGTGATGCTAAAAACCAACCCCGTGTTTATTTCTGAAGACTTTAAAAACTCTTCTCATTGTTTCTGTGTCTCCAGCTATAGATATTTGTATATAGAGAATCACATTCTCTTTCTCCCCTCACCCCACCTTTCCCCACCCAAGGCTCTTCCCTGGCGGTGTCAGGTTTCCTGAGAGAGGCTGGGTGTGCTCACACGTGTGTGAGGGGCGGGCGGACATTGCATGTGCTTCAGCATCTAATGAATCCTGAAGACCGCAAAAGCCTGACAGGTGGGAGCCACCACACTCCAAACCGCAGGCTCTATCTTTTATTTATATATTTATTTTGGTTGAATAGGAGTTCTTGACCTGGGGCTAAAAGCAGATTGAGGCAGAGCAGGTACAAAGAAGCCTAAGAGGATCTCACCTACTGGAGAACAGGATCCAGGTGCGTCAGAAAGGAAGTAGAGCCAAATCCCAGTGACCTTGAGAACTTGGTAACCCGCAGACTTGGAAGAGGGTTTCTGTTTTGTGTTGTGGAGCCCATGGCTGACATGTACAGTGATGCAGGCATGGGTCTCCCCGGGCTTATTCTCTTTGGTGGGGTCACAGGAAAGTGGAGCTGCCAGAATGCGAAGTTGTGCTGAGGAGAGCCCCGTCTTCTGGAGAGACACAAGGACAGGGCCAGGACATCTTCCCATGATTCAAGGTTGATGACAGCCCTGGAGACAAGTGTCTAGACCTCCAGATGCCTGCAAGGCATCATGGAATCTGCTTCCGTGGAGCTGGAGACAGGCTCTGGGACAGGAAAGCAGGCCGGCCAAGAGTCAGGGACGCTGGCAGGACTCTTCCTCCATGGCATTGTGCCATCTGGGACAAGTGTCTAACTCCTGGGTTAGTCCAGTTTCCTCTTTGTTGAGTTCTGGGTGAGAACAGACCAAATATCTTTCCCATGCAAATAGTTTTTTGCTGCACTTTCTTATCAGCGAATACTCACCAAGCACAGTCTATTCTCAGCCCTGTTGGGCCACAGAGGGTAAGGAGGCCCACCAGGGAGATTAAGCAAGAACAGCCAGCTGAGTGTTAGTTAGCATCAGCGCCTTAAGACAGGCACAAAGAGATGGAATATGTAAAGAAATGAATAAGTACCTCTGCTGGGCTCTGAGGCCACACGGCCTTGGGTTGAATACTGCCTAGATCTTTCCTTTTACCGACTCCATGACCTTGGACAAGTTAATGAGAGTTCTTAACCAGAAGAGTTGTTGAGATCATTAAATGAGGTAATCCAAGTAGGAGCCTACTCCAGTCCCGGGCACGCAGCCCCTCTCAATATGCCGCAGCTGTTACTGGTGCCGTGGGCTTCCTACGGGGAGCTCAGCCATTCCCTCCTGTCCCGCTGCCCTGTGCTCGAAGGGAAGACAGGGGAGGAGGGCAGAGAAAGACAGATAGCCTGGAGAGGTGGTGCCTGGCCTGGAACTTGTGCCTCCAATGTGCCAGGCACTGTAACACGCACCTACCCACTTGGCTTCCCAAATCTCCCAGTGAGGTAAGCCGACTGTTGCTGAAGCCCTGACCTGCCTGCCAAAGGTCACAGTCCTCTTCAGGGGAGAGCCAGGATTTGGATCCAGGTCTGCCTGAACAGGGAACAGGGTGGTAGTTGTGTTTGCAAACAGTGTCAGTCCTCCTTATGGTTTTTTGTGTGTGTGGGTTGGGGGGAGGGTGTCCAACCCGTGGTCCCTCAACAGACAGCTTCAAGAAGCCTTTGCAGCTCCCCAGAGTTACCTGAGGGCCCAGAGTGGGGGTGGGGCAGGCTTCCAGTGCTCCCCAGCACACCGGCCCAGGTCTGGTGCAAGAGTCTTTTGGCGCCTCTTTAGAGCTCAGCAAACCCGGCTGCTGGCTGGGATCTGTCAGTTCCATTCTTTCTGAAATCATCTTCTTTGCCATTAGCTGCGGCTGTGCTGTGTAGCGTCAGGGACTTGGGGGTGGGTCTTCACCACCCCCATCTGTCTCTCTGTCTACCTCCTCTCTTCTTCCCCCACTTAGACTGTCCTTAGAAACAACTTGTTTTACAATAAAACTCCACATTCTTCTAGAAATTGCTAGAAGGGAGAAATTGACTCTGATAAGACAAAAGTCAGAGAAATTTTCCCCAAGGAGGAAAGACCCAGGTTAGGCAGGTGGGGAGGATCAGGCCAAGTGGAGGATGAGGTCCAACAAGAGACACAGAAAAAGCCAAGGCCCACCTGGCTTGGGTTCGGCGAGGAAAGCCCTCCGTATTTGGTGGCCGGGTGTGGCCGGTGTTCTGGAAGGAGCAGGGGCAATGCAGGCTGCCGGTTCTTGTGCTAACTCAGCTGTGTGACCAAGGGCAGCTGCCTTCCCTTTGGGTCTGCTTCACATGCGTGATGTGCAGATGTGAATCCACGAGAGCGAGAGGGTGCTGCTCATACTCTGCGTGCTGTGGGGGACATGAACACGGCCATGGCTGCTGGAATGGATCTGTGTAGAACAAGGCAGGGGGAATGCAGCAGTCTTCCCCCTCACCTGTCCCCAGCATGACTCCCGACTCCAGCCAGGCCAGTCCTCTATGAGAAGCACATTCCCACCCTCAATGCCCTACCTTTGCAGGTAATGTTCCATCTGCAGTGCTTCTGCCTCCTGTCTGCCTCACAGAGCGCTCTCCCTTTCTCAAGGATGCTTCCTGAAAGCCCGCCCTGATTGCTCTAATCCTACACCATCCAACATGGAGCCGCTAACCACACGTGAGCATGTGAACTGTGGCCAGATGACTGGGCTGTATAAAATACACTGGATGTTGGGCTTAGTGTAAGAGTAGTATACACATCTCCTTGGTAAGATTTGTCATACTGATCACATGCTGAAATGGTATTTTAGATACTTGGGTAAAATGAAGTATATCAGTGCAATGAATTTCACCTGTTTCTTTTCCTTGATAACACGGCTCTTAGAGAATGGAAACTCCTGTGTGTGGTTCACATTGGTGGCCTGCGTTGTATTTCTATAGGTGAGGCCCAGCCTGGCTTTAACCTCTGCTCACTCTTCTACCTGAACAGGAGAGATTTCAACTCTTGATAAGGTTCAAATGATACTTTGCTTTTCATTGCCCTGTCCTATTTTACCTGTAGGGAGCGACTTCTTATGTGGGATTTGCCACTAATTATCTGTGTGACCCTCAGCGGAAGCTGTGTGACCCGCTGTGACAGTTTTGTCACCTGGACAGAAGGGCTTGAACTCGTCGGTCTCTAATGGTCCTTCTTTCTCTGACATCAGATGACTTATTCATGGATCCCGATCTTTCCTCTATTTTAATGTGAAAACTTGGGACAGTCCATGCCACCATTTTATCATCTATTATGTTAATGAGCTAAGACACTCTGAATACCCTCTTCCCCTTCGTCCAAGTGGTTCTGGGAATCAAAGGCATCTACAGCTAAGCTTGGTGTCCTGGATCAGCATGAAGCTGGTGCTCATGACCCTGAGCTCCAGGAAGCAGAGCAGGGTTTCTAAGCTGAGGCCCAGGTGGGGACTGACCTGCTCCATTCATTCAGCAAACAATCACTGAGCCCTGGGCCTGGATCAGGGGCTGGGTCCATAACACAGAGGCAGACTTGCTGCCCTGCTTGCCCCTGAGGTGTTGATGGTGTTATGAGAACACCCCGACTAACAGCAGAGAGCTGTAACCATGCAGCCCACGCAGCCACAGAGGGAGGGACAATGGGGGAGACTCAGTGGCTCCCAGTCCAAGGGTTGCTTCTCCACAGTAGAAGTGATCTTCGCCATAGGAAAATCGGGTCAGCCTCTCCTCCTGTCAAATAACAGGCACCCCATCCCAACACACAGGGTAGCTTCTGGATAAACAAAGAACTTATGCACATGGTGTAATGGATTCTCTTTATCAGACAGTGATGCTCATTTCCCAGTTGCTTGGATTTGGGCTGCCCTCTTCATTGGAGATTGCCTCAGTCCTAGTACCTGAGCAATATTTATTTTTAAAAAAGAGAGAAGAAGAAAAAAAGAGGAAGAGAGGAGTTGCTCAGGATTAAGGCAAATAGGATGGGCTTCCCAGGTGTGGCATCCTCTCTCTCTCCCTCTCTCTCTCTCTCTCTCTCTCTCTCTCTCTCATTTATATTGCAGCTATCTGGAGCGGGCCATTTCCTTTAATGTACATTGTCAGCTTCCCTGTGCAAGGGCTCCAGGCCAGGCGGAGGAGTCCCATGCTTCTGAGTGGGGATCCTGCCTTGATGTTGTAGATCCCAGTGGACCCTAGACATCCACTGCCTGATGGGACAAAGCTAGACCTGAGGCACAAAAGCAGAAACTTCATTCTGGCCCTAGTCCCTCCCATTCCAGGCCCCTGCCTCCCCAGATGCACAGACTGTTCCCTCCCGGCGTGTCTCCATCCCTTAACAATAGCACAGTGATGCCTTTAACCTCTCTTATTGGATCTGTGGTGCTCTTCCTGGACCTGCAGGGCTTCTTGCATTGGACCAATCCCCACCCTAGGACCTCCTTTCTCCCCTTTGGTCTGAAGATGAGCTGACTCCCTGAATCCCAGGAAAGCTCTGTGTCGTTGCTGTTTCAGGTGCTGGCAGCTCCTCAGCAATGCTCCAGCCTCTCCTGCAGGGTCAGCACAGGGGACTCTGGGTCCCTGGTGGCCACGGGCTCCTTACCATCACAGTCTACTTGCTCAGTTGGCAGAATCTTGTCTGATTGCATAGAGCATCCCCCTCAGCAACAAAAACACAGTTGCAAGTGTTTGAATGAACGGATGCAAAATGAACGAATGAAACAGGACTGCAGACAGGCAGGATGTAAGGGAGGAGAGCAGAGGAAGGGATTCTGGGCCTAGGATGGTGTACAAGGGGTGGGCGCCAGGAGAGGGCCACAGGGAAGTCAGGAGCATGGGAACGAAGAGGGGGCGTGAGGAGACCAGAAGGCTTAGGGGGGCCTGAGAGTAGACAGAACTTCAAGGCCACACACCAGATGGACCATCCCAGGCTAGTGGGGTGAGGGACCCTCCTCTCCATCATTTTTTTCAAACATGTGGACTTAGATGCGACCCTCTGAGCCACCTTCTGAACACAATGGCATGAAGGTCTCTCCCCTCCTGCCTTCCTTCCCTTGCTTCCTTCCATACATATTAATTCAGTAACTGCTAATCTAGGTTTTGGGGATAGAACCATGAATAAAATGGCCAAGCTGCTATGTTTATGAAACCTACATTCTAGCTGGAAGGGGTAGTAAATGTAGACACATCGGGGCTGGTGAATGCTTTGGAGAAAAAGACAAAACAGGAACTAGGCTTTGCAGAGGGGGACGGGAAGACTCCCCTGCGATGTGACCCTTGGGAACCCTGCCAGCCACAGGGGGCATTGGATCAGCAGGAGAGGGCCCCACAGTGGAGGTGAGCTGGGCCAGGGCCGGCCAGGATGGAGCCTCACCCACTAGATCGTCAGAAGCTCTTTGGGAGGACTGAGGCAGCAGAGTGCATCTGGGGCCCCTATATGTCACATCAGGACAGCAGGACTCAGAGGTCAAGGCCAGACACACAGCTGCTAATGGACAGATCTGTGGACTCTTTCCACTGCAGCCTGACCACCCCTGTTTGAGGTCACAGGACCAGATCAGGGATCTCAGTTGCCTGAATGAACAGCCTCTCACTGCTGTGCCTCCTGCCCTCCTGCACCGTCAAGGCTGGGGCTGTGTCAGCCCAGGGCCGGGCCTGCAGAGCAGACTCCTCACCTGCTGACAGGCGCCATGGGCCCCTTTCTCTGCCACCTCTCCTTTCTGTTAAGCAGTGCTGCTCCATCCAAGCCTGACAGTCTCAAAACATCCTTTAAGTTTCTAATTGAAGCCAATGGTTTGGCAGCTCCTCTGGCCTTTCCTCCGCTCATGCCCTTCTCTGTCTGCTCTCCTCCTCCTCCCTCCCTCCCTGTTGCTCTCTGTGCCTTTGGTTCACATCTCCCACCTTCTCCACATCCGTCTGCTCTCTGCCTGGGCTCCATCTGCCTGTGCGCCTGTCTCTGTTTCCCTGGGGAGGTCTCCAGACCTCTGTCCATCACCTGACTTGTCTCCAAGAGCTACATTTCCCTCTTTCCTCTGTGTTGGTCCCCCCATGCATTTCAATCACTTCCCTCCTCAACTCCCCAGTATTGCCTAATGCTGACATGAAATCCATGCCTACTGTGAACACACACACACACACACACACACACACACACACCTGGGGGCTGGTCAACCACAGGCAGGTAAGTGACTGTCCTCCAACCTTGTGGGGGGGTTTTCATGAGCACACAGGGCAGAGTCACCTAGGGTGACCTTGCATCAGAGCCTGAGCTCTCTCAGAATTGAACCTCCTTATTGTATGGCTGGATGAGGAGAATGAGGCTTAGGGGTGGCAGAGCTTGGGGTCTATCAGATGGTGCATGTCTGTAAGTCCCCACCTATGTCAGAGCTTCATGGGGGCTCTCTGCACAGCCAGGAGTAAGTCCTCTTAGTTTTCTATTCGTGGTAAGAGAAAGTTACCTCCATCCTCCATCCTCCATCCTATACCCAATGACTGGCAGTTGCTAAGGGGACGGCTCAGCGTGCCATCATCTCCACAACAGCCCATTCCCTGACATGTGTCTGCTTCAATTGTTAATGAACCTGCCTGGCCTCAGCAGGCATTTGCACTCAGAACTCCCCACTTAGTGTCTTCACAGACATTAGCAGTGAAGGCAGGATGGGAACCGGGTTCCCCGGTTTCCTGTGTTTTCTAGCATGCCACTTCTCTTCCTACATCAGGAACATCCAGAGGAAAGTCTAGGTTAATTCTGCTCCAGTTAGATTTGCTACTGTTTAATACCGAGGCAGTTTTCCTTAGATTCTCTCTTTTCCTTATTTTCAATTGATAAATTCCCCCAAGTTCCTCTTCTGATGGGCATTGTTTAATACAGAAAAATAAATCTCTCTTCTTGAATTAACTCTATCATTGGATGGCCTTTGGGGCTACCATCCTAAAGCTAAGATGAAGGTTGTCTTTTCACAACGTGGTCCTTGCTCTCTCCTTCCACCAGGCCCAGTGGGTAGCCAAATAAGCAGGGTCCTTCCCTGGACTCTAAATGGATCCTCATATTATCAATCACTTATATTACAAACCACAATTAAGGGAAAACTCAGTTTAATGTCCCCATCAGAGGTCAACCCCGGTGTCAGCTGAGCCTGAGCTCAGAACGCAGCCTGCAGCTCTCGTTCAGGCTCTGGCGGCGGCTGTGGCCGGGGGAGTGTTTCGACTCCTTTGCCTCTGCCCTCCTGTCCTCTGCTCTCCCTCCTGTTTGGGACTGTTTGGTACCATAGGCCTCTTGGCAGGCCTTCTCTTGACCAGTGTCCAGGACCTCCTAGATCTGGCCCAACCGCAGGAGCCAGCCCCATTAAGGGCTCCACTGAGGTTCAAGAGCATTTTGAGGCGATGAACCAGGCAATACAGTCTTCAACTATAGTCACAATGGCAAGCCTTTGGCAGGGGCAGGAAAATATCCCCTACCTCTTCCTGTCCCTGACAGGTTGTTCCCAGATGCAGGTTCCCAGACGTGGAGGGCCTCCAGAACCAATGAAATGAGTGTTCACTGGGCACATTTCTGGGGCACTGTTAGAACATTGCCTGACTGCCAATGAGGGCTTCCTTATTCGATTTTCAAAATGTTGCCTCAAAACTGGATTCAGGGCCTAAGCCATCCTCCTCATTCTCTCCTCCCATGTAGCGAGGTAGAAAGCCCTTCTGTCAGGTGTGGTTTTGGAAACCAGCTGTTGACGGGTGTGTGATCACAGAGCCAGTGCTCTGGGGCTCATCACTAAGCTCCAACCTCACCTTCCTATCAGTGGTTCATGTCCTGACAACTTCATGATTTTACTTGTTAATTAAACCCAGTGACCTAGAATTAGGAAGGCCCTCAGGCCTGCAAATCCATCCCCCAAACTATACCCCTCTGTGAGGCCCAGCCTCACACATAGCCTCCCCGGGATGAGTGTTGCTGAAAGGAGATTTTTTTTAATGTCCTTCTTGTTAGGCTTTTTTGCCTCAGCCCAGATATGATCCCTTGTCCCGGGTCTGGGTCAGGTTGGACGGTGGAGGCCAGCTGTGATTTAGGAGGAAACGGGGCAGGGACTGCACATGTGGAGTGGCAGAGGGCTGCGCTCTGGGTCTACTGGTGACCCTCGCTGAAGGCTGCAGGGGTCGGTATCCAGGCCCCCCTGTGCCATGTCTGTATCAGAATGGGGTTTGGTGGCAGAGACATAGGGCCTCTCTCGTCGTCCTCTGGTGCTGTCTTCGCACGATGCCCTTGGGAGTGTGAGGGGAAATCTGTCCAACTGGACAAGCACATGAGGGCACTTGGGACTTGGTGAGGCTGGAATGGAAACTATCAATGCCTGCCTTCACAGCCGTCCCCACCCCGGTTCCGCAGGCAGGGCACTGGGGGTGAGTGATGTGGCCGCGATGTCACTGAAATGGCAGAACTGGGACTGGAACCCAGCGCCTCTGTTCCTAAACCCACCGCTCTTTCTACTGCTCTGTCTTCAGATCTCAATTTAAAAGCAGGTCTTAGATGACATCCTGCTTTGCGTGGTCACAATGGTTTCTCCCACCTGTAAACTGATTACGCTTTCCCAAACCTTGTCGCATGCCATGTTGCCAGTCTCCTGGCACCTCGGTGAAATGAGATAGACAAGCATTGTCACCCCCATTTCCTATGGATAAAATCGAGGCTCAGAGGGCTTATGAGACTGGCCCACCTCTGCTCAGGGGAACGGGAGAGGGAGGTCACCTGCCTCGTGCACTTGACCTATACCAGGCAGGCCGTGCTCCTGTTCTCTCCTTTGAGTTTTGCCTGTGTTAACAGCCTGTGAGCCAGACATACTATTTTTCCTCTTTCACAGATGAGAGAACTGAGGGAGACTTTTCCCCAAAGAGCCAGGGCAAGGAGCCAGCACCAAAGTCTGAGCCCTCTGTCTCAGTCCCACACCCTGGAGGCCAGCACAATGGGCAGCCTTTCCTCACTGTTCTGGAGCCCAGGAGTCTGAGATCAAGGGATTGCTAGAGTTGTTTTCTGAGGCTTCTCTCCTTGGCTTGTAGATGGCCACCTTCTCCCTGTGTCCTCACATTGCTTCCCTCTGTGCTCGTCTGTGTCCCAATCCCCCCTCCTTCAAAGGCCACCAGTCACATTGGATTGGGCCCCACTCACATGACCTCATTGTACCTCCAAGCCCTCTTTAAAAATCCCATCTCTGAATACAGTCACATGGTGAGAGTACTGGGAGTTAGGACTTCAACATGTAGATTTGGGGGTACACAATTCAGCCCCTAATAGCACCCTTCTTGGCCTACATCTCTTCACCCAGGTCTTCTGGCCACTAAATCTTCCCTCCACTCCCAGTGAACCTGAGAGAGACACTGGGTCACTCGGAGTGGATGAAGAAACTACTCAGACACTCTCCATCTGAGGAAGGATCTCCATCTGAGGAAGGAAGGGAGGGGGTTTTCTCTAGTGAAAAATCGCCCCTGTTTCTTTATTAGCCAGGGTTTTTATCCATTTTCCACACGCGAAAGTACTTAAGAAAAATATGCAGCACTTCCCCAAATGGTAGGGAGTGAAAGGGAGATGCAGATCAATACAGGGTTGAAACATCCAGGTATTTTACACAAGGTCAAAAGCATTTCCTCTTACTTAATCATTCTGTTCTTCACATTTTACTGACAAGGATTTGAGGCTTTACAGAGAAAAACAGAGCAGGTTTCCTTTTCCTTAAAAGCCACTTTGTATTTCTATTCTATCTTTAAAATCCCCCGGAGGGTGGTATTCAGAGCAGGCCTGGGAGACAACCTGCCGGCTGAGGGCCCAGCGGGGGGCGGCTCCGCACAGTGGTCAGAGTCTTTTAAACCATGCCTGTCTGCTTCCCACATCTCCCCATGCCCGTCTGTCCCCCACAGAACCCTACCTGTCAGCAGCCTTACTGGAGGTGGACGGGGCGGGTACTCTCACTCCTCGAGGTCCCACTCTGGGCTGGGAGCCCTGTCCCTGGGCCTCCTGTCTGGGGGTCTTCAAGAGCCCTGGCAGGAGCCCCGAAAGTGGGGAGGGGAAACTGAAAGATAAGTTGTCAGCCTGGGCTGATTTCATCAAGGACAGGTTACCTCTACCCAGTGGCACGGGCTCCTTGGGTGGGGCAGAGCCCCTTGCAATATCCCCTGGTGGGCAGGAGTATGGGAGGCAGGTGTTCAGTGGCTGTGAGCCAAACACTACAGAGAACAGGAAGAGGGACTCAAGGCACTTGTGGGGGTGCTGGTTGGGAGACAGCAGCCTTCCCACACCTTCAAGGGCAGGACCTCACATGCTACATACCTCCCAGGGACCAGCGCTGCCTACATGCCTGGGACACGCATCTATTTCTTCCTCAAATACAGCATAACCCTAAGACACATGGTGCCCACCCACCTCAGACAGACATGGAAGTGGGAGGCTCAGAGAAGGACTGCGACTTGCCCAGGGCCAGGCACTCCCCACGGGCTCCAATAAGGAAAGTGCCGGTGTTCTAAAGCAGTCATTTCCAAAACTGTGTGGTCATAAGAAGCATCCAGACACTAGCTTAAACAATTTACATAGATTCTGCTGGAGACTCTAATTTGGAGTGGGGCCCAGAAACTGTCATTTTTACAAGAACAGGCCAGTTTGGGAATCTTTGGGTTGAAGGACAGTACCTCATCCCTCATCCCCCCAAGCAGGAGTGGTGGCCGACTCCTGCGGACCCCTCTGCCCCAGCTCGCATGCTTGCTCTTTGATGTTCAGTCAGTTTGCTCTCCCAGCTTGTACCTTGTCTCCTGCACCTTTTAGAGCCTTGGTTGCCAAAACCCCAGAACAGCCTTGGGAAGGCTCTGAGTTAAGTGGCTATGTCTGCTTGGGTTGGGGGGCAGCGGGGCGTCTCCTCTCTGCCTCCCCACAAGGTAACCTCACCTTTCAGCTAGTGCCCCTGAAATTCCACCCTTCACTTCTAACTTCCTGGGGCTAAGCTTCTCCCCTGCAGGACAGAGTGGGTGAGTGATTGCATTGAGGTGGGCTTCTTTGTCCAAGGTCAGCTTCTAGCAATTATTTTTTTCCCTAATTGCCTGGGATTGCTCTCATCTGTGGACCTAAACCACCAGAAACAATACATCCCAGTAAAGAAATAAATGCACCGGTGAACACATGGACCCAAAGCTCTGTCCCGAGCGTGACTCAGTCTGCAAAGTGGCAGACTCTACCTTACAGACCCTCTGTAGCCCTCGGAACTGTGCTGCACATTCGTTAGAAATCCAGAGCCCGGGAGCAAGGGAAATGACTTTGTGTTTCAATTTAATTTGTTCTCCTTTTTTGACAGGGTCAAAGTTCACCTTCCCAGTTTGAATCTGAAAGCAAATTATAGCTGTGTCATTTTTACATTGATATGTCCAGGCTAAGGATCTTTGGCCAACATTTTCCCTGGGGATTGGTGTGGTTAATATTTCCTCTCAATCTGTTTAGCAAACACAGATCACAACCTTATGATGTGCCAGGAACTGTGTGAGTTGCTGGGTGGGAACAGAAAGACAGAGGTGGCGGTGGCACAGGAGGTGTGGCACACAGGAGGGTAGCCGTGTGCAGGGACACACCGGGCCCTCTGGCCCGAGCCAGGGGAGCAGGTGCGGGGAGCTTGGTGAAGGAGAGATCGATGAGCTGGGCCTGGGAGGCCTCAGAGCGAACTCGGCAGCTGGGTCCTGAGTGCCCCAGCAGCGGCAGCACCTGTGTGCCGGGCCCCGTCGGTCCACCGCCCCCTTTCACACTGACACCCACCTCTGCAGTGAGTAGCAGGAGATCTCAGCACTAGGGGATCAAATCCTGACCCACCCACTGACCAACCACGTGACCTGGAGCAAGTGGTTAACCTCTGCTTATTCTCAGTCTCTCACTCTGTGGAATGCAGGTAACAAAACTACCCCATAGGGTAGTTGTGAGAATTGAAGGAAGTTGCCCACACTGGTGTGTGCAGGCGTGGGGTGGAAGGGGAGGTGGAGGAAGTGGGTACGCTCAGGTCCCACAGCTGCAGTCACTCAGGGAGGTCGCCCCTCAAAGGCTGCCTTCTCCCTGAACCCAGGAAGGGTTCAAAAACTGATCGTTGTGATTACTGCACACAGCCGTGGTGTCAGAGCTGGGGTTTGAACCCAGGCCTGTCTGACTCAAAGCCCCTCAACCTATTGCCAAGATGGCTCAGAGTAACCGAAAGGGCTAATGTGTAAGCACAGGGCTTCCACTCACTCTCGTCCTTTCCATTCTCTGCAAGGATGCTCCCCTGGTACCCGGAGCCCACCTCTGACGTGCCTGGTTCAGCTGTCCTGGCTGAGTCCAGGGCCTGCTCTGGGCCCTGTGCTCCATGCTCTGTGTTGCCTCGGTCTCCCAACCTCACCCAGCATCCTCTCTCTCTGATGACGTGGCCACCTCGCCCCTGAGTTCCCCGGGGGCAGAGACTGGAGAGCAAAATGTGAACAAAAGCTGGGATGTTGGGATATTTCTTAAATACAAAGCTTCCCTTTAACAGCGGTAGGTAGGAAATGTATGTTAATAAACTGCAGTGCTGGCAGTTTTAAAATATTAATGATCTCTAGAATTGAAAATGCAAATAGCCGTCTGGAACTCTTCCACTTGGCATTAAAGAGAAGGGCTTTGAAAGGACACGTGGAACACTCAGGGTGGGAGAATATGGCCTTGCTAGAAGACATGAAGACAAATAGACATTTGCCACCTTGTTATTGCTGCATTAGCACCATTAAAAGGCGAGCCTCGGTCCCTCCCAAGAAGTCAGGTTGATCCCATGGGTGTGATTTGAAGACGGAGCTTTAATGTGAGCATGTACAGCTTGCCCACTGACTCCAGCATGCACAAATGAAGCACCTACTGTGTGCCAGTGAGGAGAGGGTGCAAACCCCGCTGTGTAGGACCTCAGTCTACTCTGTGAGCCAGAAAAGGGAGGGAGGGTGTGGTGGAAGAGAGAGAAGAAACCCCAGGCCGGCCCTGGGTCAGCTCTGCCCACAGCTGGGCCATGACTAGAGCTATGGACTTGATCCAGTGAGGGAGCTGGTTTGGGGGTGCTCTCACCCCTGTGCAGCCTCATGCTCACATGTCTGGGCACCAGCACCCATCTTTATTTAATGCTCCATATTGCGGGAGCCCCAGGCCTCCAAAACACACCTGTTTACTTTCCTCTGTCATGTTACCTGGTTCCAGGGTGGTATGTTTGTTGAGATCCCCATGGGTCTGCCTCATCTCGTCACCTCAGGGGCTCAGGGTGACAGGCGGAAGGGGTGGCCCCATGTGAGGGGACTGGACTGGGACTTTTCTGACTGTGCTGTTCTCCTCTCAGACCTGAGTGAAGAGATGGGGGCAGTGTGTCTGCCGGGTCCTGAGTGTGAGCGCTGGCCCCCTCACTGGCTGTACAGGGGGACGAGGAAGAGCTGGGGGCGGGGCGGGGGGGGGGGAGTGGCGCTGCATGGCATCCAGAAGGCCATTGGCTGAGTGCAGAGGTGGGGCAGGAGGGAGGGTGCCAGGGATGGACGGGTGAGGGCAGGTCTCACTGCTGCAGCCACACAGTGTGGTCACCCCACCATGAGGTTACCTCCACTGTGGCACCACCTGTACTCAGTGCCAAAAGCCTGCCTCTTCCTGACAGACAGACTGGGCTTGTCCCTGCCCTGTGATGGCTCCTGGAGCACCTCGGTCCCCTGCCAGCTGACACCTGCTTCCTTTAGGCATGCTCATGTGTCAGGCAGCCCAGAACCATGTCCTGGGGGTGCCCCTGTCTCTTTATGGTGACTTTACAGATCCATCCTGGATCCTTCGGTGCTTATAGGCTAGCTCTCAGGAGCCAGGCTGTTCTCCTTCTTCCCAGAAATCAGGAGGTGTCTCCCTGTCACCCCAGTGCCACCAACAGGTTCTCCTGAGACTTGACAGGTCCTTTTTGTGGAAACTGTGAGTCTGGATTTGTGTTGTTCTCCACCTTTTTCTCTTTCTTTCTGCCTCCTTGCTGTGATCTGGGTGCATGAGGTTACAAGAACAGGAAGCTTTGGGTGAAAGAGCCACTGAGCTGTAGGGAGGAAGTGTGGGGTTTTGGAGTCCGAATGACCTGGTTTGATCCTGATGTGGCTGCTTGCCCTCTGTGGGGTCTGCGGCGGGGATCAGAACACCCACCCTCTGGGAGGCTGCCAGGGTAGAATGCGGTTAGATGTAGAACAACCCCCTCGCTCCAGTGCCTGCACAGATCAGACGCTCAACTACAGTGCTTTCCCTTCCTTTCTCTCCCGCCACCGTCCTAGGACCCTGGTTCTGTGTCCCGGCATGCTAGCCTCTGGGCCCCTCTATGTCCGTGATTGCAAATACGTTAATCCTCCTCCATTTTACCCTTTGAGAAATGCCTTTCCTCCTTCTCATGCATGTGGCTTCCATTTCCATTATGCATCCAATCTGTTTGCTCTAAGCTTTGTGAGTTCCTGGAAACGACTGTATTATCTTAGTACCCGTTGTCCTGTTCCCAGGAAGGGGCTGTCTGTGAGAAATTACCTGCTTGATGTGTGTATGCTTTCTTGTCCACTCCCTCCATGCACTCGCCCCCTAGACCTCTCCTTGTTGTTCATGGAGCAATGTGGTCCAATCAGAGCCCATCCAAGCCAGCGCCTTGGTCACAGTATCTTAGACCTGGAGGGGGCTGAGACACCACCCAGCCCTGCCCCATCTTGCTACAGATGGTGTCATAAGAAGGCCCAGACCCAGAGAGCATGCTGTTGCTGGACCAGTGCTTCTCAGTCGTGGCTGCACATCAGAAGAAAGACTTGCATGAGCCCCTCCCCAGAACCCTGCTCGGAGCTGGGAGGATGTGCGCTTGTGCATCAATGTTTCTAAGTTCCCAGGTGGTTCTAATATGAAACTGGGGCTGAGAACCAGAGAGTAAAATGTTTCTTGCCAATGTACTACCCTCACATACCTGGAAAAGGCATTTAATAACTATCCACAGGAAATTCTATCTGGGTGGAGGAATGGAACAGTCACAGAGGAGGGCCCCCAGAGGAGCCCCACCCTCTGTAGTCAGGGAGCACCTGAATGGGTGTTATTAACCAGCACTTACTGTATTTAATAAACACACTTATATGAGATTTTCTAGGTGCCAGACACTGTTCTCAGTGCTTTGCAACACCCTCTTACGTACTCTTCAGAGCATGACTATGAGAGAGTCCATTATGATCCCCATTTTATAGATGAGAAGACTGAGGCCCAGGAAGGTGAAGTAATTTGCCCAAGGTCACACACACATACATACACACCACACACACACACACACATACACACACACACACACACAGTGGTGGGGTCGCTGCTCTCGAGCCTGGGTCCCTGCTGTAACCATTGTGCTAAACCACCTCACCAGGTCTCAGTCCACAGGTGTGCACCTCCCAGCATGTTCAGGCCCCAGGGCTTCCTAGATGAAAGGGCTCTGCCAGAGGTGGAATGAAGCCTCCTGAAATCAACAATCCCAGAGGCTCCCTGTGGGGAGCCCTGAGACCTTGGTCAAGTCACTTTCTTGACACCTGGGCTGTAAAATGGAAGAGGTTAATTAGACCCATTCTAACCATGGCATCAGGCAGCATCCTTAACTGCTCCAATCCTTAGGGTGGCAGAAACATCCTCAATGGAGCAAACAGGAATTACTGCAAGGAGAGTTGGCATTAAGTGTAAGTTGATTGCTGTCAATCCAGTTGCGATGGTGGATGTTTTCAAATCCATTTTCTCAAGGACTGCTACCTGCCAGGTGGCTCCATGGCAGAGTTCATATCTTTTTGACACAGTCCTTTTGTTCTGGCCACATTGATGCAGCTGCTCTGTTTTGATGGGGACATATTGACACAGCTGAGAAAACAAATCATTACACATTCAGCTTCTGAAAAAACAACACCAAGGAGTGTGCTAAGGACACATGTCAGGCTACCTCCCGTCATCCCAGAACTCCCTCCATCCCTGAGCTCCACTCTGACCAGGGGGCCCAGGGTGGGGGAGTAAGGGGAGGGCGTGGGCCCCGGGGTGGGCTGCAGGGCGGGGTTGGTGATGAGGGAGCAGGGGTAGTAAGGGACTGGAGGCAGTGAAGGACAATGAAAATCAGACAGGCCTGGCTATGGGGGAGGAGGTCTGTTTCACACAGTACCTGGCAATTTTCAAAAGCGATTTTACATTTAGATGCAGATGTTTCAAAACTCTTGCATCAAAACAACCATGTCAAAATGCCCTTCTCTGTCTCAAAAGAAGGAAATAAATGCCAAAAAGAGCTGAACGAGATGAGGCTTCTGCCCTCAAAAAGCTCAGAGTCACCAGAGGGGAAAGGCAGAGATGGAAAGAAAAACAAATTACTGTTAAACCACTGGGCAATTGCTGTAATAGCAGAAGAGCCTGAGCGGGAAGAGCAGAGAGGGCCTGGCTCTGTCGGGAGTGGGGTAAAGAGGTCTTCTCAGGAGAAGGGGATGAGGAGGAGCTGAAAGAATATTTGTTGAATGACTAAAAACAGCAAATGTTAATTGAGGGCTTACCATGTGACCAGCTCTGTTATTCGTGCTTTATTTTAACTTATTCGCTCCTCACAACTACCCAATAATATGATTGTTCCCATTTGATGGATGAGGATCCCAGCCCAGAGAGATAGCAAGTGGCAGAGCCAGAACTAGAAGTCAGACAATTATACCTAAGGACCTGCTCCCAGGGCTTGGCTTGGACTCTGGCCTCTCAGTGAGGGCAGAGAACCTCAGCAGGGAGGCAGAAGGACCATGGGCTTTAATATTCATCAGACGGAGATCCATTCTGTTCTCACAGCTTATAAGACCTGGACAATCAGCTGACCCCAACCTCTTCTTTAGTCTTATTCCTGTGCTCCGCCCCCACCTTGTCCAGCACACATCACTCGATACCTGCCAGCTGTTTTTATTGACTTTAAATATGCCATCAGCATGAGCATCTGCTAGGTGCAATGATAGACCTGGGTCCAAAGCAGTTAATAAGATGAAGTCCCTGTTGCCATGGAGCTACATTGCTACATTGCTATTCTGGTGGAAAAAGACTTGAGGGGTAAGGAACCAGCCCACCAGGACCCTGGCAGAGGGCAGAGACACCAGCACAAACCAGGGGTGAGGCAGGATGAGCAGGTGACAGCGAGCATGGGGAGCAGACAGGGAACAGCAGGCCAGCGCAAGCAGCTTGGAATTGCTTCTGGTGCACGAGGAGGCCACTGCAGGACAGGAAGCAGGAGAGTGATCACCTTACCCAAGAAGGAATGGACAGAGCCATGGAGGGGCAGGGGCTGCCCTCGGACAACACACGGTGGGGGTGGGGGCTGAGCTTAGGCAGTGGCCAGGGCCACAGAAACACCTCCCTGCTGAGCACCAACATGCCTGGTAAACAGTCAAGTCCTGGGAGCTTATTTATTGTAATGACTGCTATTTCCTCTCATTACTGACCCTTCCGTGCCTTCCTCAGTGGCTGCTCTCCCAGTGTCCAGCGAGGCATGTGGGTTGGTGTTAGGGTGGCCCGTGTCGAGGGCTGTGAAAGAATTCACAAAGAGGAGGTGTAGAGAGTCAAGTTTTCATTCACTCTCCAGAAAGGAGAGGGGTGTGGTGTGGAGAGATTCACCAGCATTGAGGGGTGGGGTCTTTGAGCTTTTATTGAATTATAATTGGATTATAAAAGGGGGGATTGCTGTGTGGCCCTTGGGCTGTTGGGGGTGTTGCAACCTGAGGCTGCAGTTTGATCCCTGTTATCCTGTGCCTGTGGCTGTAGGGAGCCGTTAGTCACGTTCTGTTCTTGCTTTCCAGTCATTTCCAGTCCTGCGGCCAGACGCTCAGGAGAAGGAAATGGCAGTCATATTTACCAAGGTCATAGGCCTGCTCAGCAAATGGTGCCATGACAGCAAATGGCATTGGCTTCGTCCTTTCACTTGGTTTGTTTTCTCAGTCGCCAGAACAATCCAGCTTCCCCGAGTCCACTGAAGATGTTGTGTTGAGAGAGAAAAAAATTACTCTTTAATAGAAATACTTTTCCTTCATTAAATGAACTCTCCAAAGCCCAGTAGCATTTTCAGTGCTTATATAAAGATGCCAGTGGGGATTTGAGATTGAAAGTGGTATTTTTATCCAAGTCAATGAAGATCTCAATAGGGAAGGAAGCACACTGTTCAAATCTAAATTCCTCCAGCGTCGGGTGAGGCTGATCTGGAATCAGGGCCTGAATCACATCACTCCCTGCCCTACCAAGACGCTCTTTCTCTGAAGCCCTTCGGGTGCTCATAAATATTGGTTCTGTGCTTGGGGAAATTGTATTAACAGTGTCTTTCCAGGACTACGAACCATTCAACTTGAATTTCTGTTTGCTCCGCAACTCTGATAACTTTGTACACAAACTCAAGAATTGGAAGGGATTTGAGTCAGAAGCAGCCACACGCTGGTGCCTGCACACATGGGCACACGCGATAACTTTTTATCTCGTAGAGCTGGGAATAAACTTTGTCCTTTGGAGATGTCTGAATAGAGACAGGGTTCAAAGTCTAGGAGCCACTCTTGCTAACTGAGTCGGGTTGGCCCTGGGCCACACACTTGCCCTCAGATTTCCTGTCTGCAATATGAGGGAAACAGTGCAATTCTCACAGGGTCTGGTGAGACCTAGTTCATATTGTAAAAAAAGTGCGCGGCCCACGGTAACTGCTCAAAACCCATTCCTCTTCAGCCGCTTCTCATCTGACTATTGAATTAGATAAGACCCACTAGCAGCATCAATTTTATAGCAGTTATTCTGGTTATCTATGGCTAAGTAATAACATCCTCCATCTCCCACCCCACCTCACCTCAAATTTAGTACATACAATGACGATTGTCTTGTCCTTTGCAGAAAAGCTATAGTCTGACAGCCCCTTTCTGCTCCATGCCATCTGGGCCTTCACCTGGGCTGACTCAGGCTGCCTGGGATGAGAGTGAGCACAGGAAAGGGGGCCCTCTGGAGCCACTAGCAAGTTAAGGATCAGATCTTTTGTCAACACCACCACTATGCCGCTCCCGGTAGGGGAGAAAAACAAACAAACTGTAAAGCAGGATTAAAAAAGAAAAAAAAAAAACTGAAGTACTAACTTCTGAGTTGGTGAGACCCTCTCCCCCACCCCACAGAGGGCAATAAAAGCACTGGAGAGATGGATGTTCCTCATCAGCTGGTTGCTCTGGCCGCTCAGCGACAGACACCAGGCTTTGTGACTGTGGCCCATCCTAGCCTTTACCTGGGCTCCCTCATCCATGCCACAGGCACTGTCTCCTTTCACAGGGTTGACGGAGGCTGAGCCTAGCAGCTAGCAGATGCTCAGTAAATAGCATCTATTAAAAGAAGAATTAATTCTCAGTCTGTCTCCCAGCATCCCAGCGCCTGCCCCACCAGCCCGCATTGCTGGGAAGGCAGGAGAGGGCTCTCTGGTGACTAGCAGGCGGGCTGAACTCTCCCCTTTCACTGTGGAAAATCCATTACTGAGAAGTCATTTGTCAAAGCCAACTGTTTAGCTGCTTTAATTTACATATTTATCAAGTTTGATTAGAATGTATTGTCTTCGACTTTCATCCCAGCTTTCACCTTTTCCTGCCCCTCTTTTCCTGGGGAAACTGTTTTTGTTGTCCTTGTTGCAAAAGGTCATGGCATAATTCAATTTGCATTTGCTAATAAGCCTGAAACTGAATCTGCTGAGGTATATCTGGAGGCTGGGAGAGAATTCAAAAGGCACAGTGCAAGTTAGAGAAAGCCTGGGCACCTGTTCCAGCCTGATACACTCATTCAACCAAAGAGCAACAGGTGCTCTACAACTATTCTGTGAGTGTTTATTGAGCACCTGCTGTATGTGAGGCACTGGGAATACAAACTGAAAAAAAGATGGGCCAAGTCATGGCCACAGTGTTGTTTAGAGTCTAGCGACCTCAGTTTCTGCATTTGTAACAACAGGCAGTTGGACCAAGTGACTTGTAAGTTACCGTTCTTTAATACATACCATTTTGAACATATTAGCTCAGTTAATTCTTACAAGATCCTTGTGAGGTTGGCATTATTATCCTCATTGTGCAGATAAGGAAACAAACAATCTCAGAGTTCAAGGTCATGCATGTCAGGACTTGGATTTAACCCTCCTAGCTGACTCTAGAGTTCATGTTTATGACCACAAAGCCACCCTTCTGCTTTCTTCCCCAGTCTCTTTCCTCCCCATGTCCTCAGGGACAAGACCGAAGTTTGGCTTATGGTCAGTGTTATAAAATATGCATTGAATTGAAATAAAAAAGAAAATCCTTTATCCTTGGCCTCTTGTCTTTTGGGGCCCAGGTCTGCCCTGCTCTTTTCAGCTGCCTCAGCCAAGGCCGGGTTACAAACACCGTGGGTGCTGCCTTTATCCCCCTTCAGGACCAATTCCCCACTTCCCAGGGGTGCCGGTGGCTGAGGTCCTCCCTGGAAATCAGACTCAGCCCCAGGAAGCAGCCTCACCTGAGATTACCACCCCGCCCTGGGGGCAGCCCACCTCCAGTGTCCAGTCTATGCAGGACACAGAGCCAGCCCTATAGTCTCCTGAGACAACTGTGAAGGGCCCTCCTGGCCCTGAGCTTCCCTGCAGGACTGATCAAAGTCACTGTTGAGACCGTCTCAATCCTCCCGAACTCACACCTCTCACAAGTGTTCCTGAGAGCAATCCCCAGGGAGGCCCCTGCCCAGAGCTCAGGGTTTCTCAGTCTGTTTCCCAGGAGACCCGACATCAGCAGCTACCGAGTAGGTGGCTCTGGTTCCGACACCCTAAGGGTGCATGGAGGGTGCTGGGATCAAGATAGATCTTGGCAGGGAGAGCTCTCCTGCCACTGACTGACTCACCCCACCAAGAAGACCATCTGCTAACTGCCCCCAGGCCTGGCGAGCCAGTGCAGCAGCAAAGAGGGCTGATCAACTGCTGAGCCCAGCAGGGGCGGCCTGTCTGAGGAGGGAGGAGAAGGGAGGCTCTGCTCCTGTGATGGCCAAGGTGACAGTGACGACTACTGGCCTTAGCTCTCGGTATCTCAGGCCCATTGCTTTCTGGCTTTCCTTCACATCCTGGGCAGGCATCCACCGGGCACTTCCCAGCCATCGACCTGAATGGACATTGCCCGAGGCAGCCCCGTGTGGCAGATGAGGCTGCTTGGACATTGGAGCGCTGTGCCCTGCGTCCCAGACCTGGCTGAACACTCTGTGTGGCCCGAGGCAAGTCACTGTTCTTTCTGGGTCTCTCCCTTCATCTCCACAGTGAGGGTGTTCCACTCAGAGGCTCCACAGGCTTTGCAGTTCTGACGGCCTGTTTGGGTCCCCTGTAAGCCAGAGGCCTCCTTGCCACATTCTAAAGCCAAGAGTGGTTTTGCTCTGTGGTGGGCACATGAGGCTTACCAGAGAGGCTCCTGGGCCCAAAGGCCTGAAATTCCAGAAGTCAGCTTCACCTCTCCATCGTGAGCAGGTGCTTTTCAATGTAATCCTCACTCTCTTCTTCCATCTCACCCCACATAGAGCATTCGATCCGTGACCCTGGAGTACCTAGATGTGATATTTAAGGCCAAGGGAGACCTGAACCTGGGTGAGGGAAGGGGACCCAGAGGACAGCAGGCTAAGGAGAGGGGAACCAAAAATAAACTTTGCCAATACAGATGTTTTCTCAAGAAGACCAGATGCTGGGCATTAAGCAGAACAGAGTTGCAGCTTTCGGTCCTTCCTGAGCAAGGCAGCAAATGATTTACAACCAGGCAAGGGGTCCAGATGAGCTCTGTGAGTTCAGAGGAGATGAAGCCACTGTGGTCTGGAGCTGCCTGGAAAGGCTTTTCCGAGGACTTAGGGCAAAGATATAAAACCTAAAAAACTGAAGTTTTGCTTGGGAAGATAATGGCAAGGCCAATCTGAATAAAGTAAAATATTCTTATAGGAGACTGATTCAACCAGGGGCTATTTTGTCTCTAAGGAGATGGGGGATGTTTAGTGAGGTCTGAGGCTGCTTCTGACAATCATAACTGGATGAAGGGGCGCTCCTGGCACCCAGTGGGTAGAGGCCAAAGATACTACTAAACATCCTCCGTGCTCAGCACCCCACACCCAGTTACCCAGCCCCAGATGTCAATAGTACTGAGGAACCCTGTTCCTGTGGCTTGTCGCTCACTACGTGGGGCAGGGACTTAAAGTCTCTTGCTTAAGGTTTATCTTGTTAGCTGGGGATTATGCTCATTTTACAAGGAACTGAGGCTCAGAATGTATAAGTAGCTTGCCCAAGACCTCACAGCCAATAATCTGTGCAGGGCCTGGATGTGATTCCTGGTCCATCTGCCAGGAAGCCAGCAGGCTTTCGATTTGACCCTCTCAGGGGACAGAAGAAACACAGGAGCCAGTGTTCTGCTCAGCATCCCTCATTTAGCGCCCTCTGCTATGGGATTCACCCTCTTCCGTTTGGCGAGCAAACTTCATCCCTACTCAACCTCATTCACTGCTTCTCCACTGTCCCCCAAAAGCTCTACTTGATGCCTCCTAAACCTACATTTTCTCATAAAATTATGTACAAGAAATTCTGCACCCTGAGCATGTTCTCACTGTAATTCAAACCTCTGATCCCTCTTTATCGTCAGTATCAACCACAGGGGGATTCCTTAGGTGTTCAACCTGACGAAGTTTGTAGGGGGAAGCACAGAATTATTTTGTGCTGATGGAATCAGATACAATATAACATTAACACCAAGGTTGACCAAGGGCAAGTCCTGGATTCGTGTTTGCTTCCTCCATCCCTTCTCAGAAAAGGTACATCAGAGGAGAGTCTGGAAGGTTGAGTGGGAGTAAGCCAGACAGACAAGATGGGGGCTGGCATTCCAGGCAGAGAGGAAAACACAGAGGTGTGGAGGTGGGGGTGAGCGGGGCCTGCTTATGGGGCAGCCAAGAGTGAGCTGGGGCTCCGGGTCTGTGAAGTCAGGGCAGAGGGGCAGGGAGGCGAGAGGTGAGTGGCCACCAGAGACTAGGGATCCAGGGGAAGGAGGCTGGACTTGCCTAGAGGAGAGCAGAGACCTGCTGAAGGGCTGCAAGCAGGGGTGAGGTGTGCTGCCATTTGCGTTTTAGAAATTCCACTTTGGTGCCAGGTGGGAGATGGACTGGCAAGCTTGATGCTGACATGGGAACAGCAGTGACAAGGCTATTCCAGCCCTGAGTGGGCCCTCGGAGGGATACCAGGTAGCCATACTGTTATTGGTGTCAGGATTTCTCTTCCTCCCGCTTAGTAGTGACTTGGACCTTTTGGGGCTCTGTGGTGTTGGAGCAAAGGCTGCAACTGGTCTGGTTTAGAAACAATTATGAGGGCATTTTCTTAGAAAATGTAACAGGCTTAGGTGTTAAAACCTGCGCATAACACCTCACTTCCTCCACCATCCCCCTACCCCCCATGACAGGTTATTGTCAGGAGAGCTCAGGAAACCAACCTGATCATGTGACCTTTGAGGAGATTTCTGCCCTTAGAGGCCCCAGCTACTGCTCTTTGGGGCCTCTTGGCATCTTCTAGTACCCTCGCCAACCACAGATCCACTGATAATTGACCAGATCATTTGAGGCTCTTCCTCTTAGCACCGAGGATATGGCTCTGGTCTTCACTCAGGCTGGCAACAATAGATAAGATTGATTAGTCATCTATTGCTACTTAACAAATTAATCTGGAAGTCAGCATCTGAAAACAGCTAACATTTACTGTCTCTCCATTTCTGGAGATCAGGAATGCAGGGTCTTTCCCAAGGCTGCAGTAACCTGTCCACCAGGGCTCCGTGTTCCGGGGCTGGAGAGCCTGGTGCTGAGCTCATGCCTGTGGTTTCAGCTGGTCTCTGGGCCTCACCACGTGGGCCTCCCCACTGGCTGCCTCAATGTCCTGGTGTCACGGCAGCTGGGCTCCCCCAGAGCGACTGATTCCTGAGAGAGTGCGCTCACAACAGAAGCCACTGTCTTTTTATTGCCCAGTCTCAAAAGTGTGGCACCACCCCTTCTAGAGGACCCTTTCCATTAGAGCTGGGGAGGGGCGGGGGGAGGTCAGCTCTGCCTCTGAAGGGAGGAGGTGAACAAAGAGTTTGTGGGTGTCATTTTAAAATCACCCAAAGGACTCTATTTCTATGTTCAAGAGGTGATATGACATAGTGGTTACGAACATAAATTTGAGATTCATAAAGACCTAGGTTGAATCCCAGCGCCCACATTTGCAACTTCTGCAGGTTTAGACGAACCATTTAACCTTTCTGGATCTCAATTTCCTAATCTACGAAATAGGGGTAAGAATAGTAGATGTGCCATGAAAATTAAATAAGATCATATACGTGAAGTGCTTGGCACAGATTAAGTGCTGATGAAACATTATTTAATTGCTATTTTAACTGGATAATATTATCGTCCTCCTTCACAAGAGGTGGGATGACAGAGAGGTTAAGAACACAGGTTGTGGAGTCAGACTGCCTGCCTGCGTGGGGACTCAGGCTCTGCCAGTCATTAGCTGGGAGAGCGAGGATGAGTCACTTAATGTCTCCTACCCTCGGTTTTCTGTGAAATGAAGATAATAATAGCTAGTGCCTGGCCACTGAGTATGTAGGTGATCAATAAATATTTTATGAATAAGGAAACAGTGGATGATGAGAGAGAGAGAAAGAATGACAGGTGTGCGTGTGTGTGTGTGTGTGTGTGTGTGTGTGTGTGTGTGTTGGGGTGCTACATAAGCTCATCTGACTTCAAACACCTTCTGTTAACTAAGGAGCCTGGTATGGCTGTCCTGGTCCCACTCGAATGCTGCCTTGTGCCCTTGAGGGACACCCTCCATGTGTTCCCAGGTTTACCATGAGTTGTCCTTGTTCTCGTTGTTCAGCTTCTTTTCCACCCTGGCTTTGTTCAAGTATACTTCCTTCATCCTCCCCACTGCCTCCTCCAAGAGTATGTTTAATTGGCTTTACACAAGTCTGGGGATTTGGTGACAGGAAGTGGGGGGGTGGCGTCCCATGTCACACCACCTCAGAGCTGCTACATTACCTTAAATTGATTTTGCAAATGAAAGCTGAAAGCTAAGCAAAGGCGACCCATCCATTTTGCCTAAAGATGATTATTATGCTCTTTTACAGCCTCCTAAATGACAAAGCAGTTTGTTACCTGCCTGCATCAACATTTGCTTATATTAGCACCCGAGATGCTTGATTTTTTATTAGCCCCACGTTATCATTTTATGAAGACACAGGGGCTCAGTAAAATTAGTTTGCAAATAGAATGCCCATTTTGCATTTTCCTGAGGTCAGCAGAAATGCTGAATGCAATTGAGTTGATACTGGGTCAGGGGAGACATCCATAAAGGTAGCCTTCACCGAGGGCCCGGGAAATGCTGTTTATCATTTCTGAACTGCTGCGATAGAAGGGTCAATGCTAGATGGTGTTTCTGAAAAGGGCTTTGTGGCATTTTTAAAATAAAACGATAAAGCAATATAAATACTAAGACAGCATTTCAACTTCTGCCAGGAATAAGGGATGAAACCAAACTCTTTTGTGTATGTTATGGATGGAAATGCAGAGGATGTAGAATCCCATTGTTAGTGGATCCGGGAGGAGACAGATCAGGTGGTGAAAGGGGCACTGGGCTGGGAGCCGAGGCCTGACCACCTCTACTAGCTGCATGACCCCGGGTGTGTCTCTTCCACCCATGAACCTCGGTTCCCTCACTTATAAAATGCAGTCAACACTCCTCAGCTCACAGAGGCATGATGAAAAGTAAATAAGATAATATGTCTGACTTTCTTCATAAACCATGGTCTATATGAGTGATACTTTTATTTGTTAATTTAACAGCTAGTTTCTGAGCACCTACTCTATGCAGGGTCTTGGGAAAGACATTAAAAATACACAGTCGAAGTTGCAGTCTCTTCCTTGAGGAGCTTACATTCACTCTAGGAAAAGTCCAGGTATCTAACTCCTTCTTTAAACCGTAAACTTCTTTAGAGAAGGTGAGTCTTGTTTCTCCCTTTTTTCCTAAAGGTGCCTAACATAAGGTTGAGTACACAGTGAGTTCTCAAAAGCATACTGACTCCATTATATATCTTGCTGTCTTTTCTATTATTAGGGAAGCAGTGACCACAACCTCTACCAGTCACCCCAACAGACCAGGAAAGCTCCAAGCCTTTAGAACTAGGCTTAATAGAGTTACCAGTTTTTACGTTAGTCTCTGACGTTAGTATATCAAAATCTGGGATCATGAACTGCATTCAAAATAATCTGCCTTGAGCATTTCAGAAGCTGAAATCCTATCCGCTATTTCTAACTGCCCCCCTCCCTCCAGCTCATCCTCTAACCTAAACAGAATCCCTTAATCCAGCTTCTCTCACTGTTCATTTCCGGATTCATTTCAGGTCATTGTTCTGCTCTGGGCCAATCAGTCCTTCCTCTGTCCATGGATAAGGACCCTCCTCCTGCCCTTTTTTTCTGGGAATGCTGCTGTTAGTTACTGCTTTTGTCTAACAATATCTTTGCACAGTAGCTAATTTTTTTTTTATACAAGTGAGACTTCTGGAGATGCAGCAAGAGCTTGGGCCCTGATCCAGACTCATGTTTTCCTGCTTCTTTACAGGTCTTAATAGTTTTTCATTGGAGCTGAACTGTGTGAATTATACATAGTTGAATGTCGAGATTCTGGTATCTTCCTTTAAAGAGAGTTAGCCTTTATAGAGTGAGCAATTAAGTTTCTTTTGTTCTGTTTGATCCTTTTAAGACAAACTTTGATAGTCTAAAGCAGTCTAGAAGGACCACTGAGGCATGGTCCTTCTGGGTTCTCTACTGATTGCCTGAACAACCAATGAGGTGATTCCAATGATGGGAATGCCAATGATTCCTAGTTCTCTGTGAACCCTAGTCCTCCGTGAGTTCACAGCTTCTTCCTTGTCTTTTGTTCTCCCCCACCTGTTATCTGTGTGATCTTGAGCAAGTAATATAACCTCTCTGAGGCTCATTCTCTGCCTCTATAAAAAGGAGTATGAATGTGCGTGTTTCTGTCAGGACATTAAATAACATGTGTAATGTGTCTGACACAAAAGGAGCTAATTAAAGGCCAGCTGCTATTATTACTAATATAAGAACTACCTTGTTTACTTCATTATTTACTGTTTACTGTGCACTAGGCAATATGTGAGCTTGTATAATCATTACTACAACCCTATGAAGTAGATATTATCATTCATACTTATAGATCAGCAAATTAAAACTCAGAATGGATACACAGCTTGCCTAGGGTAATAGTCAGTGGACCTGGGATTTATTCACTCATATGACCCCTTTAGATGACTTTAATATTAATATAATCAGGTGCATCAAGGAATGGGATGTAATCTTTTAATACTGGGTAGCCAGGGACATAATTAAATTAGCCGATAATCGCTGGGCCCTAACAGTTCTAACACAATGATTTAAGAGATAAATGTAAAGCACCCAGTCCTTTTGCGGCTCTGCCCCTTCTCACGTACCAACCTTGCCTTCCTTAGCAACCTTCTTTTATTTTATCTTACAGATAATCTTCGGAAAGGAGCAGAGCAGAAGGTGGTATTCATCACGGGACGAGTCCACCCAGGGGAAACACCCTCCTCATTTGTGTGCCAAGGTGAGTAGCAGGGTCTCATGGGCATCCCATGCTTATGCGCAGATCCACTGGGGGCAGAACAATGGTCCCTGGGACAGTGTGGTAATACACAGAATCATTATCATGGGTGACAATTTACTTCACTTCTGAAGAGATTACACTTGATCTTCACTAGGATTTGTTTTCAATGAATGTTGACTACATGTATGTGTGGATGAATGGAGGAATGAATGAATGGATGCATAAATGAATGGGTAGGATTGAATGCAGTTCTCTTACATGTGCTGTGTTGAGGATGAGCCATACAGAGTCATCTGCATTCTCAGACTTTGTTTTACTTGCTTCCAGTGGTTTACAATAACACATCTGGCCCCAGGCCAATGTACATGCTGGTGGAGGGGCTGGCAGTGAACTGGGAAATTTACTCAATTAACAAACAACTTTTTAAATACCTACCATGAGCAAGGAAGCATCCTTGGCATCAGACAACCAGAGATAAATAAGACATAATTTCTCTTCTCAAATATGTCTCTTTACAATTGCATTTTATTATTAAATATTTCATCTGTATAAAAATGCATTTAATTAGTCAGCAATATATAATATACATATGCCTGCATATGTATGCATCAATTAGTCAGCAATATGAGTATATTCAGTAACTAATATACCAATATAAATAATAATTTAAGGACTGCTCAGCTTAAGAAGCAGAATATTATCAATTCCTTTTAAGTCCTTGTCCTCCTTCCTACCTTACCTCTCACACAAATAACCACCTGCTTGAATTTTGTATTCGTCTTTCTTAACAGTTTTACTGAACATGGAAGAATTCCTAAACAATGTATTTTTCAGTTTTACTTGGTTTTGAACTTTATAAAAATGGTATCATTCTGTATGTGTTGATACTGGTTTTCACCCAGCATCCATGTTGGTGAAGGTAGCTGTTGTTCATTTGTTTTCACCATGTATTCTGCTCTGTCCATACCTCAACTTACCTTTTTGTTCTCCTGAAGGTAGACAGTTCAGTTGTTTACAGTGTGTTTTCTTGCAACAAATGATGCAAATGTTCTTATACACGTCGCCTGTGCACCAGTGCAAATTCCTTTCTGGGGGATTTAACCATGGCCAGTGATTATGGGGTCATAATGTTACAGAACCCCTGGGCTGCTCCAATTGAAAACAAACCCACGGGCTCTTTAGTTAGGGGCCCGATTGCCCGCCGCCAAAATTATAACTCTCAATACCAGAGTTTAGTGAAAAGAAAAATAATTGTTTATTTAACAGTTATATAGATTTAGTTATTTGCGGATTTCTGTTGTTAAGTCTTATATTCTTTAAAACACCCATAAACACATATTCTTGCCTCCCCTTTACCAAACCAAGCTAGCTTTAGAAAAGTTAGAGAAACCGTTTCCTTACTTTCCAAACACAGTTCAGCTTTACCAGCAGCTGCCAATCACTCTTCTGATTGGGGAGGTCCTTTCTGTGCTGTGGTGCCCTCCAGCTCTCAATGCAGAACCGCCTGGATTCTCAGCCTCCTTGCAAACTGCCTTCTTCCTGCAAACTGCATGGATCTCCTCTCCTCAAAACCGAATGGCGAGAGCCTCTTAAAGCAGCCTGGAGACCCCTTCTCCAAGCCACATGGAGAACTTAGCTTCTTTATTCCGCATGGAGAAGGCCCCTTCACCAAGCCACATGGAGGGGGCAAGAGAGCCAGAGAGCAAGAGCGAGCGTGCAAGAGAGAGCTAAAATGTCCGCAGCTGCTTATATATCCCTGACTGCGTCCTCTGGCGCAGTGGGCGTTGCAAACAGTTCTGACGGTTCACAGAACCTTACTAGGCTCTGTGTGCTTTTTCCATACAGTCCCCTGGTTCAAGACTCCTCCCATCTACCTGAGGCTTTGGATGCATTAAAGCCATTTTGCATAAGAAAGACACCGGCCATCAGCCTCAGGCATGTGGAGGCATTCTAAAAGCTGCTTCCTTCTCCCCATCCCCCAGCCGCAAACTCTGGGGATTTTTGGACTCCCCTGTTTCTGTAACAATAAGACACGTGCATCTCGCTTTACTAGGCATTTCACTGCCACAAGCAATGGGTAACAGTCCTAGTGTCCCACGTTCTTGACAATACTTTTGCATTTTTACCTATCTAGTGGGTGTGTTATATAACATATATGATACCATATATGTGCCAAGCACTGTCGTAGGTAAAATAAAATACATATTTTATTTTATTAAGTTTTATTAATTTGATTTAATTTATTTTCATTATATGAGTTTTTCAATGTCAGAGAAACTAATATGAACTATATTTTTACCTAGGAGGAAACTGAAGATTAGAGAAGTCAAGTAATTTGTCTCATTTTAGTCTCGAAATGACCATGAGGTCAAAGGGATAGGGAAAAACCTCTAAAGGTTATATAACTTGAGGAGTGTAAGACGCTGCCACAGAAGTATCTGGTGATTTGCCATCAGACAGTCTTGGGGTCAGATACCGGCTCTGCCACATCCTAGCAGTGCGAGTTCAATGTAAAATAAATTAGGAAAGCACTTCCTGTCTGAAAGCCGGGGTACAGCTGGCATGGGCTGAATGTACACAAACACCTAGTCCCGTGCGCGGCACACAGCAGGCGCTCAGCAGACGTCCCGCCTTCCTCGTGGGAATCTGATGAAGCAGGTAGTCTGCTTCGTACACTGTAAGGCACTGGGCAAATAAACATGCGGTTTATTTTCTCTGTTCGTATTCCTCCAGTGCTGGGATTGGACACACCTCCCCGCCTGCGCCCCTATTTCAGGCAAGGAAATGGTTTCAGGGAGAGCCAGGCAGCTCAGGAGAGGCACAGCTGGGGGGTCTCAGCTCCTCGCTCCAGACTCCTTGGCTTACTCCTTGCCATTCTCACTTCCAGCCTCTCTCCCTTCCAGCACTGTCCTTGCAACGACCTCTCCCAGGTCCCTCCTGGCTTTACCAGCCCCTTTACTGCAGCCATCTGTCAGTTACTAAACTTGGCAGCAGACCTGTTCCCCCAGCTGATCGGAGGCAACTGTTTTGTCCTTGTTTGTAAAAAGGCAGTCGCCTTACCATCAATACTTTCACCTCTGGGAGCTCCAACTCCCATGCCCACCTCCTCTGCGAGCAGTAGGCAGAAGGCAGGGTCAGGTGAGGCCTGAGGCACAGAGCTCAGTGGAGCTTGGATGCTCTCCCTGTTCACCCTGCTTTTCCAAAAAGGAATCTGGACAGGGCTGAGGTGATAGAGTCAGTGCTGTCCTGCAGGTTTTCAATCAATGTCTACTCCTTGGCAGAGCCTTTTAATGCTTCCCCTCTACCTTCTCAAGATAAACTCCAAAGTCCTTCACATGACCTTCGCAACCCATCATGATCTGGCTCTTGCCAGGTTCTCTGACCTCAGCCTTAGTGCTGGGTGGGCCAAAAAGTCTGTATGGTATTCTCTGTAAAACACATATTTTTCATTTTCACCAATAACTATTGATTTGGATATTCTGAGTATGTTTGCTATCTCCCATGTGGTATAATGTTGATTGTTCTCAGTTAATGTCTTGATTTGATGGCTATCAACTTTAACTGATCTAGCAGACCATGGAGCATTGTCCAGCGATAATTCTCCAGCACAAAACTTTGCAAACCACTTTTGACACGTTCGATCAGTCACAGCTCCTTTTCCATACACTGCACAAATCTTTTTGTGTGTTTCAGTTGTGTTTTTACCTTTTTTTAAATAATAAAGCATAACATGCTGAAAATGTTGCATATTTTCTTCTATCTTTGATATTAAAATGGCTATACAAGAATTCAACAATGATAAGTTTTTAAAAAATGCATGCTGATATGATAGCTATCACAATACAATCTAACAAAATTGTTTCAAATGAAGTAAAAGACAACTAAGCTACTAGAGCCATCATACTGAAAAAAACAAACTTTTTGGTGCCCCCAATGTATCCCACCCCACACAGTTGAATCCCTGAATGGACAGTCCTTTCTCCACCACTGGGCCTTTGCACCTGCTGCTCCTCTGCCTGCTGCTTCTTGCCACCTGGCAAACACCTTCCATCTCCCAAGGTTTATTTCAGATGTCTTCTGTGGACATCTGGCCCACTTCCTGCAGCCCCCTACCTTGTGCCTGCATTATGGGTTACCTGATAGTCATCTTTACTACCTGCTTTGTTGTATATTTGAGTTATATTGTTTCTTTCTCTTTAAACCGTGAGTTATCTGAGGCCTAGTGCTGGGTCCGTGGGTGTCACTTTCCACATCTGTAAATTGGAGATTGTTTTGCTTATCTGTTGGGACTGTTGTGAGGAACACAGGCTGTGTTGGCTCTGGGATGCTAAATCTGAGTTCAGAAAGAGGAGCCTCAAAATCATAAAGCCAGAGAGAGACAGAAGGGGGCTTTGAATCTGGGTCTCCCAAGCCTGTACACGCCCCACTCATCGATGAGAAATGCTAGAAGGCCAAGCTCATGCCTAGAAAAACACAGCACTCTGGACACCCCACAACAATCAATGTACGTTTTACAAAAGAGGGCATGGAGGCTCAGAGGAGTTACGTGGCTTACCCAAGGCCACACAGCTGATTCATGGCACATGTGGCAGAGGACCCATCTCCCAGTCCTGCCTTTGTCTTTCCCTGTCTCTCACTGTCCCCTGAGACACATGAGTCCTCCTTCCTTGGGGCAGCTGAATTCAGGCATCTTTCTCCCCCTTTGCCGAAGAGAGACAGAGGCATGGTCTTTCCCAAGGGTCTCTCAGTCCTCTGGGGATAGCCCAGATCACTGCCCCACTAGGCTCAGCTGGGCTTTCTTCCCCAGGCCCAGCCCTGCCCTGGATTCCCTCCCTGGCCTGCCTGGTTGAAGAGAGGGCAGGAGGGCCCAAGGCCTGCAGGATGATGTCTGAGATACCTCCTGCTCGGTGACCTTGAGTAGGGGAACCGACATGTGGGGCCTAGCAGTCCCATCTGGCTGGGACCAAGGTTCTCGCTGCCCAGCGGCTGGCACACCTGCTGCTGGGAGTAGAGTGAAGTCCTGTTGTTGCAGAGCTCCAGAAGCTGGTGGGAGAGGCAGAGCTCTGGGTTCCTAGACGCTCAGCTTGGTAGTGGGACGGCTGGTTCTCACCACCCCGCTGCTGCCGCAGACCCTTCTCCTGGCCTCTGTGAAGCCAAATGTCCTTGTTCATCAGCTACGGCATGGAGCTCAGTGCTGCCCGGTAGCAGAGTGCGTGGAACACCGACTCAGGAGCCACGTGCCTGGAGTTGAATCTGAGCTCCTGCACTTAGTACAGTAAGACCTTGGACGTCCCCTAACCTCTCCATGCCTTTGTTCCTCTATCTCAAAAGGGAGATTATAATAGGAATCCTGCCTCCTAGGGCTGTTGTGAAGATTAAATGAGTTAACACTCACACAACATTTAGGACAGTATCTGGAGTGCAGTAAGGACTGAATATGTGTTATTAGTAGGGAAGGAGGTAGCACTAATTGAACACTTTGCAGGTGCCAGGTATGGTTCCTCTAATCTTTACGAGGAACCAAACCCAAGTGAGTGACTTCTGTCCTGGTCGCCTCCCCGACTTCCTTACTGCATTCCTGAGAAAGCTGTTAGCCGAACCCTCCTTACTGACGTGCTGGGAAGACCATATTGCACATCCGAAATTTTGCCAGTACTCGACCTCAGGTCTGTCTCCTGGTCCAGCGGCTGCTCTTTCATTGAAGCCTCCTCTGTAATTAAGATCCTTCATAACTGAATTAATTAAACTACATTTGTGGAATGACACCGTGGGCAAGGCACACCCGCTTCTGGAGGGCGGCCGGGGCAGCGCAGCTCTGAGGCCTTGGACATGGGCAGGCCTGAGTTGGCTGCCACTTCCACCTTCTAGCTGGGCTCCTTCAGCAAGTCGGCAGCGAGCAGAGCTTCTGTCTCTTCAGCTGCCAAACAGGGGTGGCCATGCAGTGCTGGCAGAGCTGCTGGGCGGCTCCCGTGAGATCACCTGTCGGTGCTCCGTGAGCGGTGGGCACTCCCCTCCTCTTGCTCCTCCTTGGTCATCCTGCCAGGTCACTGGGCAACTCTCAGCTCTGCTCTTGAGAAAAGCCAAAGGATTCACCCAATGTCATCTAGTAGAGTGGGGACTAGCGCCAGGTCTCCTGTCCCCTAGCCTGGGCGCTGCTGCCCTGTGCAAAGGTGCCCAGCAGGCCCTAGACCGTGGGGATAGAGTGGGCCAGGAGGAGTGAGAGGTGGAGGAAGGAGAACACACACACACACACACACACACACACACACCATGCACCCACAACTGCCAGGACCACTAGGACAACACAACCTAGTATTTCCCACAGGAAGTGGTGAGCTTTGCCCCTGCCTCCCTCCCCGCCCCCTCTCTGCTTTCCTCCTACCTCTGTCCCTCCCCTGTTCTCTCTTTTCTCTCTCAATCCCAAATGGCCTCACATAAGCACAACACTAGGTCCATTAAGTGGTCCTCATGGGGCCTTTCACGACCCTAAGCCTCTGTCATTTCGTCTGTAACATGGACGGCACTGGGGTTAGGGGGGTTAGGACTTAGACTCCCTGAACTTCAGACTCCATGGGGCCAGACTCCCTGTGATTTTGAAATGTGGGGCCCTTGGGCTCAGCTGTGGGCAGACAGGAGGAGCCTGGTAGGCGGAGAGCCCTGAGAGGTTGCTGTCTGTCCTGTGATCCTCCCTACTTTGGGCCTCTCAGATCCCCCCAACTGTCTTGCTTCAAGCCTCGGCTCTTCCCACTGCAGTAGCCTGCCTATGAGAGAACAGCAACAATAAGCCTTACACAGAACTCTGGAGAGAAAATCATGCAGGCATTACGTGCAAATCACATGCAAATGGGTTCCTGGTTCTTCCCATCCTGCCTTCATGGAAAGAGCCCCAGTGTGAAGTCAGCAGCTCTGGGTCTGAATCCCGTCAAGGTCCCTGCAAAACATTCAGCCTCTGACTCTGTTTCCCTGTCTGTAAAATGGAGTCAATGGAATTACAGGTCAATCCGGTGCCTATCACTGGTCCCTCTTTCCTTATTCATGTCACTCATGCCTACTGAGGACCTGCCCTGTGGCCTGCACCAGGTTTGGCACTGACAAATCGTGCCAGAGAGGAAGAACTGTCCCTGCGCCCTGGGGCTCACAACCTGGAGGGGAGACGGGCTTGAAGAGCAGATGCAAGTTTCAGTCCCCAGTCTTAGAAGTATGTACAGGAAAGGTACTTTCCTTATTTTCCTATAACTGAACCCGTTTCCACTTGCAGGCCCCTTTCTGCCAGGGGACAGAAACTTAAACTGTCATTTTGGGGCCCCTTCTCCCCCAAATTGCATGATTTCAGCGAAGAGTTTGGATCCTCTTGGGCATGGTAGACAAATAATCTCGTCATGGGTGTCACCATCTCCCCACATTGCAGCCCTGACACCTGGTTCCTGCAGAGACCCTGCAGGTCACCGCTGTGTCTGATGCTGGTTCCTGGCTGCAGCCTCTTCATATCTGCTGACTCTCGGCCATGACGACCCACCCCGCTGCACCGCTTCTGTCCTGCCCTCAGTCATCATTCCTTACTCCAAACCACATTCCAGCTGCCACCAGGGGGCGCTCCCCAAAGCGCAGATGGGCCCCTGTGCCCTGGCATGGTCTTCATGGTCTTCATGGTCTTCATGGTCTTCCGTCAGACCAGCAAGCTCCCAATGACCTCTCCTGCTTCTCTCTCATCGTCCTCCCAGCTCTACACGTTCAGCCAAACTAAGTAAGAGCAGTGATTAAAACAACACACGTATGCACGTCCTGCATGCCAGAAACATTGCTTCTATTAACTCACTGAGACCCTCACAATAATCCACAAGGTAATTATTCTTCTTTCCTTCTGAACAGAGGAGGAAACTGAGGAACTGAGAATTAAGGCCACATAGGTCATCAAACCTATAATCCAGTTTCAGAGTCTGTGCCTTTAAACACAAAGCTGCTCCCCCTGGAACTGAAGAGCCATCTGCTAGCAAACAGGCCACCTTCTTGCTCACCGCCCAGCCTTTGTGTAGGAATCCCCCAACCCAGGACCCCTGCTCCTGGTACCCCTCTCCTCTGGCTCATGCACTCCCCCTCTGTGTCTCCAGGTACCACGCCCCTCTGAGGCAGGAACCTCTTCTTCATCTTGGAATGTTAATATTATGATGTGGACCTTGCCGTGAATGTTTGTGGAATGAGCGATTATCAGTTTAGCTGACCCTATACTTTGTCAAGATCAAATACATTCCTGGGACCAATCTCCCAACCAGAATTCATTATGCACCTGGAAGAAATATTAATAACAACAATGTTCCATTGTGGTTTGCCTGGCAGGGTCCACCGTGGCCAGGCCAATGTCTCTGCTGCCCAGCTTTGCTCTCAAATCCTCCACCACCTTTCCTCTTCCCCTCCAAGCTCGGTAGCCTCCAGCCTTTCTGTCATCCTTCAAATTTGTTTACTGGAGGGACAGAGCCTGATCTTAAGGGGTTGATAGTTTCTCCCAGCAGGAGGGAGACTGTTCTCTTCACTTGACAGATGAGGATTCTTCTGCTTTGGGAGAGAGAAATAAAATAAATGGAATCCTAGACTGTCAGTGTGAGATGCATCCTGGGGAGTTACTGAGTTCTTTCTCCTAATTTTAAAGACAAGAGAAGGCCCAGGGACTTCCTGACAGTCACTTGAGCAACCTGGGGCCCAGTTTCTCTGACTGCTGGTTTGTTGGCTTTTCCAATTCAGTACCTTTGTCCTCAGACCAGGACTTCTAGTTCTAAATTCCATTCTCTTTGTCACTGCCCTCTCTGTCTTTCGACCTTTGATCTAAGTGAGTTTATTAAAGCACATTATAATTTTTAGGTTCTAGGTTAGGCAGTTAGAATGTGGGAGTTCTAACCCAGTCACATAACAGCGTTCCAGATCAAGTATTATTATCCACATATCAATATGAGGAAACTGGTAAAAGAAAGCTAGTAACTTCTCTAGCTACGAACCAGTTAGAATTCAAATACAGGTCCAAAGTCCATGCTCTCTCTGCTTCCTTGGCCCATGCAGTGCTTTCTGCCCATGGCCAGGGATGGCACTTCCTCTCCACTCTTACTTTCTCCAACATTTCTCTTTATATACCTCTCCCTTTACCACCATCCCCACCAAAATAAAGTGAAAAGTCTCATCCCAATTTCCTGATCAGTGGAAATAATGCCTGTTGAACTGTATCTGACCTCAAGTCAAGAACTGAGTCTAAGACATCTCCTTTCCATCCCCACCCTCCTTCTGGGAGTGGGAGCTCTGGGTGGCTGCAGCCTCTGATCTGGCTTTGTTTTCTCTCTTCCTTTTATTAGCTGCCTAATTGGCAGGCCAATTAATCTGTTCATCTGTGAAGGAGGATGGATCACAATGAGCTACTCCAATTCCAGAAGCCAATCTCTGAGGTAGCATGGCCAGACCCTGAGCGCAGGCTGGCTCCTTAATAAAGGGCCGCCGGGGAGCTGGGGTCAATTAGTGGACAGATTAAGCAATTATGAGCTCCTAACAAGGGCGCCTGGCATCATTACCCTGCCTGTTTACTGACAAACTGCAGCTTTAATATGAAGACCAACAAATAAATTAGGGCATCTGGTCTACTGCTGCATCGGCCGAGAAGTAAATGATGTCCAACTGGCTTTTGGCTGTCCATGGATTCTCAGCCTTGGCCTATGAAAAGCCTGAGCTATCCCCTCACTGGCCACAGCAGCTCTGGAATGTGCTCCGGAGCTGTTTATCATTCCAAGAGCTAAGTGCCCGCCACTGGACATGGGATTGTTCTTAGTTGCCCAGCTGCCCTCCTCTCGTTCGTCTGTCAACACCTACTTATGCTTCAGGGCCCAGCTCAAAGCTCCTTTCTCCCTGATGCTTTCCCGCTCTCTCCAGCAGGAGCGGAGCTCCCCTTCTGCATTTTAGGAGGTTTTGTACTCTCCTATTACTTTCCATCCTCACAGTCATTTTGGAGGATGCCAGAGTGCCATTTCGCCCATTTTTTAGGTCTTAGACGAAGAAGCAGAAACACGGAGAAGAGGAGGGAAAAGGCGAGGGCTCAGAGTTGTTTGTTTTTTCACCTCCTCTCCTGTAGTTACACGCAGGCCAGCACTGGGAGGGGAGCGGCAAGGTCAGATTCTCACCTTAGGGAGATGCCTCTGACTGCAGCGTTGAGGGCACATTTCAGGGGTGTTTGCTGTCATCCAGGCCAGATGTGATGGTGGCATAGAGCAGAAGAGATGCAGAGGGATGCAACAGGGGGGGTGTGTGTGTAGGGGGGGAGCAGCCTCACTAGATTCGAAGAAGAGACTAGGGACTGGTTGACTGGGGAGGAGAGTCATGGAGAATTCCACTTTTCTAAATTTAGTGACCTGGAGGCAAGGTGGTGTTGGTGCTGATGAGAAGCAAAGAGGGACTCTGGGAACAGAGGACTCTCAAAGTGGTGAAAGGAGCAGGTGGGGAACATTGAAGAAACCTCTCTCCTCATGTGACTTGAGCCAAATCCCTCTCCACTCTGCTTCCTGGAATACCCATCGGCAACACGAGGATATAGATCTCTAAGTTCCCTGACTTTATCACCATCAGTTCAATGTCAGTATTTAGCTGACTTAACTCACTGTTCAACTTATCCTGCCCCTCCCCCATCTGTCTGTCAAAGCCTTGTGGGCCCTCCAAGGCACAGCTCAGTTTCTATCTTTTTTCAGAAGCTCCTCCTGTGCCCCCGACAGGAAATGCTTGCTGCATGCTGCCCACGGGCTTTAATATTTTGCCTTGAACTATCTTTTGGAATCAGGGATATATTTATAAAATTCATTGGCAGCACCAAATCCATAGCCATATATCCACAGCTAAGTGTCGCTGGTTCAATCTTCCAGTCAGGGCACATCAGAGAAGGAAAACTCTGACTCCAAAAAACCTCCGCTGCCTTGCGGCATACCTCTTCAGGGGAAAGGCTAAGGGAGTAAACCCCAACAGAAAATCCGGAGCCGGAGTCCCTAAGGCGGTTTGACGTTGTAGTCAACACCGGCAACTCCTGCGGCGCACCTGAAGCCAAGCTGTATTGACTCCGTCTTTCCCTTGGATCCTTCAGCTGCGAAGAGAGGGGGGGTCTGCTGCATGGGCAACAGCAGACCCTCCATATCACCCTGCCCAGGCTCTGTAGCTTCAGCTTCACTGGAGAGGACACTCCAGCGTCATCGCAAGATGTCGATTTATCACGGGAGGAGACAGATACCGTGTCACTCCCGTGTCGGACTGCACAGCCATTCTCGGCGGTGCAGATAGACTCTTAAGAAGCTACACCATCGTCTCTCGAGACGGACGGCTGCCGACGATATCCACAGTGGCTTAACAACAACGACCCCAAATCAAATATTAAGTGCTCACTGTTCTCCAAGCTGAGAAAAATGTGTTCCCTCCTTCTTAAAACACGGTGAGGTTGACCCAGATGCTTCTCTTTCCCTAGGGATCATTGACTTCCTCATAAGCCAGCACCCAATTGCCCGTGTCCTACGGGAACACCTAGTCTTCAAGATTGCACCAATGCTCAACCCTGATGGAGTCTACCTAGGCAATTACAGGTGAGTGACGGGGGAGAATGCTCAGAAGCTGGTGGTATGGAAGCAAGAAGAAAAAAGGGATGTATTTTTGAGGAAGAATATTCAGAGTCCCCATGAGTTCATTAGAGGAAGTTTCACCCTGGCTCTTGAGAATGTGGCTAATGAGCCTTGGCTGTTTCATGCACAGCTAGCTACCAGAGATCACTTGCTGGGGTTTCCTGGGCAGCTTGCTGGACCAGAAATCAGGGGGCCTAATATCAGTTTTGGCACCTACTTCCTATGTAACCTTGGGGAATTCAAGTCCCCTTTGGTGCTCAGTTTCTCTTGCACAATGGAGATAATAATTGTTGAACACTTACTGGGCAGGACACTTGTGAGCATCAAAAGAAATTGTGGGGATAAATGTGCTTTGCAGAATATCACGTGGTGGTTATAATGATTACTGTTTCGTTTCTGTGTTCTTTCTTGGAGACCATGAATGATGGAGTGGCATTCCAGATCATCTGAACAGCATTTCTTTGTGTGGGGTATACCAGCTAGCCCCACACTCACTCATGCACTCATGTCTTGAGTTCTCTTTCTCCTGATAGCACCATAATTTACAGCTTAAATTCCACTGCTCGGCGATCACCTGCCAAAAGAACACTGGATCCTCTCAGATGGTGTTATTAAATTACCCTTATTTCACAGTTGGGGATACTGGCTTGTCCAAAGTCACATACCTAGTAAATCACTGACTGTCTAACTTCACTGTCCCAGTTACACAGCTTTGTTGCTGGTTAGTCCATCAACAACTCTCCGGAACACATTGGATGTGTTTGGACTCCTGAGCTCTGTATGCGAGGCTCTGCGCACCCTGGTGCCTGTCTGTCCCCCATGCTGCCTCACCACCCACCCTCCACTCTTAGAACGGTGACTGTAGCCACACTAAGTAAAGCCTAGTTCTGTAGACATGTCCTGTTGCTCTCTGATACCTTACTCTCCACCCAGAGCCTCCTCATCCCTTCTTCATCTCACTAGCCCCTCTTCACAACTCAGCTGTGCCCCTTCTGGAAAGCATTCCCTAATCCCCGAAACAGGATTGGTCACTGCCTTCTCTGAGCTCCCACCAGCCTGGTTATTGAGCAAATTTCATCCTATTACACAGACCCCCCTGACCCTCCAGCCACCAGGGAGCAGGGACTGAGCCTTAATGATCTTCATGCATACCCAGTGCCTAGCAGCAAGGATCAGCACATAGCACATGCTCCAAAGGGGTCTGATGGCTGTGCGCGGAAGAGCAGTGACTCTGCTGATGCAGAAACTGAGGCCCAAAAGTGAGACGAGACCTGCCCAAACAAAGTCAGTGGCAGAGCTCAGACCAGAACCCAGATTACCTAATACCCAGCCAGCTTCATTTTAACAGAGTTGTTTTACTACTTTCCAAAACCATGGCAATTGGGTCCAAAGGGGCCTCCTAATCCCCCTGGGTATGAGTTAGAGAGAGCCCATGGGATGCATGATGCCTTAATTAAAGGCAATTTTGCTTCCTCTCTTAATTGGCTTGAGAGATGGTTCATTAGCACCGGCAGGTTTTATGGCTTGCTGCAGGCCTGAGAGCAGCGTCTTCCTACCATCCCTGGACAGAATGTGCTGCTAGTGATAATGGTGGTGGAATGACCGCTTGATTTATGTTCACATTTCTGTTTAATTACAAGAGCGGCGGTGGTCAGAGAAAGGTCAACACTGTCCACTCCACACATAGATTTATGTCATCATCCACTGTCCAGGGATGATGAGCTGGAAAGAGGTCTGTGACCTTGGCCAACATGCCTCCCCCTCTGGGTTTTGGGTGGCCAGTGGGTAGTGATGGGGAGCTAGATGCTTTAATATGTCTTCAAGCTCCAGATTTTGTGATCTGGGGTTTCAGGATGAAAGAGCTCCAACCCTCAGGAACGGTTCGGTACTGAAGTTTCAACAATCTCCTAGAGAGAGGATGTGATTCTCATTATGAGAGCTGGAGAAAACCTCTGACCACAGGCATTAATCCTGGTGCTAAAACAGCTCTGAGGAACAACAGAAGAGCCCATCAATCATGAAAATCCACTGCTGCAGATTTGGAGAATGTGGAAAATAATAAGGAAGACTCAGAAATGAGAGCTTCACGGTGCCTTGGAGGTGCTCTAGGCTGCCCCTCCCCGAGCCGCCTCCTGTCCCAGCAGAATTCCCATGGTTTGAAGGGACTCCCCGTGGCATTATGGCGGGAGGGGGAAAGACTCCAGAGTTCAAGTAAGTTTTGGAAACACAGTGCTAAGAAAAGTCAGACATATTCTTTTACAAAAAGATTTTTTTTTCAGTTTTGAAAATGCTGAGAAACAGGAATCTAAAGAGGAGAATATAGTATTTAGTGTTTTCCAAATTTAAGTATCAAGGAAGCTTTTTCCTATAGAGCTTGTCACACACACCCCGCCCCCCCCATCCCCAGCGGTATTAGGGTGTAAAAAACGCATTGCAGGAAATGCCACTCCAAGGATTCTGTTAGCTCCCCCAGAACCCTGTCAAGCACTCTCACACTTACCTCATTGAGTCTTTGCAACCACTATGCGAACGGGGATGGCGGGGTGGAGGTGTGGGGGAGGTTGGGAAGGGGTATTTGTTTAGGCTTCTGTGCTTACAAATAATAAAAATCCCTAATTAGCTTGAGTACAGGAGAAAAGGCAGGATGGAGAGGGAGGGTAAGAGAGGCAAGAAGGAAGAAAGGGAGGGAGGGAGGGAGGTGACTGGTCAGGGTTCTCGGACAGTAGACAGAGTCAGAACTGGTCGTATCACTGAGAACAGCTTGGCACACATGCAGTCTGCTGGGCCACATCGAGGCTGGCCCTCTTTCACTCTCTCAACATCACCCCAGGATGCTGTTGGCAGTCTCTCAGGCCTCCGTGAAGTGAAATCACTTGCCTTAGGTTGTGTGGCCATGAGGAGCAGGCAGGGATGCAGGACCGACCAGCCTGAGCACATGCTCTCCGCCCCCTGCTGCCCTGCGCTCCGCGCCGCCTGCAGCAGGCAAGTGAAAAACAAGACACAGGCCTGCCCTCAAAGCACGCACCTCTTCTCTCCTCTCCCCGCCCCCAACCCCCTCACCACCATTTCTCTGCTTCTCCTTCTCCATCTGTTTCTTCTTCTACATTCAAGAAACATGGAATACAATCTAGGAAGGACAGATTTGATCATGCATAGCTGACATTTAAAAATGCAAGTATCCACACTATGGTATTTATCGTGAGCTAGACAAGGTACACTCTAGCATTTAATTGCAAAAGGTGGAAGCTGTATCATGGCAGATAATGCTCCTTACGTGGAAGAGCAGCAGCATCTACTAACTAGATGACACAGTTAGTACATAGTTAGTACACAGACCGTGGCAACCAGACCATGGCTTATAGGGAGGCTATGCAGTGCCTATACCAAAGTTTATAGCAACTAAACCACACTCTGCAGTAGCCATCTGTAATAGTTAGATGATGTAACAGCAGGTAACAATGATATTACAGCATGTAATAAAGACACAGGTCAACTGTATACTCTGTGTCCCTTCCTACACTCCAATTACACTGGCCTCTTTTATAGTCTGGGTCTGAGGTTTAATGCCAATTCACAGAAAGTCCTTCCCTGAGCCTCCAGAACAAAGTGGGCCTCCCATTATACACTCTCAGAGCATTCTTTTCTCTTCTTTCATAGCCCTTGGCCCAATTAGTGATCCTGTATTTATTTATGTGACTATTTGTCTAATGGCTCTCTCCACCTGTACATTGAAAACTCCATGAAGTGAAGACTTGGTCTGTCTTTATCCCCAAAGCCTGGCATGCCTGGCACAGAATGGGCTTTTGATATATATATTATCTGCATGAATCAATAAACTCAATAGCAGTGTTTATTAATTGTGCTATGGCACAAAGCTATAACCCCTTGCGCAGAGCAGCTAGCACTGAAAGTCATCAGGATCAGAGAGACAGGAGTGGTGGGGCTTGTAGGGGAGGGCAGGAAGCCAGAATGGGAAGTTCTTGTTTAGTGGGTACAGGGTTTCATTTTATAAGATGGAAAGAGTTTTGAAGACAGATGTGGTGATGGTAGCACAACAGTGTGAGTACCACTGAATTATATACGTAAACATGATGAAGATGGTAAATTTGATGTTATGTGTAATTTACCACAGTAAAATAGAAAATAAGAGTGGTATGACAACTGATGCCCTGTGAGCATTTTGTAGAGTCCTGGGGGGATCTGAGGCCTAGAGGTCTTGAGGGATGAACACTGTACCTTCAGCTATTACGGAGCCAAGAAGCTGCAAGGCAACTCCTAGCTGGAAGGCCATTGGGTTGGGGCAGTGGGGGAGATGGCTGAGTCAGTCTATAATCAGTTGGGAACTCTGAGCGTCCATCGGTATGTGTGGCTGCCCACACGCATTGCAGCATTTGCACTGTCTCTCTCTGCTACCTCCTCCTCCCCATCACTTCCTTTGCAGAAAAGACAGCCTCCACCTCCACCTGTACCTCACTGCGTTTTCTCCTGAGTGTGGGTAATGCATAAGTTGCCTTGCGTTTGAAAAACAGACTCTCCATCTCTATATGACAATACCAAACTGTGTTGGGTTTGCATTTCCTAATTAGGTGCTTGTCATTGTGTATTCCATTGAGCCACGTATAAGTAAACAGTCGTAGACCTTTGAATAAATTTATTAGTTTTATTTATGTTTCTGGGCATAAAAATCTATAATTACCAGGTACAGCCTCAGCATAACTGGTATTTAATGACAATTACTTTTTGTTACCATAGAAATGAGTCCAAAGCAGTTACCCATAATTTCTCATTTCCCAAACCTCACACATGCTGGACTGCAATATTACCATAGCAATTTCCTATTAGTCATCATAAAATACGTAGTTACCCAAAAGATAGCAAGATGCTGTGAAATTTCTCATCTGCAGAAAACCTCAGTGCTCCTTGGAAGTGCGGAGGCGGAGGTGGAGGTGGGGAGAGGAACAGGCCCTGCGGGTGGCGCAGACAGGATTCGGTTTTACAGCGTGGCCCCTCGCTGCGGAGGTGAAGATGGTGCCGCTGCAACCTGCAGACCCGCCCCTCATTATATCTCTTGGCCCTGGCCCTCCTCACCTCACAAAGAATGCTCGAGTAGAGTCAGTAAATCCAACTTAACTCAAGTTTGCTGAGGACCTGCTGAAAGTCAGGCCCTGGGTTGGACCCTGGGGAGGCAGATGGAAATCAGAGGCAGCCCTCCTTGTACTAGAGGGGCGTGTGTGTGTGTGTGTGTGTGTGTGTGTGTGATGCTATGGAGGCCTAGATAGAACACAAGCTAATGTCTGAGTGCCTATAAACTGTACGTTATATATATCATCACATGTAACCCCCACAGCAACCCTATGGTGGAGGTCGTATCATAGCCCCATTTTAAATAGAGAAGGAAAGTGAAGCACAGAGGTGCCCCAGGTCCCTCTGAAGGAAGGGGCAGAGCAGGCTGAGGAACCCAGGCTGGCGATCGTAGCCTGCCACAGACGTAACCCACGGCTGCACTACTCCCGCACGCTCTGAGCACTTGCCTCTCACCAAGTGACAGGGCAGGGTTTTGAAAGACAGAGGATCTGTAGGAGTTCACCAGACATAAAAGGGAAATAGAGATGTGCTCAATAAAATAGTGTTAAGGATGGCAGAGGGTGAGACACCAGGGGAGGTGTTTCCAGCATACGCTGTGCATGCACACAGACATTACAACCAGCCAACGTTGCCCACTTAAACATCCAAATAAGGAAACATTATGAACTGTACAAAATAGAACATAAAATTAGTTGTGTAAAATACATGTCAATATCCTATTTGTTCTCTGACAGCATAAAGGCTGCATTTTATTTTTCATTAAGCTAGAGATAGAAAACAAAGATCCACTGCAGGTATTCCCTCCTAGAAAGATCCACTAGCTCCTTCCCACTGCACCTCCTTCCCCGGTCCGGCTGTTTTCCCCACTTGGTGACTGTCACAGGGTCATCAGCCCTGGAATGGGAAGGGAGCTCAGACACATCTAGTCCAGTGCCCTGCCCAGGGCAGGGATTCCCTCAGAAGTATCTCTGGGTGACAGCTGTGCCCCTCTGCTTGTCCACTTCCAGCCATGTCTGGGTGGTTGTCTCCCTCCCAAAGCACTGTGTTGCACTGACGCTAGCATTTTAGAGAGTGTTTATGTTCAGCCTAAACCTGCCAGTCCATCACTTCTGCTTCTTCCCCCTGAGGATTACTCAGGTTTAGTTCACCATTTACATGGTAGCTCTTCAGCTGTTTGAAGTCTATGAACCCCACTCCTCATCTCTCCCCAGTCACGCCAACCACTGCCTGCTCTTGTTCTCTGGAATGAAGATCCCCAAAGCCTTCCAACTTTCCATATGGAATCTGAAATCCATTTCTCTCTGTCCTTCCTGCTGTCCTTTGGACATACTGCAGATGTTGGTCTGTCTTTGAGGCACGGTGTCTAGGACTGAATAGTGATGATGATGATGATGATGATGATGGAAGAGTTGATGGTAATGATGAATAGCTAAGATCTAATAAGCCTCCTTGGCCTGGCACTATTTTGCATGAATTGTTTGTTTTAATTCTTAGAACAACTCCATTATTATTCACATGTTGCAGAGGAGAAAACTGAGGCATAGGTAGGCAAGGTAACACCCTCAAGGTATAGAACTAGTGAGCAGAAGAGATGTAGGAAGAGACCATCACAAGCCTAATTCTGAGGATCATGTGCACATTGTTATCTGCCCCAGAGCTCTTTTCAACCTAAATCTTTCCACTTGTATTTCTGCTAAGTCACAACTCTGCCTTCTTTTCTGAGAGCCTTACAAGACACCCATGACATAGCAGGGCGGGAATAACTCCCCCTCTTTGAGCAAAGAAGAAACCAAGCCACAGAGAGGCTAAGTAACTTGCTCAAGGTCACACCAGTGAGTGAGCCCCATAGTCCAGATGAAGCATGAGTGAAAGCAGGGGCCAGACAGAGCCCTACCTCCTAGAGACTCTCCTGCTTTATGTAACCTGAGTGATGTTTCTATGGAGGCTGAAAGGACATTGGGGCTGGCAGTGTAGTCAGGTGTCTAACCCACAAGTGCACACTGCCAAAACCAATTATTCAAATGAGCTTCCCAGCCAGGTTCCACAGAAATGGCCAGATGGCTGGATGTCTACAGAGGCAGCTCCCCATCTCTGGCCCTGCAAGCAGCTGAATAACATTTCAAAGTTCAAGTTGATAGCAAGTTGATTTTAATAATTGACTCTATGGTGAAGACAGGCCTCTGAGGAGACAGTAACACAGAATCAGTGGCTGGGAAGTCTGGAGGAGCAAACCACCGTGATAGAACCAAGAACTTCATCATTTCTGGTCTTAGTTCCTAAACCACTGCTTGAATCAGGTCAGTTCTCTACGTAAGTCCTTCTGTGGCTCCCCATCAACTAACAGAAGGATCCTGAACTCAGTAGCTTGGTATCAGGGCACACGCAGTGTCCTGGAAGTTCCTCCGCAGCTTCGTCTCCCACTGTCCAACTGGCCCATCCTGCACCACTGCCCGCCACCAGTCCCCCTGCCTTCCTGTGCCCTCTCCAGTGCCCTGAAGTGGCTACTCTAGCTCACACCTGGGCCTTTGCTGATACTCTGCCTCTACTTAAGAAGACTTTTAACCAAACTCTTTCTTCCCCTTCTTTTTTTCTCCCCTCTCCCCTCCTTCCCTTCTTTCCTTCCTTCAAATGTTCACCCAGCTCATACTTGGTGCCATGCTCTGGGGACCTGAGGGGGGCTTTGCCCCCATGGGGGACATAGTGTGTAATAGGAGTTTGGAGGAATGAGTGGGAGTTAGCCAGGGAAAGAGAATGGCAACATGTTCTAAACCCAAGGAATCATAATGTTAAATAACAACGAGATGCCAATAACCCAAACATTAAATGAACTTATACCAGCTCCCAGATCCTGTTCTAAGTGCTATATGTATAATTTCCACTGGAAATGTAGGGGTCATAACTCATCATGCTCACACTCCCACCCCACTTCTGCCAATTTCAAAGGACATACAGGGACTAGAACGACAGAGGTCAAAGTATTAGCTTTATTATTGATAAAGAGTGGGATTTGGAAGGCATGGCTTATATCTGTGGCTAAAACTGGCCTCCTTTTACCTCACCCCAAAATTCAACTTCCCAAACAGCCATTGCCAGAGCAAGAAGTGAGCTGCCTCCCAGAGGCCCACCACATGGCCAGAAGGAGGCCAAGATGCGCCCTCTCTACCGATCTAAACAACCCTGCCAGGATGCACTAGGCCCAACAGGCTCTGCTTTCTCTTCTCATGCTGACCAATCAGAGACATTCCATCCCCTCCTTTGAGAAGAGTAAGCAAATGGATGGCGGTCAAGAGCCATTCTCTCTACATATTACAGGCAAGGAAATTGAAGCACAAAGAGAGATTAAGTCAATTGGCCAAGGTCCCATGATCACAGGAGATCTAGGCATCAAAATCAGAGGGCTAACTCAGAGCCCAAGCTCTCAGCCTCTGAGCCTTGCTGCCTGTGCCTCGAGTGAGCAGTGAGCCCTGAGGAATGTCCAGTGGTCTGGTGTGGCTGGTGCATGTGGTCAGGGCCGCAGTCCACACTGTAGGTTCCTGCACGGCACAAAGACATCAGCTCACAGGATAGGTGAAGGCTGCCTTGCAGCCCAGGTCTGACAAGCCTTGAGACTGGGAGGAACTGCATTAGTCCGCAAAAGGGGAGCCTCTTTTCAATGAGCTCATAGGACTTGTAATATGAGACTTGCATGGTACACAAATTGGAAACATGGTGCAAAAAGCTGGAGGAATAAGCGAGGACCAGACTGTGGAGGACCCCAAGGGTCATATCTAGATCAAACCATAAGGCCAACTAATGGGCGTATAGCACTTATCTCAAACTCAGCAGTGTTCCCAGCATTTTACAAGGCTGATCTCATTTAATCCTCCCAACACCCCTCTGAGGTAGGCAAAGTCTGCATTCTGCAGACCAGTATAGAAGCACAGAGAGGTGAGGCCACACAGCTCATACATGACCAAGCCAGGGGCTTATCCAGGCAGCGTGGCTCCTGTGTCCACATGTACAACCTAAGCCACTTCTCAGCCCCAGACAAGGGGAGCAGTTGCCTTGCCAGCTCCCAGTTCTTGGGAAGACCTAAAGGATTTCTCTTCCTTTTTGTGTTTGTTCCATCCTTTTCCACTTAAGAAACTGAAATAGCCAATTCCTCATCCCAAGGGCCAGTGCACTCCTTTAGAAAATGTGTCCCCTCAGGCTTTCATTCCTTGTCAGTCTTCTTATATAGAGAAAAATAATCCATTGTTTCTGGAATGGACTTCCAACTCTACTCTTACATGGCAGTGTGTCCTGGGCCTCAGTTTCCCCATCTTTGAAATGTGGGAATTGGGTTTTATGGAGTCTTGGGTGCTTTCCTGTTGGTGACTGGCCATCACAATTGTACAGTATTAAGCACTGTGGAAATCCCCCAAGCCTGGTGTGTGCTGCCATCACGCAGGAGACAGGAAGGAGGGAAGATGACTCCCCAGAGCCCATGCTTCCCACCAGAACGGAGGGGGCACCCCAACAAAACTGCTCTTTGTCCCCTAGGAGTGAGTTCAGCAAGAAAGGGCCCCAGGTAGTTTAGAGTTGTAGATGATCCCTTTTCAAGGAGTGGTATAAACACCCCCTTCCGCTCATTATAGGGGAAAGACTGGCTGACCCTTGGAGGTGGGAGACCCAAGCAGTGAGTGTGGCTCCGCTATGAACCTTGGGTACACCCAAGGCCACCTCACAAGGACATGGAGTTTATGCACTGTACAAAGTCTCCTGGTCAAGGGGGCCAATGGGGCTGCAACTCTGCTCCCACCCCCAAGTCTGGCCAGAACAAGTGGCATTTTTTGTATTCCAGCTACCCAGAAGGGGCACCTATTTAAAAGTTGCATTAAGGTTTCCTTCATGCTAGTCCCGCATTTGAGACATAGTTTGCCCATTTAAAAAATAAAGGAGTTGCATTCACCCCTTACTTTCCATGAAGCCTTCTATCAGGCACTGACCTGACTCCCAGGGCTGCTGAGAGAGACAGAGGGATGGCTAAGAGCACTGGCTTTAGAGCCCGGCAGGTGGAGTTCAAGTCCTGCCTCTGTCACTTGTCCTTGATGGCTGCACACAAATTGCTTAACCTTTCTGAGCCTTTATTTATCTCCTTGTTGTGATCATCTAAGAAGAGATGTGAGGGAAATGCTTTAAATACCCTGGTGATGGTGAGGAGGAGTGGATGTGTTATAATTTTCTCTTGTGTTTGGGACAAAGGACACTGCCTGTTGTCCTCCATCTCCACCACAGCAGAGGCACCACCCCATCCCCCAACTGCGAAGCGTTTTGCAGGAGCTATGGATGACAGATTGTCTGGCATTCTGACACTGGCCAATCAATACAGCTGGAAGGTGCCTCGGGCCAAGGGCAATTGAATCCCAACCTTTTAGTGGTATTAAATAAAGCAATATTTATTTTGCTTTTGGTGCAAATATACTTAATCCAATCCAGCTCATTGGTAATGCTGAAAAACGGCTGCATTTGAGGGGCCATTGCATGTGAGCCCCATACGTCTCTGCCTGTCGATGCCTCCCTCCCAGGCGTAGTCAGCCCCCAGTGCTCAGAACAAGATTGATCTGGAGCCACCACACTGCCTTTTCCTCCATCCTTCACAGGAGATGAAAAGGAAATCATAAAGAGGGGAATTAAAATCATTGCTCTCATTCTAGCTGCCATTATTGCAATAGGGATGAGGCATGATGCCCTTCACTAGATGGGGCTATTTATTTGCCATTTGAATAATGTTCTCTGGAACTATTGTATCTCTGCCACTGGGCAGAGGAGAGACCAGTACAGCACAGGAAGAGCAAAGCAGTATCTCTTTTGTAGATCACACAGCCTCTCCCTTAGCTGGGGGACCTCAAAGCGTCACTGTAGTCCATCCTGGCATCAATAAGACCTGGATTCAAATCCCAGCTTTATATCCTAGAAATTGTCAAGTGACCTTGTCAAGGTCAAATCTCTCCTGCATTTTATTCACTCTTTTGTAAAATGGGATAAGTGTCTAGCATGTAACAGGTATTGTACTTAAATTTATGTTTCAAACTATGTCTTCAAGTAATTAACTAAACCCTGTTTGTAGATGTTCAGGACATTTATATATGCATTTATGCATCTATTCATTCATGCATTCATTCAATATATTTGCTGAACATTCTCTACACCTGGCTCTAGAGTAGACAGGTTGGAGTGGGGGTGGGCAAGATGACTCAGACACAGTCCCTGCCCTTGCTGGACTCACAGTTTGGAAGGAGAAAGAAAAGATGCTCAAGCATAACTCTAACTCAAGAGAAAGAAATCCTATTATTCAGTCATATATAAATCTGACTTCCATAAGTTTGGATTTCCTAAAATGGTCCTAATGTCAAATATTCTGATTCATTGATGTCATCAATAGCTCTACTTATGTCAGAACATGGGTCCTTGCTTTGAGCTCATTCAGATATTTTGTCTTTAAAAGTAAGTAACAGACAAGAAGAGCAATAAGGAGACAGGCACCCCAAGCAGAGACCCAGGGTTTCACACTCAGTGAGAGGCGGGCATCAGGAAGTCATTCGATCCATTCCCACCACAGCCACTGTCATCACTGGCTACCACTTATTCAATATTCACTCTTCTGAGGATTCTGCTGGCCCATTTAGACAGTAGTTCATGTACACAATTCACAAGGTCAAGGTTGTTAACCTCATTATACATATGATAAAACAGAAGCCCAGAGAAGTTTTTTTAAAAAAGGAATGTTAAGAAGGTCACACAACTGGCAAAGAGTGCAGCCCAGATTTAAACCCGACTGTGGCTCCCAGAGCCCCCGGTCTTCCCATCGCAGCTCGTTGTTCTGTGTGACCCTACTTGCACACGGCTGAGGCTGATGAAGCCACTGATGACAAATTTCAGCTAATGGGAAGGGAGACTTTCCTAACAGAGCTGTCCAGGAATGAGATAAGCTGCCTGTGGGGAGGTGGCCACAGAAGTGTCATGGGACAGGCTGGTGACTTAGCCAAGACATTGCTTAGGGCATTCCTACTTAGAGGCAAAGCAGAGGTAGGTAAACTGACCATCTCTAAGGATACAGTTACTAAGGATTAAGTCCTATTATCAATGACAATGTTCCTTTCCAAATTCTTAGATGCTCTATAGGGGCTGGCAAAGCTCTGTGGACACAGCACCCAGACCAAAGGTCCCATCTGCCTGGTGATGAGCCATCAGGAAGAGGACAGTATAGGGCCTGATGGAGGCTGGTAAATTGGTCCACAGAGCCATACAGTTAGGCATGCTTTAGGTTAAAAAAACAAGAACTGACCGCAGCCACTGAAGCAAGAAGGGAATTAACAGGAAGGGGCTTACAGAATAAAGCCGAAGCTGGAGAGCCAGGCTTGGAAAACAAACAATTAACAGGTTAGCCCTGGAGGGCAGAAGTCTAGCTGCTGACAGATGTAACCCGCCTCTGCTCCACAGGAGCACTGCCATACGAGCCAGCTCCCACCTTGCATCACCTAGTCCAAGTTTGAGTCCTGAGCTGTGGCCTGAGGCTGGGTTCCCAGCTGCTGCCCTGGCCACCAGGTCCCAGAGAGGCAGCATCCGACCCATATGACTTCTGTGGTGGGAGAAGACTCATTATCTTTGAATGATGGAGGGACAAGCTCTCCTTCCCCATCCCCATCCACCACTCCATCTAATCACAGGGTTACATGCTGGGCAGCCCCCAAAGAAAATGGACACATGCCTGCTACATTAGGAGGGGACAGAGCATGGATACAAACACAGCTCCAGGACTGGAGGAAAAGACAGGATGTCATCCATGACCACTTCTGTCTGCTGTTCACTGCTGCAACCTGTGGACAGCAAACTTATTAGTCCACATCACTCAGAGGGGATGAAGCATAAAACAAAAATAAGGTAAATAAAACAACAGGATAACATTTTTGAGCTGCTATTATTTGCCAGAATCTGGGCTAAATTAAGTTGGTTACATGTTATGTCATTTAATCCTCACAACATTGTCCTGAATGGTAAGTGGACACATGCCTGTGAGCACATCCTCTGTCTCCTGCGAGACTGTGTTCTATGGGTAGGGGGCATCAGACCCCTTGTGTGGCAATCCTGACAGCACCTCGTTCCTCAGGAAAGTTGTTCACAACATTTCTGTGCTTCAGCTTCCATACCTGCAAACAATAATGATAGAGCCCAACTCATAAGGTCAACGTAGCGAAGCGCTTCACTCCTGGGGCAAAGTAATGTCAGTAAAGGCTCAGTTGTGTTCCCTTGGTGGTGATGGTGATGTTGTTGTAACCTGCACATGGGTTTGTCTCTGTTCTCACCACAATACATGAGAAGCGAACACCAGCACTCGGCTGATCTAAGTACAGCAACACAAAGAGAAAAAATACCAACAAGACTCCTTGCCGGGCACTCCAGGCCCTACCGTCCTCCCCCTCCACAGCTTCACCGTCATCACCCACTCACTACACACTCTATGATTCAGTCAAACCAAATCGCCCACCTTTCCCCCAATATCCTAGGTGGTTTCCCAGTTCCTTTCTTTGCTTACACCGTTTCTTCTGCCTCCAACGCCTGGAAAAATTCTGTGCATTCAGCAAGGTCCAACTCAAATGGCTTCTCCTCAATGCAACCTTTTACCATGTGCCCCAGAAAACATTAGTTATTCTCCCACAAGGTCCTCACCATGCTGATTTTAAGTAATAGGAGGAAGTCATTATTATTTACCCACCATCTCCACCCCAACCCTCTCGAAGGAGAGGTGGGTCCCCAGCAGAGCCCTTTATTTTTCTGAGTAGGGTGATAGGTGGGGATGCAAATTCAATATGCTGAGAGGGAATAAAAGTGTGTTGCATAGGGAAATAGAGGAGCTTGGAAGATAAGATAGGGGCAGATAAAATAGTGGAATGGAGGCATAAAGAAGACAAAGAAGGACAATTTGGACAGAGGAAGAGAATATCCATTATCTGTTTTGAATATGGTTAAAAATTGGCAAAGACCAGAATTTTATCTCATAGGTAATGAAGAGCCATAGATGAATCTTGGCCCAGAAAGCAAGATGGATCAGTGTGGGGGACATTCTGGGGATAGGGAGAGGATGGATCGAAGAGGAGAGTGGTACTTTGAATGGGGAGCAAGCAAAGGGTGGTACCTTAGTCTGTCCTGGCCCAGCGAGTGCCTATAGTGTGTGCAGGCCCAGCAGATGGGAAGCACAGGGACAGAGACCTGGAGGAGGTACCTCTCCCAAGTATCAGCAGGGCTTTGAATGGATGTGGAGGAAGAAAAGGAGGAAGAGGGAGAGAAGGAAAACCAGAAGTCACGATCGAATTTGCCCTCGTGAAGGTCTTTAATGTATGCAAGGGAGGGTACAGAGGAGGTGGGCCGGGTAGCCTTCACTGAGCTGGTGACATTCAATCAAAGACTTGAAATAAGTGAGGATGAGTCACTCAGCTATCTGGAGGAAGAGAACTGCAGGCAGAAGGACAGCCTGCACAAAAGCCCTGAGGCAGGATGAGCCTGGTGTGTTGGAGGAACAGGAAGGAGCAAGCAGGGCATCAAGCGGGGCTGTGGTAGCAGCTGAGGTCAGAGAGGTCAGCAGCGATGGACCACTTAGGTCTGTAGCTTGTTATAAGGACTTCGGCTTTTGCTTTGCATCTAACAGGGAGCCATTTGAGCCAAGAAGGGACACAATCTGATTTATGGTTTAAGAGGATCACACCTGCTGGTGTGTGGGAAATGGGGGTGGGGGGTGGGGCGGTGAGTGATAGGGTTAAAGGTGAAGTAGGAGGATGCAAGTATGGAAACAAGGAGACCAGAGAAGAGATTATATTACAATACTCTGGACCTTGCTCCAAACTCAAAGTGATATCAATGGAGGTGGGGAAAAAAATGTGTTAGGCTCTGAATATGTTTTAAAAGTAGAGACAGTGGACTAGCTGTTATGAGAGAGGAATAAGGGGACAGTGCCTTTGAGCATTTCTTTCTACTGTCCTGTCCAGATGTGCATGGACCTGTGGCCTCAGAGCGTGGACGTGGACAGTAAGATCACTGCAGAAACTGTGACTCACTTTCTTCTTATCTAAAGTGGCAATTATAATTGTAGTGATTCCATAGGCTCTTATTAAACACTGGACAAATTAATGCATGTGAAATGCTTAAAAATGTCTCTGGCAAAAATAAATGCCAGGTGTGTGATGTAATGACTATTCCTACTCCTACGTGTATTTTGATAAGAGAGAAGCGTGGCTTGTTCTATGTATACTGACTTTGGCTTTGGGTGCTGCCTAGGTGCTCTCTGATGGGGTTTGACCTGAATCGTCATTGGCTGGATCCCTCTCCGTGGGCCCACCCTACCCTGTATGGGGTAAAGCAGCTCATCATCCAGATGTACAACGACCCAGTGAGTACTGGGCTCAGCTGTGGGGGGTCTCATGGGACAAAGGAAATATCCTGGAGCAGATATGCAGTTGGCAGGGCCCTTTGGTTACAAGCAAAAGAAATCGAACTTGAACTAGTTTAAACAAAATAGATGACTCATTAGAAGAGTAGCAGAGTATCTCATATCATTGGAGACTGTAGACTGGCCTTCACCTGTAGGGAACATCTGTCAGATGTCCCCTCCATTGGCTTCTACCACTAGAGAGTGACTCACCCTCATTTTCGAGTTCCAGTTCAAAAAAGACTATGGTTGGGCTAGCTTGGAGGACACATCCACCTCTGGGCAAGTCAACCCTGACCCAAGAGGCAAGGGTATGAAAAGACAGGACAATGTCACCGGATGCACGTGATTGGATACAGGGACATGGTGGCAGTGGTGACCCTGTTCCCAGAGAAGGGGACCTGCTATTCCAGAGAGAAGGGGGACACTGGGTGTCCACACTACGTTTGCTCATAAGGGCAAGATTTTGTAAGAATTAAAAGATATGCGGGTTTCATAACTTAGAGAAAAGAGGCAGACCATGACCGTTCTATCTCTGAAGGGCTCTGGGAGTGAATAGGGCAGACATCTTTCATGTGGAGGCCAAACGTAGAAGTAAGGCCTATACAAAAATAGAATGTTTTAATAATTAGAGCTGCCTGGGGATAAAACAGGTGTGAGAGCTGTGAACTCTGCCTCACTGAAAGTGTTCAGCTTCAAGTTAAACAACACTGTCAACAACGGTGCGTAGAGGAGACTCAAGACCTTGCAGTGAGATTACGTCTAAGTCTCTTCCAACTTTGATGACTGTGAATTTTATGGCCCCCTGACTGCCACCAGGTGACAGATGGTGATGGCTAAAACAGCAAAGGTCCCAGAGTTGGGGTATTTCAGAGATGCATCAGTGTAACTCTTTGAAGAAGCCAATAAAAGATATCCTAAATTAAAGAGCAACAGTATATTGACCATCCCTCACAAATGCTGGGCTCAGTTGGGGAGGTCTCATGGAATGAAAGAGACAAAAATATGTACTTAAAAACAATGCATGTATTAGAGCAAGGTTAATGAAAAAGTAAATCCTAAGTTGCAATGTAGTTAACTGTTTTCTTGATCCTCCTATGAACTTGGCTTTCCTAAGTCTTTTTCAGCCCACCTGCTGTGTCAAGAGCTGTATAGCTGAAGCTTTAGTATACCCACTTCCTTCTCCAGCTCATCCTTCCTTATCTACAATAGGTGCTAACTGTGCTCACCAAGCCTTTTTATTGCCCTGAACCCTTGATGCCATCCTGATTCAGCTTTCCTGGCAGAGATAAGCTGCTTCTGAATTTCTCAGGAAGTGCCTATTGTCTGCTGGCTTCTGCACTGCCTCCCCCTGACCCCCAGTTTCCTGAGAGAATCATAGTGTTTCTTTTCCTGCCAACTCTTCTTAAAGAGAAGAGCTCCTACATTTTTTTTCATGTGTGTGAACTGGCTGATAATAGATATTCAATAACTATCTGTTGAGTTAAATTGGATTGAACATGGCAAACCCTGTTATGCCAAATGCATTATCGTGCATAGATACAAAACAGTTCCTCACAGGGAGGACAGAGATGAAAGAAAAGACATGGGCAGAAGTGACAGAGGGGGAGCTACCAAATCAAGGAGTGTGTAAGGAGAATTGCTGAGGAGAGAACCAGGGCGTGCGGGGCTTGGGGAAGAACCAAAGGAAGGGGGTTAGGTTTGCTAAAGAGAAGAGGCTCCAGCCTGCCATTGCCATCACGAACGAGTATTCATTGATCATCTCACAGACAAGCAGGCGCTCGCCCATGTCACAGAACACGGATGAGATGAGGTTGAGTTACAGAGATGTTAGGACACTCTCTGCCACGAACAGGTTGATTGTCAGCTGGTTGGTCTTCATAAACACACTTGGATGCTGAGCCAGGTGTGTAAGCTGTACTCTTCCTGAAAGTCCCCTCCTTGACGCCCCCAGCAAGGATGTGCAACACTGATATGGGAGTCAAGCGGACCCAGAACAGCCCCTCACCTCCCTCGGTCTCTTCCTCTCTCCCCTGTCCCTTGTCCAGTCTTTTACCTGCTTCTTTCATTCCTATTTCCCACAAATGTTTATCAAGTAGTTTCAATATACCCACCATGGTGGTTCTAATAGTGAACAAAGCCCCAGCCCTTGCAACCTAGTGGGGAAATAGATGTAAAGCAACTAAATACTGACCACTATGGGTTTACAAATTGTGTCTGGGGTTGCAAAAAAAAAAAAAAAAAAATTACCAAGTATGACCTGTAAGTAGGATGGTTGTATGTTTCAGCTTGCCTGGGGCAATCCTGGCTTATGCCTGTTGTCCTAGAGTATTTGTTACTATCGTCCCCTTTCTTCTTAAAAGTGTCCCAGTTTGGGTGATAAATTATGGTCTCTCTACTTAAAAGCTATGTAAAAGCACCTAGTACAGAACCTGATAGGTAGCAGTTCCTTCACAAACATTATTTGGATCTGATTCAAATTTACATTTGACTTAAGCATCATTGTGTCCAGTTGCAAATATTTCAGTGCCCCAAGGTGTCCACCCTAACAGCTTTAAGTGCATTTCTCCTCCTGACCTTGACTGCAATAAAGGCATCATAATCGCTCTAGCCAGAGCTATCTGAACTGCTAGGACAGCTTCTGGCTTTGTTTCTAAACACTCACAGCCTCACACCTTCCATCCCAAAGGCCTTCTGCTCACAGAATCAACACACAGAGAGTCAGCAAGACCTTCACTGATGGGCTGGAAACTATGTCTGTGACCGTTGTCTTCTTCACTGTCCTCCTTCAGGCTTTGTGCTAGGTGCTAGGAATAATCAGTCCATCCCTAAGGAGCTCCAGCCTAATGGAGAAAGAAATTTACAGACAGTTCTTCTGGGTGCATTTGTGGAGGGAGGCACAGGGGTGATGGGAACCCACAGAAGGAGCCAACCCAGGAGGCCACACTTGAACTGATGAGTGAGGGATGTCCCAGGAAGGAAGGGCTTTGGAGCAGCAGAGACACCTGTGCATCTGCCTCATGAGGGAGGTATCACAGCAGACAGGAAGTCTTGTACTGGGTGCCGATGGAGCAGCAGAGGACGGTTATGATACAGGGAGCAATTTGGACTTATCTGCATGGGAATAGGGAGCTGCTGGAGGATTTAAGCAGGGAAGTTGTAATAAGATGGATTTGGAGGGTGCAGACCACTAGATCCTACTGCTGTAGGGCAGAGTCCCGAGCTATCTTGGAAGGAGAGATGAATGACTTAGTGCTGCCTGATGGGAGAGCAAAGGGTCTTGTATGTCCTCATGGTTTGGCTTGAACAGTGGAGTGGCCATGGTGCCTTTCTTGAGATGGGAACCCAGGAGGAACAGTAAACATGGGGACAAGGTGTAGACACGCAAACTCTGAAGCTGGGCAGGCGTGACCTGGGTGAGCTGCACTGCAAGCCTCCTGGAATGAGCCCTCTGTGTCCTGCAGAAGAAGACCCATGGGCCTGGGTTAGTGACAGCCCTTGCTTCACAGGCGCCTTTCCTAGCCCTGGGCTCACTGAACCCTGCGCTCTCCCAGACCCCTGGGGCAGGGTCTGGCTGACTCAGCTCAGAGTCCTGGTGTCCAGCAGGGACCTGGCTCTGAGCAGGTACTCCGCTGAGCAAATGGTGAAACAAACCCAGAACCTCTGGACTGGGTTTTTATAAAATTCTCCTGACAGAAAGGAGCAATTGAACTACAGGCCCTTCTCCCACCTCCCCTTCCAGAGTGTCCTGGATTCTGTGGAAAGAATCACTGTGCCCTTTTTTGCTTAAGGCTCTGGTCTGTCTGTGTACACAGACCCTCTCTTGGGTTCCCCTGCACCCTGCTGAGATTGTCCCGAACTCCCAGGACAGAAGCTGAGATGGCATCACCCACTCTCATTCCCATGACACAGGTTTCTGACCATCCTCACTAACTTGCTGCACCTCTGGCCTCAGTGCCCTCCCCTGTTCTATCCACAATGGCCATTAGCTCTCTTTCTGGCTGCCAAGAGCTCCCCAGGTCCCTGTTGTTCCATCATCCACCCATTTCTTGGTCAGGAGCTGCCCCTAGACATTTCAGTACCTTTCGCAGTGGAGAGGACCAGGGGAGCAGTTACAACACTGTTCAACTTCCAGATCCTGTTCTGAGGCTAGGTCTGAGCTCCACCTCTTCCCCAGGCAATTAGCACCAGAAATGACCTCACCTTTCAGGTGAGAGCTAACTCCTGACTCATGGAGGTTTGGCTTTATCCTGGTGCAGACACCACAGAGTATGAGAGTGACCTCACATCACACCACCAGCCACACAACCAGAGTCACTCGCCCAAGAGCACACACAGGGCCCTCCTCGCATACCTGTGTCCAGCTGTAATCTTAGAGCTAAGCCCACTAATGGATGGGCTTCCTGGGACCACTCACCTGTCACTCTGCTAGCATCTGACTGTGTGTGTACCTGTGAGGCAAACTCACAGAAGTGCTTGGTGGAGGTAAAGGAAAAAGTGGGTATTGCTTTAAAATGCTCTGTTAACAGAATCAAACACTCATTTCTCAATGTTATCATGTGCAACACTCCTGGGCAACCTCTGGGGTTAGAGAGATTCGTGGGACGGGGTCCCAGGCCTGGAAGAGCTCACAATCTGATGGGAAGGCCAGACCCTTATGAACAATTTTAATCCAAGGCAGCTGGGGAGATACGCTGTAACTGAGAAAAGGCAGTGCTTTGGAAACATAGGGCTGGGGGAGATTAATCCAGAGTGTGGGGGAGGGCGGGAGGCGGGGCAGGGCAGGGGAGGGGGCGGGCCTCGAAGGATGTTTTTGAAGGAATTTTGACTGGGTCTTTACAAATGGGTAATACTCCATCAAGCAGCCATGGTTTGAGGCTGCGGAATGTTATAGGGAAAAGGGAGAGAGTGTTCCGGGGAAAGCTGAGCGTGGAGTGGAGCTGGGAGACCTCAGCTGCTGAGGCTGGTGTGCTGGCTTCACATCTCTGGCCCAGTGCTCCCTTCTTGTTAAAATCAAAGTGCTAGGCCTTCTTTTAAGTTGAGCTTTAATTGAATTAAATATCATGACTGTAAAAAAAAAAAAAAGAAAAAAACCATCAAGGCAATGGAACAAAATGCCACTTGTCAGGAATATTTCGGCACACCCACCCTCTCTCAATCTGGGAATCAGTATAGTCAGGGAAAGCCGTCTAAAACATTGACTAAGGGATATCAATGAAAAGTATTTCCATTCACTCCTTCCCTCCAATCCAGACACTCTAATGTCATTCTACAATTTAAATCCAACTGAGTGTGTCTCCCATGCTTAAAACCTTTCAATGTCTCCCCATTACTTGTGGGCTAAAGGCCAGCATTCCTGACACACCATTCAAGGACGTGCCCTATTCACATCCAGAACCTACACAGGATGTGACACCATAGAGAATATTAGATTGAATGATGAGTGAACAGATTAATAAAGACTATATGCTTTAAAAAATCACTAAGGCTGCAGTGTGGACAGTGGATCACAGGAGCTGAGACAAGTTAGGAGAAGAGAGACCCTTTAGGCACCTACGGCATAGTCCAGGTGAAGGATGAGATCTGAAATGGAGAGTGGCCAGGGCCGTTGCTAAGAAGGGCTGTTGCTAAGAAGAACCCTATGAACTAACTGTGGGAGGTGAACAGGTCCCCTCCTGCCCTGCTTGTGCTCCCTGAGTCCCTCAGAGCCCACGGGTCGCTTTTTTGAGAGGTTTCTATGCTCTGGGTGATGTCCCCCTTTTTCCTAGAGGAGAAAGACTTGTGTTGCTATAACAACTTGGCTATAGTTCCTTTAGACAGATCCGTTTTCTTAAATCATTTAAGGAAAATTAGCTGCCATAACAACATGGAGCAGTTTTTAAAACAGAGCAACACAGGGCTTGGTTTTTCCCCTTGTTTGCCTCCTGAGGTCCTCAAGATAAGCTGCTCTCTTTCTGTCCAGTAAATAAATAAACTATAACCCATTGACATGACAGAGCAGACGGTGATATGGGCAAATGCACACAGAGAACCAGCACTCATTCCCACTACACATGAAATATATACATACACACAAAATAGACATTTGCAGAAAATGCATGCATTTACATACATAAAACAGAAAACGCATATACATAAATACATAAACACGGTTAAGTTAGGGACAGACACACAGACAAGTATATAGTTATACATAATCACACAAAGGACACACAAATAGACATACAGCCAGGCCCAGTTCCACCATTTAGTTAAAATGGAAGGAAGCAGCCCATGAGGTCTGTTCTTAGTGTGAGGAGAGGTTTCACTGGGTCACCAGACTGGAAGGCCCTGGGATGGCAGCTCCTCCCTAGAAACCAGGGGGTACCTGTGTGTTCATACCCAACAACCTGAGGCGGGGGTGAGCATGGGGCAGACACCATGCTGATGAAAAGGTAAACCTACTTTGGGAAGGATGGGGGTAAAGGTCAGGGACACACACATCCTCACTCTACATACACACTTAGAGGTAACCAAAGAGAGCAGGCGGCTGCAGCCAGGGCATTTGGATGGGAAAGTGCTTTGCACAGTACGGGGGTATATGAATCACCTCCAGAGGAGGCATTGTCCCCTGGTGAAAACCATGCCCCTGGGCCATTTGCAGACTGTCTTGCTGAGGCCTCAGGACTCTGGAACCTGGACTGTGGGCTCTGAAACTTTGGTTCCACCTCCCACGTCTTTGACTTTATTATCCCAAAGATCCCTGCAGGGAGCAGCTCAAACCGTGTGGGTGTGTCTTTGGTCAGAGAGAGGAGCTGATAACACTAACTCCCACCCAGAGTGGCTGAAGTGCGGGTTTGCTTGATGCTCTTAGGCAAGTCTCTGGGCCTTTCGTTTCTTCCTGTTTATACCTGATAGGGTTTGAAGGATGATCTCTACAGGGCCCTTCTGGCTCCAGGAATCTATGAGGTCTTCTAGTGATCTGCTGATTACAGTGCATGGGCCACAGAAAGGCAGGATTTCCATGACAAGGCACAAAAGTCCCAGCAGTGGCCGGGAAGGACAGCCTGGAGCGAATGCCTGTGAAGGTGCTCAGCACAGGCAGAGGTTCTGCTCATGTTAGTGTCCTGAGCCATGGTGGCCCGTCTGCTGAAAGGGAAGAACGGTCCCCTACATGCCTCCCTCACAAGTCAGAGAGAGAGAGACCTGACATGTGGGAATGTAAAACATTTCAGAACGGTGAGGAAGGTTATGGCCCGAGGCAGGGTGGAGAGGCCTGTCCTGCTGAGATGGCCAGACCACGGCATTTGCTGGAGGTTTCCTGTGGGATGGAGTAGATGTCCTCACACCACTGAGCGCCACTCCTGCCAGCCTGGCCCAGGAGGTCTGTGAATAGCCACTGGGGGAAAGGTCTAATGTGGGAATGAAGATGAGAAGTAAGTGCAATGGTACAGCGAGCTCTGAGAGCAGAGGGTGCTCTGGGTTCATGAAATTTTTAGTTTTTCCTACAATGGTTGGAGATGGCTTATGAAACTTTAAGGAATTTTAAGAGAAATCATTATTTTTCTAAAGGGCAACTTCTCCCACCTGTGATAAAAGACATGGGTTTTCTAACTCTCATTTATAGCTTTGACTCTGGCAGCAAGCAGGGTGGAGAGACAGATCCCTCGTTTAAGAGTCATATTCCTTTCAAGTTGGTTGTTTGGTTCAATTTCTTTAACATCTTTTCATCCTGAAAGGCCCCAGCTACCTCTCACCAGCTGACTAGATACATGTTCTTTCAACTACATGGGAGTGAGCAAAGCTTCTGGAAGGCTCCCTTTGAGTCAGTTCAATTAAACTTTCTGTGTCTTATTTTCCCTATTTGTACATTGGGATTAAGAATTCTTATCTCATGGGATTTCTCTCAGGCTAAGATAGGATATGTTTAAGTAACCTTCAATAGTAGGTATCTGAAAAATGGAGCTTTTAATAATTTTTGCTTCTGGCCATTATAGTGCTCACCTCACTCTCCCCACCCTTCCCATCCCAGGTTGTGATTCCATTGAGGGCTTTGACATCATCTTAGTCATTTCTGTATCCCTGACACCCAGCACAGGGCACAGGCCCCCCTGAATGGGTGCTGGAAGAGAGAGAGAAAAGGCAGTCAGGAAAGAAAAAATCCACTCCGTAAGACCTGGGAGTAACATCCTAACAGAGAGAGTTCTGAAGAATGATGGAAAGTTGCTGAGTAAAGAGGAGGAAAACTATTCCAAGTCATTCTTAAAATTCTACTTATTATTCCAAACCCGCCTCCAGGCCCACCTTCTCTAAGATTTCCCTGAATGCTGTGGCCCACAGTGAACTCTTGTTTCTTTGTTCTTCTATAACAATTAATAGACTTTGCTCCTTTTATCCAGTAGTTTATTCCATAAGCAAGTGTAGAGTGTATTCCATGGGCTTGGTGCCGGAGTAGCTTCTCTGACTGTTGGTTCCATTTTCTCAACTAGATTGCAACCCCTTCTCCACCCTACTCCCCACCCACCCCCAGTGCCCAGGATCACCTTGCTGCCCTGAGCAGAGTGTGCCCCTCACTGATGGCTGCATGAGAATGTCTTAAGTGTTGATGGCAATGATGTCTGTGCAAAAGCGCAGTTGTCTGGATTTCTATGGGCACCCCACAGAGCCGGATGCACCCCTGGGTTCAAGTGCACATCATGCTGTTTTCAGTGGTGATTTCCTGCCTCCTTTAGTCTGAGCTGCTCAAGGTCAGAAGCCGGGTCTCATTCCACGCAGCCTCCATCACCAGGCAGAGTCCCACACTCGGCAGGCACTTGAGGAGTGTTTGGGGAAGTCTTGGTGCTACCTCTCGTGGCCCACCGTTTCCCAGCAAGATGACTCTGACTCATCCCAAAGAAAACCCGTTGTGCTCTGGGCTTTCAAACCTCCGCAACCTTCTCACTGTACTGTGTTTACAGGGACTCGCCTTATTCAGGTTTTGTCCCTGCTGATTCCTCATCGCGAAGGGCTCCCACATATGGAGTCCTTTCCCTAGCTCGCCAATCCACAAACTCTGAAGTTTCTCTCCTCACTCCCTCTCTGCTACCAGTAAGCCTCTGCCACTTATCCCAGTTTCTAGGTGAGACCAAGCTGGCTTCCCCATTCTCCCTATTCTGTGGGCACCCTGTTGTCCAAACCACAATGAGCTAAAGAGCTGTCTCTGTGAGCAACCCAACACTCCTGGAATAACTTCTTTGTACTCGCCCCACTACTCCAGTTTACATCCAGGTCATCTCTTCCAGGAGCTTTTCCAGTTATCCCACCCCATTCATTTCTCACCCTCCAGTAGACTCCTCCCCTGCCGAGCCCCTGGTTTGAGCAGGTTGGGATCAGTACACAGCCTGCTCCCCGCTTAGGCTCTCAGATGAGCTGGCCTGCAACAGAGCACAGGTTACATTTCCAGGTGTTTAGTGTTCAACATGCATAGGACTTTTCCGAGAGTTATTTTCGGTTGTTACTGTTGGGAGGCTCTCGAGCCCAGGATGAATTCATGCTGGTACATCAAATAGCATATTGCATTTCAGAAATTGGCCTTAGCCCTGGGAAATCAAGTAAGCCAGATGCCTAATTAGTCCGTTATTTATCATGGCGGAGAGATCTGAATTCTGATGAAAGAGACCAGACTAATCACTGCTTCCAGCAAAGACTATACTGTTTAACCTTTCATCAAGAAATTGCCCCATCCTCATAAAGTGCCAGCACGCACCTCCCAAGCCCACACTGGTCCCTGGCGTCTGGCTGTGCAATGTCTTACTGCCCGGACCTGCCTGACCTTCTGTCCAGTGAGCCTGATGCTCTCCCACTCAGCAAGTCGCTCCAGGCTCACGCTGCTGCCGTCACTGCAAAGCTAGTAAAGCGTGTTGATGAGAGCATCACTTCCTGTACTCTTCTGCAGAAAAAATCACTCATTTATCTATCAACACGCATTTTCTGAGCCAGACACTGTACACTGGAATTAAGGAACAGCCCCACCCCTCAAGAAGCTGATCATCCAGAACACAGCAGTGGTTTTCAAACTGTTTTCATGCCCGAAGTCCATGGGCTCCTCTCCCTTTTAACCAGGGCAGTATAATTTTGTGATTAAGAGCTCAGGCTCAGGCTGTGATTAAAGTCTCATTTCAACACTCATTAGCATGGCTGTCTTGGACAGGTTTCTTAACCTTTCTACGCTTTGGTTTCCTCCTTTGTAAGAGGTTGGTGTGATGATTAACTGGAGGGATTCATGTCACTTGCTTAAGGCACTGTGCCAGGCACCGATATTCTCCAAGTGTTGACCTTTATTAGTATAAGAAATGTGTTTGAATAAAGGATTCCAGGGCCATAGAACATTTGTAAATCCCTGGGTTAGAGCTCCAGACTCAGTTAACCAATGAGTTCAGGACAGGGTGGGAGGCGTTTTGACAGAGAAGGGACCTGGGTGCCATATGGAGAAGCAGGCCATTGCACCTGGACTTAGGGTCAGCCAAGGCTTGCTGGGAAAGGTGACCACTGGAGATGAGTTTTGAAGGAAGAGTAAAAGTTGTTTAGACAAAGACTGGGGGAAACATTATAAGCAGAGGGAGCAGTGTCTGTGAGGACACGTGCATTAGACAGGTGAACATACTCAGGGAATTCCAAGGAATTTGCTGCACTGGACTAGAGGGAGCGTGTGGGTAAGGTGGGGGAGGTGAGGCTGGGTGGTAGGCAGAGGCCAGTCATAGACAGCCCTATGGGCTACCTCATGAAGCTTGTACTTGATCCTGAAAGCTGTGGGAACTCTCCTTTTGGGAGCAGGGAAGATGTGGAATTCAAAGGAGAGAGAGAAAAAAATGTTACTGTGACTTTCTGGGGTTTAAAATATTGGGTTGGCCAAAAACTGTGCTTTTTTTTCTGTAAAATAAAAGACACATTCTTCATTTTCACCAATAACTATTGATTTGGATATTTTGAGTATGTCGCTATCTCCTGCTTGGTGTAACATTGCTTGTTCTCAATGTCTCGATTCAATTACTATCAACTTGAACTGGTCTGCCTGACTGTGGAGCATCGCCCAGTGAGAAATCTCCAGCATGAAACTTCACAAACCACTTTTGACACGTTTGATCAGTCACAGCACCTTCTCCATATGCTGCACTAAACTTTTTTTGTTTTTTGCATTTCAGTTGCATTTTTACCTTTCTTGAAATAATAAAACATGATATACCTAAATGTTGCGTATTTTCTTCTACCTTCAATATTAAAATGACTACACAAAAATTCACCAACTTGATAAGGTTTTTTTTTAATGCATGCTGATATGACAGCTGTCACAATAAAAGTTAACAAAATTGTTTCGAATGAAATTAAAGACAGCTAAGCATTGCTAGAGCCATCTTACGGAAAAAAAAAAAAAAAAGAAAGTTTTGGCCAACCCAATAGATTGTTGTGTCTGTAGTTTTCCATGAGTCTAGAAACCTAGACCAAAATAATCTGAAGTGTGTATAAAGATTTGTGGAAGGGAAAAGTGTATAGATCATTATTTATAAAAAGTGAAAAACAGAAAAAACTTCCTAATAGTGGGAAACTGATAAAATGAATCAGGATACATTCATATACAGTAATGGATGCTTATGAAGAGTTAATAATATTGTAAAGATGCTTATTCTATAATTTTAACTGGAAAGAAGCTGAAAACAAAGTTGCATATGTATTATATGTGAACACATACATAACAACCAGGTTGGAAACATTCATGAAAAGAATGAATGTAAAATAGATGTTAACAGTTCTATTTCTGGGTACTCAGGTTGTTTTCTTCCTGCCTGCTTTTTTATATTTCCTAACAATTTTTCTGTAAATATATGTTCACTTTAAAACTGGGGGAAAAATAATGAACTGGGGGGTGGGGGGCACCAGATATGAGGGGGACCTTATTTTGTGAAACAGAACCAAACTCATCAGGCTCAGCTGCATGGTTCTGAGCCAGTCCCTAGGGTAAAAGCCTCAGAAGCCAGCCAAGCCCACATCATAGAAGGAAACTAGGATCAATCGACACCCATCTATGCATCATCTTCTAACTAGCTGTCCTATCTTTCCAGCCAACCATCCATTCATTGTATCTCTACCCTCTCTATTCAAAACTCCCACCCCAGAGGCACCCACATTCAGGCTGCTAACATCTTAGGATGTCTGCCACCTCCTTGCCCTCCTTGTAAGCAGAACAGGGTCTCTTCCCTCTTCTCCAGAGCAGACATCAAATTGTGCCCTTTCTTCCTACACTGGTCTCTTCTCAGTCTGCTAAGTTTTTGACCTTTAATCACTGCCTTGTTAGCTAGAAGGATTAGATGCAGACCCTTTATTCTCCCAGGGATTAAGAGCAAGGACTCTGCATTCAAAACTTGCCTCCAGCGTCCAATTATGTCTCTACCTACCACCTCACCTCTCAGGGCCTCTGTGGCCTGATCTGTGAAATGGGGTAGTAGAAGTGTTATGAGGATTGAAAAAGACACTGCGTAGAAAACACTTAACGCTTAGATGGTGTGCCATTGTTCAAGGCTGGTAAATTGTAAGCACTCAATGTTAGCATTTATTCGTAGTATAAGATCAAATCTAGTAATCTACAAGAACTAATATTTCAATGTTAATTTTACAAAGGCATCTTCAGAACATTATCACTGCCTTTAAACTGTAGCACTTTATTAAAGAGCTATGGCAGCTCTAGTTATTGATAAAACATTGCAAGTAACTGTAGGTCTGCATGGACTGGGAGCAGGTCCTAGGCTTTGTCTCTGCTTCTCTGACAACTACCCAACCCCATCTGTGACTCAGTCTTTCTTTAGCTGAGCTATACCATTGATTGGGTGACAGACAGCTCAGTTGCAGGCGTGGGAGCCTTTTCCCTTGGGTTTCCCGTATTTGTCTGTTCTAATCCATTCTGGGTGGATTTTACAGTTTAACCCTCAGAGGACAAGCAGATTTCTGTCATTCCTAGGGTCTGGGAATATGTAGAGGCAGCTCTCTATAATCTCTGAGGGCTGACAGCTGCAAGGATGGTTCTGAAGTGAGTGGGATCCTCCAGACCCCTGGGGTAAGTCCAGACCAGCTCCAAAGGCGGAGTTTGTGTGCTGATTGACAGCAATAGCCTGAGACAGAAATGGCTTCTCACTGGCTGCACCTAAAGGGCACATCAAGGCCAAAGCTTTTCTTTAAACTCCTGGCACTGCAGGTGCACACTCAGAAGTCAGAAACATGGACTTACTCAGGCTCCCAGGTGCAAAACAACAATTTCTTTCATTCGAGTTAGCTCCAGGCTGTGACCTTGAAAAATCTTCCCACAGCTAAAGCAAGTTCTTTAACAGATGCATGTGCTATGTGACAGAATCTTTTGGCATGGATGGGGCTAATGAAAGCAGCTCTTCGGGACCCTGGAGGGGGAGAGACAGGCTGGTGTCTATCGAGCTTCTATTATGTGCTAGGCATCATCTCATCTAATTCACATAACAGCTGTGTGAGATGGATGCCATCATCCCTGCTTCTCAGCTGAGGGAACTGGGGCTCAGAGTGAAGGGCACTCCATGCCCACCCCAACCATAGCCGTCCCGGAGCACACATGGACTTAACCTCCATATCACATTGATTGGTATATGTGCTTGTTTTCTCTGCTCGACTGTGAACTCCTTGAGGGATAAAACTACGTTTCTGTCATCTCTGCCTTCTTGCCCAGAGCATAGTGCCTAACACATCAGTAAAATGTCAGCTGAAATAAGAAACAAATGAAAAGCTATTAGAACCCTCAAGGTCACGCAACTTGCAGTAGCAGAGCTGGAAGGGATCCCAAGGCCCATTTTCCCAGCCCAGAAGGCACATTCCCTGGGGCAGAGCAGCCAGCAGGAGCTCAGCATTTCCCAGGGGGTCTCCTCTTCTGATCTAAAACACACACAAATGGCCACCCTAAAAAGGGGGAATTCTGTTGATTTAGTTTTTTCTTGAGTATGATGACACTTTTTATAGCAAATGTTCAGAAACACCCCCCCCCCTTATCTTTGGGCTGACTTGGCATTATAAATGGATATGCCACATTCATTCATCACTTTGGGTACCCTGACCCTCCCCACCACTGTAAGAAACACTTTGTTCAAGAAGTCCAGATGAATTCCACAGACTGACATGACAGGTGAATCAGAAGCCAGGGTCTTTAGTGGGGCCAGCTAATATGAATACGGCCCAGAGGTTGGTGCCTCAGGATGTCTCCTCTTCATCCACAGGTCACGCCACCTGAGGACATACATGTCCCCAACTTCTGATTTGGCCACAATTGACCTTGAATCAGTAGGTGAATTCTGCCTTCTGCAGTCTCAGAGTTCCCTTTGCCCTGGGTGGAGCCAGAGAACTTCAGAGCCAGAAGAACTGCAGAGATGCTCCAAATTTACCTTTATAGAAAGGGAACATAGGCAGAGACCACCTAAGCCCAGGGAAGGGAGCTGGCCACACAGTGAGAAAGTCCTATAGAGCTGGGACCCAAACTCAGGCCTATGACTTCCATCACATGGGAACACATGCACTCTAGGCCCTGGGGATGAGTCACTAGCACATGGGTCTTATCATATTTGTTTTCACCAGTTTGTCACAGAGACGTATAGGTTTCAGAGCACATTCACATAAAGCATTCATTTGACCCTCACCGCCATGTTCTGAGATAGAGATTATTGTTTTGTTTTACAGATGGGGAAATTAAGGCCTACAGTTATTAAGTAACTTTCCCAAGAGACAGAGCCAGGGTTCACTCTTAGTTCTGACTCCAGAGGGTCCTTAACCCAGCCCAGGGCTGAGCACAGAGATGGATGAATGAAAGGAAGAGCAGGGAAGAGGATCATCCCTGCTTTCCTTCCGCCTTTTTCCCCTTTAAGGAAGCACTGTATTCAGTATGCCCTTCCAGACCACAAAGTCTTTCCTCAGTGCACCAAGGGCATAAGGGTGGGGCAGGGCAAGTGTGGGAGAGGGAAAAGGAACCCATGGTTCAAGCCATGGTCAGGGCCAACTAAGGCTAACAGAGCAGAAGTGGCAGACTGAGGCTAGAACAAGTCCAATCCTGAGGAACAAGGGGATAGCCAGTGGTTTGGATGGGTAGGGCAGAGAAAGGATAGAGAGAATCTTCATGGGATAAGCCAGAGAGATGGCAGTTCAGACAAGAGCCATCACGTGAGCAAAAGCCATGGAGGAAGAGGAGAATAGCGGGAAGGAGGTGGGTCTGGCTGGTGTAGAATGTCCCTTTGGGAAAGAAATGGATTTTTTTTTTTAAGTGATTAGATTCTAAAGGGCTTCAGAATGCCAGGCTGAGGTATTTGAGTTTTATCATTGGTCCAAAGGGAGGTCCGTGAGCAGAGAGAGGGCAAAATGACAAGCATTAGCTCTGATTATACAATCAGCGCCAGCGTTTAGACCTCACAATGGCGACCCCTTTCATCTGACAGTCTGCTTTGGTATAATTTGTTAAAAATGACAAAATGTCTCATTTTGCTGCAGTTCATTGTGACCTTTCTTAATATTAGAAAGTTAATTTCAGAAGGGAAATAAATGTATTAGTGTTGTCACAATCATAAAAAGATGAATTTTGTCCTGTCAAGCTATTTCTTTGAATGAATCCATCATGCTGTGCAGTGGTTACCTTCCAACACCCAGCATCTTCCCGGCTCCGTCCCTTCCTCCCTGCCACCCTTCCTCCCACTTTCTTTCTTTTCTCCCTTCTCTCTTCTGTCACTCACCCCTTCCATCTGCCAGCACATCTCCTGTGATGTGCTCTGGGAAGGCAGAGATAAAAGACATGGTCCGGTCCCTGTTCTAAGGCAAGACACACACTAGTAGGGAAGACAGACGGGAAAGCAGCCATTGTAGATGTGTCTATATGTGACTTGGGGAGAGCCAAGTGCCGAGGGAGTGCCCAGAAGGAGCTGTCCATCCTGCAGAGAGAATTCCTGTTAAATTAGGAACCTATACCCTGTCATAGGACTTGGAGAGTAGGACTCTATGAGTAGGAGAAAAGACAGTAGGTCGGGTTCTGAAGGGATGGGTCCTGGTCCCTCCTCTGAACTCTAGTGGTTACTAGACACTGAGCACCCAGACTGTAGTAAGCATTCCACATACATTATTACACTTAACCTTCACATCCTTATCAAAATTTTATGAGGCACAGAGAAATGAAGTGAACTGGCCCACTTGGGTTGTAACTCTCGTACAGTTGACTCTGAAATCAGGGTGGCTCGCCACCTACTGTGCTTCATCTCCAACTAGCTCCGGGGAATTATTTTTTATTATATTACATGGTATACTGTTATTAATTTTACTGTACAAATTATACTTACTGCTGTGTGACCTTGGAAAACCCAGTTCTGTCCTCTCTCTGGGGCTAAGTTCCTCCTTAGTTCAGTGAAGAGGTTGGACCAGCTCTGACCTCCTCTGGCTGGAGAGAAAGAACTCTTGGGATCCCAGTGTTTCTCATGCCTTAACATATAGAAAACACATGGTTATCATATTAAAATTCCAGTTCTGATCAGTCGGTCTGGAGTGGGATCTGAATATTTGCATTTCTAACAAGGTAATGTTGATGTGGCTACTTCAAGGACCCTCTTTTGAGTGATTCTTTTAAGAGATTGAAAGGATAAAAGTTGAACTTGTACAGTCTTGAAGAAACGTCTTCTACCTTAAAGACGTGTGTTTTAATTTAAGGTGCAGTCTGATGTCCCCCTGAAGCTCAGCTTTTGAGCTCAGATGAGTACAGCAGCAGCTCTCCTGTGGGGTGGGGAAGGGGTGTGACTATCTCTTTTCCTCTTCACATCTTGGTGTGAGTGCGGGGATGCAGCTCCTTTCCCAGGTTGTACCAGTGCACTCACACTGCCTAAAGCCCTTCAGGGACCCCCATTACCTACTGGGTTATACCCCTCCAGCGTGGTAGTCAAAGCTTTAGATGCATTTCTCTGTACTCCCTGGACTGACACTTCTAATCTTATCCTAACTGCCTGTTCCCCCTTTCCCAAAAAGGCAGGTGGCTCACCCACATTCGCACTGCCAGCCTTGTTGCAGTCAGACCCATCCCTGCACATTTACCACCCCCCCACACTCCCTTTTAACTGGGCTATGCCCCTTCTCCCCCGTTGTCCAGCCTTCAAAATTCTATGTAGCATTTAGGTTTGTCTCCGTGCCACCACTTCCAGGAAGCCTTCTGTCATCATCACAGCTATAAATGAGTACTTACCTAGACCTGTAAGCTTTTTTACTATCATTTAATTTTGAGAACAGTCATGTTAGGTAAGTACCATCCCCATTTTTCATATGAACAAAAAGAGACCTGGCGATTCCAGCTCGGATCTGTTGCTCTCCGAAGTCTAGATTTCTTCTCTCCCTCCTTTGCCCTCTCCCAGTCCCTTATTTGTATGTCTCTTATGGTATCATCACATATTCCTTTGGTTTCAAGCTACTTTTCTTTGTGATGAAAGGAGAAAAGGGTTTTGTTGTGTAAAGAGGGTGAGGTGAACAGAATGGCCTAAAAGATGCTAGATGTCAAAGTGCAGGGGGAGGCTGTGAGAGGAATGCAGGTCGGGGAACAGGGCATATTTGCCCACCTCTCTTCATTGAAAAAGCTTACAGTAGAGCCCTTTACAGTATGCCAAGCACTTTTCCTACATTATCTCATTTGAATCTCAAGATTACCTTCTCTGGGCTACATTTTGATGGATTCTTATGATTATCCTCAATACTACTGGGTCCCATTCAAGCCAGATGGGACTAATGAGTTGGAGGCAATCAAATTATAGAATGTCGGAGCCAGAAGGAAAGTAAGAGATTCTTGTTCAACCTCTTCATTTTACAAATGAAAAAAGTGTTGCCAGAAGGAAAATGACTTCCTCAAGGTCACACAGTGATTTGGTGGCATAGATTCATTTGGCTTTTATTGCATCTTTTTCCTTAGCTTGTTCCATTTCAGAACTAGAGGCTTATGAGGGAAAGTGTATTTTAGTTAATGCCAATGGTCCTTCATGTGGCAGAAGCCCAAGAAAGAAACTCCAGTTCTCTGATCCATCTTTGTCTCTCTGCCAAGAGAGTAGGCTTCCACCACAGTGTTTTGTTTGGTTTTGATTTCATCAGCTAGTGACCTTGGGAACCTAGATCTTTGACACATGGTTTTTCCTCCTATGCTTTATACTTTTTGACTCTTTCTCAAATTATTTCTTATATACTCAGTACTTAAAAGGCTCACAAACAGCCTCATGGCCTGAATTCATAATTATAGTCAAAATTGGAGGCATCTTTGAGCATGAGAAAAAAAAAGAACACTTTTCTGCAAAACATTGTGCTGTATCAGTTAGCTCTTGCTGTGGTAACAAATAATCCCAGTAGCTTGTAACAGTAAACCTTTATTTCATACTCAGGTCACATGAAGGCTGTGAGTGAGTCAGCCAGAGCTCTGGTGGGCTCTGTGCAGCTCCACACATCTGCTCATTTAGGGGCCTAAGTTGAAAGTGTAGCCTCTATCTGCAATCTGCTGTTTTCACGGAAGATGGCAGGAATACAATCCCATTAACGGTTTCCATGCAGAGAGGCAAATTTTATGACTATTCACATTCCAGTGGCCAAATTATGTCCCAAGGCCAAGGCCAAAGTCACTGAGGTGGGAATATATATACTCAGATTCTTGGGCAAACAAAATGATAATAGAAAATTCCTTATTACAGAGAAGAGAGAACAGTCAGGAACAATGAGCTGATCCACCAAGATTGCCTTATTGGTGAATCAAAATTACAATATCTTTAAAATGAGGACGCTGGCTTGGGGAAGTAAATGTATATAATGGAAAGAATCAGATGGATCTGAGTTTCAGTTCCAGTTGTAGCGCAAAGTAGCTGTGTGATCTTAAGTAAGTTACTCAACCTGCATTTCCTCATCCATTTCTTCTAAAATACAAACCTGTAGTTTTATAAAAACAAGAATGACTTTATTCTCTTAATGCTTGTCATAATTTTTAAAAAATCTTTAAAATATATTTTAGAAAATAATGTTTCTTATGAGGCACATTTTTGAAAGATAACAGTTCTTTTAAGTTATGTTAAATTTAAGAAATATTGAATTTAATAGAAATATTTATAGCATAATTTGCTCTTATAAAAACATTTATATTTAGTCATCTATCTGACCAGCCAACTGTACTTTAATTTGTCTACGTGTGAGGGAAGTTGTTGATGGTCATTGTTTCTGGGTTGTAGGATTACAAGTGATATATTTAACTTTCATCTTGACCTGAGACAATGGCCAGGCCTTGCTTCCCAGGGATGGACACCCCTACCTTTCCCCACCTCCCTTTACACAGCTCAGTGGATCCTGAACTCTCCATGTAGATCTGACTTTTTAAGGAAGACTTCTAGGCCTCAGCCATCCTTCGGCGTTAGGTTCCTTTCCCCTGCACCCTCACAAACCCCAGTGTGCTTGGTTTCTTCCCATGTTTTCCCTGAGAATACAAAGTTCTCCTGACGCAGAAACTGGGGCTTATTTATTTCTTTAACCCCAGCACTCACACTGCATCTGACACACAGATAGGTGTTAAGTGAATATTTGCTGAATGGGTTAGTAGACATGGCTCTGTTCTGTCCAAGCAGGTAGCTGATTCCCACAAAATTGGGAGCCCCAGCGGCCCTCCAGCCCTCTGGCAGTGGGTGGAGCCAGTGGCCTTTCCTCAACACTGCTTTTGCTGTTGGACTCTTTGCAGCTCCCTTTCCTCCCTCTTTCCTTGCCTCCCAGGGCTAAAAGACCTCTCAGTCTCTGAGCCTGCTTGTTTATTTTGATCCATTGTGGCGGGGGTGGAGGGTGGGGAGGAGTGTTACAACATCTAAACTTTAGAAGTAAAGGGATTGATTTTTATCTTGAGTTTTTGTTTATTTCCTTCTGACTAGGGATTTAAACAAAGACCTTACTTCCTTTACACCAATAGAACAGTCTTACATAATAGACACAAAGAGGCACAGAAGACACTCATCTACAGCAGGGCCTAATGGTTAAGGGCATATGCTTTACAGTCGTGCAGACTGGATTTGAATCCTTTCTTTCTGTGACTCAGCTGTGTGACTTTCAGCAAGTGAAGCACCCTCTCTGAAACTTTCGTTATCTTGAAAAGGAGGGTGATATCTAGAGCTCTGGCTTATGTGAAAATTAAATGAGACAGTCCACGTGAAACATAGCACAATGCCTGACATTCTCATTAAATGGTGAAGGTTGCTAGGTATAACAGCTAGCCATAACACCTGCCAGTGCCAGGCAGCTTTCAAAATTTCTTCATTTGTATTAACTCTATTAGTTCTCACCACTGTGAGATAGGTATTATTATTTGCCCCGTGTTATGCATGAAGACACAAATTAATTATCCCTGCTGTCCTACAGACAGCACTGGGCCCCAGGGAGGAGGAGCAAGGAATGTGGTCTTAGTCTCCACAGCTCTCTGCCCTGGGGCTGAGATGGGCATTGGGGCCCTAAGTCAAGAACCTTGCCCCACAGTTCTCTCCCCCTCCTCTGCTCTTTCTTGCCCTCTGCACTCCCTGCCTTGGAAGTCAGGCCACCTGACAGGAGAATCCCTTCTCTTCCATCCTTCATGGAAGCCCTGGGCCTCTGCCAGGGAGCCTCGGCCTGCTTCTAAGCCATTTGTCAGGCTGCCAGAGGGCTGGGCGGCCTATCCATTTTTCACACACAGATTTCAGGGCAGCTGACGGAGCTGGGCAGGCTGGGCAGCGTCTTTCATTGTGAACAGAATCTCAATGAAGTCTCTGGCCCAGCCTGTAGTGGGTGTTCCTGACCCAGGCCTGCCCTGGCAGTCAGGGAGGAGAGTAGTGCTGCTGGCTCAGGGCCTGGCTGCCAGCCCCTGCCCCTCTGCTGTGGCATGGTTTTCATGTCCTCAGCCATGTTGAGAGCTGTTCAGTTGCATTTGATACCACTTTCTTCCAGTGTGTGTGTGTGTGTGAGAGAGAGAGAGAGTATGTGCACGTGCAGGGAAAGAAAGTGACTCCTTGTTCACCTCAAAGCTGATTTCCTGGGGTGGAGAACTGGTCCAGCAGAGAGGTAGTGTGGGAAGAGGGAGGGAGCATAAGGAGGAAGATTACGAGGATTCTGAATCCACTGGGAAGATAAAAGCCAAGGCAACTTGCAAGATGAACGAATGTATATAGAATATCTTAGACCACCTAATCTTACACTTTTCCACCTAACCATGCTCAGTGCCAACTAAAACTGGACATTGGAGTTCTGCAGATTTTGAGGTGGGGTGGGGGCACAAAGCAGCTCCTTAAAAATTTTGTTTAAACATTATCTTTTATCTCCAAAATTCATACACCTGAAACCTAAACATACAACATAAATCTAAAATAGGTTTCAGTCATCTATTTCTTTTTTCTCACCTTCAGGGTTGCACCCCCTACCCTACTTCTCCAGACCTCCCCCCACTTGTGGTTCCATGAGATGGATGACTAGAGATTGTGCCTTCCGATGCCTAGAAATGCATCCTAACCAATGGGCTCAGTGTGGGCGGAAGGATCCAGCAAGCCCAGCCAGGTGTGTGGCACTGAGCTCTGGGGCTATGGAGGTGAGGTAGCCTCCATCCTCAGGCAGCTCCCCATCTGATGGGAAAGGCAGTATCGGATTATTTTGCACACCATAGTCAGGTGGGGGTGGCAGCAGAAGCTTCCACATGTAGAACACATACTCCACACCGGACTTTGTTTTTTACATTATCTCCAATCTCAACATGGTGCTGGGACAGATATTATCAGGTTCATTGTAGATCTGAGGAAGCCGAGGCTAAGAAGGTATGTAACTTGCCCAAGTCATACAGCTGACACGTGGGGCAAACATAACTTAAATATGGGTCTCTTTTATTTCAAAGTTTAGGTTCTTCCTACTCTGTTGACTCCTGAATAAAGAACAACAGGGTGACCAAGAGGGACAGAAAATAAGCCCAGCCTGGGAGGGTTGTCAGGAAAGGCTTCCTAAAGGAATCAATACTAACATTGAGTCTTAGAGGATACATAGGAGTTCGCCAGGCATCCGCAAGTAGGGAGAAGAGAGTTAGATCTGGGGAAGATCACATAATAAACGGGGAGGAGTGAAATGGCATGACTATCTTGGGAGGTGACAAGAATAAATAATGCTATAGAAAAATGATAAGATAGAAGGCCAGAGAAATGGGGAGGGCTGATTGTAAAGGCTTTTTGGGTAGTCTTGGGGGAAGCCATAGAGGGTTATTAAGTGAAGGAGTGACACGGTCAGATTTGTGTTTAGCAAAGTTATCTTTAGCCAGGTGTGGAGGATGAATTGAAGGAGGAGAAATTGGAGGCTGTCTCAGCATCTATCCATCTATCTCCATTTGTCTCCACCATTTATCTGTGTCTTAGTCTCCTCTGTCTTATCTCTGCTTGCCTGTGTTTGTCCAGTTATCCGTCTCTATCTCTATCTGACTTGTCTATATATCTGGTCCCTCAGACTCCCTATATAAATCCAGGCAAGACACTTCACTCAGACAAACATGTCTCAGCCATAAAATGAGGCTCATAATGCCAGTTTCAGAAGGTTAGATTAGGGATTAAGTGTGATATTGCATGTTAAATCTTTTTATATATTACAAAGTGCCACACAAATGTGAAAGATTATTACCTAGCTGTTGTGCCTTCAGGTGTTAGGTCTTTCTTTCTTTCTTTCTTTCTTTCTTTCTTTCTTTCTTTCTTTCTTTCTTTCTTTCTTTCTTTCTTTCTTTCTTTCTTTCTTTCTTCCTTCTTTCCTTCCTTCCTTCCTTCCTTCCTTCCTTCCTTCCTTCCTTTCTTTCTTTCTTTCTTTCTTTCTTTCTTTCTTTCTTTCTTTCTTTCTTTCTTTCTTTCCCTCTTTCTTTTTTTAATAAAAATTCACTGAGTATCTAGTCTAGGCTGGGTGCCTTGCTATATATCTAATGAAAAGAGAGATTTTATAATGAATCAGAAATGATATCAGACTTCTAGAGGATTGGAGTATAGTAGAAGTATACAAAAGGCTGAGATAGAAACCTCTGTTATGTATAACTTACTAACTTGCTACCTATCTGTTGGGTTGCCTGTCTACTCATCCGTCCATCTATCCATCCATCCATCCTTCCATCTAACCTTCCATTTATCCATCCTTCCATTCATCCATCTATTTATCCATTCTTCCACCCATCCATCAATCCATCCCTCCATCCACCCATGCATGCATCCACCTTTCTCTCTCTGACTCTCTAGTTGTGCTTACATCCGCATTCACAGGCAGTCGCTGGTTCAGAATGATCCAAGTCACATTGGCTCTTATGCAATCCCCTTCCCCCATGGTAAAAATTGCCTTTCACCATGCAATTTTTGAGAACCCATGCCTTTAAAATAAGAAAGAAAAATAAACTGCAGAGTGACCACTGCTGTAGATGACTTGGAAGGGTATATATTTTTTTCTTTTGAGTTTAAGTACTCTCTTGACCTCTTCCTACTCATGTGTGGCTTTCAGGACTTTCCTGATGATTTAAGTTGGTCCCACATAGATCTGACACTGCCACATTCCATAGGCCAAGAAAGCTTGATCAAGAGTCCTGAAGAGCTGATTTCACTGAATTCTAGTCTCTGTGGCTAACCTAGGCCTTCCAGACAGTCCCCGGGCAGTTCCAAACACCTACATCTTTCACAAACATTGTGAAAGGTTTGATGTGACTTTGACCTTAAACACTCCATCTCTGAAATAACAGTATTGTATAGTAAGGAGCAAGTTCTGCTCTGCTGCTTACAAGCTCCGTGACTTCAATCAAGTTACTCAGTCACTCTGGGTCTCAATGTCAGAATCAACAGGATGAAGATAATGGTTCCTTTTAGGGTTATTGTAAGGATTTAGTGATATGATGTCCAATGTGAAATATTTATAGCACAAAATCTGTGAGACCCACTGGATCTGGCCTGCATTGCCTCTCGGAGCCCTCTTCCCTGACTCTGCCTCACTCACTCTGCTTTAGGTCCGCTGGCTTCCTTTTCAAAGCTCCTGCCCCAGGTCTTCCTCCTGGCACTTAAGCCCAGCCTGGCTCCAGGGTGTATGTATGGTTTCCTCTTGTTATAAATTGATCACTCTGATTGCAGAATGAAGAGTGGATGTGGGTACCGAGAGAGGGAAGGAGGTGTTTTGAGTGGAAACAGAAAGGTCAGCTTAGTGGCTACTACGATAGTCCAGAACCACAACAGCCAATGTAAACAGCCAAGCCCCTGGCCTCCTTGCCCAGAGCCTCACAGGCTGTGAAGGTCAGAGCAGGAGTGACCTTTAGAGATTAGCTAGTGCAAGCTCCTATTGCGGGAATGATAAAACTGAGTTACAGAGGCAAGAAGGTGATTTCCCCAAGGTTGGCCAAGTTGATACATGAGCTCTCATTTCCTGATTTGACCTTTTACCTGCTATAATTTCTCCTGCATCACAAGACCTCATAAAAATAGAGGTTTTATTGTTACCAACCTTCTACCTCCATTCCAAGCCTTTTTTTTTTTTCCAGAGACAGTCTGTTTTCTTAAAGGCCGGCAAGTCACCTAAAAGGCAGGAATTCAGTTCTCCCTAAACAAATTAATTTTTACAAAGAATGAGCACATCTTCCCCTAGAAGTCTGAGCATGTCCTCCAGAGAATACAGAAATTCATACAAAATGTCTTGGAAGAAGGTAGGAAAATCTTATTCCATTTTTTAGAGACAGAGGAAAAAACCCCACAAAAGCCCAAGCATAACTTTTCTGATGCCTGATAATGTTCTTCACTCATCTCTCCTTTCCCTGCAACTATTTTGTCTTAGGCCCCGGGAGCCTGTGGGAAGCTGCTGCGTGATGTTTATCTCTATGATTAAAGCGTTACACTTTATTGAGTTCTTTACATCAGCAGTGAAATCTGCAATGCGGGACTTTACATAACACCTCATCTTCTTCTCACACCATTACTGATATTAACCTGGTGGCAATAAACAGGAAATACAGCTTTGCCTATGATGTACTCTTTGTTTGTGTTCCAATAGCAAGAATAAAAAGAGGGGGGAGAGGAGAACCCAGAGAGAATGGGGAAGACTTTTTACCCATTATATCCCTTTGATATCTGCCCTTCTCTCTCCCAACATTTTTCACAGAAGATCAAGGATGAAGATGGTCTCCGCTCAGGGATGTTTTCTTCTCCCTCATTAACTCCTCTATTTATTCTTTCCATAGGATTTCCCCAGCACCTTCCATATGCCAGGCACTCTGCTAGGTGTTGGAGGTACAAAGATTTTAGGTCTTGGCCAGTGGGGGCAGCAGACACACAGCAAGAATAATGAAGCTGTGAGTTGAGGATAATACAAAGAGAAGGCTGAGTGACAATATACGTGAAGGGCATGGTCAACCGTACCCAGGTGGTTTAAAGAACTCTTCACAGGTGGTTTAAAGAACTCTTCACAGAGGAAGAGATGCTTGTGTCGGGCCTTGGAGGAGGACTTCCAAGGGCAATGCCTCCTTGGCTGAGGGAACAGTGTAAGCAAAGGCTTGGAGGCACAGAAGAGCATGACTCTTCCTCAGTCTGGCATGGTGAAAGCCTCAGATCCTGTCAGCAGGCAATAGGAAATGAGGTTGCAGATGGGAGACAGGTCATCTATGGGAAATAGCTCCCATGCCTGCTGTTACTCTACCCTCTGGGTTCTGGTGAGACCAGGCCAAAATCAGAGAATAAAGACAGAATGGCATAGTAAGAAAAACTTGTACCATGGATAGAAGGATCTAGATTTATCTCTGACTCTGCCGCTTTTTAGCTGTGTGATCTTGAGCTGTATTCATCTGTAAAATGGGTGTGGTGAGAATGAGACAAGGATTATTGTTGTGTAGGTTGTTGATAGTAGTTCATGTGTCAAAGGAAAGGGGGCGGGGGGAGAAAATTCCAGACAAATCAAAGAGCCAGACTTATTCTATGGGATTTTGATAAGTATTTCTATATATATGTGGAGGAAGGAGACTGCAACATTTCCTTCAAACCCAGAGATAAAGGCTGGTGTGTCCCCACACTGCCTGGTCCAACCATTGTTCCCCTCTCACTCCTTGCTGCTTCCTGACTGAGTGGTGCAGTCCCCAACAATGCACTTCCTCTCCTCAGAGGCAATGAAAGCTTGAGAAAACCCCTGCCCTCATCCATTTACATTCCAGTAGGGGACCCAGCTGTTTGAGTATGTATATTTTTAAAGACTCATTGTGATTCTATATCCTATCAAAAAGGTGCAATATTCTTACTTCTGTCTTACTATATTCATAAGAGCTCTTTTTTTTTTTTTTTTAGGAAACACATGATTACATGGGAAACATTTCTTTCATTCAAATTTCCATGTTTAGGAGGCAATCAATTTGTTTGGATCAAAATGACATAACCTAATACCATAGACAATCTAATAGCATCTTACTCTAACTAGGGACAAACACCCAGAAGAAAAACATTTAACTCAAACTTATAAGATGGTGACATAATCAATCTCAGTGAACGGTTCAACCACTTACCCAGCCACCCAAGCCAGACACCTGGGAATTAGGGCAACTTTAGGTCCCATACCCAGCACTGTCAATCATGCTCTATAATAGGTCTCATCTCTGTGCCCTTCTTATTCTCCTTGCCCCTGCTTTACTCCATCACCTTATCAACTAGTTCTCACTTGGACTCTAACAAAAATGTGCTAACTACTCTACGTAGCTTTGAGTCTTATAACCTCCAATTCTTCTTCATCACAGCCTTCAGAACAATCTTTCTAAATTATAAACATAATTACGTAATACTCTCATAAAATACTTTTCTGTATTTTCTACTCTACAGAAAAAGTCCTGACTCCTTAGCGTCCTGCAGGGCCTTCCATGAATGGGTCCATGGACGCCTCTCCAGTCCCTTTCCTCACCTCATGCTTCTCACGCCCTTCAATCGTACCGAACACCCAAGAGTTCCCTTAATGGGCCAGGCGGTTTTTGGTCTTGGGGTTTTGCTCCCACAGCTCCTTTTGCCTAAAACATCTTTCTCTCCCCTGGGGGATCCTCTCTTTACCTACTTCGTGAACACCATGTTGTCTTCCAATACCTGCTCAGCAGTCACCTCCTCTACAGAGTCTTTCCTAACCACCGAATATATCGTTGGTTCCTACAGCTGTTCCTTCACTTGGAGCACCTGGAAGGCTTATGTACTTTCTTGTTTGTCTGTCTTCCCTTACTGCACTGTGAAAAGAGAGAGAGGTCGGAAAAGGGCAATAGAAGGAGCAAAGGAACAAAGAGAGAGAAGAGAGAAGGGGCAAGATGAGAGAGAGAGTAACAGGAAGGGGAGAAAGAATAAAGGAACACCTACCTGGCTGCTGTGGCTCAGTGGATTGAGCGTCGGCCTGCGAACCAAGTGTCACTGGTTTGATTCCCAGTCAGGGCATATGACTAGGTTGCATGTCAGGTCCCCAGTTGGGGGTGCGAGTGATGGGCAACCGCACAGTGATCTTTCTCTCCCTCTCTTTCTCCTTTGCCCTCTCTCTAAAAATAAATAAACAAACAAATAAATAAGTAAATTATTTTTAAAAAGAAAATAGAGTAAAGGAACAGATACTGGATATTGGCCTGCATGTTTCTTGTCCCCACCTCCTCTCCTCCAGCCGCCTGCACTGAATAAAGCAGATAGGAGCCTTCTTATTTTCCTCCAGGATAAAGTACATATTTTCAGTGTGAATGTTGGCCCCCCTGAACACGTCTTTGAGAAGCAGTGATACCTACGCTACCAAAAGGGAAACCTGCATTAGTGTGGGAAATGGTTGAGCAGCCGCCTTGCAGCAGGCCCTCACCACAGGGCCATGCCACAGAAGAGGTTGTGCACTCAGGTCCTGAAGGGGCGTAAAGGAGGGAAGTCTGGCAGAAGCTGTCTTCAGAGGCCAAAGGAAGCAGAAAAACAAAACAAAACAAAACAAAACAGTGTACAACAAGAAAATGAGATGATTGGAAGGTAGAAGACTCTCCAGGCATAAGGGGCCCTGAGAAATCACCAAATCTGTTCTCTAACTCTAAATGGGGAAATTGGAGGGGGGAAGAGATTCTTCCAGAGTCACAGAGCATGACAGTAGGAGAGCCAAGATGAGTTTCCTGGGAAGAAGGGAGCTAACATTTACTGAGGGCCTCCCATCCCCTCAGCTTGGTGGTTAGGTGTGTATTGTTACCTTTCTTGATCAGCTAACAGCCTCCTGCAGGAGATGTCTTCAAATGTTCAGGCCACAGATATTTATTGAGTTCCTAATATGTTCCTGGGGGTGCCCTAGTTTTCTCAGCCTTTGATTTATAATGTAGTACCATTAACTTTTAATTATGGAATTAAAATGTCCCTTGGCTCTCACAGGCTTAAATATTGTATTTCAGTGCTCTCCTTAGCTTGTCTCATCTTCCTGCTCAGGCTGAAGCTTCCTGGGAAGGTCTGGTGTCTCCACGTGCATGTATGTCCACTCCTGATGCAGGAGTGGGCCCCTGAGTAGCCCCAGAGGGTGCGGATCAAGCAGAGGCTTTGGAGGTGGGGAAACATATGTCAGTATCCCAGGTTAGACCCTAACCTGGTATGAGAACTCAACAAGCCAGCCTCTGAGCTTCCGAGAAATAAGATAATGATCCCCTTTACTTCAGTGGATTGTTGAGAGAATCAAATGAGTTAATTTTGTGTGACAATGGTTTATAAACTCTAACAATATGCAAGATGATGATTATTGTTAATAGATGTCCTATTGAAAAAGGGAGAAACTCACATTGATGTAAGCTGGGTCTCCTAGCCCCTATCCTGTGCTACTATAACTCCTTCCCCTCTCCTTAACCCTTTCATTGCACATGCAATTACTTTTAAAATATTCATTTCCCTGCAAGGTATTGAACTCAAGGAGGTTCATATTCCTGGTACCAAGCACAGCACCTGCATTTAGTATCGCCATGTGATTAGAAAGAATGTGTTGAGAGTGTATATAGGCTGCCAGACCGTTTGCTTTATGCAAAGCCCAGTTACCTAATTTAATTTCATGACATGCCTGTGAGGTTGGTATTATTTCCCCCAATTTTTAGGTGAGAAAACTGAGGTTCAGAAAAGGGAAGGAACTCCTACAGGTCATAAAAGCTCACCTACAGCTAAGCTGACCCTTGAAGTCAAGTCTACCAGATCTCCAAACCACACTTGTTTCATTACTATCCTTCCATCATCATCATCATTGTCATGATCAATGTTGGGGTCACCAATCATTTGCTATGGGAACAGGAGGCAGGGGTCAGGGCTTCTTCTTTTGCCCAGGGAAGATCTGTTATGAACTCAGACCTCCTGTGCTGAGCTTCTGGTCTTTCATCATTTTTCTAGGCAGAGGTGGAGGAGGGGTAGAAGCAGAGGAAGACTCCCTCCTGCCAGGCCAGACCTGGCTCTTCCTGGGTCCTTACAGGGAAGAGATACAGAAATGCTTCCGTTTACAGGCAGATTTTACTTCTCACTTCCAAGCAGAGTAGGATTATAAGAGACAAGCTGTAAGTAGGAAAATGTTTTTACTCCTTATCCTGCTGCTATTGGTGCTTCCCCAACCCATACCTAAGCATCATTCTCACAGATTTCCTTTGTCGTGAAGTTCTTCTGCTGAAGCCAGAGAGGTCACAGAGGAAGCGGCTGGGTCACTGTGATTAGTTTAGAGATGAAAAGCTTAGGCCTAGTACAGAAAGACTGGGGTTTGAATCTCAGCTCTGCCACGGGCAAACTCTTTGCCTCAGTTTCCATTTATGATGATAAAAGTACTTACCTCATAGGCTTGGTGTAAGAGTCATTATAAGACCGTACACAGGAGGCACTTAGTAAGTGTCAGGAGTGTTCAGTGGAGGTGCCATGGTTAAGAACATGGACTGCAGGGCCAGACGGCTCAGGTTTTACCAGTGACCACTCTGTGATCTGGGGGTTCCCTTGCAGGTTACTTAACCTTTCTATTTCTCAGTTTCCTTATTTGTGAATGATGTTTCTACCTGATAGGGTTGTGGGAGGATTCATGTGTACCCGGCACAGTAGTAAGTGCTGTATGGTAGACCCTGGGGATACAGAGGTGAACCAGGTATGATCTTAGCCCTTACAGGGCTCACAGATCACTCCCTCCTTTTTTTTCCTCTCTTGGTTTCCATGAATTTGTCCTTGTTTCATCCTACTTTCCTTAGCTCTAGAGGGCCCCAGGCTCAATCCCAGGACCTCTTCTAGATCTGTACTATCTCCTGGAAGTGTTAATGAGCACCACTATGCTGATGATGCCACCTTTATACCTCCAGTCCAGTCCTCTCCCCAGGGTTCCATTTTCACATATGTAACTGCCTACTGACACTTCCAGTGTGGTGTTCGGTAACAGAACTCTTGACTTCCCCACCACTATCCCAACTGGGCTTCTTCCCAGTGGTCTCCATCTCTCTACATGACACGACTGTCTACTCAGTTGCTCAAGTCACAGACCCTTGACCCGTCTTTGATACTTCCTCCATATAATCCATGTGCAGGACCTCTGGACATGTAGCCAAAATATTTATCAAATGCAGCCTTCTTTTTTCATGTCTACTGCCACTACTCCAATTCAAGCTACTATGATCAATCTGGGGGGCACTGTTCACCTGCCTCTACTCATGCTCCCCGACAATGCATTACCTACACAATAGGCAAGGTAAGCCTTTACAGAATCCCCTTGCTAAAATGGCTTTCCTTTGTCTATACGATAAACTCTAATCTCTATCCCCAGCCTGCAAGGCCCTGTGTGAGCCAGACCCTAGGAACCTCTCTCTAGGCTTACCTCCAGGGCCTATCACGATCCAGCCATTGGCCTTCCCTCTGGTTTTTGAAAATGCCGCACTCATCCTTGCTTCAGGGACTTTATTTGCCCATGATTGTCTTGCCAGCCTCTGTGAATGGCTCGTTGTTATCACCCTTCAAAGCTAAGCTCAAATGTCAGAGGCCTTTCCTGATCACACTATCTAAAGTAGATCCTGCCCCCCCTCACCCAGTTATTCACTATCACGTGGCTTACCTTAGTGCATTTCTAGTATGTATTACAGTCTGCAGTCACCTTACTTAGTTATTGTTCATGGTCTGTTGTTCCCACCTGGCTACCAGGTCCTTAAAGGCAGGAACCGCATCTGTTATTCACCTCCAGGTCCTAGAAAATAGTAGGTTCATAGTAAATATTTGTCAAATGAATGAATCAATGAATGAATGAATGAACTGATGATGAACACTTCAACAGAAAGCTATCTTAAAAATCTGTGGAGCCCAGAGAAGAAAGCTGTTGTTTCTGAGAAAGTCAAAGAAGGCTTCTTGGACAGGACCCATTGGGCCTGACAGTGAAATTTGAGCAAGGTGTTATGGGGGTAGGGGGCAGAAACGAAGGGAGGGGATAGGCATTCCCGCCTACAGGAATCTCAAACGCAGAAACACAGGGTAGGAGAACCAGCCTGTGCTTGAGAAGTTGCAGGTGGCGTTTAGGGCTGGAGTTTTAGATGGACAGAGGCAGGAGATGAGGTGTCCATAGCCCATCCCCTCATCTTCCAGGGCAGGCCCCATGGGTTTCTTATATAGTTGCTCCTCTTTTTGTTCCCACAGAGTCATCTCATATTTTTCTGTGGCAGAAGTTTCTCTCCAGCCACATCAGGATGCAGTGGAGGAGAGAAGCCTTCATTGTGCCACTTCCAAGACCTGGACTCTGCACAATAAAAGACCTTCACGTGGTTTTGTTGGTTTGGTTGGCTGGGTTGTTTTTAAAGAAAGAGTTCCTAACTTTTTGGAAAACATTATCTTTCTGTCTTAGAACAACACCCTGACTTGCATAAATACCTACTTTAACTTAAGGGGGGGGAAGCAGACATGGAGGTACTTTAGTTGATTATAAAAAAGAATATATTTGGGGTTTTATTTTGCCCGAGGCGCCCGGGGAAACAGCTTTCTGGGACAAATCTCAGCAGGGGAACTGCCTGGAAGGTGTCTAACACTCCTTGCTCCTCCCAGTCCCCACCTCATGGCTTTTGGGTAGGCTAAGCCTGATAGGACCAGTCCCCAGGCCTCATAGTCCCCCAGCTCAGAGATGAATGATTTTATAGAGAGCTTTCTTTGTATGATCTGCAAGATTGCCTTACTAGACACTGCCAGCTCCTGGAAGCACAGCAGGGTGCAGGGCACCTGCTTATAACTAGAGGCCTGGGTCTGAATCCCAGCTCTGCCACATTCGGATGCAAAATCCTGGGAAAGTTACTCAGAGCTCTAGGGGCTTCAGTCCCTTCTCTGTGAGACTGGAATTAATAAAGCAGCTCATCCTTCTCAACTTGCCGTGAGCCCTGCCAAGCTTTAGTTTCTCATCTCCAAACCTGAGATAAACCCCTCTGCCCTTCCTGGATTGCATTTCTCTTCCTTCATTGGATTGAATCTGAGATAAACCTCGAAGTGCTGCCCGACCAGGAAGGATTCAGCACCACGTAACAGTGTGAAGGCTGAGGTGTTGGCTTGGGCCCAGTGAGGTGAGGCACAGCAGCAGCTCAGAATGCAGAAAGGGAAAAAAATATTCCTCCTCAGTGTCTGGGAAGAAGCAAACTCCATACTAAATTATGCTGCAAATATGCCCTAAGGTAGTTTTAATTTTATTGGCACTGATTTTAATTTACTCTTCAGGCCCCTGATTGCAGAATGAGCTGTTTGGCTGCTGGCAAGGGGACAGCCCTTCATCGCACTGTTTTAATTAAGGTTCTTAAGTGTAGAAGGAAGGAACAGAGGTGTTTTCGCCCACTTCCATTCTCAACCCCAAACCACAGTCAAGTGCCATGCACTAGTGACACAGCCCTTGCACTGCCTTGGCCACAGAAAAGCACCTCCTGTGACTGCCAGAAAAAAACTTAAAGTGTCCCTGCTTTTTCATTTCATTCATTCTTCCATTGATTCGTTTTCTATTCATTCCTTTGACAAATCTTTAATGGTAACCTATTATATATTAGGCCTGGCTCTGGCCCTATTTTTAAAAATTAACAATGTGTGGTCCCTGTCCTGAAACAGCTCACATTCTAATGGGAAATGGAATAAACAAAGCATTATTATGTCATGTGGAAAGCGCCACGAGAGAGAACTGTCTCTTGAATTATGAGAGCACAGAGAAGGCTGTTAACTCATCCTTAGGGATAAAACAAGGTTATTTGAATTGAGATTTTGTACTAGTCAGATGAATAATGTTAGCTGCTATAACAAGCAATTCCCAAATCTCAGTGGCTTAATACCGTAAAGGTTCATTACAGTCTGAGGCAAGTCAGGTAACTCTCCTGGCCACTTTCCTCCCAGTGTTGATTTTTATGATGCTGTTGTTTTTACATGTAGCTTCCATGCATAAGAACAAGAGAAACTGTGGAGGATTATATATGAGTTTTATGGCCAGGCCTGAAAGTGGCAGTTATCATGACTACCTGCATCCCATTAGATCCCAAAAAGCAAAGGAGACTGTGAAATCTCTTCCATGGTTCAGGAAAAGGAAATGGGGTTCATGAGCATCTTCTTCTTTTCTGCCTTAAATTTTAAGGCTATATCAGAGTTAGCCAAATAAAGAGACAATGTATTCCCGGCAGAGGAGATATTTATTATGCATAAATATAGGGACCAAAGTTATGAGCACAGTGGTTTCAGGTATTCTAGGTAGCTTGACATGACTGGCATGAAGAATATCAGACCAGAGGGAGCACGAGCTGGGAGTAGATAGATAGAGGACAAGGACTAGATCATGTGGGGTCTTTAAAAATATATCAAGGGGCTTGGACCCCACCCTGTGAGCAACAGGGAGGTGTAGAACAATTTTGACTAGGTAAGTGACCTAACTTGTTTGCATTTAAAAAGATCACTCTGAAGCAGCCAGGAAACCAGGGAGGAAGCCATTGTAGTAGAACAAGTAAGAGGTACTGAGACGTGCATCAGACAAGGTCCCTGTCCTCAAAGAGCTCAGAGGCAGACAGACATTCTTATCAGCCAGATTAGCTATACAGGAACAAGTACCAATATCAACACACAAGCAAGAAGCTGTTTGGGAAAGAATGAGAGATTTATTTTAATTGAGAATGAGAAGGAATCATGAAAAGTTTAGTGAAGTCATATCTCCTGTATCTCATCCAACAACCATTTTTAAAGGTGAGGAAACTGCCCTGGCTAGTGTAGCTCAGTTGGTTGGAGCATCATCCTGTAAATCAAAAGGTTGTGGGTTCAATTCCCGGTCAGGACAGATGCCTAGCTTGCAGGTTCAGACCCAGGTTGGGGCATGTGCAAGAGGCAACTGATCAATGTTTCTCTCTCACATCAATGTTTCTCTCCCTCTTTCTCCCCTTCCCTTTCCCTCTCTTGAAAATCAAAAAGCATGTCCTCCAGTGAGGATAAAAAAATTTAAATAAATAAAGATAAGGAATCTGAGGCACAGTGAAGTGTTGCTCCTGATCCACAGTCACAGATCCTGTTGACATTAGAACCAGAGTACTTCCCATGCTGCATTCTAACAGAGCCAATGCAAGTCTGTAAAGCCAGTTTAGGCACAAAGCATAATCAGGATATTGTTGGAATTAGTGCTTGTGGTCTTCAGCATTCCCAGAAAGGAACTTGTATAATAAAGAAGAAGAAGAGCTTAGACCGCAAACTCAGATCCTATTTAGGTAAATTTCCCAGACCTTTCTCTACTCTAATTTCAGCCCCTAGAATCTTAGACTTGGGGGAGCCTTAGAAACTACTAGTCCTTTAACATTGCTTTTGATGTACTAGCTAAAGCAGTTAGACATGAAAAAGAAACCAGGAGCATGAGAACTGAAAAAGAAGGAATAAAATCACTATGTACAGGTGATAAGATTACAAACCTGGGAAATACTGCCCCCTTTATTTTCTCCCTGTTCCCAGGTGTCCTCACCTCCTTGCTGTGCCTTAAACATGTCAAGTGCATCTGACTTTTGCATTTATTTCTCCTTCTCCCTGGAACTCTTCTACCTGATAACCTCAAGACTAACTCTCTTATTCCATTCAAGTTTCTGTTTTTCCAGAACCCCTATTACTTTCTATTTCCTTTCTGTACTTTATTCATCTCTATGGCATTAGTACCTTCTGACTTCTTGTACATTTATTAACTAATTTATTTTCCTCCTCTGTAGGATATAAATTCTTTGAGATCAGGAGTTTCCTGTGGTATTTATTGCTGTATCTCTAGTGGCCAGAACACTCCCTGAGACATACCCCCAGTTCTAGAACACTGTCTGACACATAGTAGGTACTCCGTAATAATCTTTTGAATAAGTAAGCAAATGAAAAATCACAGAAAATCCAAAGAATAATAATTACAAATAATAATAGATTTAGTAAAGTATCTGGGTAAAAAGTTAACATATTAAAAAAAAGAGCCTTTATATTTATAAAGAACCACCAGTTAGAAGACTCAATGGAAGAAAGAATCATATAATTAGAAATATAAACTGCCTTGGCAGATCATCTGTCTTCATGTACTGACAAAATATTACCTCCAAGACCATGTTAAAAGGAAAAAAGCAGCTCTGAATCATGTGTTTAATATGCTACCATTTGTGTGTATTAGGAGGAAGGGGAGGAACGTTTACTTGTTGGAGCATAAACTACCTCTGGAAGGATGCGTGAAACCTAGTAACAGGAGCTGCCTCTAGGGAGTGAAACTGGGGGTTTGGAGAACAGCAATGGAAAGGAGATTTTTCACTGTAAATACTTTTACTGTGTGATTTGTTGTTGTTTGTTTGTTTGTTTTTACTTTTGAACCGTGTAAATCAATCAATATTATTCACCTGCTGTTTATTTAAACCATGTTAGGTGCCAGGTGTCAGGAGAGGGCAGTGGAAGCCACTTTATAATGGTTATCAGAAGATCCAGATTCTGATTCTTCTCCTTCTCTAACTCACTGGCTGCCCTGATGTGGGCAACCTGTCCCCTCTGGGCTGACCCGGGAAAGGTTACAGAAGCTGCTGTCAAGGCCCCCTCTAGCTCGTACATACACAGATATAAAATGCAGCCTTTCCTTACTCATTCCTTAAGCCATCTCTACCATTTCCTTCCCTCTGCAGCTCACCAAAAGCTCAGAGGAAAAGAGAGACACAGGAAGAAAATAAAACTGCAAAGTCGACTTTTTTAGGGCTCCTGTTGAATCATTGTGTATTCCACCTCCAGAGCTGAAAATGATGAGTTTAATATCACACAGAGAAGTGCATCTTATATGTCTCAGAAGACGGCGTAGGCCACCCAGAAAACTGGGAGCTCGGAAAGACATAATGTTTCACTCCAACTTGGAGGCAAATGAAATGGTAGTCATTAGGCCTACATTTGAGAAGCAACATGGTTTTCATTTGGTTTTAACTTCATTTGAAAGTATCCCAAAGAGGGAGAATCCTTCTAAGCATGGACTTCTCTTCTTTCCCAGGACCATGTGCTGGAAACGGGACAGACAGGTGGCCAGGTTCTGCCTTGGCTGTTTCCACCATTGGCCATTGATGATGATAAGTTAACTGTGCCAGGTGTCTGGAAACCTGGGTATCAGTCCCAGTTAGGCCATGAGCTTGGACAAGTCTCTTCCCTATTTGGGGCCTCTGATACTGTGAGGAAGGATTAATAGATATAACTTGGATGGATGTGTAAGAAGACAAGGTTGGATTTGAGGGACACTGAGGATCTAAGGACCTAAAAAGTCCTCAATTCCTGCCAGTCCATTACTGTGTGTGGAGTAATCTCGCTGGGGTTGTTTGTTCAGTCAGTCATTCTGCACACAGCTCCTGAGTATTCTTTATGCACAGGCACTAGGCTTTCTACAGGCAATCCCCCTATCTTCAGGGAGCTTATAGATAGGAATGTTAACAAATAATACCATATCAAGCTAAGAAGTGCCTTAAGTATGTGTAAGTAGAGAACAGAGAAAGGCTAGTCACAATCATCCTGATAGATTCCAAGGTGTTTTCCCCCTGCACTATTTATATATTATTGGGGAGTAGGTGTGGCATCACGAAATGAGGTTATATAAAAGAATTAACTAGGATGTCATAGGTAAAGCTCCCAGAATGGTGCCTGGACCGCATGAAATATGCAGCAAATGATAGTAGTTACTATTGCAGTGTTTGATTCCCACTGTAAGTCTCTGCGGTTGGAATTAAAATAACCACTTTTCAAATAAGAAAGTCAAGGCCCAAAGTAAGGCCATAAAATACTCCAGATCCCCTCAGCCTAGAAATGGCCCAGTTAGGGCAAAACCATAAGCGGGCCCAAAGTAAATACAGTTATGTTACCTGGAGGTATTTCTAATTAATCAGAGAAACAAATCCTGCTAACGCATTTAGTCATGAGTATATTAACTGTTCAGGACTTAACCCAACCAAAACTTTACTTCTTTAGAAGAACTCTGAAGAAGGATGTGAATGGTAGTGCTCTCAGACCCTGAGGGCAGACGGTGTTAAAAAATGAGGGAAAATTGATCCTCACTGGCCTCAATACCTCCAATCACATGGGAAATGGCTGCTGAATTGGCTGACACATAGGGCCAGTTTGAAAGAAAGTGTGCGTGTGCATGTAGAATGTGATGTGTCTGGTCCCTTTAAGGCAAGCTCTGTGACCCCAGACTTCTCATTTTATCCTCTCCCTCAACAGAAAACCAGCCTGGAGTTTTATATTGACATCCACGCCCACTCCACCATGATGAATGGCTTCATGTACGGCAACATCTTCGAGGATGAGGAACGGTTCCAGAGGCAGGCCATTTTCCCCAAGCTCCTCTGCCAGAATGCCGAGGACTTCTCCTACGTACGTCACGGGCTCCCCTCCCCACCCTGTCCCTCTCCATCCCTTTGCCCCCTCTCTATCTCCTCACTCAGTTCTGTTGGGTTGAACATTTAGGGAATGCCAGCTCTGTGCCAGGTCTCACGTGGATGGTAAAGACAGAGGTAACAAGCTACACCATGTCTGCAAGATGCTCATCACCAGTCAGGAGGGAGGCTTGAAAATGGCAGCGAGCACTTGGTTTGTCTGAGGAGCTGGCATTTGTTTAGCTGGTCTGGCTCCAGCATTAACAAGAGAAGAAACTCACTGAGCCACATGCCAGACCCTGCCCCCGGGTCCACTTTCACCCACTTTAGCTCCTCTAGTAGGAGCCTGACATGTCTGCTGAAGGGGTTTATACGCCCTCCATTCTCTTCCTCCATGACGCTTTCTCTGCCTCAATTTCTCCGTCAGTAATTTGTGGCTGACAGTTTCCTGCCCTGCCTGCGCCATAGCTTCCTGGGAGAGCAAACGCAATGACAGATAGGGAAGTATGTTACGGGCAGAAAAGACCTCAGCAGACCCCAGAAACTATGGTTACTACCCACCTCACATGCCGAGAGGACCGGAGAGACTGTCGGCTGGTGGTTAGAGTAATTTGCAGCAAAAAGCAATATTGGAAAAGGACAGGGAGAGAAGATAAGGAGGAGAGTCAGCATGGGGTGTGGGGACATGGGAGAGACTTTCTGCACGATTTCCTTTGTTTTGATACTAAAACTCTGAGGTCTGTTATTTCTCTGTGACCAGAGGGGGAGAGGGCCGCAAAGGCCAGAGCAATTTTTGAAGTTGATGAGCTGAAAACTGGCCTGTCCGTTGCTTCAGGCCTGGGCATTAGTGGAGATGATGCATTTCTCTGCGAGGGAAGATGCACTTTGAATCTCAGAATCTTTGAATGCCAGACCAAGAGAGGAATGGGAGATAGTTTAGCCCATTTCCTCTTTACAGCTAAGAGACACTATGGCCCAGAGAGGTTGAATATCTACAGCAAAGTTCCTCAGCATTTGGTGGTATAATCAAAGCAGGGGCTCCCTGGTTGCAGTTCCAGGATAAAAAGAGCCATCCTCCTGTCTGTGGGAATCTCTACAGGATGGTCAGCCCTTGCCTTTCTGGAACCACTCCAGTTCCAGAGAATACTGCAGCCAGGCTCCCTGGGAGGCCGGGCCATAGACCCAGAGACCCTCACGGGGGTGAATTTTCCCAAGGTCAACAAAAGAGACACAGTCTAGGAGCTTTGTTTCTGGATTGCCTTATTCTGTTCCTGTATTGCAGCCCCCTAAGAGCTCAAGGTTGAGGTCAAGGTCATCTGTCCTAATCCAATCTCTGTTTCTCCTCTTCTCTGATCCCCAGTGCCCACCTCCAAAATGAGAGATAGAGTTCACTATGTGGACTTTGACAGTCCTTTCAGATCTGATATTATATGATTTTCTGATCCTTTCCTTTACCTCAGTGCACACACAAACACACACATGCACGTGTTTCTCTGTTTCTTTCTGTGTCTTTCTGCCTTGTTTTGCTGTTTTCTTTCTCCTTCTTCCTTTCCCTCTTTTTCTTCTCTTACATCCTACTGAATAAGACACACATTCTCTTATTCAGACCAGTTTCTCCATTTACTTAGATCTCCATGGGTTAGCATCGATGCCCTTCTAACCTCAAGTGGGCTAACCCCACAACTCTGTGAAAGAGATATTATTATCACCTCCATGTGACAGATGAGGAAGCAAAGACTGAGAAAAAAAAGACAAGTTGTCTAACATGTCCCATATTTTGAACAGAGGACTTGAGACACTGACCTGCTTGCTCCTTCCTCTATCTAATGTGATGAGTGTGGTCCATACCCTAGTGAAGAAGCAGCCACAGTCCCTACTGTCTGGTGATGGTGGGCACAAACTCTGCGGTTCCTAGTGGATGGGGAGCATCGTGAAGGAGTGCTGAGGTTTCTGAAGTCACTTGTCCCTGGATTCAGATCTGCACTGTATCACTTACTTGCTCCATTTCTGAACCCGATTCCTCATTTTAGAGAGGCAAAATGATAACACACTATACCAAGGGGTTATTTCTCTCATTAAATGTATTGAGGCAGCATTGTTTACTAACATTACATAAATTTCAGGTGTATAACCTTATAATACAATATGTGTATACTCTTTTGTGCTCATCACCTGAAAATCCAGTCTCCTTTCATCACCTTGTATTTGACCTTCTTTACCCTCTTCCGCTTTGTAACCACCGTACTGTTGTCTGTCTGAAGAGTTTGTTTACTCATTTGTTCTGTTTGTTCATTTGTTGCTTTTTGTTTTATACCCTATATGAAATTACACAGTTCTTTTCCTTTTTTATCTGAGTTATTCCACTTAATATAATACTCTCAATGTTGTTGCAAATGGCAATATTTCATCTTTTTTTTTTTTTTTTTTTTTATAGCTGAGCATGTGCTGCATACTCTTTATCCAATCATCTGTTGAAGGGCACTTAGGCTGTTTCCTCATTTTGGTTATTGTAAATAATGCTGCAATAAACATAGGGTTACATATATCTTTACAAACAAGTGCTTTTAAAAATTGTCAAGTGGATACCCAGAAGAGGAATTGTTGGATCATATGGTAGCTCTATTCTTAATTTTTTGAGGAGCCGCCTTCTTATTGTCCCTAGTGGCTACACCAGTTTATAGCCCCAAAGGGTTATTTTGAACCATAAATGTGATATTACAGGAGAAAGTGCTGCCCAAATTTTAGTTCTGATTATCCTCATAATATAATTGCTTCTTTTTCTCTGTTCACTTTCGCTTGTTTCACCTGCCCCCACTCAAAGTTTCACAAATACAGGGGTGGGCAAAAGCAGTGTTTCACATAGATATAACTGTAAACCTACTTTTGCCCACTCCTGTATTCATGAAATGGCAGTTACTATGCCCCAGAAGCTCTGCTGGATGCTTTCATTTTAATGACGTTTGTTTATTTAATCAGCCATCATAATAATTCTGCGTTGTGGGACTAATATCCCAGTTTTCAGATGAGGACGCTGAGGCCCAGAGGTATTATAAGATTTGCTCAAAATCTGATAGCCTGCGGGCATGCTGCCCTGATTCTCCCCTCCCTTCCTGCCTTTCACAGTCCAGCACGTCCTTCAACCGGGATGCCGTGAAGGCGGGCACGGGTCGTCGCTTCCTCGGAGGGCTCCTGGACCACACTTCCTACTGCTACACCCTCGAGGTCTCCTTCTACAGCTACATCATCGGGGGCACCACAGCCGCTGTGCCCTACACCGAGGAAGCCTGTATCCTTGGCACATCCCCACTATGCCCTGGGCCTGCCCACAGCCAGGTCTGGCAGGACTTTCTGGGCAGGTCAGGAATTTCGTCTCCAACTCAGGTGAGGACTGAGACTCTGGGGTGAGGATGGAAGTGGCTGGTTCCACGGGTGGCGTCTTTGGATTGTCCTGTTTGCCCCTTGCCCTCTAATGGACACCCCTCTCCCAATGGTCTCTGCTGTGCATCAAGTCTTGGTCAGGCCCCTGGGCCCATGGCCTCCCCTTACTCTATGCTGTTTCTATCTCTCTCCCCTCCACTCCCTCATGAAGGAATGAGTCTTCCGCCACCCAAGGTATGTAAGTACACAGGCTGGATGACCATCCTGGGCTGCTGAGGAAGACCCTGGTGGCCTTCACTCCTCCTTCTCACCCTGAACACATAAAACTGTATTTTTCTTTTCTATCCTCCATCTTTTTTGCTCTCTTGCTTTCTCACTTTCTCTTCTTTCTGCTTCACCATTTTTCTTTTATCTATGTTTTCCCTTGTTTCCTCTCCTTCTCTCTCACCCTGACCTTGTGTTTTGTGTGTTTCCTTCCCTAACTCTTACATCCCCCTTCCTCCTGGGCCTCCTTCTGTCTTCCCTCTGATTCCCATCCCCCCTTCCTCTCTTTCTCTTCGCTCTGCCTGCCTGTCTTCCCTGTCTTCCCTCTAATCTCTGCACATCTCTCTTCTCTCTCTCTCTTCCTCTCTCTCTCTCTCTCTCTCTCTCTCTCTCTCTCTCTCTCTCTCTCTCTCTCTCTCTCGGCCTTTGCATTTCCTTTGCCAAATTGCTTTTCCTCCTAAAATTTCTCTGAAAACCCCCAAGAGAGTCATGATGAAATTAGAGGTTACTTTCTAGCTTGCTTGATTTATTTTATTTTATTTTTTTAGGGATTATTGAGTAATGATAGTTTCCTAAGTGTTGATTTTAATGTCAAGGTCACAGCATAAGTGCTGTGACAGATTGTAACCATTTCTGTGTTCTTTTATCCTTTTTGTTTTTGGATTGACCCCTTTCCTAGCACTTAGTTTTCTCAGAGAAGGAATTATAGCTGAAGGAGGAGAAAGGAAGAGAATGAAATTAATTTTGTTTATATGTAAATTTTCTCTCTCCACAAATGAAAGTGTTCTTTTTAGCCTTTACTCAACCCTTGGTGAGTGTTTATGGAGTTCCTACTGTACTCTGTGCAGAAAAACATCCCTTCTGTTTGTGATGTGTCTTAGGACTAGTTCACTCAGTCAGTTGCAGCTTAGTGGCTCTGGGGGGGTGGGGGGGAGGGCAGGTCCAATTACCTAGCTGAGATCATGGGAGGCAGGTTACAACCCCAGAAGGTGGGGTGAGTAGTAGGTAGGCCAGGTGTTGGAGCAGTGTCTCAGATCCAACAGAACACAGGAGGCATCATGATAAGAACCAAGGGTCCCCTCCCTAGAGTAACCCAGACTGAGGCAGTCATCTTGAAGTTTGTATCTGTTTTAAGAACTACCTGGCTCTGAGGCAGGGGACCCTTGGTTTCCAAAGTCCTGGCCATCTATTATGTGCCACACTGTCCCTCAACCCCCAAACACATGCACCTGATAATGTGTGGCGCATAGCTTCTCTAGCTCCTCTAATACATGCATGGGTCACATTCTACACTTCACCTGCTTTGTTCTACCAAGATATTGTGGCAAAGAAGGCAGAGAGTTGCCTGGTAGAAGATTTTGAGCATGTGCCCCGAAGGGGATTCCACAACCTCTATTCACACAGAGATGTGTTTGTCCACAGGAGGCCTGCACTTAGCTGTGGTTGGTTTCTGATATCAAATTTGAGGGTTCTCCCATTCTTTCCCAGTGCCTCTGACATGCTCTTATTTTGGAAGTAAATATATTTCTTAGCAGAATGTCTTCCCCCCTTAGCTCAGCCCACAGTTTTCTCCCATCAATGCCCAATCTTTGTTCATCACAAGTGAACACACCATTAGTACATGCAGAAATCATACTAGACACAGAGGCTAAAACACTGAACAAGAAGGCAGAGTTCCTGACTCGTAGAGCTTTCCATCTACCTGGGGAGACAGAAGAGGAAAGAGGCAATTATAATATGTATAATAAGTTCTATGGTGGAAGAATTCCAGAGGGCCATGGGAAACTTTCATTCAGTCAGTGTATATTGAGTGTCTGCCATAAGCAAGGTAACATTCTAGGCACAGGGGATGTAACATGAACATACTAAAAACAAAAATGTCTTTATATGACCTCCCAAACTGTGGAAGGCTTCCCAGTGGAAGTGACATCTAAGCTGAGTTTCTAAGACTGAGCAGAAATTAGCCAGATTGGATTGAGGTGGGTTATTAGAGGGAGGACATTGCAGACAGAGGGGGGAGGGCGATGTGCTGCAGGAGTTGTGAGTGGTTCAGTACGACTCGAGGACTTCAGATTCAAGAGATGAGCTGAGAAGAGCTGGCTGTAAGGAATGTGGGCTTGAACATGAAGACAATGGAGAGCAATAGAAGGGTTTTAAGTCACAGTGGAAAGCCACTGTCGCTACAGAGAGAGGGATAGATTGGAGGGGGCTGAGACTCGTCAGGGACATGCGTTAGGAGGTTGTTTTGATAATCCAAGTGGGACATGATTCAGACCTAGATTCTGGTGGTAGTGTGGAGTATTTAGAAGGTGGGACTGAGAAGACTTGGTAATGATTTATGGGGGTGTAGTGACTGGAAGGAGTTAAGGGTGAATAGCAAGGCCGCACATGAGCTGCGTAGGTCATGATGCTATTGGAGCCTCCTGCTGTTCTGCTATCCAGGGATGAGAAGAGGCGAGTGGGGCTGCACCAAGAGAGCTCAGGCCAACGGACCACACAGGAGTGTGATTTAACCTGGCTCCTGTGTGAAATGTGCTTATTAAAATCCTCATCTCATAACAGAGGGGAGACTTCAGGCAGATAGATTGTGATCTTTGTTGGCTGCTGGCTCTGCGTCCCAATCAGAAAAAGAAATTACATGGTCTGGTGGGAATGACAATATGGTGTGGGAGGAAGTGTCCTCCAGACTGGGAGTCAGGGGACATGGATCCTGGTGATGGGACAACATCATCCCAGGGAGCGTCCTTCAGCAAGTCCTCTAACCTTGCTAAGGTGAACGTCATCACCTTAGGACTTTTCACTTTCCCAACTCCTACTGTGGGAATTAAATACTCATGAAAATGTAAGAAGTTATTCAAAGACTGAATTCAGACAAATCTGGGTTTGAATCCTGGCTCAGCCATTCACTAGGTACGTCATCTTGGACAGGTTACGTAACCTCAGTGGGCTTCACTGTCCTAATCTGTAACAGGTCATAGTAATACTTAACCTCACTGAGTTCCAATGAGGTGAAATAAAATAATGCTTATGAGTGTGCATTTTAAATTTTAAATTTTAAATGTTTAATGAATATTGGTTAACAAATCGAAAAGATTTATGTGACTGTGAACGAGGACCTGTATTTATGTTAAAGAAGGTAGTTAGGGCTGTTAGATCAAGAAGCCAGTGGCTGTGTGGGTAGGATTCATCGGGCAAAGGACCTTGGTGGAATCACTTCAATTGAGGGCCTTGACCTCAGAACACCAACTGGTTCACACATGCAGAGGAAACAGGGGGTCCTTTCCTTTGGTTGGTTTTCTCATGTCTGTCATCCAGAGGACCCTATTCCCAGCAGCAGGGTGCATGAAGGCCATATTAGTTATTCCCAGGGTGCTGGATGTGGGTAAGATCAAGCAAGGGCTGGGGAGGCAGGGAACCCTGAGGGATGTTGCGCCCAGGTAGTGTTCACTTCCCCACCCACCAGAACATATGTGTCTGTCAGTTTAATTCTTCTCCCTGGAAAAGCACCAGCTAATCGTAACCAGGGTCTTATTCCCCAAGTTCCCCTCTTCATGACATCAGGGAAATACAGCAATGGTCACAGTCACTGCTTCCCGCCTAGCTGGATGACCTTGGTGTTATCTCAACACTCTGAGCCTGTCTCTCCATTTGTAAAATAAAAATAAAGTGCTTTGCAGGGTTATTGGGAGAGTGAAATGATAGGTATCCAACCGCTGTTGCTCCTGCCCCACGCAGACTGCACGGCTTTCCTTCTATTGGTTGAGTCTTTATTCTGATCATCTGGCTTTGAAGCCAGCAATGGACTCCACAACTGTTCCTGGGGGTCCCTGAGCAAACCACGTCTCCCCTCATAGCCTCTGTGTCTGATACTTCCCACCTGTCTGAGTTCTTGTGGAGTGAAATTACATGTGGACTTGGTCTCTATGCTGCCCCTTCCAGTTCTGACATCCTAAGATGTGTCTGATTCTAAAACCTAAAATTATATAATTTTATGCTTAGATTAATATATAATGCCATGAGTCCATAATTCTTTCTTTAGTAAATCTTAAGATTGAGTGATTCTGTGAGCATAAGGATTTCCAATCTAATAGGGAAAATCAGTACAAAAGTGTCCAGACAGCTGATCGCATTTTTTTAATTTAGGGGGGCTTAACTGAGGGGTTCGTGGGTGGGCTTCAAGGAGATTCCTTGAGTGATCTAAAATTTACGCAAAACTGTGAGTAAAGATGTGGAGCTCATTTTCTGGGAGAAAGACTCATCATTTTAAACATGATGAGGAGACCTTTGTTGGGGACTTGTGTCCTGGTTGGTGGTCTCTGTCCATGCTGTGGCAGGAAGACAGCTCTGGTGTCAGAGCCCTCCCTGGGTGTGAGGTCTGCTTTGCATCGTTCTAGCTCAGGACCCTAATGCAATTACTTAACCACTCTGAACCTGGTTTTTTTTCCATCTGTAAAGGGAGAATAGTGATATTTTACTTCACAGGGCTGTTTTGAGTGTTACATGGGAAAATGCTGATAAATAACAGGGCACACACTTAGTGCCATTAAATATTCGTCCCTCGCCCTTCCTTCCTCTTGCTTGTTGTTTTTGTTGTTGCAAAATGATAAATTCCTGAGAACTTGAGACCATTTGTCAGCGAATGCTATTTACATTTCACTGTCCTGCCAAATAAGAAATATGCTATGTTCAAATGATTTGAGAGAGAGAGAGAAATGCTAAACAGTAATCATAAAATACCCAGACTTCTGTGGCCTTTGTTTATGGTCTGGTCACAATCCAAAAGGAAATAGCTCCCTGACATAATGGATGAGAAAAACATTGGGAACGGAGACCTTTAGTCCTGAGCAGACCCATTTCCACACAGTCTCATAGCTGAGGACACCTTAAAGTCAGAAAATGCTGGCTCTAGAAGAAGGGAATGAAGAGTGTGGCCAAGAGAAGATGCAGAAATTTAGAATTCAGTTCACTGGCTTGGCCTTATTTCAAAGCTTACTGTACACTTTGCACTGGGTCCTCTGAAACATACATCAGACACTGAAGATATATATATTTTTTATTCATCCATTGGACATTGAAGATATTTTTTAAATTAATCCATCCAACAGAATTCACTAGACACTACAAATAGGCAGGTGACTTAGGTGTGGTCCCTACCTTTGAGAAGGAGACAGTTTTGAGGGAGGGAGAAAGGTGGAGACAGCAGCAGCTGAGAGGGATGAATGCTCTGTTTGGCAGAGGGAAGTTCTACTGGTCGGGGAAGCACATGGTAGTCCTGTAAGCCTGCAGGAATAGTGGGGAGGGAGAGGGGAGAAAGACCTCCTGGAAGGAGAGAACTAGGGCTCAGATTTCCAAGATGAATGGGATGCAGACAGGAGGAAGGGTAGAGCAGCCTTCCTGGCAGAGGGGGACAGTCATAGAGGGCAGAGCCCAAGTTCCAAAGAGAGGATATGTGTGCTCTCAGTGTGAACTGAAGGGCAGTGGGGGCTATGCCAGAGGCAGCAGGTGATAAATAAATGCAGGCAGAGCCAGAGCGTGAAGAGAAGGAGAGCTGTAACCTATGTAACAGGTACTACTGAGCAAGCAGTAGTTACTGGGTACAATTATAAAATATTTTTCCCAGTGTGAGAAATGCTCACAATATAAACACTGGGACACAGGACATCAGCAGTAGCCAAGACTTTGTTTATTCACGGGTCTGCAGAGCTGGGCACACAGCAAAGATATACGCACCCAAACAGACAAGACAAGCTGGTTTTATACTAACACGAGTAGCCCCCCACCCCAACTTCCTCTTCCTCCTCCATTTTTCCATACTTGGGTGCTCCAGAGTTACAATATAACACAATTAACTAAATTAACTGAGGGTTGTAATTTCCTAAATTGTTTGCTGAGATGTCTAGCTACATTTTCCCATTTCCCAGTCTTTGCTGATGAATATCTTTCCCCTTTGATTTCAGAGGCATTCCAGCCCAGCTTTAGAATGTCACTTCCTGACTTGTAGGTATGCTAATACTGTTGACTCTGACTCAGAGACCCCCTAATTCAAGATTTAATTACATTTATTCTTTGCTGCTAATTATTTCCTACTCTGGTTTGAGAGTCACCAGTTTCTTTGTACCTTACACCAGTGACCCTAAAGATAGGTGAATACAGATTATAGAACTAGATTTAAAGATATAAAAGCTCTGGCAGTCCCTATGACTTTTCAATTACTCTCAGGAAATTAAAAGTTTTAAAATCAATTTTGGGCACCAAACAGTCTCAGTTTAGCAATGACTATGTCTGGTCCAGTCAAAACCATTGAACATCTTCAAAGTAAAGCCCTCCCCATCTAGCTCAGGTCTGTCTCACACAGGCTGTTCAAGGCGATTTCTATGTCCCCAGCTTGACTGTGGTTCTTTCTCCTATCTGGTTAATCCCAGATGCTTACTCCTCCAAGTTGGAGCAGGATGAGGAAGAGGAAGAAAGAGTCAGGAAAGGTGTTAGGTGGCGGGTACTCTCATGAGATGGCTTCTTCAGACACACCTCCCCCAGTGCTGGAGATCAGTTGGTGTGGGCAACGACCTCTGCTCAGACTGGTGGTTGACAGTTTCTTCCTCAGTCCCTGGTGGCCTGACGGTTGACATGTTTTGGGCACTACACCCCTCCAGTGGCCCTGTTGTCTGAAGATGAGCTAACAGCTGCAGAACTGGTTGTCTGGTTTCCTTTTCCAAGTTCTGCCTGATAGTTTCATAACTCACTTTAAAACCTGGTATCTATGGACTTGGGATCCCAGCTAAAACCAAGACCAAGTCCCATTTTATTAGTATGTATCCCATATCTAATAGGTAGAATGAGTATTATTGGGGATTGCTGGGGCATGGGAATAAAGGAAGAAATTAAGGAAGATGCCCAATTTTCTTAACTTGAACAACATAGTGGAGCCAATAACTTAAATACAGACTACTGGAGAAAGTTGTTGGGAAGGGGGATATTTTGAGCTTTGGTTGGAATGTGTTGAGTGTAGGGTACTTATGGGATGTACAATAGAAGTTCGTTAGGCAGATGGCTCTATGGGCCTGAAGTTCTGGAGAGAGCCTGGACTTCGGATGGGCTTATAATAAATTGTTCTACCAGGTACTATAGAGTCTTAATGAAGGAAGTGGCTTTCTTGGCATGCATAGTCAAGGTAAGCTTCCCCTTGACTAGTTGGTGAAAAGAATGTTGGCCTGGGAGTCAGGATCCCACTTCCAGAGTGACCTTTTGCCCCTTGTCCCTGTCATAAAACTGTGTACCCTTGGTTAAATCAGTTTACCTTTCTGGTTAAAACCTGATACTAGGTAAGCCTCAGTGAATGCCGAGGAATGAAGGGAAGGAAGAAAGGAAGGAAGGAAAGAAGGGAGGGAGGGAGGGAGAAAAGCAGGCCTCACCAGCACTTGCTAGGTGGCTCACTAATAGGACCATGAGTGGATATATTTGCAAATGTATCCACAGTGATCTGTGTTGCTCAGAGGGATTATATGTGTCTGTTAGGGGTACTGCCTGGATTTCCCTTCTTGAGAAAGAGGCTTTACTTTTTAGCTAGGAGAGTGGGAAGCAGTCAGGCATGAAGTGTTGACTGGCAAGGAATGACACCTAGGCATTTCCCCGCTGGATTGTCACACCCAAGGTCAAGTCTTTGTTAAGATTCATAAGCAAGAAAATGCTTCAGTCAAAGGGCTTTGGGGACAGAAGACTAAACTGGACTGAAGCCTTTTGGGTTTTCTTTTCTCCTCCATGTAGACATGCTAGAATTTGATCTTTAAATATTAATACTTACAGAATAACAGGCTGAATGAATGGAGGACTAATAGTAGTAGCAATGGTAAAAATAATAATTTGAGATATGATGCGTGAGGGGGTTCAGGATCCCTGCATTGGAGGATTGGTTGTGTAGATGGAGAAATTCTGTCTCCCATTCTGGGCTCAGATTTTCCTATCTTTACATTAGAAGATAAAATGATATGATCTTCAAGTTTATTTCCAAGTCATTAGAGAGATAGACAGATAGATAGATAGATAGGCAGACAAATATAGAAAGAATTATTTCATTTTTGGACTTTGAGGGAAGTGCCTCCATTCTACATGTAGGGAAGCTAAAACCCGGAAGTCAAATGACATTTCCAGGGCTGCTCTCTCAGTTCTGCCTGGCAGGCTTTGTCTCACCCTTCTCCTTGCTCTGCAGTTGGCCCAGGTTCCCTCCATTTCCTGGAGGACAAAACCCCTTTGCTGAAGCCCACAGTGGTTGGGAGCCACCAGCCAGCTTCTGCTCCTCCTCTAGGCCTGCTCTGTATAACCCCCAGCCCTGGCCTTCACCTGTTTGTAGTCCCTGATCCCCTGGATGCCACCTGGCCCTCTCTGCGGTGCCCGGGTGGAGCTGCCTTGCCCTTTGTGAACCCTGTCTTGGCCCCACAGCCTCCTATCTCCAGATCACCGTGCGCCTCCTGCCCAGGCCTGGAAAACCAGTGTCATTACCGTCCCCCAGCCTCCCTCCTCCTCCCAAATGAGGTTTCTAAGGGTTTTATCTGTTGTTGTCAAGTTTATAGCCATAATTCGAAATGCTGTTAATATTACTGACAGCAGAGAGCTACAAATTACAAAGTTGTAAAGTTACTTTATGGTGCTAACTGTCAGCTTTCACTAGCAGCACTGCAAGGCTCCATGGAAACTAAATTGATGATAAAGAGGGTTGATGCAGTTCCAGGATTATGGCTGTGAGCTGCCGGTCAGAGAATTCCTGGCTGGTTCTCAAATGTCTTGAACCTGTTTGTTTATATTTGCATTCACTTGCACAGTTATGCACACAGCTACTTGTGCTCCTGTTGTTGTACAAATATGGGGAGAGCCCCCACAGATGAAAGACTTTACCCAAGATCAGTTCTAACCAGCTGCAGATCTAAGCCTGACTTTGACCAGCCCAGGCGACGATGATCATCTGCCACATTGTAGGCATTTAATGCATAATTGTTGAGTGGCCAAGTGCCTGAAACACTTGGAGGACAGAGACAATATTAAGAACAAAGGTATTGAATGATTTCTATCTTTAGAGTAAAACAAATAAAACAAAAGCAGATTTGGAAGTAATAATTTAGGGAAATGAAATTTCCTGTGTAGTAACATGGTTTAGGCATCTTAATTGATACTATTAAGCTTGATTTGGGGTAACAATGCAGATGCATGCACCCCCAGATCTACCACACACTGTCCTGCCAAAATTGATGCTAACTGGATGCATTAACAGAAGCAGATGTTGGGAACAAGGAGGTGCTGGCCTTTCTTTGTCCTGTTGTGTAATTGCCCCCTGGGTCCCTGTATACATCTCTCATCCCCACTCTGTGCAGGACATTCAGAAGATGGTGCGTGCCTCTGGAGGACTAGGATGGGAAGAGAGCACAGCTGGTTTACCAGCTGTCTCAGTTTGCCTGGAACTGAGGGGTTTCCTGGGACAGGAAACTTCCAGTGCTAAAACCAGGACAGTCCCTGGCAAAGCAGGATGGTTGGTCACCCTACCCAAAGCTATGGACTGTGAGGAACTGGTCAATGAATTGGATAAATTTTCCTTGGAAAAAATATATTTGGAGGCTACATATTTGCTTTGGTAAAATGCCTGAAGAGCCATGATGGAGCAGAGGGGGTACAGCTATTCTCTGGGGCCCTAGAATCAAACAAGGGATAGTGGGAGGGGAGGCAGCTCCACTATGATCCTCTATGTGGGAGACAATGGTGGGGATGCACTTACTGAGCACCTTCCCCACACCAGGACCTGGCTGGTTTCTGGGGGTACAAAGAAGAGTGATCTTGGCCTCTGCCTAGAGAAGGTCCCGGTGTGGTGAGGGAGATAGGCAGGCGAGTGACCGCAGTACAGTGTCATGACAGAGTGGGGCACAGGGGGGTGGCGAGAATGAGCATCAAACAAGGTCATCCTTGGGGGGCCCCAGGGGTGGGAGCAGGTGCAGCAAGGAAGGGCCTTACAGGCAGAGAGAGCAGTGTGTGCAGAGGCCAGAGCACTCAGAGAGCTGTGTCCCTCCTTTGGGCCTTGGGGTGTCATTTGGGAGTGAGAGGTGGTGAGGCTGGAGAGGCCTGTGGGAACCAGTCGGTGAAGCACGGGTGATCCACTGCCACACAGCGTTTCAGGGAGAGCACCGTGGCACCATGGGGAGGACAGGCCGGTGGGGTCAGCTGGAGGTGAGCAGTGCAGCCCAGACATGTGTCAGGCCATCTCACCAAGAGACACTCTGCCACCCGCCATCTTCCCACTCTTTTTATTGTTCTTTAAAAGGACCCTGGGAGACGGACTCTAAAAGTAAGTCACAGGATCCCCACCTTCCCGATTCCCCCAGGGAACCACGAGTTCCAGTTTCTCCGACTGCCCAATCTGACCGTAGGTTCGGAATAGCTCCCCAGGCATTGCTGGGTAATGGGCAACATTCCGATGGGAGACTCGTGAGCCATGGACTTTATTAATCTGGTCTCTGCACTGACCTGCTGTGTGATCATGAGCAAATCACTAGATTTTCCTGAATCCCACTTTCCCATCTGTGAAATGAAGGCTTTGGACAAAGGGCATGCATCCTCCAGGCTGCAGCCAGAGTCCATTGAACATAGACTGAGTCACATTTATTGGACATTCCCTGGGTACTGAACACAGTCATCCCTGGGATTTTTGTCAAACCCTTGAGGGCACGAGCTGTTCTCCACCTTTCCTTCCAGAAAGACCTGGAAGCAGCCCCTCAGTCCTCTCTTCCCAAGCAGCAGGCTGCCTGTCTGGGGTTTCTTATACGTCAATATTTTCCTCCAGATGATAAATGTCCTGCCAATCAGAGGAGGCAGCTGCCAACTGTCTGAGACAAGGGCCTTTAGCTGTGGCTGTGGCCGTGCCTGGCATGCTGATGTCTTGAGAGGCAGGAAGTGGGAGTCGAGGCTGGAAGGAGGGAAGGAGCGAGGGGAGGGGAGGGCGACTGCTCTCAATCTATGCAGATTGGGCGGTGAGTCAGTGGCACAGAGGCAGGAGACAGAGGATATTCACAGGACGCCTACAGAAGGCTAAGTGCTGGGCCGGCCATCAGGAAGCGAGCAGCACTTTTCAGTGTGTGAAGTGCATTCAGAGCCATCATCTTGTTTGATCCCCCCAACAATCTGGAGAGATGGGCATTATTCTCTGTGTTTCATAAATGAGGCATGTGCATTTTGGGCCCCTCCAAAGACATGACCAGTCCCTGCTCCTGCAGTACGGAAACTGGAAGTCACAGGTGACACAGTTTGTGCCTGTTGAGTCAATAGCCTCCCAGAAGCTTGAATTTCTTTCTTCTGATGTCAAACCCAAGTCTGATTTCTCACCCCCACCTCACCCCCCCTCACCAGAAGACACTTTCTTTGAAAAAAATCCTTGTGGTGGAGGAGCTAATAATAACCGAGATATAACTTACAATGCCATTGTCCAATAACAGGGGGAAGAAGAGCATGCATGGCCTCTGGAGCCAGGCTGACTCAGGCTCAGATCTTGGCTCTTCTACTTACTAGCTGTGTGACCTTGGGCAAGCGACCTAATCAATCTGAGCCTCACTTTGCCCATCTGTGACCATGATGATTATACTTCCCTCACAGGGTTGTTTAAGTAGATGGAAACACAAAATCCCAGGTGCCTAGCAGCGTACCTGGAACCTGGTAGGCACTCAGTACCTGATAGCGCCCTCACTAGTCACGTAGTGAATTGGGTGAAATCTAAGTAATAAATTTCTGGGCCATCAGGAAGAAATGAAATCAGGGCAAGCTGGAGGTTTCATAGAATCTTCCATAAAGGGCTCATTCAATTCTTAAGGAGTTGCTAAATTCTTAAATAGCATCCCTCTTAAAAATGTGTTTGGAGCTCCCAGATATCCCAATAGCATTGGGCTCCATTATCTGTACTCTTGTGCATAATTCAAAACTTTTATCAGGACAAAGCCGTTGATGGTCAGGCTCAGGGATCAGTCTACAATCTAGATCTGAGGCTGAGGCCACGACTCAGTCTGCCACATGGGGCGTATTTCGTGCTCAGAGAGAAGGCATGTAAGCGCTCCTTAATTCCGGTATTGAGGAAACACGTCACAGTGAAGAGCTAACAAATGGACTTGGGGTCTTGTCACGGAATGTGAGAAGTGGAAAGCACACTCATTTTGATTGCTCCTGTGATCTCAGACACCTGATGCTCCATCTCTGTGCTTGTTTCCCATTTTCCTGCCGCGCCCACCTTGTGAATGGCTGTGCAGAGCAAAGGGCAGTGTGTGCAGGAAGCGGTTTTGAGAAGGAGTCTCCCTGTACTCAGGGAAGGGGTGATTTTCAGGGAAGGCGAGCATAAAGAGGAGCCCCCGGGAGAAGTTGGAGGCATGCTGCCCTTCAGGACAGGACTCTGGAATAGGGCAGGACCGGGCCAGAGGAGGCAGACAAACCAGCACATGGCCCATCCGTGTGCACAGGGATATGCACAGGGACCTGGCTCCCTCGGAGAGGTGCCGGGAACCCACCAACCTGAGCAACAGACTGGCTTCTCCTGGCTCTGGCCTCTCACTGCTTGCCTGGCAGGACCACCAGCTGCAGCTCCGTGGCTGTTGCCTGAGGTTGAAGTGCCCTCTCCTGGCCCCCAGGGTGCATGGCTGCCTTTGAGAGTCTAGCTTCCTGCCTGCAGGGGATTGGGAGGCTGCCAAGTCCTTTGTCTAGCCTGGGATCTGAGTTCTGGGGACAGGGCTGAGCCCCCTGTAGAGGGCAGAGGAAGGAGGAGCACACCCCCTACACCTCTCCCAGGTTTCCCTCCTGGATGGAATCTTTCCTCCCCACCTATTTCTCTCTCCCACCCCTTCCGCCCCCCTCCCTCTCTCCCCTATACACACACATCCTCACAGTGCGCCCTTTCTTACACTCTCCACCTGCTGTCTCCCCTCCTCACCCCATCTCTCCTCCCCTCTTTACCACTTTCCTCTCTTTCTCCTTAGCTACCTTCTCTTAAGACACATAGTGAAGATGTTTTGCACCCAATTCTGCATTTACACTATCTTAAATGAGTACTGTGCTTTGACACCTTGACTGATGGTGAGGCCTGAAGATTAAAGGCGGTGGTGTGCGCAGGGCCAAGCAGCCAGCTGATAGCCCAGGGCGGCCTCAGGCCTCCCTCTCCCACCCCCGCTTCCCTCCCCTCCTCCTCCCATGTCCTTGCAGCCTCACTTTGCTGGCTCACCCTTTTCCTTCCCCTTTCTCTTCCAGTCCTTCCTCCCCTCTCTCCCTCCTCCTCATGCCTCAGTTTAGATTCAGATTCAAATACAATTTATTGAGCTTTTTCAGAAAAGTGGGGACTTGACCATCACCTTGAAGGAACTGTGTTTCAGGCCTCGCTGTCACCCTCTTCTGCCTCCCCAAGAGGGCAGGGTGGCTTCTGGATAAAGTGTGTGATCTGGGCCTGCGAACTTAACTCAGGGACAAGCAGAGGGCATGAGGATGTTAAGGAGAGTGTCTCTTTCCAGTGTGCCCTGCAGGGAAGACTGTGGTGAGGAAGGAGTCTTCTTCTGAGCCCCCATGCCACCCTGATGTACATGTCCCTGGGCCAGTTATTTTAAGATACTTGCTCATTTATTTACCATTTGTGCTTCTTACAACAAAAGCACATGCCATATTAAAGCAACATAAAGCATCTCCCAGCACTGGACTCGTAAAGAAACATCTCACTCTGGGCCCCATGCCGGGAAGAGTGACCTCTGGCCTCTTAAACATTCCTTCAAAATGTGCCAGCACCAGCATCAGGAGGTTGCCTCTCATAGTGTCTGCTGATGTGAGCCAAGGGCACAATCCCAAAACATGCTCCACGCTCACAGAGGTCTAGCTGGCTGCCACACTAACACAGCTGCACCTTGCACAGCATCCTTGGGGCATGTCACATTGCCAGCTACGGTGAAGTCAGGGCAGCCAACCGGTCCAGGCTCAGGCATGGGCCAGGACTATAGACATTTGAGCTGGTATGGTTTCATGGTTAGAAGCTGAGGTTCTGCCATCATACAGATCTGGTTTCAAATTCTAGCTCTGCCATTTCTAAGCCCTGTGCAACTTTGGACAAGTTGATTCACCTCTCTGGACCCCCGAGTCAAATAGAGATAATACAAGCTTCCCAGGGTTGTTGCGAAGTTAAATGAGACTGTGTATAAGTACTTAATACCCTGACTGGATCCTAGTTCTTCATGATCACTTCGTGGAGATCCCAGTAGGTCACGGATCTGCTGAGTAGGTGGTCAGGAGGCCAGCTGGTTGGAGACCAGACTTCCTGCCTGGGTGGGAAATCATCTGCACCACCAGAGACACGTGCATCTGGACGATGAGCATAAAAGCGAAGGGGATGCTTCTTGTGAGTCCTCTCACAAGAACACTGTGGCCAACCTTGCGATTTGCCCCTATTTGTGTGCGCTAAGGGCAGACCGGAAAATGCCACAGTCACTTCTCTTTGGTGAAGCATTTCAATAATGCTATATGCCTGTGGATGTCCCGGGGACTCTAGGGATGCAGAGCTTGAGGAAGATAGCTGAGTCCTGGAACACTGGGAAGCTCTTGACAGAAGGAAAATATTTACTTACTGCCTACCATGTGCCAGGCACTGTGCTAAGGGCTTTGTCAGCTTATTTAATTCTTATAGCAGCCTTATGGAGAAATCACTATTTCTTGTCTTGCAAGGGAGAAAATGTTGACTCATGCCATTAAGCCACATGGGGTCACACCACTTGCATGGGGTCTCAACCCACAGCCTTGTGATCCCGTAGCCCCTGCTCTGCTCCCACGTGTGCAGCCAGGCTACTGAGATCTGCCCCTTCCCTGTCCCCCCAAGCCCTGGCTCTTGCAGGGGCAGCTGACCACCAAGCCCTGGCAGGACAGACCCCTTTCTCCTAATCTGTTCAGACTGTCTCTCCTCTGCTCTGGGTTTTGTTTGTTTGTTTGTTTTCTGAGTGACAGAGCTTTCACTTGGCCTCTGTGCCTTGCTGGAAGGTAATTGTTGAGGGAAAGTTACCGGGCTCTGCTGCAAGTCACTTTTATATTCCGGATCAGGACAAGTAGGAACGATGACTTCACAAGCACATGACTAATTCAAAGTGTTTTTAATCTTCAAAATGTCAGACGCTATGGTCAGTGGCTGTTCCACAGTGAGCAGTGGCACTGTGCATATTAAAATATCACCGTGGCAGGACATTGAGACTTGGAGCTGTTGTGAAGGCAGATATTCTCCAAGGGCAGTGGCTGGTGCGGAAGGCCAGCTCAGAAGTACAATCTGAAAACACAACATCATTACAGGCGATCAACCAACTAAGATTAGGATGTTCTTGGTAAATGGCACATGTAGCAAAGATCTTTACTATAATCCTGAAAGACAGGCATGATGGTCCCATTTGGAGCAGGAGTTCAGGGCAGACACTGATGATGCTCAGTGTAATTAGAGGATGTGCCCATGGTCATGTGGTGAGGAAGTGCATCTGGTTCTCAGACTCAGGTCTGGCTAACTCCTAATCCTGCTCTATTGCTGCTACATAATTGTCTTTTGCCTTAAAACAACATGAATTCATCCATTTTGGGTTCATCAATGATCTAAGACAAATGTGGAACAAGTAATTAAAGTTCTCTTTCATGTAACCTTAGGTCTGTGTCAAGAAACAGGGCCTTAGAAAAAGTTCGTTGGGTTCTGGCCTCCTGGAAGTCAAAGGAGCCGGGTTGGAATCCAGATTAGCAGAAACTTCCTATGTGACTCAGAGACTTCATTTATCCTCTCTGGGCATTCATTTCCCTGTCTGTAAGAGTATTAGAGGGATTCAGGCAACAACAAATATTTGCCTAGCACCCACCCTGTACCGGGTCCTATGCTGGGCTTTGGGGATCAAAGACAAGTAAGACATTGCTTCTTCCCCGGGCAGAGTTGAACTATGGAGTCTCTAATGTTCTCTCCTATTCAGGCATTCTATGAACTCAAATTGTAACCATAATTATGGATAATGGATCAAGAGTCTTTGTCCCAATTTAGTGTGTCTTAGATCTACTGGAACCTAGACACCAGGTTTTGAGCTTTACCCGAGTGGGCACACACAGAGACCAGTGGGTCCAGACAGAGAGGCAAGTGAGCACATAGAAGCCAAAAGAACACAGACACTGGCCATTCATTTATTCAATTATTCACTCATTTGTTTAGCAAGGAATTTCTGAGCTTTCTTGTGTTGGGGCCCACCCTAGTGTCTGGAGACACAAGAGTGGTCAGGCGAGGCCCCTACGTTCCAGGAGTACCACCTGATGCAGACACTATAGCTAATGAATATTCTAGGCCAAGACGCAGAGCCTTGACACACAATGCTGTGTTAGGAGCCAGAAATGTCTAGACCTTTCAGGGCTGGCTGGGACGGACTGTGGGAGGATGAGTCTTCCTTGCCCCACTGAAGTGGGGCATATCGAGGGCACTTGCTTTGGTGAAAGGGAAGCTAACAAAACTGAGTGGGATGGAGGACTTCAATGTGGTTGTGCTCTCTGCTTGGTAACGGATTCTCCAGTGGTCCACCGGGAGAGGAGCGAGCCTGCCACAAGAAGCCACTGCTGCTTCAGCCCAGCCCCAGAAGGAACCCTGGAGACCGGCCTGCAGCCACACTGGGCTGGAGTCCTGCCTCCTAGATCAGTCAACGTGGCCACCTGCAGACTTGGGGGGGTGGGGGGGGAGAAGAGAGAGAATAGAAAAAAAAAAACAGGTCTAGTTTTTTAAAAAATAGATAAAATTATTAGGAAGAGTGCTGAGAGGTGGGGCTGAGCGGAGGGGTGGGGCCCTTGTTTTGTGTGCCCCCCCAAGGACAGCAGGGATAGTCATCATGAGGGAGGGCTGGCATGATCAGATTTGCAGGTTCTCCACCCATAAAAAGAGACAGCAACCCCAGACCCACTGGAGCTCAGGGGCACAGATGAAACTTCCCAGCTGAGCTTCCCATCGCTGGCCTATGAGAACCACAGCCTCTTTGGGGCTTCCAGCTGAGGGGGACAGCACGTTGCAGAGGCTCCCACTCCCAGTGCTTGGGTGGGTGGCTGCCGTGCCAAGCACCGGCCCCTCAACCCACGCCTGCCTCACACGGCCTGGGGCAGCCAGGGCCCCCGGGCCAGGAACCTCCAGCCAAAGGCAGCCCCTCTCTTCTCGCTTCACTGGGCCTACAAATATCATCATTTTCTCCGAGTCATGGCTCAGCGTGAGGGGTCGAGGCCCTCCCTTCCCTGCTGGGGATGTATCATCTGCTCTGACCTGTTTCCCTCCCCACAAGGTCTGTCTTCTTTAGGCCCCAGACATGTCTCCCTTCCTTCAGATGGTGAGCAGACAGCAGAGAGGCAGGGCTGCACCTTTATATCCATAATGCACTGTCTGAGGATTTTATTACCCTGTCTGGACAAAGAACAATGGACTGCATTTAAATTCAGGACCCAGCCGCCCACAAGTGCAGTGTCTGGATCCTTCACAGCAACCTCCGCTCTAGCTTTGAGAGCTGTCCCCAGACTGGTTCTTACGGGGCGTCTCCACTGGGCCCCTGTTCCCACCCCCTCTACCTCCTCTCCAGTGCTGGGCATCACTCATACTTAGATGCCGGAAGAGAGGATAGAGTCAGGGTGCCATGTGGGCCCAGACAGCTCTCAAGCTCAGAAAGCCCGAGAACAAAGAGAGCTGGAGCAGGTGGGCATGCCTTCCTGGAGGGGATGGGTCTTGATAATAAGATTTAGCAAGGTGCAGTAGCTCACAATTTACAGGGCTTTTACAGATACAGACAGGGTCTCAATGAATCATCACAACAACCCTGTGAAGGAGGAATGATTATCTTCTTTTTATAGCTTAGAAAACAAAGATTCAGGGAGGTAAGATAACTTGACAGAAGTGTATAGCCAATAAGTGATTTTATAAGTCAGGGTTCCCCAGAGAAACAGAACCAATAGGATATGCATATATATAAAGTGATTTATATTAAGGAATTGGCTCATGTGATTATGAAGGTTAGCAAGTCCAAAATCTGCAGGATGGGCTGGCGACTCAGGGAGGAGCAGATGTTGCAGTTCAAGTGCACAGGCTCTTCCCTGTAGAATCCCCTCTGGCTTGGGGGAGGCCAGTCTATTGTTCTATTCAGGCCTCCAGTGGATTAGATGAGAGCCAGTCACATCATGGAGGATAATCTGCTTTACTCAAAGTTTGCGAATTTAAGTGATCATCTCATCCAAAAGATCCTCGAAGAAACATCCAGAATAATGTGTGATCACATATCTGAGCATCCTGTCCCAGCCAAGATGATAATAAAATGAGCCATCACAATGGCAGAGCTTAGGCTTGGCCCCAGGTCTGCTTGGCTTCCTATCCTGAACTTGATTACATCAGAGCACCCAAGGAGATATGTTCTGGACTTTAAAAGAGAAGAATTTGAAAGAACAGCATTTACTCTAGTTTAACAAAATATTTGTTGAGGGCTTTCATTGTGTCTAGCTCTGTTGATGAGATTCAAAACAAAACAAAGCAAAATAGCATCCACCCTCACAGTCTAGTGATGGATGAGGAAGGGAAGGCATTCTAGACAGTGGATCATTATGAATAAAGGCTCAGTGGTAGAACTGCACATGTTAAAAAACTGGCCTGCCTGGAGTGGGAAGTGCATATAGGGGAGACTTAGGAATTAAGCTGGAAAAGTCTTTGGGGCCAGATTACAGAAAGCTTTGAGTACTGTAACATAATTTGGGGTTTTAGCTTATAAACAATGAGGAGCCAGAGAAGGTTCTTGAGCAAGAGAATAGCATGAGGAAGTTACTATATTAACAGGAGAA